>NW_026606181.1:385000-1585000 GCF_029834395.1 Sorex fumeus | reverse complement strand
AAAAAAAGAAAAAAGAAAGAAAACAAAAAGTGCAAAGATGATTCAGAAATAAGATGTGACAGAAATTTGTATAAAATTACTCCTTACTATTCAAACAGTGTGAATAGCATAGAAAATCGTTTCAAAATTTTTATACGTAAAGCTTGAGATCTTTCATATTGGTAGCACACCTACCAGATCATACATTGAGAGATTTTTGTCCTCGAAAGAACTTAACAAGAACGTGTGAAAATTTTGTGTAGTTTGTAGAAACAGGATCAATATTTCCCTAAGTATATAATACTATTAATTTTGAAAGCCTTGTTTTGTGAGTTCAAGTTTATCTTTCCACCAAATCTCTGATCACTCTGCCATTAGAAGTTCAGCATGAAAGTCAAGATTCAGAACTATATTGTCTGTCTCCTGAAATGATTTCACTCATCTATATGAATCTTACCTGTCTTCATGGATCACATTTTAACACTTCCTTTTCACCTTTATCCTGGGGGAGGGAGTGAGTCACCTTGAAATGGGGAGTCAATGCCGCTACATTATGTCAATACATAACCAATATGTTGACTAAAAGAAACTGGTGATCAATAGGGAAAGAAAACTCGGAGATAAATGCATCCTATATTTTCTTCTTCATATTCCTCAGGTTATTACACAAACTAAAGAACTAACAAAGTATTTGTAGAACTTTATGCTCTACAAAATGTTCTAGAGAAACTCATTTTTCTTAGTCTAATGAAACATCAAATAATTGACTATGTTTGACTATCGTCTATGGAGACTGAATTAGACTCAGTATAATGAAGAAACATAGTCAAACTTATTTGACCATGCTTTAATGAAGTCTAATGAAGAAACAGTCTTGAGTTTAGTGAAATATAGTCAAAAATTTGTTACTTTCATGTGTATAAATACACTGTGTTCATTCACTCAATGAATACTATATAAGCATCATTTACATGATAGACACCTTGTTAGGAACTGAGAAAATTTCAGCAAAGTCCGTATTCTGAGACCATTCTTTTAAGCTGCTACATAACACTCTTACCACTGTATGTGGTGCAGAAGCCTCTTTTAGCCTGTAAACTTTTGAAGTTGTGGAGGACTGCCACTCTCTACAAAATGAGACTTGAAAATCAACCAATAATTGGGGAACTTATCTGCCATAAAGGCAGGGAAAGGGGTTGGAAAGGGCAGGTATACTGGGGACCCTGGTGGTGGAGAACGTACCTTGTTGGAAGGAATGGGTGTTCGATCATTGTGTGACCAAAATTCAAGCATGAAAATTTTGTAACTGTATCTTACAGTGATTCAATTAAAAAAATCAACAAATAAACAGAACTGGAAGTGAGAATAATGTTTCCCAACAGTGCAGAAATATACACTATCTTCCATTGCCTATCTCTCCGGAGAAGGACTACCTTGTTCTTAGGGTTCATGAAAAAATAAAATAATTTTAATCTATTTCTCCCTTCGCCATAAAGACTCTTAGAGGCTGCGAGATAGCACAGAATTTAGGTTTTGATCCCAGTCTATCAGGACCCCAAACATTGTCAGGTGTAGCCCTGGAAGCCTCCACACTGCTGGAGGTGACATGTGATCCCAGCACCACTGGACCAGAGCAGCTCAGCATTCTTGGGCCCCTGCCTTGAAACATCCAGAGCAGTTGACTATCACTAGGCATTGTTGCACCTAAGCAATGTTGGGAGACTTCCCTCACCTTCAAACACAGTAAATTTATTATGAGATTATGGGATTGAAGAAGATATATTTGGGGGCAGGAGATTTGGGCACTCACTTGAGATCTGAGCCTCTAAGAGACACCAAAGAAGAAACAATTGACAGGAGACTCTTCTCAGTTATCTCTTACAGGGTAGGATTTGGGGCCAGGAAGTGGAGGATTGTAAGGGAAAAGATTTCCTTCCAATCACAGAGTCCCATTCCTTGCTAATTCAATTAAACTGAAAGCTGGGAAGTTGTCCTGTTTGTGGAATGAGAGCATGTATTTGCTTCTTTTTTTAATTTCTTTCAGATATTGTAGAAAGAAAGACCCATGGCCAGGGAAAACAGGGGCTAGGAGGACTGTCAATGGTTGGAATCAATCACAAGTGGGGAGGAGGCAAAGAGTAAGACAGATAAGGGACCAGTATGACAATAATAGCTGTAAATGACCTTGCAGGAAAGGAACGGAGTGTTAAAAGTAGTAAAGGGATATTTCTGATAGCCTTTCAGTATCTGTCCCAGGGCATAGATCTCCAAGCCTGCTTGGATTGGGACTGGGGCCTCCTCCACCCAGATCCCCCATCTTCTAGTATGTAGGCGTTACACCCACCAACTTCCCCCAGCGCCGTGTAATCCCATCAATGCCCAAGACCCAGAGACTATAAAACTCTGCTCCCGGACATTTTATCATCTAGTTCTAACTTTGGAGAACCTGGCAGGCTACCAAAAGTATTCTGCCCGTACAGCAGAGTCTGGCAAACTCCCCATGGCATATTCGATATGCCAAAAACCAGTAACAATAATGGGTCTCATTCTCCTGACTCTGAAAGAGCCTCGAAGGTGGCACTTTTTAAAATCTCAGCGCTAGGACAAAGGAGACGTTATTGGGGCACACTTGAGGCAATTGATGAACAACAGGAAAACAGTGATACAGTGATTTCAGTATCTGTATTACAAACCATAATGTCCAAATAGGAGAGAGAAAGAGGGAAGGAAAGATAGAGAGAGAGATAGAAAGAGGGAGAGAGGGAGAGAGGGAGAAAGGGAGAAAGGAAAAGAGAGGGGGGGAGAGAGAGGGAGAGAGGATAAGGGAGAGAGGGGGGAAGAGAGAGGAGAGAGAGAAGAGTGCTTGCCATAAAGGCAGGTTGGGGGTGGGGAGTGGGGAGTGGTGGGAGGGAACCCAGGGACACTGGTGCTGGGAAATGTGCACTGGTGGAGGGATGGGTATTGGAACGCTACATGACTGAAACCTAACCATGAACAGCTTTGCAAGGGTCTCTCTCACAGTGATTCAATAAAAAAATCAAGTAATAGCCCTGTCTTTCCATTACACAACTCCCTGCCCACACACACACCACCCAGCCCCTCATTCCAGCTCCACATTGTGCTTTATGTTACCATATGAAAGTATTTATCTATAAGTTTGTTGTACAATTTAAAAATTTCATGTGGAGCACAGTCAGCTCTTAAAAGAAGAGGTGTCATATCAATTCAATAATGAGTAAATATTTGATGATCCACATGTAGTTTGTCAGCAGTGCTCCTGTCAGCATGAATAAAATAAACAGGCTCAGAAAACAACTGACCCAAAGGGAGTCACTACCCATAACACTATAAATATGTAGGACCCAGTGAGCGATCTTAGTTCTACATCATCCCCGTTTTTAAAAACTAATAGAGCCTTTGAACACGAGACACATACACATTGATTATCAATGTGTGTGCTCGAAATTATGTTCCTAGTGCAACCGCCGTATACCAATTCACACAAGGGAAAAGAACATCCATCTTCAGTTCTTTCTGTTGGAAGGAATTTCACTATGCTCCATTTTCCATTGAAAGTCAAGACTACAATTCATATGCTTGGTGTCTCCAAATCTGGCCTTCTTTTCCCTCCTTGCATATTAAATTCTCCAAGATCAAAAATAAATTGTAATTTGTAGTTCAATTTCTATTAATACAAAAAAATTATGTCCCAGTTTTAGATATACATACATGTATACATACGTATATTTGTATGTATACACACATATTTATATATTATGTAGTCACAGTGTATAGATATTCACATATAAAATATACATAGATGCTTTTTACATTTGCCTGTGCAAGAATTTGGTTACTCTAACAGACAGGGTTTAAAAGATGCCACTTTATTAAGTAACTAAAACATCTAAATGAAGGAATTCCATAGTCTAGATGACTAAAATGGTTAGTCAGAATGCTTGTATCAATGAGCAGCTGGGACATGAGTGTTAGAGTACAAAAGGCCAGTGTGATCTGAGAGATTCCAGATGTTTGCTGCCCAATGCATAAAAAAGTTGAGCAATGAAGTAAATCAAATAAGAAGTCCATACAGAGATACATCAACAAAAATAATACTGAAGTCAAACGTGAATCAGAAATTGATTTGACAGATGCCTCCATGATGCAAAAGAATTATGCAAGGTGGCATTTCAAAACTTCATAAAATCAATGGGCAAGATAAAACTCAAGAAGAAGCATAGATAAGGGCTGCACGACTATGTTGGAACAGATTCTCAAGCTGGTTAACTTTAAAGGTTTAGGTAGAAGCCTGTAGGAAGACCATTAAGATAGAACAAAATAGAAGGCACAAAAGAAAGATGGATTTGTGTTTATTGAGTGTTTCTTATTTGTCTGTTTACTTTGTGCGCTGTATCTGGTGGTGCTCAGAGCTTAGTCCTGGCTCTGGGCTTAGAAATAACTCCTAGCAGGGCTCAGAGGACCATGTATAGTGCCTGGAATTGAAACAGAGTCAAACGCTGGCCATGCAAGGCAGAGTCAATTGCTCACACGCAAGGCAATTCGCAGTGGCAAGCAGATAAAGATGTGCTTTACTACCTCTCTGGCACTCATGGAGTGCTTATGTGTCAGTTAAAATTTTCCCTGCTTTTGATTCACCGAATATTCATTGAACAGGATTAACTCCTGCGACAGAATCAGGATCCAATTTGACTGTCTTATTCCCCTTTCTATGCAATGTGCTCTATTAGAGGTTATTTTTTTCCTTCCAGGAGAAGAAGGGCAGAGAGACACCAGTGACAAAACAAGCAGAAACTCGGGTAGGTCTTGTAAGTTTTTAGAGACTGGTTATAAATACATGCTCAGGTTAATAAATTTTTTTTCTTTTTGGGTCACACCCGGCGATGCACAGGGGTTATTCCTGGCTCTGCACTCGGGAATTACTCCAGGCGGTGCTCAGGGGACCCTAGGGGATGCTGGGAATCGAACCCAGGTTGGCCGTGTGCAAGGCAAATGCCCTACTTGCTGTGCTGTCGCTCCAGCCCCTCAGGTTAATAAATTTAAAAATGTATTTTTTTCATGTCATAATCAAGTTTCACTAAGAAATAGGAGAAACCCTGAAAGGTAAATGGTGCAGGGAAGTTTTATGTGAACAGAGGCCTCTTAATGTTCTGACCTCTGTATGTGCCTATCAGCCTCACATATATGTAGGATAACATTGGTTTAGCCTGCAAGTTTCTCCAAAGTACGAAAGAGACAATAAGATGTCATAAAAAAGTTCTGATAAGAAACTTGCAGGCTATCTAGTGTAGCCTGCCCACAGGGCAGAGTCTGGCAAACTCCCCGTGGCGTACCAAATATGCCAAATACCAGTAACAATGATGGGTCTCATTCTCCTAAATAGCCTTGAATATAATCTCAGTGCTAGGATGAAAGAGACGTTACTGGGGCCTGCTCAAGGCAATCGACGAATAACAGGATGATGAAATGAAAAATGAAATGAAATGAACATTGGTTTGTCCTTTCTCTTCTGCCTCAATGAGCTTAGGTTTATTTGGTTATACCCATCACAATGCTCTCGAAGCACTCCCATTTCCTCCATTCATCTTTAACTTCTCTGTGCTCTGCTTTCCCTATCTGTTAGTCACTCATTTCCCCGAACCAGAACCTGTGACTTGTAAAGTCAGATCCTTCTAAGAACTCTGAATTTTGTATTTGTGAGTGAAATATTGCTTTTCTCTTTCCCTTGGGTCCTTTGTATAGTTTATTTTATTTTTTATTTGAAATATAAGCTTTTATTGTTATATAAAACTTTTCTTATCAGAGATCCAACCTGATATAAATGTGTGTACCCGTGATGTATTTAATATGCCAAACACAGTAACAAGTCTCACAGTGGAGATGTTACTGGACCCACTTGAGGTGGAGGGATGGGTATTTGATCATTGTATAACTGAAACCCAAGTACAAAAATTTGTAGGTCTACAACTGTACCCCAGGGCTGGAGTGATAGCACAGCAGGTAGGGCGTTTGCCTTGCACGCAGCCAACATGGCTGACCTGAGTTAATTCCTCCGCCCCTCTCAGAGAGCCTGGCAAGCTACCCGTGACATATTCCATATGCCAAACACAGTAACAACAAGTCTCACAATTTGTTGTGAGATGTTACTGGTGCCTGCTCGAGCAAATCGATAAACAACGGGAGGACAGTGCTACAGTGCTACAACTGTACCCCATGGAGTTTCACTAGTAAAAAATTTTTTTTAAATGTGGAGAATTTGCATAGTTTACTTTAGAGCAATGTTCTTTTAATATAGACACAGGAAGAGAGGTAACTCCATGATTTTGTAACTTGGGAGTTAATTGACTCTGTATAATACTTACTCCTGGGCATCTGTCATATTTACTCAATTTAAGCCTCAGTTGCCCTTAGTTCCTAGCACCCCAAAATCAGGGCCCCAACAAAGAGACTGGAAGGACCCAGGGCAAGTTGTAAGCTACCCTGACATCAACACAGGACAGGCCAAGTGCCATAAAACTTATAATTTAAGAGCACAGTCATAGACGGATTCTTTCATGAACCAAACAAAAGTGACTGGACAAGGACCCTTGCTAGGATTAGAGAGGACTAATCTGGCCTGAGAACTGTAGTCTGGGATCTACAGTGAGATGTCCCAACGAAAGCCACTCTGTAAGCTTAATATATCTCTTACTGTGCCCATACAAAATGACTAGAAAGATTATTAAGAAGTAAATCAAAGATGATTGTGGACCAAGGAAAGGAGAATTATGACATTAGATGAAATTCTGCCCTTGACCAGATCTTGCTAGCAGGATCTTTGTCTTAGAAGAGCCTTCCTGGAAGGAAGGGAAGGACCTTCCATGTGTTAATTGTGCTTCTGACCTATGTGTAGTCGCCACCCACAACCTGTGTGCTTGGGCTCTTGACTAAGACTGCGAGACTGTGTGTAGGGAGAGTAGCAAGGGGGAAAGTAAGAGATGGGAATGAGGGGCAGTGTGAGACTGGAACAGGCGCACAGGAAGAATGAACTGAACAGTGGGACTGAGATTGGAATAAGCGGCAACTGATCACTGACCAGCCGGCATCCCTGTCCTGTCCTTCATGCATCTGTTGGCCGCAGGTGCAGGCCCAGGTGGACAAGTGGCTCATGGTTACTGAACACATGGCAAGAGAACGCTGCATTAATTTTGTGATGACATGCCTACCCAAATCCTTAGTTATAAAACTCCTAGTGATTACTTCCTCAGGGCCCCTTAGTCTCCAGGAAAATAATCTGTCTTAGATCACTTCCTCTTTCCTTAGTACCTAGAAGTCCTCTGACTCATAGTCAGCTACTCTCATGTTGAGGCCAAATGGTTCTCCCGGCCGTCCTTCTGGACAACATCTTCCAATACACATCAATCTATATCTAATGTACCAGAAATATTCATGAATTTATTTTATTTATTTTGTTTTGCTTTAGGGTCATACCCAGGTGTGTGCTCAGGAATCACTCTTGGTAGTCTCTGGGGACCATATGGGATTCCAGAGATTGAACCCTAGTCAACTGCATGCAAGGCAAACACCTGCTTATCCACTATACTATCTCTCTGGCCCCGATGCATTTATTTTTGAATGGGTATGAGAAATATGAGAGAGCTGGGAAAAATTTTCAATCGGATTTCAATTTGCCATCATTATTTCTAAGATTAAGAATAAGATGGCAAATAATTGTATTCCTCAAATTAAATCTCTTTCCTAGCCTAGGGGAAATGTGAAAGCATTCACACTCTTTCACTTTGCATGTTGTAGAGCAAGAAATATTAGGACAGATGGAAAATCTAATCAAAACTCCCTTCATCTCTAAAAGTCAGACACATATGCCAAGTGTATCTCCTCATCGAATTTACTTTGAAATTCCTATAGCATTTCTTACCTAAAAAAAAAATTCACTTTGCAAATATTTTCACTAATGGGATTTCTAAAGTGACATCCTGCTTGTTCCACAGTTGCTGCTTTTATTGGTACGGGTTTGTGTGGCTCAAGGACCCTGAGATCAAACCAGGTTTGGCCATATCCAAATTAAGTGTCTTTATTCCCTTATACTGTCTCTCCAGACCCACACTTACTACCTTATTTGTACTTCATAAAAACTATGTCTTATAGGTACTATGTCTTCTATCTATGCTGTGGGAGAAAAGAATTCTCTGGTTAAGCAACTCACTTTGATCTTAAAGTTAGTAATAGTGCTAAAATTCATTCTCAGTTACTCTGTCTCCAAAGCCTGTACTTCTGTACATCATTATTATTGTGTCTCCCAAATATCCAATTGGGAAGTGAAAGTATCAGAGTCTAATGTCACTTTTTAAACTAAACTTCTTTTTGAAAGAATGCTGTACTACATCACATTGGTCCAACTCGAAGCCATTGGTCATTTTAAAACTCAATTTAGTGAGATATAAAAGACATATATATATAAATATGTCTTTATTTATATATTTATATTTATTCCTCTTGGAGAGCCTGGCAAGCTACCGAGAGTATCCAGCCCACACGGGCAGAGCCTGGCAAGCTCCCCGTGGCGTATTCGATATTCCAAAACAAGTAACTATAACAGGTCTCATTCCACTGACCCTGAAAGAGCCTCCAGTCATTGGGAAAGATGAATAAGGAGAGGCTGCTAAAATCTCAGGGCTGGAACAAATAGAGAGGCGTTACTGGCACCTGCTCAAGTAAATCAACGAACAAGGAGATGGCAGTGATACAGTGATACATTAAAAAGACAAAACTATGCTTCTGTCAGCTAAGCTCATGGATTACAAAAGTGAACTGCTAACTTAGTTAACTTAAGTAAATCTGTTAAGTATAGGTTTTTTATTTTATTATTTTTTAATTTTTTAATTTTTATTAGTGAAACACCATGAGGTACAGTTGTAGACTTACAATTTTTTTGTGCTTGGGTTTCAGTTATACAATGATCAAGTATCCATCCCTCTACAAGTGCCCATTTTCCACCACCACGGGTCTCAGTATCCCTCCCACTCCCCCCCATCCCCCCTCCCACCCTGCCTCTGTGGCAGGGCATTCCCTTTGGTTCTCTCTCTCCTTTTGGGTGCTGTGGTTTGCAAAAGAGGCATTGAGTGGCAGTCGTGTTCGGTCTATAGTCTACTTTCAGCATGCATCTCCCATCCTGGGAGGATCCTCCCAACACCCTTTATTTGGTGCTCCCTTCTCTATCTGAGCTGCCTTTTCCCCAAGCATGTGTGGCTGGCCTCCAAGCCATGGAGCAAAATTCCTGGTACTAATCTTGGCCACTCTTGGGTGTTAGTCTCCTATTTTGTTTAAGTATAGGCTTTTTATACTCAAGTGTTTAAAGTACTTTAAAGACTTCCCTTTTTAAAAATTCTGCAACTGTTAATTTATTCCTACCTTGTTTTTCTTTGTTGTCTTAGCTTTTATAAATAAAATTTTTCATCTAGTTTTTGGTCATTGACATATCACTACTTGGATTTCTTTTGGTTAACTTTATTAATAGACAACAAGTAACCTAGTACTGATTCTATAGGAACCAATAAAGAGTTCAATTCACAAGCTTGTGTGTTTCATTACCAGAAAATAGAATTAAAAATGTTCCTGGGTGCAAGCAGAGTCCTGGCAGCTGAAAACCTCCACATTTCAATCACCCTTATGCTCACGGCCAGACTCCACAGGCTCTGAACAGCCTCATCCAGAAATGAATCTGCTGAAACACACAGGTAAACTGGTTTTATGACTGAAATATTTTGTGGACATTGGGGTGAACTACCTCCCCCCATCCCTCTGTTCTTCCAAAAGCCTAGCAGTCATGCCCATGAACTGCCTCTGGCACCAAATAAGCTCATTTTACCGGCCATGATCCAGAGACTCTTATATAAATCTCAAAAATGACCTACAACTTGCAGAGATGCTTCAGGACACATGCTACAATGTCACAGTCCAGTTAAAATTTAACTTTAGCTGCGTTACTCCATTCAAATTTTTTGAATTCTTGGAGTGTGCGGCTGCAAATGCAGCCATGGGACATCGCAAACTCTACAATTTTTTTAATCATTTTTAGTGAATTATTTATAACAAGAAATGTAAAAGAAATTATTGAGGGTCTGCCATACTGGCAGTCTTGAGAAGTGATTCGAGAAATTTGGAAATAATGGGGGTGGGAGGGTGTAATGGTGGTGGGATTGGTGTTGGAATATTGAATGTAACAAATCATCAAAAACAGCTTTATTAAAAAATAAATTTTTAAAAAAACTTCTGTTTTGGGGAACGTAAGATATAGTTCGCTAGGGAAGGTGCTTGCCTTGTACACAGCCAACTTGAAATTGATACCCTGAGAATTACAGAAGTGATATCTGAGCACAGAGCCAGGAGTAAGCCTGAGCACAGTCTTGTGATCCCCAAATAAACAACAAAAATGTTCCAGATCCTGGTGATTACTATGCATTTTAATATGAAAGTCAACAGAGTAAGATAGAAAACCCATGGCGTTTCCAGATATAGATCTAGACTTGAGTATGCAAGTCAAACAATAAAATGAATTTGAATCAGAGAATTACTGTTACTGTTACTGTCCTCCTGTTGTTCATTGATTTGCTCGAGTGGGCCCAGTAACGTCTTCATTTTGAGACTTGTTGTTACTGTGTTTGGCATATTGAATATGTCATGGGTAGACTTTGCCGTGCGGGCGAGATACTTTCAGTAGCTTGCCGGGCTCTCTGAGAGGGGCAGAGGAATTGAACCCGGCTCTGCTTGGCTGACTGCGTGCAAGGCAAACGCCTTACCACTGTGCTATCGCAATCAGAGAATATAATGAATATTTGGAAATACACTTGATTGAATTATTTATTTGATATTAAATCTTATTTGGATCTCAACAACATTTAGTACATTAAAATTATTTTATATTTTATATTAACACTATGAAAGAGAAGTCAATTTTTCTATATTATATTTTATATTAACACTATGAAAGAGAAGTCAATTTTTCTATATAACACTTAGGAAAATAGAATTATTTCACATTAACAGTTTTCACAAATTATGCTATCAAATTAAATATTTTTTGTATATTCTATTTGAAACCACTAATATTATGAAATAAGAATATTTAGTTTAGGATATTAAAATTATACAGGTAATGGTAATTTTTATTTATATACACAAAACTCTTAAAATAAGTAATGCGTCAACTCAATTATTTTGTATAATTTTATATTGCTGTGATAAATGCATTTGTCACACTTTTAATGGTGTTGTATTTCATCCTGCTTTGACTACTACTTAATATTTTATTGATATTATAATTTACTCTAGGTCAAATGTCTATTTTAATATCACAAAGGTTATAATCAAAATGTTAATTACTTGATGTAATAATAAATTACATTAGATATGTAGTTACCTAAAAACTTTGCTTCAAAAACACTACACTTTACATTTTGTTTTTTATGCACAAAGCAAATTTAGCATTTCAGCCTCAAAGAAACTTGGCCTTTCCTCTTGACTATGACCTCATCTCTTTTCTTAGAACATTTATTCTTAAGAACTTCCAATTTAAAAATATTTATATTCTTTGCATTGTAAATCTTTCATAAATATAGAAATGTCTTTTTCTTTTTCCTTCCTTTTGGGCTGCACTCCGTGCTCAGGGCTTACTCCTGGTTCTGCCTCAGGGATCACTCCTGGTTGGCTTGGTGGACCATATGGCATACTGGGATTGAACATATGTCTGTGGGATGCAAGGGAAAGCCTTTGCTAGGATGCGGATTGAAATCTCCCTTTAACAACAAAGAGACTCCAGAGACTGCAAACAGCAAGCAGGGTTTATTGTAAGTCTGGCTAGCCAGGGTCGAGCCACCTACACAGACACGTGGGTCTAGCAGGATGGACAAGACCACGAGCATCTCCAAAGGGATCTTATATAGGCCTTCACCGATCATTACAGCAGAGCCTGTGCATTTCATAGCCAATAGATTTGTAACAACAGATACTTTCCTAACCAATCCAGTGAAGGGTACATCACTTAGTTTTAAGATCAGCATTTGCATCAGTGCTTAGGAAGATCCTGGTTTTTAGGGCAGCCCTGGGTCTTTTGACATGGATCTTGTGAGAGACATCTGGTTATCTGGTCTGACCCCCACCCTTCTCGTGACTTGCAACTCGGAGCACCTGTATCTGAATTCCTTGCTCAGGGGCAGAAAAACCAGTTATTTTGCAATGCGGACTCCTGTAAAGAGGATCTAAAAACGCTATCTAGGCCTGTTCTTCACAGCCTTAACCACTATACTTTCTCTCTGGCCCCTAGAAATATCTTTCTTAAGGGTCCGGATGTCCTCCCATTAAGGTGTAATCATACTCAGGAGGCGAGGGGAGGAAACAGAGGAGCTAGTCCTTGGACTAATGATGGAGGAATCTTGAAACAGTGATGGAAGGATTGGTTTAGTAGTTCTGCAACTGTGAAAAGAAAAAATGACTTCAATAGTATTATGAACTATAGTACCCCAATTAAAATTAATATAATTAAGATTTTAAAATAAAGGCCAGAGAGATAAGTGCAGTACTTAAGGCTCTTACTCTGTATTCAGTCAACCCTGCCAGTTAGATACTGCCACCATGTATTTTCCTTCAAGCTCTACCAAGAGTGATTCCTGAGTGTAGAAACAAGAGGAAAACCCTAATCATATCCAGTGTGTCCCTGAAACATACTTAAATATATCAATTAAGTGTAATCATGAAAGTAGATAGGGTACCTCTCTTATAATCTCTGTTGACAGCAGGCAGGTTTTGTCACTTATTTCTTCCCTAGCTCTGGTTCCATTGATCTGAATAACTTCCCAAAGACATAGTTTGATTGACTCAAAGATCAGCATGGCCTTACCTATCAATGGTGAACCTGACCTCAAAATTGAAAATACCAATACCACTCGATATTTATACAATGATCCCTTAAACTTTCTGAATTCTCTATTACTACAGCATTCCCTTTATTAAAATATAACATAGAAAATGAGTTGATATTTCTTTTTTCAAACTTAAATTTTTTCACTCATGTACTACAGAGATAGTATTCTCAACTTCCAGGAACCACCTTCACTTTTAGAATGAGCCAAATCACCTACATTTTTCATAAGGAGGGGGTACTTATCAGAGAATCATAAAATGATATGAACAAGACATCGCTTAAGACAAGAGAAGGAATAAATTAAAAGCCATTACCTTTAAGAAGGTAAAGTAAAAGTAAAGTAAAGTAAAGGCCCTCCTGTTGATCATCGATTTGCTCGAGCGGGCCCAGTAACGTCTCCATTGGAGACTTTGTTGTTACTGTGTCTGGCATATCGAATACTCTCGGTAGCTTGCCGGGCTCTCCGAGAGGGGCGGAGGAATCGAACTCGGGTCGGCCATGTTGGCTGCATGCAAGGCAGATGCCCTACCCACTGTGCTATCGCTCCAGCCATTTGAGCCTTTAAGAAGGTAAGCCATTTGAGCCTTTAAGAAGGTAAGCCATTTTAAATCGGTACCATCAAGAGACGGAAACATCTTTGTACACCTTAAAGGTAAAGGTAAAGGCCCTCCCGTTGATCGTCGATTTGCTCGAGCGGGCCCAGTAACGTCTCCATTGGAGACTTTGTTGTTACTGTGTCTGGCATATCGAATACTCTCGGTAGCTTGCCGGGCTCTCCGAGAGGGGCAGAGGAATAGAACTCGGGTCGGCCATGTTGGCCGCTTGTAAGGCGAACGCCCTACCCGCTGTGCTATAGCTCCAGCCCTTAAGGTTGAAAATAAATTTCTCAGGGGTGGAGCAATAGCACAGCGGGGAGGGTGTTTGCCTTGCACCTGGCCAACCCGGGTTTGATTCCCAGCATTCCATATGTTCCCCTGAGCACCACCAGGGGTAATTCCTGAGTGCAGAGCCAGGAGTTTCCCCTGTGCATTGCGAGGTGTGACCCAAAAAGCAAAAAAAAAAAAAAAAAAAAGTAAATTTCTTTAACTTTTGCACAATTCATTTCATTTTTAATTATTGAACACTTTCATGGACAAGAATTATAGCCTGGATTCCTTTTAATCACTTCTAAAATATTTGGCAAAGAAATATGACAGTTGCTTACTGAAATTTTCCTCAACCAATCTATAACCAACATATATATATTTAATTTTTTTATTTTAATGAATCATCGTGAGATACATTTACAGACTTACAGACTTTCATGATTATGTTTCAGTCAAACAATGTTCAAGTACCCATCCCTCCACCAGTGTCCATTCCCCACCCCTAATGTTCCCAGTATTCCCCCCCACCCACCCACCACCCCTTCCCACCTCCTGCCTCTGTGGCAGGCACAATCCCTCTTACTCTGTCTGTCCTTTTGGGTGTTATTAACCAAGTTATATTATTATAATAAAGAAAACATTTGTTGGTGAACAGAAACCATGATTTCTGTCCACAACAAATGAGCATATTAAAATTTAAAATGTCAAGGTATATTTCACCAGGAACCATTAATAATGGGTAGGTGATAAGGGTCAACCATGGAACTGGTGAAGTTTTTAGGCCATCTGAAACTTTCAGTTATGTTCATAGGACTCTTCAGACAGAAAGTCATAGTGTGGAGTCTTTTGTAATACTTGGTAATTGGCCTTCCTGTTTTTTCCCTAAGCATTAAAAAGTACATAACTTCTTGAGCTCCTGTTGTGGCCATTATGAAATACAGTTGAGAAAGTAGTAACTGTGAAGATTTCATTTTGAGAGCATGAGCTTTTACTGACAAGAAAGTGAACCACCTGGGATCAAATGGCTCAGCAGAACAAGCATTAAGAAAATAAAATTTGAAACAAAATAATTTCCCAACTCAGAAATTCTTTTCATAAAGATGAAGGGGAACTGCGCCAGCATGCCTGCCCAGAGGGGAAAGGGTGTTGCCCCATTCGCCCTGGCCTCTCTGGAAAGAAAGATGGCGGCCGCACGGGAGCCTTGTGGACAGCAGGTTTGAGCCGCGGGGGGGAGGGGGGGCGGCAGGGACCTCATGGGAAGGGGGGCGTAATGGGCCGTCCTTCACGCCCGACCGAGGTCGCCAGCTGCCCCCACGAGCGGCTCTCCAGCACGGCCACAACTCCAGGGCACAGAAACCAATCTCTTACTATCTAACTTTTAATAGAAATTCTTCCAGGGTCAATAAGTAAAATAGCAGAAATCCAAAACCGACATCATTTTATTCTTAAACCAAGTTGTAGAAAGCAAATCATTTCACAACGCTGTTTCAGCATGTCTGATTGTGGGGGGGGGGGGGGTCGTAAAATCTAAACAATAATTGTGCATCTTCTATCGAAACAATGTATCTAGTCAAAGTAGATAGAGTATTAACTAGAACTCATCTGCCTCACAGGAATTGGGAGGGGTGGAAGGTGGGGTTCTATTGGGGTTCGCGGTTAAAAATAAGTATTGGTAAAGGGAAATGTGTTTGATATTTACATGACTGAGACCTAAACCCGAAAGCTCTGTAACTTTTCCCACAGTGATTCAATAAAGAAATAAATTATATATATAAAAAAGATGAAGGCGGAGTCCCTTCATTTTTACCTGAGCCCCCCAAACCCAAATAAGATAAATAATAAAATTATTTTTATTATTAATGAACATTAAAGGAGAAATCACATGCAAAAATAGATGTCACATTATACGGTCAAACGACCCTTCCTACATATCTTCCAGGTGAACAATAACTAGTATGCAAGTAAGTTTTGGCAGCACCATTTGTCACATATAGTTCATCCTACATTTATTGAATTGGGGTGACCGCCTGTGTTAATTGACTAAAAACAGAATAAAACAGAACTTCTTATATTCTTCTGACAGGAAGGAATTGTCCAACATGGAGCCAATACCCACAAAGTACTCTCCTCCCTTCCCACAGCACTGGATGATAGGAAGCCATCTTCCAAGATGTTTTACATTTCAGAGAGTTGTCTTTTCTATCCTTAAAAATGTTTCCTGGATCTTAAAGTTGACAAATGACCTACTTAGCTTTCCCTGGGATTTAAAACATATTAAAGATAAGCAGTAGTATAAAGTTTCCTGAAGTAGACTCTAAGGGGATAAAAAAAGGAGGGAACTCTCTGGCCTCATTTTCAAGAGACAAAATGAATTTGTGTTTGTCAACCTGCTAGAAACAGATTTGTAAACCAACCTGAGAGGAAATCTCGGAAAAACCGGCAGGAGTACTACCTTATTCATGAGGCTTCTTGAGTTCCCCAAGCCCAAAGAAGATAATATTAAGCTCCCTTCCTTTTTGGTGTCTCTCTCTTGAAGGCTGTCCCTGATTTTGCTTTGTATCAGGACCAACTAGCTGCACCTTCCCAAACTGTTGATTTGAAGAAAAACTATAAGCAGTTTTAAGTCTTTTGCTCCTGCACACACACAAGAAAAGCTTACTGGATACACAATGTCTGATGGTATTATGAAATTGTGGGATGGGGGGATGGGGATGGGAGGGATACTGGGATCAGTGGTGGTGGAAAATGGGCACTGGTGGAGGGATGGGTATTTGATCATTGTATAATCGAAACCCAAGCACAAAAATTTGTGAGTCTACAACTGTACCTCATGGTGTTTCACTAATAAAAATATTTTTAAAAAAAAGAAAGAGAAAAGAAAAAGGAAAAAATTAATGTTTGCAGGGGGTCAAGAATATTATAATTTCATTACAGTTCATTAAAACACAATCATTTGGGTCATTTCATTGTATTTGTAATTATTGTATCTTTGAAATTATTATACAACCTATTTGCCCAGGAAATAGTTGTGAGTACATATTAGGAAGAAACGTGACTTTTTATTGGCATAGCACAGTATTTAAAGGGTAAAATGGTCAGACGAACTGTGGATGTGTAATTAGGACCCAATCTCTGGTAGAAAAAAACTGTAGAAAGGTTGTGTGTATCAGTACCACCATTCACAACTCAACCAATAACTAGTTGTGCACAGATATCACCTTAATGCAGAGCTCTTCCAAATCATAAATCTCTCAACTGAAAGTCGCCTTTGAATTATAAGATACTTTATTCGTTCTTTAGTCTTTTTTATTAATCACTTTGCATTTTTTTCAGATCAAAGCACTAGCCTCAAGGCTAACATAGTAACTAAGAACAGAGCAAAGACAGTTCATTGTTCCAAGCGTTCCTCCTCTCCCAGCTGTGTTTATGTGGGAAAGATGATAAGGTAAAGGCCTTGACAAATTCCAGTTTCTGATTCTCCCACGGGAACTGAGTGATTGACAGCCCAGAAAATGAACTGGACACTACACTAGATAAGAGACTAAGTAGTGAGTTATCATGGAAATTGGAGGGAGGCACCGCTCAATGATAGCATATAGCCCACGAATTTCTTGCTAATTTTCACATGTGACTATCATTCTCTACTCCTCCCCCCAAACAATATTTTAGCTGTGGTTTGTGCATTTTTTGTGTGAGAAAGGATATGTGTGCAGAATAAGTGAGGGAAGAGAATTCTCTGAAGAATAGATAATGCTATTGGCAGGGCCTCTGACGTTTGTTTCTGGATCTCCGTCTGGCTTGTACCACACTGAGAAATGTTTTTAAACACCAACACCTGGAAACAATATTGGATCAATTACTCCAGAATCTATATGAAGTAAACGCTTAGCAGATAATTCTAAAGTGCAGTTTGGGTGCAATCAGCTGCCCTCATTAAAACTTGTTTAAACTCCTATAAATTTATTAATATATTTCAGTTGTAGTCTAATTCTTCAAAGATGTTTAATTTCTTTGTCAATCTACTCAACTTTATAAGCATAAATTACGTTAGTCTTTATAGCCAAGGGGTAAGGGATGATTCAGCAAATCTAAAAGCACAGCTTTTTAACACGAAACTAATTTAGTAACTCAAATGAACAGAGAAGAAAAATTTATGCATCAATTCTAACTTTTCATTTCACAAAGAATTTATGCATCAATATTTTCAAGGAGACAAAAGATCAAGTAGGAACTGAAGTGATGAATCTGATGCGGCAACAGTGAACAAGAATTGTAGGGTTTAAAGAAACTGGATTTTCAAGACACATAGGATCATTTTAGCATTTGAAATGAGACTTAACTTTAACTAGAAAATAAACAATATTATCAGAATATTTTGACTCTTTCCAGTGGTGAATTATTCCATCATGTAATAATATCTGTGAACAAATAAATAAATTGAAGTAGAAAAAATAAAATAAAATACACAGACCAAAAAAAAAAAGAAAATTAACAATATTGATGACAAACTAAAAAACCAAATGGAATGCATTGTCAAAATTCCTGAAATGTGGCGCATTTTGTATTTGTGTTAGGGTTACATACATACAGTAACTATTTTCTAATAATCATACTAAGATCATTAGGGCTTAAATTGCCCTAATATAGTTATCATAAGCCTTGAGCCCATAAGAATCAATTGTGAGGGCCAGAGTGATAGTACAGTGGGTAGGATGTTTGCCTTGTACATAACCAACTGGGGTTGGATCGTCCAGCATCTCATATAGTCCCCTGTGTACTGCCAGGAGTAATTCCTGGGTACAGAATCAGGAATAGCCCCTCAACGTCACCAGGTGTGACCAAATAAGCCAATAAATAAATAAATAAAACTGATTAATTGTTGATCATATTGAAATAGGGGGACTGGAGCAATAGCACAGCGGTAGGGCGTTTGCCTTGCACGCAGCCAACATGGCTGACCCAAGTTCGATTCCTCCACCCCTCTCAGAGAGCCAGGCAAGCTACCAAGAGTATCTCACCCACAGGGCAGAGCCTGGCAAGCTACCCGTGACGTATTCAATATGCCAAATACAGTAACAAGTCTCATGATGGAGACGTTACTGGGCCTGCTCGAGCAAATCGATGAACAATGGGAGGACCATGACCGTGATGTTGAAATAAAGATTTTTATTAAGTCTGAGAAGAGGCCAGAGATTCTACATTTCTAAGAGACTCCCCTCAAATACATGTTTCAGTCCAAGCAATACATTTCATTTAGTAAGATACTCTTTAAAATTCTCACTAATAGGGACCAGGAGAGATGGTTCAATGGACTCCTAATAGCTTTTCATGGAAGAAGCCCGGTTTGACCTCCTGTACCAAATGTTCCCAGAAGGAGAAGGAGCAATTCTTAGCAAGAGCCAGCAGTATCACTCAAGCACTGCAGGTGATGGCTGATGAAAAAACATGTCACTGTCATCGTCCTCCTGTTGTTCTTCGATTTGCTCGAGCAGGCCCAGTAACATCTCCATTGTGACAATTGTTACTGTGTTTGGCATGGTAGGGCGTTTGCCTTGCACGCGGTCCAACCCGGGTTCTTCTCAGCATCCCATATGCTCCCCCGATGAAAAAACAAAACAAATAAATGGCCTAGAGTGATAATGTTAGATGCCTAAAACCCGAATCGGACGTTAACATTTGAATAGATGTGGCTCACTGCCTGCAGTTTCTATCTTCATTGTCTACGCACCAACATCTCATTATGATGAAAGAGAAATCGAGAAGTTCTACATGGAGCTAGAGAAGTTCTATAAAGAAGACCACACCTTCTACAAGATCATTGTGGGTGATTTTAATGCCAAGATAGGACCAAGAAGATCAGCTGAAGAACTTCACATCGGGACCCATGGCCTAGAATGGAACGAACAGGGTGAGAGACTGTCAGAGTTCATCATGTCGACCAAGACCATCCATGGTAACTCATAGTTCCAGAAGGCAGAATCTAAACGATGGACATAGGAGCCTCCTGGTGGACGATTCCACAACGAAATAGACCGCATAATATTCAATCGACGGTTTTGCCTGACTGATGTCGCTGTTGTCCCAAAATTTCGAACGGGATCGGACCACCGTCTCCTTCGTGCAAAATTCTACTTCACAGAGCGGGGAGAAAGGGATGCAAAGTTCAAAAAGAGAACTCACAGAATGACCACCAACTGGGAACTCTTTGGTACTATTGCGGCAACATGGGAAGATGCCATTGTTGACAACATTGACGAGGAATACGATCGACTGGTTCAGCACCTCCATGAATGTGCGAGGAACGCCAAGAGAGAGATAGCCACAAAAGGTCGCCTATCTTCGAAAACTCTTGAGCTAATTCGCCAGCGTGGTTTGGCGCATGCCTCAGGCAACCGCAAGCTAACGTCCGAGCTTGCAAAGCAGTGCAGAGATGCGATCAAGGAAGACCTCAAAGAGAAAAGAGCAGAAGTACCGGTAGATGCGGCAGAAGCCGGGAAAAGTATTCGTAAGTCCCGCCTGTCCTTCGCCAACTATAAGACCAAGATGACTGCCCTCCGACGTCCTGATGGATCCATCACAACCTCCAGAACGGCAATGGAGAAGATTATCCATGACTTCTACTCAAATCTCTTCGATAGCCATGTCCACTTGCCAACATACCAAATTCCACAGGATGGGTATGTTGTTCCCAACGTTCTCCCCTCCGAAATCCGACACGCCATTTCGTTGGTAAAGAAACAAACAGCACCCGGCCCAGACAAGGTCAGACCTGAACACCTGAAGAACCTGCCGTCAGTACTCATCAATACACTGGCTCGGCTCTTCACTCGCTACCTGTCTGAATGCAAGGTTCCGTCCCAATGGAAAACCAGCAGGACCGTACTACTGTTCAAGAAGGGAGACATCCATGACATTGGCAACTATCGCCCGATCTGCCTATTGTCTGTCATCTACAAGTTGTTCACTCGAGTCATCCTGACTAGGATTGGCAGAACATTAGATGAAGGACAACCATGCGAGCAAGCAGGGTTCCGCAAAGGATTCAGCACCATCGACCATATCCACACAATAACTAAGCTCATTGAGGTTTCTCGGGAGTTCAAGATGCCGCTCTGCTTAACGTTCATTGATTTAAAGAAGGCCTTTGATTCTGTTGAGACGGAAGCAGTCATTGAAGCCCTAGCCAATCAGGGCATTCAAGCCCAATACATCAGGATCCTCCGTGAGCTCTATTGCAGATTCACTACCAGGATCTCACCATTCTACAAAGAAGTGATCGTTGATGTCAAGAGAGGGGTGCGGCAGGGTGATACCATTTCACCGAAACTCTTCAGTGCCACCCTCGAGAACATCATGCAACGACTGGAATGGGAAGGAATGGGAGTGAAGATAGATGGTCGGCAATTACACCACCTCCGCTTTGCTGATGATATTGTTTTAATAACACCAAACATCAGCCAAGCGGCACAAATGCTGGCCGACTTTGACCGTGAGTGTGGAAAGATAGGACTACAGCTGAATCTTACGAAGACAATGTTTATGAGAAACAGCCTTGTTCCTGAAGCCCCATTCGCTCTCAATGGAACGACCATCTCCGAATGCAACAGCTATGTCTACCTAGGTCGAGAGGTCAACATGACAAATGACCTGGCACCCGAGCTGGGCAGGAGGAAGAGAGCGGCTTGGAATGCCTTCAAGAACGTCGAAGAAATAGCTAAGAGGACGAAGAACCTCCGGCTCCGGGCACATCTCTTTGATTCCACTGTTCTTCCTGCATTAACATATGCCTCAGAGACCTGGGCCCTACGCAAACAAGATGAGAACGCCATTCAGGTCTCCCAAAGAAGAATAGAAAGAGCTATGCTTGGAATATCACATTTCACACAAATGAGAGAACGAATCCGGAGTTCTGACATCCGTCGACGATCAAGGATCAGGGACGCTGTCTCATTTGCCAAGTTGTCGAAAATCAGATGGGCTGGTCACGTAATGAGATTTAAAGACGACCGTTGGACTAGAGCTGTTACTGATTGGATTCCACGGGATGTCAAGAGACCGCGTGGCCGCCCACCTACCAGATGGTCAGACTTCTTCGTCAAGATCATGAACGATCGGTTTGAGGCCCTTCATGTTCCCGGAGCGAACAGATGCCATTGGGCTACACTAGCACGCGACAGGGACAAATGGAGACGTTACTGGCGCCCGCTCGAGCAAATCGACGACTAACGGGAAGTTAAGTGATTAAGTGATTAAGTGAGAGTGATAAGACCAGACGTAAGGAACTTGCTTTGCATGAGGTTGACCTGGGTTGATCCCTGGCAACACATAAGATCTCCTGAGCACCACCACCTCCCCTGAGCACAAAGAAGGAGTTGGCTCTGAACATCATTTGGTGTAGCCCAAAACTCTCTCTCTCACACACACACACATGCACACACACACAACTTTAATAAAGTTATCCAGATGATGGTCAAATTTAAAATTTAAGGTGAATTATGTGAATCTCCCAAAGCAGAGAACAGTCAACATTTTTACAACTTTGTATATATAACAGGCACTGGTATTTTCACATCATCCTGAGTTTCCAAGTTGCTGACTACTAAATCTAGAGAGGTCAAAGAAACACAAAACAAAAACACCCTGACACTTTATGGGTCCCTGGGAATTGTTGGGTGCAGTGCTCAAGGATTGAGCTCAGCCTAGCTCAAAGGCACTACTAGGTATGAACCAAACACAATGAATGAGTAAAATAACAGAAATCACTTGTCCTTGATAATTTCATGATCAAAGAATGTGCTGGAGTCAGTTCTTACATTCAAGAGAGTACAGATGACCTGTGTGGCTTTTCTCAACTCGAGCTCTGTATAGACTGATAGCCTGGTAGATAAAAGCTGTAATAGTCAAAAGTTCAAATCAGGGTATTTTTTTTTTCCAGAGTATATTTCCCACCATTCTTTGGCATGTGGCTTCTTATTTACTACTTGGTTCTAGAAGGAAAAAATATAACCAATGTCAAATCCAGAGAGAAATGCAGGAAAGAAAATATAACCAATGCCAAATCCAGAGAGAAATGCAATAGCCTTTGTAATTACTAAGACTTTCACCTAAAACTGAAAGGAGATTAGAGAGATCATATACTTAGCTGATTAGAGAACAAAATTCAAATATGGGACATATGGAAGAATACAAAAGTAACGGGTCAAAGTTTAAAGCAGATTAATCAATGGCATGCTATCAAGTAATGTTTTTTTTTAATTTTATTGATTCACCGTGAGCTATAGTTACAAGCTTTCATGTCTGAGTTACAATCACACAATGCTCAAACACCCATCCCTCCACCAGTGCACATTCCCCACCACCAATATCCTTGGTATACCCCCTTTTTCCCATCCTCCCACTGTCTCCATGGCAGACATGATTCCCCATACTCTCTCTCTACTCTTGGGCATTGTGGTTTGCAATACAGACCCTGAGAGGTTATCATGTTTGGTCCTTTATCGACTTTCTGCACACACCTCCCATCCCGACCGATTCCTCCAGCCATCTTTTTCTTAGTGATCCCTTCTCTATTCCAGCTGTCTTCTCCCTGTCCACTCGTAAGACAGGCTTCCAACTATGGAGCGATTTTCCTGACCCTTCTACCTACTGTGCTTGGATGTCAGTCTTGTGTTATGTTATTTTATACTCCACAAATGAGTGCAGTCCTTCTATATCTGTCCCTTTCTTTCTGACTCATTTCACTTAGCGTGATACTCTCCATGTCTATCCACAATACTTTTTGATAGTTATTTTGTAGCAGAGGCTCACAGACATTCGTTCTCAGGACTCCTTGATAGTCTTAAAAGTATTGAATTCTCCAATGAGCATTTATTGATGTGATTATATCAGTTGATAAAATAATTATTTGAAACTAAAATGGAGAAATTTTAAAGCCTATTAAGCAACTCACAAATGACTTACATTAATAAGTCAATGTATGTTGACATTAAAATATATTACTTATAAAAATGACTATTTTCCAATGTAAACAAAAATTCTGAATTTATAAATATGTATTAATATAAGTTTTAATGCAAACCTATGGGTATGAATGAGTATGCACATACTATGTGCTAAAACTTACAAGGTTTTGCTGTTAGTTTTTGTCCTTGGGGCATATCTGGCTGTGCTCAAGTTTACTTCAAGCTCTGTTCTCTACCATATTATCTCTCTAACTTCATAGCTTCTAAAACTCAAGCATTTTATTGTTGTTGTTGTTTTTGGATTTTTTTTTTTGCTTTTTGGGTAACACCCAGCGATGCTCAGGGGTTACTCTTGGCTCCTGCACTCAGGAATTGCTCCTGGCGGTGCTGAGGGGACCATATTGGGTGCTGGGAATCGAACCTGTGTTGGGCATGTTGGCTGCGTGCAAGGCAAATGCCCTACCCGCTGTGCTATCGCTCCAGTCCCTAAAACTCAAGCATTTTAATGTCAGAAGTTCAATTTTTACACGTCGTACTTTTGTCTAATATTTTATTTGATCGTGATTATTTGAAAAATCTTCAGTTCTTTTAAACCGTTGTCCTCATTTTTTTCCCCCTCAACAACCCAGTGAGACTGGAGGATTTCACAATGACCCTTCTCCTTCTTTATTATCAGAAACTGATTTTAGTCTAAGTCGCACTTAGATCATATTTGGGGGGTGGGATGGAGTTGGTTAGTCCAACTGGTCCTCAATAGCCTTGAGGGCCTCGCCCAGTGATTCTCAGCTAAACAAGCTAGTGGTACAATGCAAGGGCCTAAAGTTGCAGTTCTGCATGGGCCCTGGATACTAGAAATTACCCTGGCCACCTGGTGGGAACTTGAAAACCTCCAGGACTACCTCTGGCTTTGATAGAAGGACCAACTGAGATCACTCGGTCCCATACAAGAGTGTGCCTTAACCCCTATATTCTCTCTGCCTCCTTCTCAGTGTTTTTTTTTTTTAAATTGTGTTGTTGTATTTTGTTTTGTTTTCAAGTCACACCAGGATATGCTCCAGGCTTACTCTTGGGTCTGTGCTCAGGGATCATTGTCAACAGTGCTCAGGACACTGTGTGTAGTACTGGTGGAGTCGGTTGCAAGCATGGCAAGTGCCTTATCTTGTTTAATGTCCCTTGTCCCTCCTGCCTCAGACTAAACATTCTTGAAGTAGTCAGACTGCTTTAGTTTGTCCTTACAGTTCCTGAGTAATTAAAATATACTCCTTTTTGTTGTGGGCAATCAAATGAATTTCCTAATTGATAGAAGCAGTAAGAGCTATAAATTTATTATATAGATAATAAAATTAAGATAAATTTGCTTTGTAGCTATGCAGTTGGTACGTGACAAAATTTAACTAGTGGGATTCTAAAAAAGAGTAAAAATTAGTCCTGTATATTTAAAAAGTACACCAAAAAAGTTCATCTAATAAATATGTTATTTTGGGAATTTGATCGCTTGATCACGTTGGTGTGGGAATTTATAAACACTAAATCTAATCTGTTTATGAAGCAAATTTTTACAGCTTTAATTTCACTTGCTTTTAAAAAGGTGTATGAAAGCCAAGAACAAATTCCTGATGTATCTAATAGATGAATAGTTATTTGTGATGGATGGGTCATAACTTCCCCATCAATGTCTCTCTCCACGATTCCTTAAACTATTGCTTTTTTCAAACCACCATAAACTTTAGTGCTGTTCATAATTTTCTTATGCAGGTCTCATTTACTTTTCAAAATCCTATTATTAATGATCATGATTTAGTTTAAGTATCACTTCCTTAGGGAAATCTTTACAGTGCTCCCTGAGTTTTATACCTATCTTATAGAAGCTATCTTTCTATGTTTCTTTTATATGGGTTATGTGGCTATTAACCTTGGGCTGCCAAGATATCTTAATCTGTATAATTAGTTCAAAGCACCAAAGATAAAATACACCTAGCACACAAAATATGCCTAATAAATTCTAATTACTTTTCATAAGATAAAGGAACAGAATTAAGGCTTGAAAATATTGTTTACATGGTCTCACATTTGCTAATAGATATTTTCAAATTTTAGGTCATGAAATCAATTTGGTGGGTCACAATTAGCATTTATAAAAATGTAGCACAAAAGAATACAATAAAATTCAACATTGGAATCTGAGTACATAGTCAGGCAGTGTCGATAAATATGTTCATTAATTTATCAATTTAATAAATATTTCTTGTGGATCACCTATGTTCCATTCTGTGTACAGGGATGCACTGGATTTTTAAACTGAATGTTTGTGTGATTTTAGTGGTGTTTATTTCAAGTGACTATGATTTATTTTTGTCAAGCCACTGCTTATGAGAGAATTATATTTCCTGCTCCATTGTCATTAAGTCTGGCCTCATGATTTGACCAATTAAATATAAGAAGGGAAATGTGATCATTTTAAGCAGAAGATTTAAAAGTTATCTTATATTTTCACTTGCTTTTCCTCTGCCAGAATTTTATAAGATTCCATGTAGGCACAAATGCATCAGTCTGAGTCTTGGAGTAATGGTTGCTTTACATATGGGCTATAAAGAAACAGTATAGGAGTCATAAGTGGTTAAAGGCAATAGAACCTGAAAACTGCTTTAAAGAGCTGGGATTACTAAAATGAAGTAAGGAGATGGGGCTGAAAGGCTGAAACAAAAATGTAGGAAAGAGGACACTGATGGAAGGTGTGGTGTTAGATCATTTTACAAATGAAAACAACAGTATTATAAATAAAGCACTGTAAATCACGGGACTTGAAGAAAAAGACACTGTATCATTTCAGCTTCAATGAAAATATAATAGGATCAAGAAATAAATATTTTTCTCTAAGGAAAAAAAAAGAAGATATGAGCTAGAAACAGTAAGATAGTCCAGGAGTAAAGAGCTTGTCCTGCATACTAGTGACCATGGTTTGATCCCAGCACCACATTCATGGTCCATTGAACATCGTCGGGAGTAGCCTAAAAAAGTTTGGGGCTGAGAGACAGTTCAAGGGTTTAAGGCATTTTTCTCATTCAAGGATGAATGACCCAGTCTGATCTGAGGTACTGCCTATGGTCCCCTGGGCGCTGCCGGAAGTGATCCCTGAGCCAAAAGAGCTAGAAGCAGCCTGCCACACACCAGCAGGTGTTGCCCCAAATGTAATTTAGTTTAACTCGAAAAGGTTTTTTTTTAAAAAGAAGAACTTGGAAATAATTTGCAACTAAAACCTGCTGATAGTGGAGAACTCTGTGGTTTGAGGGCAAACCAGTATGAGTGTGTCTGAAAAAATTGCAGGACTCATATTCTCAGTAACTGGGACAAAGAGTCCCAAGAAAGAAAGTCCAGCTATAAGGAATAAGGTAAACATAAATACTTTTTATGTTAGAGTGTTATAAATATATGCCTTTATAATTCTGGGAGTCATAAAGGAATATTCTTATCACTGACATTATGGGTACATGAAAAAAAGGGGAGAAAAGAGAACTGGCATCTGTTTGCAAATAAAAACTCAAATTAAAGTTATTTATGTGATCATCTCACCATCTTTGCTACTTATCTTTGCACCCAATCATTATGGATATATTAGAAATGTCAGAATTACTTTGTTTATGTGATTATCAAAACAAACTCTGAACATGTAAAATGTCGAACATAGTTTTTTACAGTTTCACTCTTGGATCACCTAATCTTGTGATTATAGCACAAAACCATTATAAGGGATAATTATTAGGCTGAAGTTCCTCTAATATATAAAAGTCTACATTTCTTCTTTTCAGAATCAAGTAGCACGAATACTTATAAGGTTTACCAGGCCAACTCTTTCAACCTGACAGGTCTCCAAATTTGCAGTTACAAGAATTTAGTTAATGAAATGTAAAGCAACCTCATTTTCATCTTTAAACACACACACACACACTCACACACACACATACACACAAATTATGTATTAGAAAGCTGGCAGAGTGTTCTGTCAAATTGAACTATTGAACTCAGGGCAGTAAAAGTCCCTCCCCAGGCAAGAGATTTAAATCATTTTCAAAGTTAATTTCCTGTTCCCAGATGGAGAACAAATCTAATCGGGTTTACTCCATTCTTCAGATGAACAGGAAAATGTCACTTGCATACACAAAAAGGGGAAAAAGAAAATTTTCAGAAAGGCAGTTTCTATTCCACTTCACAACAGAAAAAGACGGTGATTTTTGTTTCAAATTTGTTTAAAGTTGAATAATGGGGTGGTTTTGAAATATGAAAACACGTCTGAATTTCATGTAGACAAGTCTTCAAACTTACTTCCTACGTTGTTTTGTTCATTTTATGCCTGTTTACACTTGACACATACATATCACTTTAAAATTATTCACCTTAAAAACAGTAAGCAGTTTCGAGTTCTAAGAAGGATTCTGCATAAACAGCCTGAGTTTTATCTGTGTGATGAGGCTCAGACCTTTTCAAAGTTCTATGAACTTTAGGACAAAATAATTAGGATAAATTTGTTCGCTATTGGTTAGTTTTCACTTAAAAATACAATAGGATGAGTTAACGTTTATGGGTTGAATC
Source organism: Sorex fumeus (assembly GCF_029834395.1). Taxonomy (NCBI): domain Eukaryota; kingdom Metazoa; phylum Chordata; class Mammalia; order Eulipotyphla; family Soricidae; genus Sorex; species Sorex fumeus. The sequence continues at coordinate 1,556,672 of NW_026606181.1, read as the reverse complement.
ACAGAAGAATGGGACTATTTAAAAACGTAAAATAAGTATCCTTATTCTTGTTTGTAATTCAAGAAGTGCCAGATTCTATTTAAAGATTTGTTGCTATGTACCTGTTAGAAAGGATTCATATCTGCTGGGAGATGGGGATTTCCTGCATCTTTCAATTGTGGTTTTTTTTGGTAACAAAAGCGAACTCAGAAAAGAGGCAGGTATATCATTACATCTTCATGAGTCAGATTAACACTGGCTGAGTTTTTCTCAATTTACCATACCACATATGGCTTTGCAGGGCTTCCAGTGAAAAGAAAAGCAGTAGGTTGCAATCTAAAATGGCAGACATTTTCCTAAGTAACCTATTTAACTTTATCTGTTTGAAGGACAAATTACTCCTGAAGTCAACGATACAAAGACATTCTTTCGAAAGGGTTTGCAATGGACTCGATATTAAAGTTCATCTTTTCTTATGAATATAAAGCAGGAAAACAGTTATGCCTCAAATTGCTGTTAAGCAAAAGACCTTTAGAATTTAAAGGCGATTTCACTCTCACTTTGTTTTAAATGTCAGTTTAAGTCACAGGACTCCAATTTATTGTTTGAAATAAGTCTGTCTTACTCCATTGCTTAATCTAAAGCATGTCTAGACAATTAAAGGGAAATTGTGTGTATCGAGCAGAATACTCAAAATCAAAAACCAGAGAAACTGATACCTTAAAAAGAAGACAACAGGATCTTTACTCTCTTTTGAAATGCAGATACTGCTCTGTCAAAACAAGGTAAATTTTAAGGTATGCTCACAAGTCATGGACCCTCACGAGCACTTCATCAAACCAGAGAGAGAAAGTTAAGTAATGCACAGGAAGAATTTTTAAGAACCTCATTCTGTGCAAGGTAGGGGGTGAAGCACATTTCGCCTGCAAAATTTAATACTTATCTTATCGCAATCCCCCAGTATGCGAAATTCACAGTCAGCAGCTCCAAGTTCATGAAATACTGAAGCAACCCAACTCCTTACTAAAAAGCGCTTATACTTTGTATGGCATTGTAACCTTTTACGAAGATCAAATCAGAATATTTCTGCTTTCCAAAACCACTCCAGAAATATACATATTGAAAAATTAAAATAAAAATGCCCAAGCAGCACACTGGTCAAGGTGCTTGCTATTACTATTTTGGTACTGAAAAATCCTGTAATTTATTTAAAATTAATAAAAATAATAAGACCATGATAAGATGTCACATAATTTTATTTTGAATTTTCAATAAAAAATTAAAATATCATTTTTTGCACACTTGTAGGGTGCTTATAGTAGGACAGGCATTCCTCTAATAAAAATTAAAGGTCCCTTGAAACCCATCCCCAGTAGAAGTAGAATACACCAGAGTATGTCCTAAGCACAGCAGTATGTGGCCCAACCCTCTCCAAGTGGGCTTAAATCTTAGTACTACACATCAGTTAGCGACTGATAGCTGGCTGCCCTTGCTTGGACTTCTACTTTTGGATGCATTCAGTTAAGATGGATTTTCTATCATGGCTCAAATATGATATTAATAATCATCAATTGAATCACATTTATATTTAAGTAATATTTATAGCACTATCAAATGATATCAAAGATATATCAAAGTATATAAATATTTTTAACTTTTTTTTTTGGGTCACACCCAGCACTGCTTGTGGATTACTCCATTCTGGCTCTGAAATAAGGAGTCACTTTTGGCAGTGCTTTGGGAACCATATGGGATGCCAGGGATTGAACCTGGGTCAGCTGCATGCAAGGCAAATGTCCTACCTGCTGTACTATTGCTCCGGCCCCTTATAAAACTTTTTAATTGAATAAATGTGAGAGAGACCCTTACAAAGCTGTTCCTGATTAGGTTTCAGTCATACAGTATTCTGGCATCCATTCCTCCACCAGTGTGCATTTTTCAGCACCACTATTCCCAGGTTGTAAATACTGAATTTTGTTGTTGATTTTATTACTGAATTTGAGGGAATAGTGCTGCTAAAGTCATGCCATTAATTCTTGGTGAGATTATCTTGGAAACTTACTCTATTAATATTTTGCTTATACCTCCATATTGTTAACCTGAGGTTATTTAAAAAGGAAACCTGTTTATTTCAGATAAATAATTGCAACTCGTAAATTATTAATTTAGAGTGAACCTCAAAATGTGTTCCAAAAAAAAAAAAAGGTGTACAAGTCACAGAGAAAACGAAAGATGTAGTAATGGATGTTATAATGGTTAGGTGAAAACGGTAAAAAAAAAAAAAAAAGCTTCAGCAAGCGGAGAGTACAAGGGTAAGGTACTCTACAGTAAAGTACTCTTGTATGTGTCTGATCATGGTTCAATACCCAGCATCACACAATGTCCTAAAACACTGCAAACGTTCTGCTGAACACCTCCAGGAGTAAGTTCTGAATAGAGTCAAGAGCAGCCATGAACACTGCTTGGGTTTCACCCTAAAAAAGTAGCAGCTTAATTTTCTTGGTCCTTACAAACAAGACATTCCCGTTCTTGCTGGCTTTTTGTAATGTCAGCACTTTGACTTGATCCAGTTCATTTCAGACGGCGTCTCTAATATGGCTTTGTACTAAAATGGCTTCACTTATGGCAACTTTCCACAGCCACCAGGTAATCAAAACCAAAGTTAAAATGTACTTAAAATTAATATTTTAATTAAAGTGTCAAGATCACTGAAATTTTGCACTAGCTCTGATCATTGCGAAAATAGTTGAGTGAGGAATTCTTATTGTTTATTTTTTTCTCTCCTTTTCTTTGTTGTTCACGTTTTACCATGCTCATGTTTTTACTGTGACCAGAGGTCACACATAATGCCTGGGTGACATGCTCACATAATAATACTGCCCAGTAGGGGGTCGAACTCTTAAGTTGAGGTGCTTACTCACTTGACTGCAGGGCTCAAACAGGGCTCATGCTCTTCAACTTTGACGCCCACTCAGATAATGGTTATAGTGCTCACATAGGTTCAGGAATTGCCGCAGTGCTTATGTAAGTGCTTCCCAGGGGCTGCCCTTGCTGGTAATGGAGATTGCTGTTGGTGTTGCTTGCAGCACTGGCATCCCTTGGTTCTGGTGTGTTCACACACCTGGTTGTGGTGAGGCTAGAAATCAATTATTGCACTAGGGATCACTACAGCAGAGCTGCCAGGTTCCAACTGCAAAGATGCCAAGATCTTGCACAGAACATATGGTCGCTCTGGGGATTAGACTCACAACCCTATGCTTGGAAGGCAGTTGTTCTGTGCTACTAAACGATCACTCTTGGTCCCAAGTAAATTTTTAAACGGACACTTAATTTTCCCAATGGCCGCATTCAAAATAATTTGCAAGTGATTTGGCATTATTGGTGTTCGGTCGGGATAATTCTTTGGTGGTGTAGGTGGAAGATCCTGGACATGGTAAATACTGTACAATATAAGGTAAAGGTAAAGGTAAAGGCCCTCCCGTTGTTCATTGATTTGCTCGAGTGAGCCCAGTAACGTCTCCATTGGAGACTTTGTTGTTACTGTGTCTGGCATATCGAATATGCCACGGGGAGCTTGCCAGGCCCTGCCGTGTAGGCGAGATACTCTCGGTAGCTTGCCGGGCTCTCCGAGAGGGGCGGAGGAATCGAACTCGGGTCGGCCATGTTGGCTGCATGCAAGGCAAATGCCCTACCGCTGTGCTATCGCTCCAGCCCTGCTATCACTCCAGCCCACAATATAAGATATATTCAATTATATATCATAAGCTCTATAGGCTAGATGATAGCAGCATTCCCTCTAGTATGACATTAAAATTGTCTGACATTGTCAATTACAATCTGGCACTGAGTTGAGAAACAGTACTCTAGGTGTTTAAAGGTTCTTCCATAGAAAGATATGTGATCATTTAAAGTATATTTGTACATGACACATTAAAACACCTTTCTGAAATTTCCTAAAGTTTACATTGAAATAATATTCAGGAAGATGACATAGACTGTCCGGAGGACAGATTACCTATATTTATGTCTTTATTTTACTTAAAATAATATTGGCTCTATTTTCCATGTACTATAAATTATCGAATACTCTCGGTAGCTTGCCGGGCTCTCCGAGAGGGGCGGAGGAATCGAACTCAGGTCGGCCATGTTGGCCGCTTGTAAGGCGAACGCCCTACCAGCTGTGCTATCGCTCCAGCCCTTATAGCAATTTGTTTAAGTTTACAGCAAAATTATTTCCCTAAAAATTCATGACGAGCATAATCTTAGAAGTACCCAAGTATTAAACATAATTCTGTGTTCTTTAGTAATCAGAGTATATCCAAACTGTGCTTCATTATTTAGTAAGATCCTTAGATCCTTAGGGCTGGAGCGATAGCACAGCGGGTAGGGCATTTGCCTTACAAGCGGCCAACATGGCCGACCCGAGTTCGATTCTTCCGCCCCTCTCCGAGAGCCCGGCAAGCTACCGAGAGTATTCGATATGCCAAACACAGTAACAACAAAGTCTCCAATGGAGATGTTATGGGGCCTGCTCGAGCAAATCGACGATCAACGGGAGGGCCTTTACCTTTACCTTTACCTTAGACACAGAGGGCTTTTGTAGTTCTTCTTCGCCTTTGCTACTGTGTTGGCTTTTTTTTTTTCAATTTTTATTAGTGAAACACCATGAGGTACAGTTGTATACTTATAGATTTTTGTGCTTGGGGTTCAATTATACAATGATTGAGTACCCTTCCCTCCACCAGTCCTCATCTTCCACCACCACTGATCCCAGTATCCTTCCTACCCCCCATCCCTCCCACCACAACCTGCCTCTGTGGTAGGGATTCCCTTTTGTTCTCTCTCTCCTCTTGGGTGCTGTGGTTTGCATTGAGTGGCAATCATGTTTGGTCTATAGTCTACTTTCAGCATGCTGTGTTGGCTTTTATCCTCATGCCTGGTCAAAATATGACTGCTGTACCAGATTCCTATTAGAGGAATGTAAGGATCTATGGCGGTCATATCTTTTACAAGGTATTTAAACGCTATCACAGAACCCTCATCAGAAAACTCTTTAGATCTTACTGGTTTATCTTGAGTGCATCAGCTGCACGGTTTCATTTCATTTCATTTCATCATCCTGTTATTCGTCGATTGCCTCGAGCAGGCCCCAGTAACGTCTCTTACATCCTAGCCCTGAGATTATATTCAAGGCACTTTAGGAGAATGAGACCCATCATTGTTACTGGTATTTGGCATATTTGGTACGCCACGGGGAGTTTGCCAGACTCTGCCCTGTGGGCAGGCTACATTCGATAGCCTGCAAGTTTGTCCAAAGTAGGAATGAGACAATAAGAGTCATAAAAAAAAGTTTTGATAAGATGTCGCGCGGCCGCAAATGCGACCGCGCGGTTCTGGGATCTGGATTTTATAGTCTCTGAGTCTTGGCCGCTGATGGGATTACACGGCGCCAGGGGGCCAGGTGGTGGGTGTCTTCTGCCCCCGTGCCTGGGTGTTCCTTCCTGGGGCCCCTTGGAGGGGAGCGTGTTGAGCTTTCCTCCCTGCCCCAATCAGGGCTCCGGCAGCTGAAGACCTCCAGGACCAGCCACCACCATGCTGAGACCACTCTCCGCACACATGAAGGTACTGGCAGAGGGACAAATCCACGCGGGTCCCAGGGCTGAGACCTCCAAGCCTACTCGGATTGGAGTCGAGCATCTTCCACCCAGATCCTCCAAATTCCAGTAGGCGGGGGTCACACCCACCACCTGGCCCCCTGGGGCCGTGTAATCCCATCAGTGGTCAAGACTCAGAGACTATAAAATCCAGATTCCCGGACGAGAACAGTGCAGTCTTCTGCCCCCACGCCTGGGTGTTCCTTCCCGGGGCCCCTTGGAGGGGTAAGGGTTGAGCTTTCCTCCCCACCCCAACCAGGGCTCCGGCAGCCGAAGACCTCCAGGACCAGCCACCACCATGCTGAGACCACTCTCCGCACACATGAAGGTACTGGCAGAGGGACAAATCCACGCGGGTCCCAGGGCCGAGACCTCCAAGCCTACTCGGATTGGAGTCGAGCATCTTCCACCCAGATCCTCCAAATTCCAGTAGGCGGGGGTCACACCCACCACCTGGCCCCCTGGCGCCGTGTAATCCCATCAGCGGCCAAGACTCAGAGACTATAAAATCCAGATCCCGGACGAGAACAGTGCAGTCTTCTGCCCCGCGCCTGGGTGTTCCTTCCCGGAGCCCCTTGGAGGGGAGCGGGTTGAGCTTTCCTCCCCGCCCCGACCAGGGCTCCGGCAGCCGAAGACCTCCAGGACCAGCCACCACCATGCTGAGACCACTCTCCGCACACATGAAGGTACTGGCAGAGGGACAAAGCCACGCGGGTTCCGGGGCTGAGACCTCCAAGCCTACTCGAATTGGAGTCGAGCATCTTCCACCCAGATCCTCCAAATTCCAGTAGGTGGGGGTCACACCCACCACCTGGCCCCCTGGCGCCGTGTAATCCCATCAGCGGCCAAGACTCAGAGACTATAAAACCCAGATCCCGGACGAGAACAGTGCAGTCTTCTGCAGCTGCATAGTATGACAGGAATTTTGGGAAATGAAAAGGAAAAAATAGGATGTTATTACTACGCCTAATAATAAACACTGACTACTTTTATTTGAAGTGAAACTTCTGTTATCCAGGAGGAAAGTGAAAATTTGTAGCAATTAGCCAAACATGATAACACAAATAGCAACAAATTAAAAAACACCATTCATTTTATTAGTATCAGAGCACATTTATTGAGTGCTAGTAGTTTGACAGTCATTTCTCTAATAATAAATGTTAGATTATACAATATCTTTCCTTTTACAAATATAGATAACGAAGATATTGCTTGAGCGAATTGCTATGGTCATATGTTTTGTCTACTTAGAATTCTTTTATGAAGAACTAGTTTTGTTGCTTCATCACTAATAAACTACTTATTTTAGCCATTAATTTTCAGCTTAATCATTTATATAAAATACAGATTTAATCTGCGTAAGTAATAACTATATATTTCAGGAAAATAGATGTGACAATTTTATGTAAGCCATCAATATATAATACCATTACATTATAATGATACATATATATATTTTATTAATAGTATTAAAAATAATTTTGGGATTCTTATTATGTGCACTAACAAAAATTTTTTTAATAAATTAGCATCTTAGGTTGATGTTCAAAGATGCAAAACTGCTGATTTATACTTTTTGCCTATAATTCACTGGTGATTAAATATGAGTCAAGAGCTAATTAGGTATGAATAACAGCCACCATTTGTGGCATTGGAGTAACATGAGATGTTATAAAAAATATTCTTCCCAATATTAAAAACAATAAATGTATGAGAAATAAGTAGACAACCCTTGCAGCAAAAAAACACATTGATTTAGAGTAAAAGACCTTTTTGAACTGAAGAAGTCTTGCCTAAATGAAGTCTAGCTTGAGGTTCTATTGTGATGGTAAAGGTAAAGGTAAAGGCCCTCCCGTTGATCGTCGATTTGCTCGAGCGGGCCCAGTAACGTCTCCATTGGAGACTTTGTTGTTACTGTGTCTGGCATATCGAATACTCTCGGTAGCTTGCCGGGCTCTCCGAGAGGGGCGGAGGAATCGAACTCGGGTCTATTGTGATAGAGCTGATTAATAGAAAATCAATTGTGCCAATGGGAAATGTAACATGATGAAATTTAAAAGAATTAAATGCAATGTTCTGTATTTAGGTATAAAGAAAATTGAACAAAACAGCCCATAAAATCTTGAACACATGGAATCAGAATGGGAGACCCGTCTCAGACCAAAATGAAAACAATGTGTAAGAAAGTGAGGGGACTGACTCACAAACTTTCTGACAGTCAAAAGAATGAAGAGGAATAAAACAAAAGTGATGACATCCAAGAGTAGCAGAAGCGTTTGTGGGATCTGGTAGAAAATGAACAATGGACTTCTTGTTCAAAAAAAGACAGGAAAAAGTGGTATAAATATATAGATAACAAAACGTATTTTCTTCTTCCTCAAAAGTCCAAAGAATTCTCAAGTTTTTAAAATTTCATTAATTTTCTCTTGATGTTATTTTAAGTAAAAAATAGGAATCTGTATGATGAACACTAATTTTGCCACTCGTTGAGCAGTACCAGCTTTAAATGCAAATATAAGGCAATTTAATTTGAAAAGTAGGATCATGAAAATTACACTACATATATTTCTGTTTCTTCATGCATATGCATTTTGCTTTATGAAACAGTGGAAATTACACGAAATAAACTCTATGAAACTGCATTAAAATAAACTCAGTTGTTTTCATTTCTTGATATCACATATTCGAACAAATCTACTTCAGGCTTATTATTAAATAAGGAAGGACTGAAAGAAGATTCTTTTTCCATTTTCTTCTAATATATATTATGGCAATTTTTGTTTGTTTGGGGGCAACACCCAGAAATGTTTGGGATTATTCCTGGCTCTGTGCTCAGAAATTACTTCTGGCAGTGCTCAGGGGACCATATGGGATGCTGGGAATTGAACCGGAGTTGACCACCTGCAAGGTAAATGTTCTAACTGCTGTACTATCTTCCTGGCCCTTATATCATGACAATTTTTACATCACTTTCTACCATATGTTCAACAATCTATTTAGATAGAGATAACATCACTTTCTATCATATGTTCAACAATCTATTTTTTAATACAGGAAAGTAACAAAACTAAGAAATGATATAGCAGCATTCTAAAATATTATTTGGATTGAGATAACATCACTTTTTATCATGTATGTTCAACAATCTATCTCCTAACACAGAAAGTAACAAAACGAAGAAATGATACAGCAGCATTTCATGATGTTTGAATGCCATTTGCCTTCTTTCTTCACTTGAAGTAAATTCTGGTCCAAACAGAAAACATGACCTGTCAGAACCTTCACAGCTCCCAATTACTCAGTTGCTGACATAAAATACTTACTTTATTTTTGCTCTAAGACTTTCTGAAATTTTATGTTTCCTTCCTCGCCAGTATCCTCTGCTTGTGGGGCATCAGTAGGACAACAGAGAATGCCTGACAGACATTTTGCTGGAGATGTCTCTTCTACTGACTTTTCATTATCCCAAGACAACTTCACTTACAAAAGACATTTAGAAATGACCGAAAATTTCAAAACATTATTAGTAGAGCAATAAACGCAGGGCAAGAGTCTTCTTAGCACAGGGCTGACCCTGTTGAATTACCACGTGCTCATAAAGCTCTCTTTGATAAAATTTTAATGCAAGAAAATTTATTTGTATCTGATAATATTAGTATCCAGTAGTAATACGGAAAAAGGTCAAAGCTCTCTGCTATTGTAATATTTTGTTTTAGAAAATTTAATCGTTTTCAAACAAGTGTTAAACGTTAAGGTTTCTTTCTTTTGTATGTTTGTTTTTTGCTCTGGGGCCCCACCCAGCATGTTGCTCATGGTGGTGGTGGGGGTTGGTGGTCAGTTTCCTGCCGATGCTCAGGGCACCATATGTGGTGCCCAGGATCAACCTGTACCACATGGATGCAAAGCGTGTGCTCAGCCCATTGTGCTCTTTCTCCAGCAGTATTTCAGATACATACGGGGAATCTAGGTTGAAACCTGAGTTGACAGGCCACATGCAAGGTGAGCTCATTAACCCCACTAATATCTCTGACCCCATCCCACTACTTGTTTTCTTCCTTCACGTCCCTTTACAAAACTGCTCCATTATATGCAGAGTAATTTTAGTTCTCAGCATGGTGGTGGCTGGTCCTGGAGGAGACCAGCTCCCGGAAGAGAACACTGCAGTCTCCTGCCCCCGCGCCTGGCTATTCCTCGCTGGGGCCCCTTGGAGGGGCGCGGGTTGAGCTTTCCTCCCTGCCCCGACCAGGACTCTGGCAGCCGAAGACCTCCAGGACCAGCCACCACTATGCTGAGACCACTCTCCGCACACCTGAGGGTACCGGCAGAGGATCAAAGGCAAGTGGGTCCCGGGGCTGAGATCTCCAGGTCTACTCGGATCGGGGCTGAGCATCCTCCACCCAGATCCTCAGAATTCCAGTAGGTGGGGGTCACACCCACCAATTGGCCCCCTGGGGCCATGTAATCCCATCAACGGCCAAGACTCACAAACTATAAAACCAGCTCCTGGAACTGCACAGCCGCATTCACGGCCGCGCGACATCTTTTTTTTTTTTTTTTTATATAGTTCCATTTGTTTATCTTTGCTTCCACTTTTTTTTCCCTTTATTTTATTTTATTTTTCTTAAAGTTGTAGATTTACAATTTTTTGTGCTTTGGTTTCAATTATACAATGATCAGATACCCATCCCTCCACCAGTGCCCATTTTCCACCACCATGGATAATATCCCTCCCACCCCCATCCCCCCATCCCCCCTGTCTCTGTGGCAGGGCAATCCCCTGTGTTCTCTCTCTCCTTTTGGGTGTTGTGGTCTGCAAAAGAGGCATTGAGTGGCAAACATGTTCAGTCCATAGTCTACTTTCGACATGCATCTCCCCTCCTGGGAGGATCCTCCAAACATCCTTTATTTGGTGCTCCCTTCTCTATCTGAACAGCCCTTTCCTCTAGGATACCCAGCTGGCCTCTAAGTTATGGAGTAATCCTCCTGGTGCTGATCTCAGCTATTCTTGGGTATTAATCTCATACTTTGTTACGTTATATCCCCCAGATGAATGCAATCTTTCTATGTCTATCCCTCTCTTTCTGACTCATTTCGCTTAGCATGATACTTTCCATATTGTACCACTTGTATGTAAATTTCATGACTTCATCTTTTCTAAGAGCTACATAGTACTCCATTGTGTAGATGTACCAAAGTTTCTTTAACCAGTCATCTGTTCTTGGGCATTCAGGTTTCTTCCAGTTTCTGGCTATTGTAAAGAGTGCTGCAATGAACAAACAAGTGCAGATGTCACTTCGACTATACATTTTTGCCTCTCTGGGATATATTCCCAGGAGTGGTATTGCTGGGTCAAATGGGAGCTCAATTTCTAATTTTTTGAGAATCGTCCATACTGTTTTCCAGAAGGGCTGAACCAGTGGACATTCCCACCAACAGTGAAGGAGTGTCCCTTTCTCGCCACATCCACGCCAGCATCGGTTGCTTTTGTTCTTTTGAATGTGGGCCAGTCTCTGAGGTGTGAGATGGTATCTCATTGTGGTTTTGATCTGCATCTCCCTGATGATTAATGATGTAGAGCATTTTCTCATGTGCTTTTTTGCCATTCGGATTTCTTCTTTGAGAAAGTTTCTGTTCATTTCATTGCCCCATTTTTGGATGGGGTTGGATGTTTTCTTCTTGTGGAGTTTAACCAGTATTTTGTATATCCTGGATATCAACCCCTTGTCAGATGTGTATTCGGTGAATATCCTTTCCCATTCTGTAGACTGTCTTTGTATTTTGGTCACTGTTTCTTTGGAGGTGCAGAAGCTTCTTAGTTTAAGATAGTCCCATTTATCTATCTCTGTTTTCACTTGCTCGGCCAGTGGCGTGGCATCTTTGAAGATACCATTAGCTTCAATGTCATGGAGGGTTTTGCCAACTTTATCTTCAATGTACCTTATGGTTTCTGGTCTGATGTTGAGGTCTTTAATCCATTTTGATCTTACTTTTGTACATGGTGTTAGGCAGAGTTCTGAGCCCACTTTTTTGCATGTAGCCGTCCAGTGATGCCAGCACAATTTGTTAAAGAGACTTTTCCTTACTCCACTTCACATTACTTGCACCTTTATCAAAGATTAGATGAGCATATGATTGAGGAGAGATGTCAGTGTATTCAACCCTGTTCCATTGGTCTGCAGTTCTGCCTTTGTTCCAGTACCATGCTGTTTTAATTATTACTGCTTTGTAGTACAGTTTGAAGTTCGGGAGGTTGATTCCTCCCATTTTCTTTTTCCCAAGAATTGCTTTAGCTATTCGTGGGGGCTTATTGTTCCATATAAATTTCAAGAGTGTTTGCTCCATTTCTTTGAAGAATGTCATGGGTATCCTTATAGGTATTGCATTGAATTTATACAATGCTTTCGGTAGTATTGCCATTTTGACAATGTTAAGTCTCCCGACCCATGAGCAGGGGATATCTTTCCATTTCTTCATGTCCTCTTTTATTTCCTGAAATAGCGTTTTGTAGTTTTCTTTGTACAGGTCCTTTACTTCCTTAGTTAAGCTGATTCCTAGGTACTTGATTTTCTGGGGCACAATTGTGAATGGGATTGTTTTTTTCATGTTGCTTTCTTCTCTCTCACTGTTTGCGTATAGGAAAGCCATGGACTTTTGGGTATTGATTTTATAACCTGCAACTTTACTATACGAGTCTATTGTTTCTAGGAGTTTTTTGGTGGAAGTTATTGGGTTCTCTAAGTAGAGTATCATATCATCTGCGAATAGTGAGAGCTTGATTTCTTCCTTTCCTACCTGAATGCCCTTAATATCTTTTTCCTGCCTAATCGCTATTGCAAGTACTTCCAGTACTATATTGAACAGCAGTGGAGAGAGTGGGCATCCCTGTCTCGTCCCTGATCTTAGAGGGATGAGTACTTATAGTTGCAGGCTATAAACCTGCAACTATAAGTAGCCTGATGAGTAGTTGGATTCTATTTGCTAGTAGTTTGTTGAGGATCTTTGCATCTGTGTTCATCAGGGATATCGGCCTGTAATTCTCTTTCTTTGTGGTATCTCTGTCTGCTTTTGGTATCAGTGTGATATTTGCTTCGTAGAAACTGTTTGGAAGTGTTTTTGATATTTCAATTTCGTGGAAAAGCTTAAAGAGCATTGGGAGTAAGTCCTCTTTAAAGATTTGGAAGAATTCACTAGTGAATCCATCCGGGCCAGGACTTTTGTGCTTGGGGAGACTTTTTATTACCATTTCAATTTCCTTGATGGTGATAGGTCTGTTCAGGTATTCCAGGTCTTCTTGGATCAGCCTTGGGAGTCTGTAGGAGTCTAGGAATTTATCCATTTCCTCGAGGTTTTGATGTTCCGTGGCATAAAGCTTCTCAAAGTACTCCCTGAGGATCCTCTGAATTTCTGTGGTTTCTGTTGTAATGACCCCCTTTTCATTTCTGATTCGGTTTATTAGGGTTTTCTCTCTCCCTTTCTTTGTGAGTTTTGCTAGAGGCTTATCGATCTTGTTAATTTTCTCGAAGAACCAGCTCTTGGTTTCATTGATCTTTCGGATTGTTTTTTGGGTTTCCATCTCGTTAATCTCTGCTCTGAGTTTTATTATTTCCTTTCTCCTGTTCGGGTTGTGCTCCTTTTTTTGGTCCTTCTCCAAGCTCTTAAGCTGTGAGGTTAGGTTACTTATGTGTGCTCGCTCCTCCTTCCTGAGGAATGCTTGTAGAGCTATAAACTTTCCTCTTAACACAGCCTTTGCTGTTTCCCATAAGTTTTGGTAACTCGTGTTCTCATTTTCATTCGTTTCTAGGAATCTTTTGATTTCCTCTTTGATTTCCTGTCTAATCCACTCGTTGTTCAATAGTGCACTGTTTAATTTCCAGGTGTTTGATTTAGTTTTCTGTTTTTGTGTGTGATTTACTTCTAATTTCAGCGCATTATGGTCTGAGAAGATTGTTGATACAATCTCTACCTTCTTAATTTCATGGAGGCATGTTTTGTGGCTCAGCATGTGGTCTATCTTGGAGAATGTTCCATGTACGCTTGAGAAGAATGTGTATTCAGCTTTTTGTGGATGAAGTGTCCTGTATATATCTACTAAGTCCCTTTCTTCCATTGTTTCCCTCAAATGAAGTATGTCCTTGCTAAGCTTGAGTCTGGTTGATCTATCAAGAGGTGACAAAGCAGTGTTGAAGTCTCCCACTAGTATTGTGTTGCTATTGATGTCTTTTTCCAAATCTATGAGTAGTTGTTTTAAGTACTTTGATGGTCTCTCATTAGGTGCATATACATTTATTATTGTAAATTCTTCCTGTTGTACAGATCCTCTGATCAATAAGAAATGGCCTTCACTGTCTCTTATGACCTTTCTCACTCTGAAATCGATGTGGTCTGATATAAGGATGGCTACCCCAGCTTTTTTATGGGAGCTGTTTGCCTGTAGGATTGTTTTCCAGCCTTTGACTCTGAGTCTGTGTTTGCTTTGACTATTGAGATGCGTTTCTTGCAGGCAGCAGAATGTTGGGTTCAATTTTCTAATCCATCCTGCCACTCTATGTCTTTTAATTGGTGCGTTTAGCCCATTGACATTGAGAGAGATTATTGTTATGGGATTTTGTCCCATTGTTCTGTTAAAATTTGCTGTATTTGAGGGGCCTTTCTTGCCTTAAAGTAGCCCATTTAGTTGTTCTTGTAACCATGGTTTTGAGTCTATGAAGTTCCTGAGCTGTTGTTTGTCTGTGAAACTGTGTGTTGTTCCTTCTATTATGAATGAGAGTCTTGCTGGGAAAAGTATTTTGGGGGAGGCATTTATTTCATTGAGTTTTTTTACTATGTCCCACCACTGTTTTCGGGCCATGAGGGTTTCATCAGAAAAATCAGCTGTGAATTTTAAGGATGCTCCTTTGTAAGAGATTTCTTTCTTCGATCTTGCTGCTTTCAGAATTTTGTCTCTGTCTAAGGTTTTGGTCATTTTGATCAGAATGTGTCTTGGGGTATTTTTATTCGGATTTCTTCTAGCTGGTACCCTTCGGGCCTCCTGAATGTGGTCACAAGTTTTCTTCAGCTCTGGAAATGTTGTAGCAATGATGTCTTTGACAGTTTCTTCTTCATCGAGGTTTTCTTCCTGTCCCTCTGGTACTCCAATAATTCTTATGTTACCCCTCTTGGCTTCATCACGATCTTCTCTTGCCATCTGTTCCTGAATTGTGAGTCTCTTTTCCATGGGACATCTTATTATGACATCTTATTATCTCATTCCTACCTTGGACAAACTGGCAGGCTACCAAATGTAACCTGCCCACACGGCAGAGTTTGGCAAACTCCCCGTGGCGTAGCCAATATGCCAAATACCAGTAACAATGATGGGTCTCATTCTCCTAAAGAGCCTTGAATATAGCTTTTCAGGGCTAGGATGAAGAAGACGTTACTGGGGCCTGCTCGAGGCAATCGACGAATAACAGGATGGTCGTGATTCGTGATTCGTGAATTTTAGTTCTCAGAAAAATCCTTACTTCTAGAAAGTAATGTTTAACATGGTAAAGGCATAAAGGAGGAGTTCAGAGTCATACCTTGTCAATTATAATCTTGTAGTTTTTGGTCTTTCTACTTCATTAACTGGACTTTTTAATGCTATGATCTATCACTGTATTTTAAATATCTTTAAGTGTTATGCATTATAATTTCTGAAGTGCATACAGACTTAATATCCAAAGTTTATGAAAGAATCATGATTAGAACTTACACTTTCTACTAATAAGGCTCTATATGAATCTAAGGGCTGGAGTGATAACACAGCGGGTAGGGCGTTCTCCTTACAAGAGGCCAACATGGCCGACCCGAGTTCGATTCCTCCGCCCCTCTCGGAGAGCCTGGCAAGCTACCGAGAGTATTCGATATGCCAGACACAGTAACAACAAAGTCTCCAATGGAGACGTTACTGGGCCCGCTTGAGCAAATCGATGATCAATGGGAGGGCCTTTACCTTTCACCTTTATGAATCTAAAACTGTACATAATAATAATTGCATTCTGAAGCAATTGATTGGTTTGTACTTCAAATGTTTTTAAAATATGCCTGCTCCCGGTCTTATTGTAACAGCACAAATTGATACATTATGTTCAGTTTATTTCTCCTATGTGGCAGCTACCTTCTAAAGAGGATCTAATTAGAGAGAATGGCTAAATTTTTAAGAATTTTTATCCACAGTGTTTCAGTGAAATAAAAGATTCCCCCTCCTGATAACGGCAATGAGATGAAAGTCAAGAACTGGAGTTTTCTTAGTGTTTTAATTCAAAGATAGTCATAAAACTTTTACTTTACTAATGAAACATTAAAATTAAATCAAAACTAAAAATAAAAGTGAATTATGAAATTGGAATGTTGAATATCTACAATTTAGAACCTCCTGAATATAAAGTATTATTTAAATATGCAAGACAGAATAGTCTACTTCTTTATCAATATCTAAGAATATAGCAAGTCATTTTATTACTTTACATATATCTAAAGACATATTTCCTAGAAATAAGGATGTTTTCTGAGAACTTATAAAGTAACAAATAGGATACAGTAACAAATAGGATAAAAAACTATATATCACAACAGCTTTTCATATGGAATTAAACTTCCCATGAAGAATTATACCCAATGAGAGCATACGATGGTGATAGAGTTGAAAATCAGATAATATGAAAGAAAAAAGCAGACACACCGAGGCATCCCCAAAACACTGTGGTGGGTGGGTTTGATGTTGGGTAATTGCATGCCTAAATACTGCTATCACTGCATTAATAAAAGTGAAAAATGAAGGTGTATACTTTGCATTTCTTCCTCCAATTATGCATCTTTTAGATTGTTTTCTGGAGTCTTTTTCTTTTCTTTGAGGAAATTAGTCTCAGTTTTCAGTTGCCTGATGGCAACTTTCTGCTCAGGCTTCTGGCTTAGGTCTATGGGTGATGCTGTAGCTTTCACTATTGGAATTATTCTTGTCTGCAATAGTGAGGGGGCTATAGAGGAGAAACTGCAAGTAAGCAACACTCTTCCCCTTCATCTCTGCTTCCATTCCTAATCCCTACTCAAGACAAAAGTCTGCATTACAGTTCTCTTCTTCTGAACCACAGCTAATTCCTTAGTTCTTCCTTAAAAAGCTGCAGCTAGTCCAGCTTCTGTTAGCCTAAAACACTAAGATTTCATTTAATTTTGTCTCAGAGTTGTATCACTGCAACTATCTTCACCCCTATCTGCAATGTCGCTGATTTTGTGGAGTATTATTTTCAGTCTTGGTCCTTCCCCAGTGGGTCAGCTCTGATTACAGCCATTAAGACTGATGTGCACCATGTATGCCTCACTGTGCTACGTCTCTCTTCACTAACTGATCATCCTCCAATTCAATGCTGTGTTCACCTGTCTTTAGATATATGTAAACATGAGCCTCTCAAGCAAATCAAACTGAATAAAAATCAAGCTGTGGATAAAAGTCAAGGTTTTCATATATGTAGTTGATGTCTGGTTGTACTCTAATGAGGAAAGTTGCTGATTGCCCCTAGTATGTTGTTTCTCCAGATGTCCTAATTGATTTTTTTAAAGAAACTTTGACTTTATTTTAAGGATGTCACCTGATTAGATGATGCACAATTTATCTAGGGTAATCTGCGTGACTTAAATTCAACTGACTATATATATTAATTACATCTATATAGTACCTTTACAACAACGCATAGATTCTTGCTTGATTTAACTAGTGACTGCAAAAACCAAGTTGACACATATAATTTACCATCAACCAATAAAGAGAAAGTAATATATGATTAATGATAATATACTTGCCCTGGGAATAACATAGCAGTTGAACTAAGATTGAACTACATTGCATTACAATAAAACAATAAATGGCAATTTCGTAGGACATGGTCTTGAACTTAGTAAATACAAATATAGATCAATATTTATCCATTTATAACAATAGCAGCTTTGTGGTGATTAGAAAATAGTATTCAATTTGATATATGGTTCTATAGCTCATACAAAATAATAATCAGCTATGACATTTTCCTCAAGATTTGAACTATGTTATACAAAATATAAAATAAAACTATATTACTAAGAGAAGAGAACCAACCTAATCATAAAGAGATGATATTATTCAAATAGCCGATATGCAACAGTGTGTATAAGAAAAAGACAGAATTACGGATCTATCAGAAAGATCATAATCCTCATATACTTCTACCCTGACTCCCTGTTTTCTTAGTTCCATCAGTTCCAGAATATAAACTATGAAACCAATCTCCTCAGTCATTAATGAATCACTACTCTAAAATAAAGAGAAGTCAATGTCATATTCCATTCAAAACCCATAGGCGACTATGAAATTATTTTCCATTCTTCTTTTTTTTTTTTTTTTTTTTGGTTTGGGGGCCACATTCAACAGTGCTCAATCTTATTCCTGGCTCCGTACACAGGATACATTCCTGAAGGCACTCAAGAGACCATAGGTAGTACTAAGACTTGAAATAAGGTCTGACACATGCAAAGTAAAAAGCTTAATTTCTGTACTATTATTTCCAGTACCCCAAACCTTTTGACATGTAAAGTTGGAAGCAAATAAGATAGTACAGCAAGTAGGGTGCTTGACTTGCACGAGGTTAACCCAAATTTCTTCCCCTGAGTCCCACTAGAAGTGACCCCTGAGCAAAGAGTCATAAGCAAGCTCTGAGCATAGCCTCGTGAGGCCCCAAACCAAATACAATAAAAAATGAAGTCTGTAACTATTCAGTCTGGACCTGCCTATTTTGCTTCCTGTCCAGCCATTTCTCTTTCCTTTTGCATTCTAACATATATTGAACTCAGTTTTACTTCTGCAAAATATCCTCCATCAATTTTGACTATTTCTACTTCAACATGCTTGTATTTTTCATTCACTAATACAATACTCCACTAACATTTATTTTATTTTTTTTCTTAAATTTTTAGTAGTGAAACACCATGAGGTACAGTTGTAGACTTACAAATTTTTGTGCTTGGGTTACAGTTATAAAATGATCGAATACCCATTCCTCCACCAGTGCTCATTCTCCACCACCACGGGTCCCAGTATCCCTCCCACCCCCCATTCACCATCCCACCCTACCTCTGTGGCAGGGCATTCCCTTTTGTTCTCTCTCTCCTTTTGGGTGCTGTGGTTTGCAAAAGAGACATTGAGTGGCAATCATGTTCGGTCTGTAGTCTACTCTCATCACGCATTTCCCATCCTGAGAGGAACCTCCCAACACCCTTTATTTGGTGCTCCCTTCTCTATCTGAGCTGCCTTTTCCCCTAGCGTGTGCAGCTGGCCTCAAAGCCATGGAGTAATCCTCCTGGTACTGATCTCGGCTATTCTTGGGTGTAGTCTCCTATTTCGTTACTTTATGTTCCCCAGATGAATGCAATCTTTCTATGTCTGTCCCTTTCTTTCTGACTGCTCCACTAACATTTAAACTGCTTAAGGCAAACGCTATTTCTTCTTGCTGTATCTCTA
The DNA here is from genome assembly GCF_029834395.1 of Sorex fumeus. Taxonomy (NCBI): domain Eukaryota; kingdom Metazoa; phylum Chordata; class Mammalia; order Eulipotyphla; family Soricidae; genus Sorex; species Sorex fumeus. Next base: position 1,537,532 of record NW_026606181.1, on the reverse strand, counting down.
GTGCCTACATGGGTATAAGACACATACAGGTAAATAACAATGCTTTCCTTCCCCTTCACATACTAAATTCTCTGAGGATAGGGAACCAGATCTATTCCATCCTTTATAACTCTCATGGTGTCACTACTAATGTATGCTGTATATATTTTCTTCAATAAATTTTTGCTAAATTCTGTGGAATTCATAATAGAACTATAAATCCCCATGATCATTTAAAATAGGAATGCTATTTTCAAGTATTACAAAATGGGTATAAGTGAACCATATGGACTGATTACATAAGGGTACTTAATATGCTATAAAGTGTACATATGGTAACAAGAACACAACTCTACTGTAATACTCAATATGTAAAACGTAAAACTAATATGCTTGAAGTAAATGTTAATTAAACATTCAATAAACAATTTTCGTGTCATTTTGAAACAGAATGGTTTGAAGGGAGTTATTTGGGTCTCTTAAAGGCACTCTCTTACAAATTTAAATTGGTGTTTTTATTCTCTTCATTAATTTTTGTGAACTGTAGAGACAGCACAATTATATTGACCTCAAAGATTGACTGTTTCATTTTAAGAGGCTTACATGGTATTTAGAGTAAAGTCTACACGTAATCACACACAAGCTCTAATTTCAGAAGGTCTTAAATTTCTGTTCCTCAGGTTGAATTCTGAATAATTCTGATAGCCCTTAATATAACAAATATATATATATATACATATATTACATATATGCACATATATACACACATCAATACTAAGGCTGTCATGGCAGAAGTTAGTATTTCAGTGAATTTATTTTGGTATGTTTTTATGTTTGTATTTTTCCAAATCAGTTATTACATTATCAGCATTTATAAAAAATGCTGGAGCGATAGCACAGCGGCAGGCCATTTGCCTCGCACACAGCTAGCTTGGCCAAGGTGGGTTCGATTCCACCACCCCTCTCGGAGAGCCTGGAAAGCTACCAAGAGTATCTTGCCCACGTGGCAAAGCCTGGCAAGCTACCTGTGACGTAGTAAATATGCCCAACACAGTACCAACAAATCTCAAAATGGAGATGGTACTGGGCCCACTCGAGCAAATCAATGACCAATGGGAGGACAGTGTTTTGACAGTGTTTGAGCATTCATATTGGGTCAGAAATTATCTATTTGTTCATTGCTCTCTTTAGTTTATAGTATTATATATCATAACCAAAAGATACTCATATAAGCATGCATTCACTGGAAAATAGAATATATATATGTATATATATATGTAAAGTTTAGAATATACAAACCATTAATATTAGTAACTCTCGGAGAATGCTCTGAAGAATATGGACTATGGATTCTGGTATCATTAGAAAAAATTTTTCTTCATTTTTTTATTTTATAATTTTTTTTTATTATTGTCCTTCATCTAGTGTTCTGCCAATCCTATTTAGGATGACTCGAGTGAACAACTTGTAGATGACAGACAATAGGCAGATCGGGCGATAGTTGCCAATGTCATGGATGTCTCCCTTCTTGAACAGTAGTACGGTCCTGCTGGTTTTCCATTGGGACGGAACCTTGCATTCAGACAGGCAGCGAGTGAAGAGCCCAGCCAGTGTATTGATGAGTACTGACGGCAGGTTCTTCAGGTGTTCAGGTCTGACCTTGTCTGGGCCAGGTGCTGTTCGTTTCTTTACCAACGAAATGGCGTGTCGGATTTTGGAAGGGAGAACATTGGGAACGACATATCCATCCTGTGGAATTTGGTATGTCGGCAAGTGGACATGGCTATCGAAGAGATTTGAGTAGAAGTCATGGATAATCTTCTCCATTGCCGTTCTGGAGGATGTGATGGATCCATCAGGACGTCGGAGGACAGTCATCTTGGTCTTGTACTTGGTGAAGGACAGGCGGGCGTTACGAATACTTTTCCCGGCTTCTGCAGCATCTACCAGCACTTCTGCTCTTCTCTCTTTGAGGTCTTCCTTGATCACATCTCTGCACTGCTTTGCGAGCTCGGACGTTAACTTGCGGTTGCCTGAGGCATGCGCCAAACCACGCTGGCGAATTAGCTCAAGAGTTTTCGAAGATAGGCGATTTTTTTGTGGCTATCTCTCTCTTGGCGTTCCTCGCACATTTATGGAGGTGCTGAACCAGTCGATCGTATTCCTCGTCAATGTTTTCAACAATGGCATCTTCCCATGTTGCCACAATAGTACCAAAGAGTTCCCAGTTGGTGGTCGTTCTGGGAGTTCTCTTTTTGATCTTTGCAGCCCTTTCTCCCCGCTCTGTGAAGTAGAATTTTGCACGAAGGAGACAGTGGTCTGCATGCGAGCAAGCCGGGCTCTGCAAAGGATTCAGCACCAGAGACCATATCCACATGATAACCAAGCTCATTGAGGTTTCTGGGAGTTCAAGATGCCACTCTGTTTAACGTTCATTGATTTAAAGAAGGCCTTTGATTCTGTTGAGACGGAAGCGGTCACTGAAGCCCTAGCCAATCAGGGCATTCAAGCCCAATACATCAGGATCCTCCGTGAGCTGTATTGCGGATTCACTACCAGGATCTCACCATTCTACAAAGAAGTGATCGTTGATGTCAAGAGAGGGGTGCGGCAGGGTGATACCATTTCACCGAAACTCTTCAGTGCCACCCTCGAGAACATCATGCGATGACTGGAATGGGAAGGAATGGGAGTGAAGATAGATGGTCGGCAACTACACCACCTCCGCTTTGCTGATGACATTGTTTTAATAACACCAAACATCAGCCAAGCGGCACAAATGCTGGCCAACTTTGACCGTGAGTGTGGAAAGGTAGGACTACAGCTGAATCTTACGAAGACAATGTTTATGAGAAACGGCCTCGTTCCTGATGCCCCATTCGCTCTCAACGGAACGACCATCTCTGAATGCAACAGCTATGTGTACCTAGGTCGAGAGGTCAACATGACAATTGACCTGGCACCCGAGCTGCGCAGGAGGAAGAGAGCGGCTTGGAACGCCTTCAGGAACGTCAAAGAAATAGCTAAGAGGACGAAGAACCTTCGGCTCCAGGCACATCTCTTTGATTCCACTGTTCTTCCTGCATTAACATATGCCTCAGAGACCTGGGCCCTACACAAATAGGATGAGAACGCTATTCAGGTCTCCCAAAGAAGAATAGAAAGAGCTATGCTTGGAATATCATGTTTCACTCAAATGAGACAAAGAATCCGGAGTTCTGACATACGACGACGATCAAGAATCAGGGACGCTGTCTCATTTGTCAAGGTGTCCAACAATCAGATGGGCTGTTCACGTAATGAGATTTAAAGACGACCGCTGGAATAGAGCTGTTACTGACTGGATTCCACGGGATGTCAAAAGACCGAGTGGCCGCCCACCTACCAGATGGTCAGACTTCTTCGTGAAGATCATGAACGATCGGTTTGAGGCTCTTCATGTTCCCAGAGCGAACAGATGCCATTGGGCTACACTAGCATGCGACAGGGACAAATGGAGACGTTACTGGCGCCCACTCTAGCAAATCGATGACTGACGGGAAGTTAAGTGATTGAGTGATTAAGTGATTTTTTATTATTATTATCAGTGAAACACCATGAGGTACAGTTGTAGATTTACAATTTTTTGTGCTTGGGTTTTGATTATACAATGATCAAATACCCATCCCTCCACCAGTGCCCATTTTCCAGCACCATGGATAATATCCCTCCCACCCCCATCCCCCCATCCCACCCTGCCTCTGTGTCAGGGCAATCCCTTGTGTTCTCTCTCTCCTTTTGGGTGTTGTGGTCTGCAAAAGAGGCATTGAGTAGCAAACATGTTCAATTTTTAAAAAAATATTCAAACTAGTCTCTGTCCCTGGAGACCAGAGACTATAAAACCCAGCTCCCGGAAGAGAACACCACAGAGTCTCCTGCCCCCGTGCCTGGTTGTACTCGCCGGGGCCTATTGGGGGGGTGGGTTGAGTTTCCCTCCCCACCCCAAGCAGAGTTCCGGAGCCAAAGACCCCCAGAACAAGCCACAACCATGATGAGACCACTCTCCACAAGCATGAAGGTACCGGCGGAGGAACAAAGGCATGCGGGTCCTGGGGCTGAGATCTCCAAGCCTGCTCAGATAGGGGCTGAGCATCCTCCACCCAGATCCTCCATCTTCCAATGGGCAGGAGTCACACCCACCAACTGGCCCCCTGGTGCCATGTAATCCCATCAGTGGCCAAGACCCAGAGACTACAAAACCCAGCTCCCAGACATCTTACTATCTCATTCTTACTTTTGGACAACCTGGCAGGCTACCGAATGTAACCTGCCCACACGGCAGAGTCTGGCAAACTCCCCGTAGCGTACCCAATATGCCAAATACCAGTAACAATAATGGGTCTCATTCTCCTAAACCTTAAAGAACCTTGAATATGGCACTTTAAAATCTCAGGGCTAGGACAAAGGAGATATTATTGGGACCTGCTCGAGGCAATCAACGAACAACAGAATGATCATGATCGTGATCGTGATTCAAACGAATTCTGCCATAGTTTTTTATTATCCATAGAAAGGAGTACAATCTAGAGTCATAAAGACAGTCCAGGAACAGTTTGACTCCCGGCATTTCATGTGGTCCCCAAGCTCCTCCAGGGGTGATCCCCGAGTGCAGAGCCAGAATAAACCCTAAGCACTGCCAGGTGTGGACACAAAAAGGGAGTTTAATTCAAAGAACCTTGTGTGAACAGAGTTTCAGTAACGATTTTGTTCACAACTTAAGCTAGAATAAAATGAATAGAAAGGAGAAAATATCAAATGACAGAAAACTGCACGAATTCTAAGATATGATGTCACCTGCAACTTGACATTTGCTTCCTTACAGAAAAAAAAAAGATTTTATATTAGCATTTATTGAAATCAACAAGGTCTGATGGAATGAAAGTGTGTTCCTTAGAAACAAAGAACTGGGGAATATAGAAACTTTGAATTATTTCAAAATTGTTATGCAAGGATGTCATTTTTAGGGCTTTTTGCATCTTTTTCTTGGTATAGGGGAGCTGAGACACAGAACTATATTGCAACAAGCAATCTAGGATTGAGAACGACTAGAAGTTTTAAGTTTTCTACTATACATGTAGAGAACTTTTCATTAACACAGGTAAAGGTAAAGGTAAAGGCCCTCCCGTTGATCGTCGATTTGCTCGAGCGGGCCCAGTAACGTCTCCATTGGAGACTTTGTTGTTACTGTGTTTGGCATATCGAATACATCATGGGGAGCTTGCCAGGCTCTGCCGTGCTGGTGAGATACTCTCGGTAGCTTGCCGGGCCCTCCGAAAGGGGCGGAGGAATCGAACTCGGGTCGCCCATGTTGGCCGCTTGTAAGGCGAATGCCCTACCGCTGTGCTATATTTGCTGTAATTAAAAGTCAATAAGTTAATAGGAACCCCACAATTTTCCTGGAGAAAAACAGAAGTGGTTTTTCTCAGTACCTTTCTTTATCTCAGGATAATGTTAATCCAGGTGGAATTTTCCCAGCTGGTGTGAATAAGCTTTGGGAAAGTGTTAAAAGAATTGAGGATTTAATGTAAAAACCGTACCTGCTCCTACAACATGAATGGATCTTGAAAAATTTATACCAAGTGAATAAAATTGGGGCGAGAACCAACTGTAGGATAAGGGCTAGAAATTAGATTTTTGGCGGTGGTAATGGAAGCGGGGATGACGCTATTGTCAAATCTTATGCAGCATTACACACCAAGATTAGTTCAATTTTAAAAAGCATTTAAAAAACTACACTATCATATTAAATAAAAGATAAAGATGTTTCCAGAAATGGCTGACAGCTTACTGTCTTTCTCAACCAGGTGGCAGTAATGATAAAGTGGCATAACTGGTACATGAACAAACTTGGCCATAGGTATTCATATTACCATTTAAATTGAGTTATGTTAGTACTCCAGGTGGTACGGTGAATTATCACTTAAAATGCCTTTATTAAGCCCATAATTTGTCCAACAGATGACTGAAAAATGATTTCTAAAATGTGAATATATATATACGCACATACACACAAATATATATATATATGTGTGTATATATATATATATATATATATATATATATATAAGCGATAGTACAGCGGGTAGGGCATCTGCCTTGCACGCAGCCAACATGGCCGACCCGAGTTCGATTCCTCCGCCCCTCTCGGAGAGCCTGGCAAGCTCCCCGTGACGTATTCGATATGCCAAACACAGTAACAACAAAGTCTCTAATGGAGACGTTACTGGGCCCGCTCGAGCAAATCGATGATCAACGGGAGGGCCTTTACCTTTACCTTTATTTAGTGGGATGCTGCACAACTATTTTCTATAATATATTTAAAAATTAAATTGTAGCATAGTACATTAAATAAGGCTCTTACTTTGCACACAGTGATAGGATTCGCTCTCTGTGACTACGTATGGTCCCCTGAAAACTGTAAGGAGTGATCTCTGAGCACAGAACCAGCATCAGTACCAAGTGTGCACACCTTCCCCCCAAAAGGAAAAAAGCTTAGAAAGTGTTTCCTTTGCAACAAGAAGAGCAGAACTTGAATAATTATACAAAGTGAGTCAGGAAGTGAAAAAAAAATCATCAAATAGTTTCACTCCTTCATGGCATATAATGAAAAAAAAAAAAGAACTGACCAAAAGCAATGGAAGTACCTCCGAGCTTCTGTGAAAAGTAAGGTAATTTGCATCTCCTGATGGCTAGCGATGTGGAGCATTTTTTCATGAGCCTTTTGGCCATTTGTATTTCTTTTCCTTTATTTTTTTTGCTTTATGGGTCACACCTGGCAATGAACAGGGGTTATTACTGGCTCATGCACTCAGGAATTACTCCTGGCAGTGCTCAGGGGACCATATGGGATGCTGGGAATCGAACCTGGGTCGGCTGCGTGCAAGGCAAATACCCTACCCACTCCGGCCCCCCATTTATATTTCTTATTTGAGGAAACTTCTGTTCATTTCTTCTCCCATTTTTTTTGATGGGGTTGGAGGTTTTTTTCTTGTACAATTCTTCTAGTGTCTTGTATATCCTGGGTATGAATCCCTTATCAGATGGGTATTGAGTAAATATTCTTTCCCATTCTGTGGGCTCTTTTTGTATTTTGGTCACTGTTTCTTTTGAAGTGCAGAAGCTTCTTAGTTTGATGTAGTCCCATTTGTTTATGTTTGCTTCCACTTGCATGGTCAGTACTGCTTCATCCTTAAAGATGTTTTTTGCTGCAATGTCGTGGAAAGTTTTGCCTACATTTTCCTCTATGGGCTGGAGCGATAGCACAGCGGTAGGGTGTTCGCCTTACAAGCGGCCAACATGGCCGACCCGAGTTCGATTCCTCCGCCCCTCTCGGAGAGCCCGGCAAGCTACCGAGAGTATTCGATATGCCAGACACAGTAACAACAAAGTCTCCAATGGAGACGTTACTGGGCCCGCTCGAGCAAATCGACGATCAACGGGAGGGCCTTTACCTTTACCTTTACCTTTTCCTCTATGTACCTTATGGATTCAAGTCTGATACTGAGGTCTTTAATCCACTTTGATCTGACTTTTGTGCCTAGCATTAGATGAGGTCAGAGTTCATTTTTTTGCAGGTAGCTATCCAGTTTTCCCAGCACCACTTGTTGAAGAGGCTTTCCTTGTTCCACTTCACATTTCTTGCATGTTTGTCAAAGATTAAGTGGCCATATATTTGGGGGTCTGTGACAGACTATCAACTCTGTTCCATTGGTCTGCAGATCTGTTTCTAGCCCAGTACCATGCTGTCTTAATTACTCTGCTTTGTAGTACAGTTTGAAGTTGGGGAGGGTGATGCCACCCATATTTTTTTCCCCAAGGATTGTTTTAGTTATTCGTGGGGGTTTATTGTTCCATATAAATTTCAGGAGTGTTTTTGTCTATTTCTTTGAAAAATGTCATGGGTATCCTGATAGGGACCACATTGAATTTGTATAGTGCTTTGAGCTGTATTGCCATTTTGATCATGTTAATCCTCCCTATCCATAAGCAGGAGATGTGTCTCCATTTCCTAGTGTCCTATTTTTTCTTGAAGTAGTTTTTTGTAATTTTCCTTGAGATGCAAATCAAAACAACAATGAGATATCATCTCACACCACAGAGACTGGCACACATTCAAAACCACAAAAGCAACCAGTGGTGACGTGGATGTGGGGAAAAAGGGATGCTCTTTCACCATTGGTGGGAATGCCCACTAGTCCAGCCTTTCTAAAAAACAATAAGGACAGTCCTTCAAAAACTAGAAATTGAGCTTCCATCTGACCTCACAATACCACTTCTGGGAATATATCCAGAGGATGCAAAAAAGCACAGTAGAAATGACATAGGTTCCTATATGTTCATTGCAGCACTGTAGACAATAGCCAAAATCTGAAAACAACCCAAGAGCCCTAAAACACATGACTGGTTAAAGAAACTTTGGTAAATGTACACAATGAAATACTATGCAGCTGTCAGGAGAGATGAAGTCATGAACTTTGCTTATAAATGGATAGATGTGGAGAATATCATGCTAAGTGAAATGAGTCAGAAAGAGAGAGAGACAGACATAGAAGGACTGCACTCACTTGTGGAGTATAAAACAACATAACATGAGGCTGACACCTAAGGATAGTAGATAGTAGTATCCTGGTCCTGGAGCATTTTTTAAAGAAATGCTGCAGGTTTTGGAGAACTAGTACAGCAGGTAAGGCATGAGGTCAACTTGAATCAGAGCCCTGGCATTCCATAGGGTCCCCAGAGCACCACCAGGAGAGATTCCTGAGCGCTAGGAGTAAACCCCGAACATCGTTGGATGTGACCCAAACCAAAAATAAATCAATAAATAAGAAATTTGTATCACTAATGATCTTTCTGGCACAGAAGATCATATTTAGTGACCAACCACAGACATATGAAAAAGTTGAGCTTTAAAAAAAGTTTGAAATAGAATTGTGCTTGGAATATGAGAATATTTCACGACTGTTAGGCAATTTATTTCACCAACTTTAGAATATACAAAGACATAATTAATGTTAAGACATCTATAGACAAAAAAATTTAAGCTACCTCAAAAAGCATAAGATTAAAATTCTAAAGATAAAATAGCATGTTACAATTTAATAGGAAGCATGTGGTTTTCTTTCTAAGTCATAATGATGGGATATGAATAAACTTACATTTCATTTTCTATTAATGCTGTTTGGCTCCTGAATTAACTGGAAGATCTGGGGGTAAAGTGGAAAAGAAAATTGCATCATAAAAGCCAAATTAATTCTGGTTGTAAGAGAAGTGGATGAATTAGAAAAGGCATTTAAAAGAAACATTTCATGTGACCTAAAAATCCAGCCATTACCAGTAATGTAAATTAAATAAGCAGGAGTTGGTCCCCAAAGCATTTTCAAGTTTGTAATTATACTGTGTATGTATTTACCCTGAAAACAGACTACTTTAAAACTTATCTACTTTATTTGCGGGCTTTGGAAGAGATATATAAGGCAAAAAGGGAAGTTCATATCTAGGCAGCTAGATAATGTAAAGCAACACTCTGACTTGTAAAAGCTGCAGCCTTCTCCCAAACACAAAAATTTGTAAGTCTACAAGTATACCTCATGATGTCTCACTAATAAATTTTTTTAAAAAAATAATCGCTTCACATGAGCATCAGACTATGAAGCTTGTTGTCATCAAATAAAATGCATAACAAGTTAAAAAAAAGCTGCAGCCTTATTGTAACCCTTTCTCCATTTTAAACAGTTGCTGGTTTGGCCTTGTATTGGATTTATAGGAGAGTAGACTTCATTGACATTAGTCATAATATGTGAAGAGGTGAACCATTTTAAAAGTAGCACTGTAGCACTGTCCTCTCGCTGTACATTGATTTGCTCTAGTGGACACCAGTAATGTCTCCATTGTGAGATTTGTTGTTACTGTTTTTGGCATATCGAATACGCCACAGGGAGCTTGCCAGGCTCTGCTGTGAGGGTGGGACACTCTCGGTAGCTTGCCAGGTTCTCTGAGAGGGATGGAGGAATCGAACCCGTGCTGGCCACATGCAAGGCAAACACCCTACCCGCTGTGCTATCGCTCCAGCCCATTGTAAAAGTAACACCATACATATATTGCAGTATTTTTAAACCCAGTCCAGTACCTAGGATGGTACTTTACTGTGGTATGAAGTTAACTTATATTGACTTTCATGACTCCACATTTTTCACTTACTTCTTGGTTACCACACCCTCTGGGAATCTGTAGCTCGAAATGACTAGAGCAATGAGGCTTCCATTTCTTTCTCTGGGGAGCTAATGTACAGTCTAATAGGCTGTTAGGAAATTGTTTCTGATATTCAGCCTACATTTCCTTTTTTTCTAATTGCATCTCATTACTACAATCTAAACAATTTTTCTTTCTCCTTTATACCCTGCAGATTCTTGTCTAGGACCATTCCAATTTGGCCAAGTGTTATAAATTGAATTGTTTCGTGTCTTGTTTCTATTGGAATCCAAATGGACTTGTTTCCAGTTACTTGTTTGACAGTCTGCAAATCCCCTTGCTGATGGCTGTTACTGCCATTGTCAAAAGTCTATCACTTAGGAAGTATGGTCTGACCAGACAAGCATAGAAAACAGTTTGCCTTCTTACTCTGTACATAGAAAAAATGACTTAGTAGTAGGCCGATTTGAAAATAGAAATGGTAATATAAAAACAACACTTCAACTAAATGTCTATGTACATATAGGCCTTTAAAGATGATATTCTAATTATTCATCTTCTAAATAATTTTACTTCTTATATACTTTTGTGTTGTGTTATACTATTATTCTTTGTCTCTATATGCATCTTATTAGGCCATGGTTTACAATACACACAATACATTTTTAAAAATCCATTTTGAGCCCAAAAGTACATTGAGATAGTGCAATGGGTAGGGTGCTTGCTTTTCATGCAGCTGACCTGGGTTTGATTCCCAGCATCCCATATGGACCCCAGAGCACCACCATAATTGATTCTCGAGCACAGAGAAAGGAATACCCACTGCACATAATCAAGTGTGGTCCCCACAACCCCCTGCAAATAATAAAATAATAAAAAATGTCTTAAAAATTCACTTTTATATTAAAAGCCTATAAAAAATAAAAAAGTAGGCCATGAATAAGTATTGCTAATCCAAAAGCTTTGTTTTTTTGTTAAATGTTAATTTTCCCTTTTATTGAAAGGGGGTATATATACATTTGAAAGTTCCATAGCACTTTTTTAATATCTATAACCACTTTTACCTTAGTACAGTCCTTAACTTTATTATTGATTTCTTTGTGCCACAAAAGTTAGCCAGTAGCCATGTTAATATTCAGAGATGTGTGCATAGTGCTAGAAGCAAAACAAAAAAGTACCTTTCTCTATATCTTGCCTTCTAATAATGCATTAAATATAATTTATTGGACACTAACTTGAAATTTGGTTACTATAAGTAATGGGTAAAAAGTATTCCAGATTCCAGTCATCCTCCAAAATTGAAATAGAAAAAAAAATACTAATGAAAAAGACTCATCCACTGCAGAGAGAAAAATATCTCAAGGGAAGATTTGTTATGTGTTGTTAATAGAACCACCGTTTCTTCAGAATCTCATTAGGCAGAGAGGGGATACTTCTGAAAAATCTGCCACTTACTAAATAATATTGTAAAGTGTCAAAGATAAATGTGTGTTGGTAACTAAGAGCTAATTACCTGACTTAAGTCTAGAAATACTGATACACAAGCATTTTTCTCTCCAGAATATCTGTTTGAAATATTGACTGCTGTATTCCTGATGCAAAACTTTCCATTATCCTTTCTCAGTGTCTCTGATTACCTTTGTTTTCTAGTAATGGGAGAGATCCTTAGAAGCACGATCCTGTGAACCACATTTGCCAAAACGGTCTCACAGCAGTAAGAGTACCATATTGCAACTTGAAAATAATCATGCATCTTTTAAAAAACTTTTCTGAAAGTTGTAAGGGAGGAAGACTTTTTGGATTGGAGAGATAGTATTGCAGCTAAGGCACTTGCCTTATCCACAGCCAACCCTGATTTGAATCTCTGACATTATGTAGATGTGGCATGGTTTCTTTTTCCATTCGTTTGTTCTCAGGCACTTAGGTTGTTTGCAGATTCTGGCTATTGTGAATAGTGCTGCAATGAACATAAGGAAAAAATGAAGTTATGAAGATTACCTCTAAATGGATGGACTTGGAGAGTACCATGCTGAGTGAAATGAGTCAGAAAGAAAGGGACAGATATAAAATGACTGCATGCATTCATTTGTTGTGTGTGTGTGTGTGTGTGTGTGTGTGTGTGTGTATTAGGAGACTAATATCTATGGCCAGGGGACAGGGGCTAGAAGGACAGGTCAATGGTTGGGATCAACCTCACGTGTGTGTGGCACAGAGAGTAAGACAGAGAAGGGACCAGTATGACAATAATAGCTGAAAATGATCACCAGGACAGGAACGGACTATTACAAGTAGATAAAGGGATATACTGGCTAAACTTTCAGTATCTGTATATCAAACCACCATGCCCAAAACGGGGAAGAGGAAGAGAGAGGAAGAGAGAGAGGGAAGGAAAGAGAGATAGAGAGGAGAGAGAGGGAGAGACAGAGAAGGAGAGACGGGGGGGAGAGAGAGAGAAAGAGGGAGAGATAGAAGGGGAGAGGGAGAGAGGGGTAGAAAGAGAGAGAGAGAGAGAGAGAGAGAGAGAGAGAGAGAGAGAGAGAGAGAGAGAGAAGTGTCTGCCATGGAGGGAAATTGGGGACACTGGTGGTGTAAATGTGCCCTGGTGGAAGGATGGGTGTTGGAACACTGAATGACTGAACCCTAATCATGAAGAGCTTTGTAAAGGTCTATCTCACAGTGATTCAGTTTTAAAAAATTGAAAATAAAATTTAAAAACAATATAAAAATAAAATTGACACTGGATTTGAGTCTCTGACCTCTGAGCAAGTTCAAAGGTCACTCCTGTGCGCAGAGCCAAAAATAGCCAAAAATTGACCAAAAATAGCACCACTGGGTGTGACCCAAAACCCCAAAGTAAAATAATAAGTATAGATTGAGCTAAGCATTAATCAGATACTACAGAACAGAAAATAGACAAGATGATTTATACATGTTGTTTTATCTAATCCTCAGAATAACCAAAAAAATAGATATTTCACCTATTTATTGGGGGAAGGGTGAGCACTGCTCAGAGTTTACCCCTGGTTCTACTCAGTGCTTGGAAAATCAACATGTGCTTTTGGGGTAAATGGGGATTGTCACATGCAAAGCACATGCTTTAACCACTAAACTACCTCTTCAACCCCTATTTTATCTATTCTTTTTATTGAAAACATTGCATTCTAACATGGTTTCATATTTTCATCACTAAAAATAAAAATCTGTAAATTTTACATTTAGTTCACCACTAAAAGTTCAGTTCTATTTCTTAAAAGTTCAGTTCTACTCCTTAACAAGTACGATTGTCCCTTTCCCTAATTGACCAATTTTCCTTTGCCCTTCCATTCTGATAATCACTAATTACTCTTCTTGCCTACAAGTGTACTTTTTCAGTTCATCCATTTGCTTGTCTTCACCATAAATAATATATGAATGAAATTATAAGATTTTTATCTTTCTCCTTTGGATTCAGTTCATTACGCATATTACCCTGTAAGTACTTCCAGGTAGCAGCAGTTGGAAAGTTTTCCTTTTTTTTTTTTTTCAGATATTAACTGTCATGGACTGGTGAGCTGTTTACCTCTCCTGTTTATGTAATTCTACACCACTATCAACCCTCACCACCTCTGACCCAAATACACATGTGCCGGCATGGCCAACAATTAGACTACAAAATTCAGTTTTATACATGAACTCATGAAATTGTAAAAAGTCTTAAGAATCGTTAAACCCCAAAATGTTGTGATATATATATATATATATATATATATATATATATATATATATATATGTGTGGAGCGATAGCACAGCGGGTAGGGCGTTCGCCTTACAAGCAGCCAGCATGGCCGACCCGAGTTCGATTCCTCCGCCCCTCTCGGAGAGCCCGGCAAGCTACCGAGAGTATTTGATATGCCAGACACAGTAACAACAAAGTCTCCAATGGAGACGTTACTGGGCCCGCTCGAGCAAATCGACGATCAACGGGAGGGCCTTTACCTTTTATATATATTAGCACTGTAGCACTGTCCCCCATTGTTCATGGATTTGCTCGAGTGGGCACCAGTAACTTCTCCATTGTGAGACTTGTTGTTATGGTTTTTGGCATATCGAATACGTCATGGGTAGCTTGCCAGGCTTTGCCGTGCAGGCAGAATACTCTCGGTAGCTTGCCAGGCTCTCCGAGAGGGACAGAGGAATCGAACCCAGTCAACCATGTGCAAGGCAAACGCCCTACCCTCTATGCTATCACTCCAGTCCACCAAGCAACATACAGTCATCAAAACCTAATGTTTCAAAGGTTTTAAAATACAAAGGTTGTAAAATGAGAGACAAAGTGAATGCTACACTGAAGGAAGAGCTCTGCTACAGTAATACACTGACATGTTTTTTCAGAGCTTCAGAAATTTCAATACCAAAAATTATTACAAGGCTGAAAAGACAGTAGGACGTAGGCCACAGGCACCATCTCTGGTCTTCCTCAATTCTGAGTATTACAGAACCCTATATGACCCCCCCAAATGGGGGTGGGGTGGGAGAAATACCCTTCAAACTACACTATAGAAAGCATGACATATAGGACAATTAGCTGATGATTAAGAAATGAAGCCAGACATAACACACACACACACACACACACACACACACACACAAACACACACACAGAGTTACAAACCATTAGCAAGGCAGAAAGATCAATCTCTTCTCCAACAAAAGTATCAGGATTCTTAATCATTTAGCCACAAAACTGGCAGGCACACCCAATGAGACTAGGACATGATTCTGAGTTCAATCCTGGCTCAGAAATCAAGCTTACCATGTGATTTCGGTTCTCCCCATCCCCCTCTTTCTTTGTCTCAAGGAACTGCTAAGATTATGTGAGTGAAGTAGTGCCTGTCTCGAATATAGTAATACCTTCCCCCCCCCACACACACCCAAAACCACATTTATCATTAAAACTTTCTTCAAATTTTCACTAAACTTGGGGCCAGAGAAAGAATATAGCAGACAGGAGCTTTCCTTGTTCATGGCCAACCCAGGTTCAATCCTCAGCATCCCATATGCTCTCCTGAACCCACCAGGAGTGATTCCTGAGAGCAGAGCCAGGAGAGACCCTTCAGCATCATCACCTCAGGGTGTAGTGTTGTTCCTCCCACCCCAACCCCACCCAAGAGTCTTTTTTTTAACAATGTAGCACTGCACTATCCTCCCATTGTTCATGGATTTTGCTTGAGCTGGCACCAGTAACTGTCTCCATTGTGAGACTTATTGTTACCATTTTTGGCATATTGAATAAGCCATGGTAGCTTGCCAGGCTCTGTTGTGTGGGCAAGATATTCTTGGTAGCTTGTCGGGCTCTCCGAGAAGGACAGAGGAATCGAACCTGGATCAGCTGCATTCAAGGCAAACACCTTACCTGCTATGCTATCACTCCAGCCCTTCTTTAACAATACCACGCTAAGTTTCTACAGGAAATAAAGTACAAAAGTGATGTTAATAAAGGTATCAACGAACCATCATCACTTAATCACTTAACTTCCCGTTAGTTGTCGATTTGCTCGAGCAGGCACCAGTAACGTCTCCATTTGTCCCTGTCGCGTGCTAGTGTAGCCCAATGGCATCTGTTCGCTTTGGGAACATGAAGAGCCTCAAACTGATCGTTCATGATCTTCATGAAGAAGTCTGACCATCTGATAGGTGGGCGGCCACGCCGTCTTTTGACATCCCGTGGAATCCAGTCAGTAACAGCTCTATTCCAGCGGTCGTCTTTAAATCTCATTACGTGACCAGCCCATCTGATTTTTGACACCTTGGCAAATGAGACAGCGTCCCTGATTCTTGGTCATCGACGGAGATCGGAACTCCGGATTTTTTCTCTCATTTGAGTGAAACGTGATATTCCAAGCATAGCTCTTTCTGTTCTTCTTTGGGAGACCTGAATAGCGTTCTCATCCTGTTTGCGTAGGGCCCAGGTCTCTGAGGCATATGTTAATGCAGGAAGAACAGTGGAATCAAAGAGATGTGGCCGGAGCTGGAGGTTCTTCAACCTCTTAGCTATTTCTTCGACGTTCTTGAAGGCGTTCCAAGCTGCTCTCTTCCTCCTGCGCAGCTCGGGTGCCAGGTCATTTGTCATGTTGACCTCTCGACCTAGGTACACATAGCTGTTGCATTCGGAGATGGTCGTTCCGTTGAGAGAGAATGGGGCATCAGGAACGAGGCTGTTTGCAGCCCTTTCTCCCCGCTCTGTGAAGTAGAATTTTGCACGAAGGAGACGGTGGTCCGATCCCTTTCGAAATTTTGGGAAAACAGCGACATCGGTCAGGCAAAACCATCAATTGAATATGATGTGGTCTATTTTGTTGTGGAATCCTCCACCGGGAGACTACCATGTCCAACGTTTAGATTCTGCCTTCTGGAACTATCAACACTACCTCCACTACCCAGCTGTCGCCACATTCCAGGACGCTTTCCGGACCCGCATTGCAGCTCCGGCTGAGACGCACGCACGACTGAAGACCCACAGAACAAGATAAGCGGAACTCTCTGAGACCTTGGACTCCAGCTCAGCGGACCCAGGGACAGAGCTTCTCTACTCGCTCCCACCAACCACAGGTGACAAAGGGATTCTAATCAGGAGCCCCACCCTACCCTGCCCTGTGTGCTTCCATCAACCACCCCGGGATCCGATTGCACACAGAAGATCCACCCTACCCAGATAAATACTCCACTGGCAGACTTCCACTATCAACACTACCTCCACTACCCAGCTGTCACCACACTCCAGGACGCTTTCCGGACCGCACAGCCGCTTTGCGGCTTTGTAGCCATGCGACACATCATAAGACACTAAATACCCATCTTCCGGAATTGTCGTACCATATTTGATAGGGTTCAAATATGGTAACACCTACAAGGGTGATTAGAAGTCACCCCAAAAGCCTCTATCCCTCTCGGAAAGACTGGCAAGCTACCGAGAGTATTCCGCCCGCACGAAAGAGCCTGGCAAGCTATCCGCTGTATATTCGATATGCCAAAACCAGTAACTACAACTGGTCTCATTCACCTGACCCTGAAGGCTTCACCAACATGGCAGCACTGAGAAGGATGAGAAAGGAGAGGCCGACAAAATCTCAAGGCCGACCTAGGCTGCCACAACGAAGGAAGACAAAAATGATCGTCTGTACTTTCAATGCACTTACGCTAGCATCAGATGCATCCATCGAGGACCTGATGGTACAAGCGCAAATGATCAAGTACGACATCATTGGTCTGACCGAGACAAGAAGGCATGAATCTCACCATGCCGTTTTTGACACTGGAGAAGAATTGTTCCTTGGAACATGCAATAAAAGAGGTGTTGGAGGCGTAGGTGTCCTTGTCAACACAAACTTGGCCAAGAGCATTGATTCATTCGAATGCCTAACAACCCGAATCGGACGTTTACATTTGAATAGATGTGGCTCACTGCCTGCAGTTTCTATCTTCGTTGTCTACGCACCAACATCTCATTATGATGAAAGAGAAATCGAGAAGTTCTACATGGAGCTAGAGAAGTTCTATAAAGAAGACCGCACCTTCTACAAGATCAATGTGGGTGATTTTAATGCCAAGATAGGACCGAGAAGATCAGCTGAAGAACTTCACATTGGGACCCATGGCCTAGAATGGAACGAACAGGGTGAGAGACTGTCTGAGTTCATCATGTCGACCAAGACCATTCATGGTAACTCACAGTTCCAGAAGGCAGAATCTAAACGTTGGACATGGGAGTCTCCCGGTGGACGATTCCACAACGAAATAGACCACATCATATTCAATCAACGATGAACCATCATAATCAAAGTATTTTAAAATATGCAACACTTGACTGCTTTAATCTGGTAATCCTACCTCGATAAGGACATTTGTGAAAATATGTACACATCAAGATGTTCATTCACTTATTTTCTTTTTCTTTCTTCCTTTTTTTTTTTTGCTTTTTGGACAACACCCAGTGCTGCACAGGGGCTAGGTGTGATCCAAATAATTCCTTTAGGTTGCAAGATAGAACATGTATATACACATATTCATGCACATATAAATATGTATGTAATATAAAAGGTATATATGTACATACATATAATGTATGCGTGTGCATATATGTATACATTATAATTATGTACATACATACCTTTTATATGTACATGCATATGTATATATACATGTGCTATCTTGAAACTTAATTACACATATGCATGTACATACATATACGTATGTACATATGTATGCACATTTTGGGGCCACATCCACAATACTCAGGGCTTACTCCTGGCTCTTTGCTCACAAATTACTCCTGGCAGTGCTCAGAGGACCATATGAGATGCTGGGGACCTAACCTGGATTGGTTTGCACGCAAAGCAAGTGCCCTATAATTGTACTGTGTATCTGACCCCAAAAGAATTATATTGGGTGGTTACAGTTTATCCTGAAGTCTTCCTCACCTGTTTTCTTCTCCTAGGACTTAATTTGTTCAGTTTAGGTTGTTCTCATTTTTTTCTTTTTAGTTTCCTTTTCCTTCTAAAGTGCTGCCATGTCAGTGAAGCCTTCAGGGTCAGGTGAATGAGACCAGTTGTAGTTACTGGTTTTGGCATATCGAATACACAGCGGATAGCTTGCCAGGCTCTTCCGTGCGGGTATAATACTCTCAGTAGCTTGCCAGTCTTTCCGAGAGGGATAGAGGCTTTTGGGGCGACCTCTAATCACCTTTGTAGGTGTTATCATATTTGAACCCTATCAAATATGGTACAACAATTCCGGAAGATGGGTATTTAGTGTCTTATGATGTGTCGCGCGGCCGCAAGTGGCCGCGCGGGTCCGGAAAGGGTCCTGGAGTGTGGCGACGGCTGGGTAGTGGAAGTAGTGTCGTCCTGATGGATCCATCACATCCTCCAGAACGGCAATGGAGAAGATTATCCATGACTTCTACTCAAATCTCTTCGATAGCCATGTCCACTTGCCGACATACCAAATTCCACAGGATGGATATGTCGTTCCCAACATTCTCCCTTCCGAAATCTGACACGCCATTTTGTCGGTAAAGAAACAAACAGCGCTGCCGTCAGTACTCATCAATACACTGGCTCGGCTCTTCACTCGCTACCTGTCTGAATGCAAGGTTCCATCCCAATGGAAAACCAGCAGGACCATACTACTGTTCAAGAAGGGAGACATCCATGACATTGGCAACTATCGCCCAATCTGCCTATTGTCTGTCATCTACAAGTTGTTCACTCGAGTCATCCTAAATAGGATTGGCAGAACACTAGATGAAGGACAACTATGCGAGCAAGCCGGGTTCCGCAAAGGATTCAGCACCATCGACCATATCCACACAATAACCAAGCTCATTGAGGTTTCTCGGGAGTTCAAGATGCCGCTCTGCTTAACGTTCATTGATTTAAAGAAGGCCTTTGATTCTGTTGAAACGGAAGCGGTCATTGAAGCCCTAGCCAATCAGGGCATTCAAGCCCAATACATCAGGATCCTCCGTGAGCTGTATTGCGGATTCACTACCAGGATCTCACCATTCTACAAAGAAGTGATCGTTGATGTCAAGAGAGGAGTGCGGCAGGGTGATACCATTTCACCGAAACTCTTCAGTGCCACCCTCGAAAACATCATGCGACGACTGGAATGGGAAGGAATGGGAGTGAAGATAGATGGTCGGCAACTACACCACCTCCGCTTTGCTGATGACATGGTTTTAATAACTCCAAACATCAGCCAAGCGGCACAAATGCTGGCCGACTTTGACCGTGAGTGTGGAAAGGTAGGACTACAGCTGAATCTTACGAAGACAATGTTTATGAGAAACAGCCTTGTTCCTGACACCCCATTCGCTCTCAATGGAACGACCATCTTCGAATGCAACAGCTATGTGTACCTAGGTCGAGAGGTCAACATGACAAATTACCTGGCACCCGAGCTGCGCAGGAGGAAGAGAGTGGCTTGGAACGCCTTCAAGAACGTCGAAGAAATAGCTAAGAGGACAAAGAACCTCCGGCTCCGGGCACATCTCTTTGATTCCACTGTTCTTCCTGCATTAACATATGCCTCAGAGACCTGGGCCCTACACAAACAAGATGAGAACGCTATTCAGGTCTCCCAAAGAAGAATAGAAAGAGCTATGCTTGGAATATCACGTTTCACTCAAATGAGAGAAAGAATCCGGAGTTCTGACATCCGTCAACGATCAAGAATCAGGGACGCTGTCTCATTTGCCAAAGTGTCGAAAATCAGATGGGCTGGTCACGTAATGAGATTTAAAGACGACTGCTGGACTAGAGCTGTTACCGACTGGATTCCACGGGATGTCAAAAGACCGCGTGGCCGCCCACCTACCAGATGGCCAGACTTCTTCGTCAAGATCATGAACGATCGGTTTGAGGCTCTTCATGTTCCCAGAGCGAACAGACGCCATTGGGCTACACTAGCACGCGACAGGGACAAATGGAGACGTTACTGGCGCCCGCTCGAGCAAATCGACGACTAACGGGGTGTTAAGTGATTAAGTTAAGTGATTCCTTCTAAAGAAACATTTCACTATCACTATCACTATCACATCATTGTTCATGGCTTTGCTCGAGCCAGTCCAGTATCGTCTCCATTTTGTCCCTGTCACATGCTAGTGTAGCCCGATGACGTATTGGGGCTCTTTCAGGGTCAGGGGAATGAGGACCATCATTGTTACTGCTTTTGGCATATGGAGTACGCCGTGGGTAGCTTGCCAGGCTCTGCCTTGCGGGTGGGATACACTCGGTAGCTTGTCGGGCTCTCTGAGAGGGGTGGAGGCTTTCAGAGCAGCCTCTAATCACTTTTACAGGTGTTCCCGGTTAGTCATATAGGTGGGCAGGATACTCTCAGTAGTCTGCTGGGTTCTCTGTGAGCAAGAACTAGGAATAAGAGGTTGGGCTGTGCTCTTCCAGGAGCTTGGTTTTATAGCCTCTGGATCCTGGCTGTTGATGGGGTTACACGGCATTTGATGGGTGTAACTGTCTAGCTACTGGAAGGTGGAGGATCTGGGTGGAGGAGGCCCAGTCCTGAACAGAGCAGGCTTGGAGATCTCAGCCCTGGGTCCTGCACACCTGGGTTCATATAATAAAGGAACATTTATTAGATGATTTTGAACTCTTTCTGGCTTAGGTTCTTCCCTAGTACTAGATTCTAAGAAAGTGCTTGATGATTTTGTATAGCGTTATTCTCTACTCTGAAGAATAGGATGTGTAGAATTTTCTATTTCAATGATTCTCCCTTATTTTCCTAGTCCTCTATGTTGACTGTTGCTACAGCCCCCTGTAATGTGAAGTTTGTGGTATTCTGGTGATCAAGTTTTGGTGAAAAAAAATTCATCCATGTGGTCTTAGTTTTACAAACCTAATTAAATTTAAAGGTTTTCATAAGATTAATTTTTAATGTCACTTTCACTGCTGTCATATTCTTTCTGTCAGAGTCAATTTATGCTTTTTAATTTAAAAAATATAGTTGGTCTATAGAATTAGAAGCATGATGTCCATGAATTTGATGATTGGGTGAATCAAAATTACCTTCCTAATTAAAAATTAATTTTAAATATGCAATATTGGAGATTACTTAGTTTAATTAAATCAAAGGAGAATTTGTCAATATACACAAGAAGAGTTAATAAAAGATCAGATTTTCATAAACCATAGTCTCACTCTTCAAATTCCTTATATTTTAAGAGGAACTCTAATACACATTATAGACAATTCATGACGGGTTATTAGAGATCATTCTAAATATCATTAAATGAACATATGAACATCTTATATAAGAGATAATTACTTTTACCAGAAGAAGAAAGAAGGATTAGTGGAGTAACTAACATTCCCATAATTTCATTTCAATAACCTCTCAATAACCTTAAGAATTAGTAAAAGATCAAATCTTGCTTTGGGATCTAAGTAGTAATTCCAAGAACAAACAGAGGCAAAGAAATACAAAATAAAATATGGTTGTGATTCTTTTGTAGTATGTGGCAGTACATAGACATAACTTGTTGAAAGTAAGAGAATTCTTTAAAACATGTTATTTGAAGTATTTCAGATACAATTCCCAGAAGATTGTATTAAAAATTGTTTTGGTAAGTGTCATTGCATTGAACAACTCCAGCTAGATATAGTGTAATACTTTATTAGACATCAGCAAATACATTAACATTTTATTTTTATTTGGGGGACCATGTGAGTAGGCCACACCTAGTGTTGCATTTGGAGCTATTATACCCTGTGGGTGTAGTGCTGGGGGCTTTAATCAGGGCCAGGGCCCCTGCAGCTAAATGCGAAGTCAATGACTAAACTCCTGTAAATTTCTTCTAACCCCACCCCCCAAACATAAAAATTTCCATGGAAATGTTTTTTTTCACCTTCCTTAAGAGTTCAAACAAGAAATCACTGTGAGTTTCAGAGAGGATTGAATAGATAAACAGTTATCCTCAACTTTAAATGTTATTTGTGAAATAAGTATGTATGAAATGCTCACTCTTTTTTGAGGGGGAGAGGAATGCCTCCAGAATGATGGTCAGGGGCCTGGAACAATAGTACAGCAGGTAAGGCATTTGCCTTGCATGTGGCCAACCCGGATTCGATTTCCAGCATCCCATATGGTCTCCCGAGAACCAGCACAGAGCCAGGAGTCAACCCTCTGCATTGCTGGGTGTAACCCCCCCCCCCCCTTCAACAAAAAATAAGAATGATGGCCAGGAGATTCTCCCATGAATTCTAGAATAATCAAGTCACTAAAAAATTTTCTGATTCCTCAGCTGTTTATTAATCCATAACTTTTAGAGACGGAGTCCAGGTTAGATTGTTGCATAGAAGTTTTCTACAATGATGCTGATAGGAAGCAAGTAATGAGAGCTATTTTAATAAAAATGACAAACACACACACAATAACCAGAAGGGCAGAGATGTATTTTAGTCTTTGGGTTTGATGAATTTGGGGTAACTTTTATCAATACTAATTTCAGTCCTGCTTAAAAAAAATACACCTCTTGAGTCAAAGAGATAGTGCAGTACTGACCAGGTGTTGACCTTGTATTTGGCCTACATGGGTTTGCTCCAGCATCACATAAGGTCCCCTGAGTACTGCCAGGAGTGATCCCTAAAGCAGAGAGCAAGGAATAAGCCTTGAGCACCACAGGATGTGACCCTAAAGACAAACAAAATAAAATACACTTATTCTTCACATAGCAATGACAGATATTTCTGAAGCAACAGTTTAGGAGTGTAGTCTACAGTCATGGCACAGGAAAAGGACCTGATCTTCATCAAAGAAATGAGTGGATTAATAAAAAAGAATCCAGAACACAGAGATAATGAGACCATAGTCACAATTTTACAAAGGATCATTGACCGTTATTCTAGCCCATTGTCACAGAATATTTCACAATAAATACAATCTTTCCCTTCGTCCATTAAACATGTCTGGGTAATGAGTAGCGACTAGCACTGCAAATCTATCATGTCTCCTGAAAAGCAGTTATCAGTCAAGAGCATTAGTTTTACCTGTGAGAAACAATCCAAACTTGAAGATTGATAAAGTAGAGTCAAGCATCTAAGATATTCACTGAGGTAAAAATCAAGTACAAATGATCTATAAGTCAGAATAGGCACTTAGGAAATACAATTTTTCTGTACCTTCCTATTCAAAGCATCACAAATATATCAAAAGTATTGACATTATTTGAAATTTGATTCAAAATGAAGAAGTTCAGATTGCATTCCAGATATGCTAAATCAAAATTTGACTTGATCAGGATTTGATGGTGATCTGAATGTACAACGTAAAATGTACAATGTAAAATCTGAGTAGTGGGTTAGATCTTTGCAACATTTGCAAATTTACCATTTTATCTTTCATCTACTTGCCAAACTTTTAGATTGCTTAAGAGTTTTTAGTAAAGCAATATAGGTTTTTGAACAAAACTTGCTTAGGAAGATGTGAGAGGAGATAAAGAGGAAATACACACTCAAAGAGAGAACGTTGGCTTCTCCAGATTAGAAAAAGCAAGCAAAGAGACAGAGAGGGGAAAAAGTGAGATGTGTGTTCAAGGGAGAAGTTTTATACCATACTAATAAAAAGTATCCAGAAGATATAGTGTTGAGTGAAGTAATCCAGAGGAGGACAAACAGTTCTGTGGTATATATAATAACTGGACGGGGCTACAAGACAGTAGAAGAGACATACCTGTATCATGATTGACCTGGGTCTGGAGAAGAAAAAGAAAGAGAAGGAAACGAATAAATTGGGAGAGGAAGATAAGGAGTAAGGGAAATAATGGGGGAGCAGGGGTCAGGGGTCTCAGGCACTTCAGTAATTTGGGGGAGTGGTATAGTTAAATATTCAAACCACAGACTCAACAATGTTAAAAACATGAGATCAAAAAGACAACAACCAAAGTTTAAAACGCTCCTGTCGAAGTGGCAGGCTAGTGATGTGGAAAGGAACTTGGAACACGGGTGGAGGGAAGTTTGCACTTGTGGTGGGATTGGTGATAGGCTATGTTATGAATTTTCTCCTAATACTTCAAGACTTAAGAAAACAATTGTCAGATGGCTTAGTTTACTCCATTGCTTAGTCATTTTAAGTATTTATATCAATTGTATGTGGTAGGAGACCTGATCTGTTCAATATCCCTTTGGAAAATGCAGACCTCATTCTGTTTATGGATGGCAGTTTATTTGCAGTAACAAAGCCCCGTGTAAATCTGGGTATGTGATGGCCAGCTCCACTGCAGTGGTGAAGAGCAGGTCTCTGTGTTCAGGATATTCAGCCCAACTAATTGAATTTATAGCCTAAACCTGAGACTTGGAGCTAAGTGAAGGCGAGTATGCTCTCATCGACACAGTCTCCAAGTATACCCTTTTGGTCCTGTACACCATGCTGCCATTTGGAAGCAAAGGAAATATCTGAGTAATAAAGAATACTTCATCCAGTTCAGTATTCAGATATTTAAACTACTCAAAGCTACATATATACCTACAAGAATTATATAACTGTTGACATCGTCAGCTAGACAATAAGTGGCATTGGAAAATAAAAGATCAGGAAGACAAAATGGCAGTAAAAAAAGAAACAAATAGTACCATCTTTATCTTTAATCTTTAAGCAGACCCTTCTTTATAATTTCCTCTCTAAAAACTTCAGCTCCATTGACAAGGACAACAAAACTAAATACAAACAAATCAAGCTAAATCACACTAAAAAGTTTCTGTACTATAAGGAAAACCGTTACTAAGATAGAAAGATACTGTTTAATAGGAGAAAGCATTCACTCATTCAACAAAGAGCTAACATATAATTAAATGCAAAATTTAACGACAACAACAAAACAATAGAAGTGATAAGAGCTACTTCAGATACTTTAAAGAAGATATCCATATAATTTACATGGCTTTTGAGTAATACCTGGTAATGCTCAAGGGGTTACTCCTGACCCTATCACTATCACTATTCTCTCGTTGTTCATCGATTTGCTCGAGCGGGCCCAGTAATGTCTCCATCATGAGACTTGTTGTTACTGTGTTTGGCATATTGAATACGTCACGGGGAGCTTGCCAGGCTTTGCCGTGCGGGCGAGATACTCTCGGTAGCTTTCTGGGCTCTCCGAGAGGGGCGGAGGAATTGAACTCGAATTGGCTATGTTAGCTGCATGCAAGGCAAACGCCTTACCTGCTGTGCTATCGCTCCAGCCCTGCACTCAGGAATTTCTCCTGGCAGTGCTTGGGGGACCATGTGGAATGCTAGGGATTTAAATCTGGACTACCTTGTTGCAAGATAAAAACCATAACTACTGCATATCTTGTCTTGTTAAGGTTCCCTAACAATCACTTAAAAAATACTCAGCATCACTATCAGAGAAATACAAATCAAAATGACAATATGATAACACATCTTATCAATGTTATATCAGTGTTAGCTTATATTGGAGAGACAAAAACCAATATTTATTGATGAAAAAGGGATCCTCAATCACTATTGGTGGTAATATTAAATTGGCCCAATTATTTCCCTAAATAATAGAAGTAAAACATAATCCAACAATTTTATTTCTTGCTATATATTCTAACAACACACAAAAAATCCACAAATTTGAAAATATATGTACAAAGCTATGCTGAATGCAGCATTACTTACACCAGCCAAAATCTGGAAAAAGTGTCCAACAACAGATGGGTGGATAAAGAAATCATGGCCTTACATACACATGGACTACTATTCAGTTACAAGAAAAGATAGAATACTGCACTTTACTACAACATGGATGGAACTGGAAGGGTCATATTATCCAAAACAATACAGAAGGAGAAAGAAACATTCCAGA
Source organism: Sorex fumeus (assembly GCF_029834395.1). Lineage (NCBI taxonomy): Eukaryota > Metazoa > Chordata > Mammalia > Eulipotyphla > Soricidae > Sorex > Sorex fumeus. Next base: position 1,510,969 of record NW_026606181.1, on the reverse strand, counting down.
TGATTACACTCACAAGTGCTGGTAAAAAAAAAAAGCAGGGGCGTAGGCAATGTCTATTGAAAATAAGCCCTTAGATTCTTTTTAATGGTCCAAATTGATGAAAAAGAAACATTTTCTTTATTATGGGAAAATCATATGCTATAGCATATTTGGTGTGTATTTTCATTTCATTTCGTCGATTGCCTCGAGCAGGCCCCAGTAACGTCTCTTTCATCCTAGCCCTGAGATTATATTCAAGGCTATTTAGGAGAATGAGACCCATCATTGTTACTGGTATCTGGCATATTTGGTACGCCACGGGGAGTTTGCCAGACTCTGCCCTGTGGGCAGGCTACATTCGATAGCCTGCAAGTTTGTCCAAAGTAGGAATGAGACAATAAGATGTCATAAAAAGTTCTTATCAGAACTTTTTTTATGACATCTTATTGGTGTGTATATGTATTATATATATATATGTATATATGTATATATGGGCTGGAGCAATAGCACAGCGGGTAGGGCATCTGCCTTGCACGCAGCCAACATGGCCAACCCGAGTTCGATTCCTCCACCCCTCTTGGAGAGCCCGGCAAGCTACCGAGAGTATTCGATATGCCAGACACAGTAACAACAAAGTCTCCAGTGGAGACGTTACTGGGCCCGCTCGAGCAAATCGATGATCAACGGGAGGGCCTTTACCTCTACCTTTTACCTTATATGTATATATGTATATATCAAGTGCTACACTCTAGTAAATTACTATTAGAGAAATTCACTAGTATTCATATATGTTAGATAACATAACATTGACTTTTTTGTGAATGATAGTCTTGGATTCTAATGAGAGTTGACTTATACTGAATAATTCCAAAGCACTGCAAAATGTGAGCTTCTGCTGCACGCAGGCTGATTGTGCAAATCCACACCATCTGGGAATTTGCAAGCCTAACCCTTATATTTGTTAGAACAAATATATATTGTATACAAATGTTTCCTCAAACCAAAAATCAATTGTTTTTTTTAAATCTCACCATAACCTATAACCCATCTGTTTTGTTGTTCAAAAATCATACATATGCATAAATAAAATAAATAAAATAATAAATAATGTCTTTTTATGACATCTTATTATCTCATTCCTACTTTGGACAAACTTGCAGGCTATTGAATGTAGCCTGCCCACAGGGCAGAGTCTGGCAAACTCCCCGTGGCGTACCAAATATGCCAAATACCAGTAACAATGATGGATCTCATTCTCCTAAAGAGCCTTGAATATAATCTCAGGGCTAGGATGAAAGAGACGTTACTGGGGCCTGCTCGAGGCAATCGACGAATGCATATATAATGAAAAATTATATGTTTTTCTTTGTTCCTACTTATTTTTAGTTATATATTTTTGTCCCAAAGTCAGATAGCTGAAAAATTGAGAAAATAAAATGTCTGGAAAGGTTCTACCAGTGGTCGCCTGGCTTAAAATCTTTTGGTCATTCTCAGCTCTTAATTTTCTCGTTCAGTTACATTTAGCACATTTTACAAATTCTTGATTCATGAAACATGATTTCCTCTTCTGAATAAATTCCCCCACATCCACAAGTGTCAGGCCTATTGCTAGCTCTGTATTCAGGAGTGTTTTCTGCCAGGGCTTAGGTAGGGGATCATATATGGTGTCAGGATTTGAATCAGGGCCCGGACCAGCTACAAATAAACCGTGTCTTACTTCCTGTGCTATCCCTCTGCCCTATCAGTCCACACCCCACCCTGTTTCCCTTCTATAATACTTGTTTTGGGCTCTCTTTTTAGGCTTGATTCTTCTAGTACCGTATGGATTACCATTTATGGCATAAGTTAAGTAATTTTTCCAACCTCACACAGTCTTTAAGATAGAGAAATTCTTTGGAGCTAGAGAGTACAGAGATTAAGGCACTTGCCATGAATACAACTAACCCTGGTTTGGGGCTAGAGCAATAGCATAGTGGGTAGGGCACTTGCTTTGCATGCCGCTGACCCAGGTTCGATCCCCCGCATCCCATATGGTTCCCCAAGCACCGCCAGGAACAGTTCCTGAGTGCAGAACCAGGAGTAACCCCTGAGCATCACTGGATATGACCCAAAAAGGAAAAAAAAATAAACAACCCTTGTTTAATCTCTGGCCTCCAAGCAACTCCAAGAAACTCTAGGAATTATCTCTCAGTATAGGGAGTAAACTCTGATCTGTCCTGAAATTCAAAACAAAACCCTAAAAGTATGATGCCAATAGTGGCCTTTCTATCTCTGAAACTTCATACCATGTCACTCACTATTGTCTCCCTCAATCCCTACCAGTTCTGTTGCTCTGACATGCCAAGCATTGTCCACGCTCAGAATCTATGCATTTGTTCTATTTTTTTTCCTGTCCAAATGCCTTCAATTTACTCATTTAAAGTTTCTGTTCAAATACTCATTTTTAGAATCATTTTAATATACTGTCCCTTCTTTACCACAAAATAGTTCTTTGTTTTTTTTTCAAATGATATAGTGAAGTTTTACAAGAGTCTAAATGTGTCTGTGTTTGGGGTTTACCTGCCATCAAAGTGCAATATCCCTCATTTATTATCCTAGGGACACTTTTCTCAGAATCCTGTTATCCTGATCTGTTGTTCTTCTTAGCCCTTATAACTAATAATATATTATGGTCTTAGTTGCTTACTCCCCAAATTTCCAACAGAATCTGTTTCCTACAGAATAAAAGACATATGTTTCTATGCCTTCCTCATGACTCTACCTAGAACCGTAGAGAATATGTCCTTGAAAAAATATAAAGAAAATCCTGAAAAATATAAAGTAGAAAGTGAACACAAAAATCTTAGTTGAGGGACCAGAGATAAAGTACAGCAAGTAGGGCATTTGCCTTGTACATGTCCTGTTCTCAGTAGCACAAGTGGTCCCAACCCCAAAGTCTTGCCAGGAGTGATCCCTTAGTGGAGAGTAATAGTAAGTACTGAGAACCACTGAGTATGCCCCAAACCCCCTATCTACACACATACACACACACACACACACACACACACACACATCAAAACCTTTCCCTGAAAGTCATGTATGGAGTGTGAGTTATGTCACATTAGTGTGATTAGTGAACTTCTGTAAATATGCCTTAAGTCCTTCTATTATCTCTTAAAGTATACGCCAGTAATGACAGAATTGCATTTATTTTTTTTTTAGCATTTTTTTTTATTTATTGAATCACCCTGGGAAAGGTTACAAAGCTTTCAGGTTTAGGTCTCAGTCATGCAAATATCAAACACATTTCCCTTTACCAATACTTATTTTTTACCATGAAGAACCCCAATAAAACCCCACTCCCCACCCCTCCCAGTCCCGGTGGGGCAGATGAATTCTAGTTAACACTCTATCTGCTTTGATTAGATTCATTGTTTCAATAAAATATTCACCACTATTATTTAGAGTTTACCCCCCCCCCCAAATCAGACATGCTGAAAAAGCATTGTGAAGTGATTTGCTTTCTACAGCTGGGTTCAAGAATTAAATGTTGGTTTTGGATTTCTGCTATTTTACTTATCGACCCTGGAAGTATTTCTACTAAAAGTCAGATAGTTAAGAAATTGGTTTCTGTGCTCTGGAGTCGTGGCCGTGCTGGAGAGCCGCTAGTGGGGGGCAACTGGTGGCCTCGGTAGGGCATGAAGGGCGGACCAAAAAGCCCCCCTTCCCATGAGGTTTTAGTCTCCCCCACTCCCCCGGCTCATACCTGCTGTCCACAAGGCTCCCATGCGGCCGCCATCTTTCTTTCCAGAGAGGAGAAGGCGACTGGGGCAACACCCTTTCCCCTCCGGACAGACATGATGGCCTGGATTAACGCATAGTCCGTTTACTTTTCTGCTCCAAGCTGCCAGGTTCTGCATTAAGTCCTTGTGCTTCTGGGGCCGTGGCCGTGCTGGAGAGCAACTCGCGGGGGGCAACTGGTGACCTCGGTAGGGCGTGAAGGACGGACCAGAACGCCCCCCTTCCCATGAGGTTTTAGTCGCCCCCACACCCCCGGCTCATACCTGCTGTCCACAAGGCTCCCATGTGGCCGCCATCTTTCTTTCCAGAGGGAGGAGGGCGGAAGGGACCAACACCCTTTCCCCTCCGGGCAGACATGATGGCCTGGATTAATGCATAGTCCTTTTACTTTTCTGCTCCAAGCTGCTGGGTTCTGCATTAAGTCCTTGTGCTTCTGGGGCTGTGGCCGTGCTGCAGAGCCGCTATGGGGGGCAACTGGTGACCTTGGTAGGGCGTGAAGGACAGACTGGAACGCCCCCCTTCCCATGAGGTTTTAGTCGCCCCCACACCCCCGGCTCATACCTGCTGTCCACAAGGCTCCCATGCGGCCGCCATCCTTCTTTCCAGAGAAGAGAGGACGAATGGGGCAACACCCTTTCCCCTCTGGCAGACTTGATGGCCTGGATTAACGCATAGTCCGTTCACTTTTCTGCTCCAAGCTGCTGGGTTATGCATTAAGTCCTTGTGCTTCTGGGGCTGTGGCCGTGCTGGAGAGCCGCTCGTGGGGGGCAACTGGTGACCTCGGTAGGGCATGAAGGACAGACTGGAACGCCCCCCTTCCCATGAGGTTTTAGTCACCCCCACACCCCCAGCTCATTCCTGCTGTCCACAGGGCTCCCATGTGGCCGCCATCTTTCTTTCCAGAGAGGGGAGGGTGAATGGGGCAACACCCTTTCCCCTCCAGCAGACTTGATGGCCTGGATTAACGCATAGTCCGTTCACTTTTCTGCTCCAAGCTGCTGGGTTATGCATTAAGTCCTTGTGTTTCTGGGGCTGTGGCCGTGCTCCAAACTTAACTATGATTTTCAGAGAGAAACGTTGGGTCATTTACTTCCCATGGTTCACTTTGTATATAGAGAGATGTCGCGCGACCGCTTATGCGGCCGCGCAGTTTTGAGGAAAAGTCCTAGTTCCTGCATACTCGAGCTGTGGTTGTAGAGGCTTTTGGTCACCGGGGTTCCATTGGGGGAGGCGGGATGCGGTACCTACCCCATCTGGGGCTTCCCGATGATCTCGGCTCTTTTTGGAACCTGTTTTTTTTTTCCCTTCGGGATCTGTGGATCCCGCCCTCCATGTAGTCCTTCTCTTCGGCTGAATCCAGAATTGCATTTAAAATATAGATCAAATTCAGGTACAAAGTAACTACAAATTAGTGATTATACAAATATCTGTTAAGTTTGTTTTTTGTGTGTCATTTATTTTCTGTATCCTCCTGACTGTTCCTCTGACATGCCAAGCATGCTCCACTCTCAGAACCTATGCATTTGTTCTATTTTTCCTATCCAGATGCATTATTACTACAGATAAGGAAGCTGAGTTTATCTGACAATAAATTGTGAGGGGTAACATAAGTTTAGAGATAGCTAAAAATAAAATAAATTGACTGTGTGGGGCCAAAGAGATAGTACAGTGTTTTGCAGAGATAGTAACTTGCCTAGCATATCACCAGAATGGGTTCAGTCCCTGCACCCCATATATACCCAGAGCATGTTAGGTATGATCCTGAGTGCAGAGCCAAAAAAAAGCTCTAAGTACTACCAGGTATGACTCCTAAACAAACAAATTAACCAAGTAACTATATGTGGATTTACCAAATAATTCTTATTCTAACTTAATTAATCATACTCAAGTTTCACAATTATAAGAGCAGAGAAGGCCAAACTGGAAGTCAAATTTGAATCTTCCATAAAGAGGTACTACCTTATAGCCTGAGAATAAAAATTCTTGTATCAGTTTTAGTGCAAAAAGCACCACTATAAAATTTGATTGATTCACTTGCCACCAGTATAATTTATCTAGCAATGCAATGGATCTTCTGCCATTATTTTTATATCATCTGAATTCTGTCTCATCATATTGCATAAAACTGGAGGGTAGGTAACTAGGGTAGGCATGGTAACTAGATAAGCTAGTATTCAATATGTTATTGTTGCTTGCTTTGAACTAGAGACTTGAGAAAAATGACTAATAGATGCCATAAGCAACATTCTGGGCCAACAATATCATCAGATGATTTTTCTCCTATTATTTAGTTTTTCACAATCTCTTACCCATGGGAGTAAACATTTTTTAAAAATGCAAAAAATCCACAAAAGACAAAATGATAACTCTTAATTTTCTTCCTAACCAAGTATTAACGTGAGTCAATAATAATAAATAAATAATAAATAGCAGTACTCCTACAAAAAAAAAAAAAGAACATGCACCTGTCAAAATGACACGTTGGATATGGACTCCAAGTAATACTGTGTTCTCATATTTATTTCTGACATCATCCTCCCACTTCAGACTTTCAGTGAAAGTTGAGGATGCAAAATTGCTCATTCAGATTTTAATTCCGCTAAAGAGATGAAGTTATTCTAAATCTTCACTTACAGTTGTGTTATGAATTTGTAACAGCAGCCTCATAACTTATAGGTTGCCAGGATGAATTTCCAAAACAACATGGTCTGACTAATAAAACTGTGTCTTAATTCAGCAACTGAATGGGTGAAGTTGCTACAGAGCTTGATTTCTAAATCACTGTAGTTATGATGATAAGTGATTAGATGAGTTATAAAATCACGACATATGGTATAAACTCCAAGGGCATTAGGCTTGAGCATTATGTATCAAATATCCATTTAAGTTTGAAAAGATATCAGAGAGAATATTAGAAGAGACATCAAGTCAATAAAACACCCACGTAGATTGGTCTCTAGGATAATTCTAGGTTTTCTCAGATTCAAGATAAATCATGGAAAAAATGCCAAGCTACTGAATCATCCTAGTATGACCCCCCTGGAAAACTTCAAATTTTCTCAGTACCAACAGCCCAGTTAGTATTTGGAGGAGAATGCTCACCTCCAAATCTCACAGTACTGACAACCAGTAGGACCACAGCAAATTAGATTAAAAAAAAAGTTGCATTGAATCTCACTAAGCTCAATAAGTTTTGAAAATGGTAACACAGTTCAATTTTCTTCAGAGAATGATTTTAATAACACCAATGTGATATAGAACAATTTTTACAAATTTACTTTTACTGAACTATTTTTGAAGAATTCTATTTGTCATTTTTTGTAGCAAGAAAAATAAAGTGGATAATTTTTGCCTGCCACAGGGCCAGGTTTGGAGGGTGAGTGGAAAACTGTGGACATCAGTGGAGGGAAGGTTATTCGTCAAACTGGTGGTGACATTGGTATTGTAGGAATATTGTAGGAATATTGTAGGAATATTGGTATTGTAGGAATATTGAATGCCTACAATGAAAAGTTTTGTAAACCATGGTGTTTAAACAAAGTTTCAAAAAAAAATTTAAATAGATCAAATAAACCACTTTTGAATTTTTATATTTGGCATCTGTTATCAGGGACAGATTGTCATGATGGAAACTTATATGTATATTTGGCTTTATAATTGATTTGTAGCATGTACTCTTAGAGATGATTTTGCTCGTGGATGGAAAACTTTTTAAAAATGCCCATTCTGGCTGTACTTAGAGTGAACTTCCCTACTCCAAGCTAACAAAATGCTGATTGTAGGAAACTCCCTGTAGCCATACCAATAAATTTTCATGATGTACATGTGTCCCTGCATTGCTTGAGCAGAAAGTGAAGTAAGAGTAAGTTTGCAGTAATGCCCTATAAAAACAGGCACTTTAAGCCCTGGTTTTTGTATGAGGTTTCAGGAGCTTCTCTACCCTAGACCCACTGTTCTGATCAACTAGTGCAATCAAAATAGACCTGTTATCCTGCCATAGATTGTCCCAGTGTGCTTGATTAATTGAACATCCATTACAACAATTCGAGGCCCCAGCAAGATCTCCAAGACTTTGAGGAACCCCTGGATCGATGGGTATATGGAGACCTGGGTCTGCAGGGGTGTAGCCCTCCTGCAGATTCCATGATCCCTGAGGAAACAAGGTTCCCTGGCACTGCACTCACTTTAGGAAAGGCTTTCGCTGATGGAGAAAAAGTGAAGTTGAATTACTGCAAGATTATTACAAGATTCCTCAAATAAAAAATGGTATATTAACTCATTAGCTGAGCATTTATTAGATGTCAAGAACTTTAAGATTGCTAACATAAATATATTATGATGCTCAAAAAATAACACTATCACTGTCACTGTCATCCCGTTGTTCATCGATTTCCTCTAGCAGGCACCAGTAATGTCTCCATTTATCCTAGCCCTAAGATTTTAGCAAGTACCACGTTGGAGGCTCTTTCAGAGTCAGGGGAATGAGACCCATCATTGTTACTTGGTCTTAGAGTATCGAATACGCCAATGGGAGCTTACCAGACTCTGCCGTGTGGGCAGGATACTCTTGGTAGCCTGCCAGTTCTCCGGGAGATGGGATTACATGGCAGTTGGTGGGTATAACTACTGCAAGATGGGGGATCTGGGTGGAGGAGGCCCAGTCCCAATCAGAGCAGGCTTGGAGATCCCAGCCCCAGGTCCTGTACACCTGGGTTCCTCTGCTGGTTCATTCATGCTTGAGGCTCGTCTGACCATGTGGAGAGTGGTCAAAAAAGGTATTAATAACCTCATCTTAAGAGATAAAGAAAACTCCTGCAATTGAAGAAGTTGAGCAACTTCTCTTCCATTCACATATTTAAGTCTTTGTCTTTGACCCTGATATTATTATTGCATTCACTGTCACTGCCACGGTCCTCCCGTTGTTCATCGATTTGCTCAAGCGGGCCCAGTAACATCTCCATTGTGAGACTTCTTGTTACTGTGTTTGGCATATTGAATGCTCTCAGTAGCTTGCCAGGATTATTGCATTAATTGATTTTTTTCTAACTTCACATCACTTTCTGATTTCTAGCTTTCACTACTTCTTTCCTTTTCCTGGAAACTTCGACCTTTATTACCTTTGAATCCCCAATGGTAATAAGAAGATTATACATAATTTTGCAATAGAGAATTCTCAAATTAACAATAATTTGAAAGATGATGTTTTCCAGTTTAAATGTAGGAAGTACATATAATTTAAAAGTATTTCTCAGCTAAGACATTTCCCAGAACAAAAAAAAAAAATAGCATATGCTCTCTGGTCTCAAGGTTATCCCACACCCCGAAGCTAGAATCTTTGTAAACAACACATATACTTTTCAAACAAACCCTATGAGGATTGTTGAAGATAGAAATCTTCAAAATAATTTATTCTCCCATTTAGGCCATATATAGGACTGATCACTTTTTTTAAGGGCGGGGAAACAAATGACATCTGCCATCAGGAAAATAAAATATTCCCTTGACAGGGACACTTAACAAAGAATCACTGCCTAGTGATGTTTTCAGTCTAACTTTGAGCTGGTCAGCATTTGAAGATGTGAGTGGAAGAAATCAGACACAGATTCCTTGCATATGTCCGCTAGAGTCTTACACTGCAATTGAGCTGATAGGAACAGCTGTTTAATCAGTGAGAGGCTATGAGTTTCAACAAAAATATCTCCCCTCATTTACATGTAGAAAATGATGGTTTTAGTGGCACATAAAATTTAAAAGTATGCCTAAAAGAGGCTCCTTTGTTTCTTTAATCAGAAGAAATGTATGAATTCATCTACCAAGGAAGAACAAATCACAAAACAATTTTTATTAATAACAATTTCATTAAATTGTTTTGCTCAGAAACTCTAAATGCATGGTCTTTATGGTCAAGTCAACAGAAATAAAGTTCAGAAACCAGACTGGACAACATATCTTGGGAAGAAATATTCAATTAATCATAGGCTATTCAGCATAATAAAATAATTAAAATGAGGCTACTTGTATTAAAATAGAATTTTTTCCAAATGTCTATTTTGAAGAATCAACAGTTACATAAGACAGTGGAGAAGTCAAAAGATTTAGTTACAGATTTTTTTATAACAAATTTATTCTGAGTCAAGATGAGAGAAATAACCTAATTTTCAAATTTTATGGACATGATTCAAAAATGAAGTTTTGTAATTAAATTAAATGTCTGAGATTGTCAGAATTGAAGAGTTGTAAATGACAACTATTATTAACAATTAATTAAAACAATAAAAATCACATGTGTTGGACACTATGATTGGCCTTTTTCATATAGGGTGAGTGTAAAAAACTATTCACGCAGAAGGTTGTGTGTTCGCGGGCTCTCTGGCCTGTTCTATCTCACTGCCGGCGTTCGGTGCCCTAGAGCCGTTATGTGTGGCCTGGATCGGGACCACTGTTGGCCAAGGACAGACGGAAGAGATGAGGGCCAGGTCAGTTGATCTTTGTAGCAGTTTATTACAAGGAAGTTTATCCCGTAGAAGAAATTCATGTTATGGAGGGCCTAGGTTCTCTCAAGCACAAGTTCTCCTTGTTAGTCTCTCTGTGGTCCATCTTTGATCCCTGCTCTCTCATTCTCCAGCTCCCTTCTAGTCTGGGCCGATACTCCACCCGGTCAGGTAGCCAAATCAACATAAGAAAGCCCTTCCTGACTGCCCAAGGGCAAAATACCTCTTAAGGTGTTTTTCTCTTTTCCTCAGTCCAATAAACTATCAACTATTCCTGAGGTTATGCAAGAAGGACAGAACAGTGTTATCCTTCAGGTGAGTAGCATTTTTATGTTGGCTAGAGATAAGAAAACAAAGTATATATAACCTGAGGAATAGGTGCAGTAATCAAATGTTCTGTATCTTCAGGATATTACTGAAGATACTAGAATCCTGTGATGAGTATACATGATCTTGGCAATAGTGTGAATCTGCAAAGGTTTCAAAATTAAAGGTATAAAATGAAAGGTCTATGTAAGAGTCTTTTATCTTCTCATCAATAGTTAAGTCAATAACCAGAGAGATATTACAAGATTTAAGTTGCTGCCTTGCATGTGGCGGACCCTGGTTAGATCCCTGGCACTGCATATGATATTCCACACTTCTAGGACTGATTTCTGAGCAAAACCAGGAGTAAGCCCTGAGGGACTCTGGGTGTGGGCCCAAGAAAACAACAGCTAAGTCTATAGAACACAAAACTTCTCAGAAAACTTTCCAGAGAATACGTGACTAATAAGATGATAATCTATGCTATTTTTAAAACATGGGGCAAGAGAGACAGGAGAGTGGTTAGGGCACTTTCTTTGCACACGGCAGACCTGGGTTTGATTCTCAGCAACAAATATGATCCCCCAAGCTACACCAGGAAGGAGCCAGGAGTAAGCACTGAGCCACAGCCCAAATTCCATAAGGGGGACATCACCCACACTATTTTTAAACAACCCATCAAATAAGCTTTGCAGAATGCTAACCATTTTACAGTTGAGTAGCAAACTTACAATAAACTATATTCATTCTAGTCCTCACTACACATGCTAGGGCTGTATCCAATGACTTGGATTTTCTGCATGGTCTAGAACACATATAAAGGTATAAAATTTATTTTAGAAAATATGAGAAAATAGAAGTCAAAAGGATTCAAATAAGTTGTCCAAGGTCCCAGGAATAATTTGAAGCATAATTGCAGTTTTTTTCTTTGACCTTTGGTTGTATAAATTGGCTGTATGTTTTTTTGCCACAAATTTGCAATTTTTCCATGTTTCTTTTGGTTATTTATTTCTTGTTTCAATATTTTGTGATCAAAAATATATGTCAAATGATTTGAACAATTTAAAATGTACCTGCTTTGGTTTGATATCCTAATATGCTCTCTATCCTAGAGGATGTTCTATGGATATTTGGAGAAAAAACTGCATATTCTGCTGCTGTTGGATAGAGTTATGCATAGGTCTAGTGTTAGAAAAAATTCTGGCTATATCTATTAGGTTTGATTGGTTTTCAGTTCTCTACTCCTTTAGTGATCTTCTGCTTGCTTTGCATATTGATTATTTTAAGTGGGGTCTAAATTCTGTTATTGTAGAGGCAGCCTTTAATTATGTAAGTGGTTCATCATGCAATTTTCTATAATTTTTCTATTTCTCTTGTGGAAGATTTTCACTTGTTTTTTTAGAAGGTAACATGGTTTACAATAGTTTTAATGTCTATGCTTTTGGTATACAATGTCACAACAGCAGCACCAACCCAAAGTATCACAAGTACCTCCACTACTATTCTTAATACTAATCCTATGACCTGTGTATTATTTTTTAAAGCGTGGGTGTGGATATGCTGCGTCATGCTTTTAACACATGAAGTATAGAACCTGAAAACCTATTCACAACTTTGGTGGTTATATAGGTGTCTCACTGATAGAAGAAACAAATTTCACTGGCAAACGCAGTTGTTGTTCCTGTAGATTAATCAGAGAACAAACTTCCTTGGGCAGTCCCCAGTTAATTGAATACAGTAAGCATTCTAGACCTATATTACCCTGGTACAATTTGGGGTCCCTTCAATGATCAACTTTTACTTAGGGATTCTGAAATAATTTAGTTGAGGCTTTCTCTTTAATGCCCTATAACCTGGAGCTATACTTATCCAAATCTCCTTGTATTTTTCTTTTCACAAATATCAAGCCTGCATTGTAATCTAAAAGTCCTCCTTCACTAATCCTGCCCCGTTTTTATTTTATAGGTGCAGCATTCAATTAATCTCCTGCACTAAAATCCTGTCTTAAGAGTTTTCTTCTGAGGATTTGAAATGATACAGATTCTCACTCAGAAATGAGAAAAACAGTGGCTTTTCTATAGTGAATATAATATTTTGTTACAAGACCTTGATTTTTATTTCTCAGTGTGAAGAGGATGGAAGGAAGGTTTAGGCTTAACCTTATCTGTTTCTGACATTTTAAATATTTGTTCTAGTTGAGCTTTAAGTCCTTAACTGGATTTCCTTAAATAAAAATTTATAAATGATTCAATCTTTCTGAATACTCTCTGCTCTAAAATAATGTTACCAGTATGCATTAGTACTTTGTTTTTATTCTTGTAGAGGTAATAATAATGAAAAAAATAGTAATCATGGTAGTAGTGTTAGCAACATTTATTCAGATATTTCTGCAATTTTCCAAACCATTTTCGCTGATTTACTACTTGTAATTATCCCTTGAGATATGTTCCTTGGAACTCAGCTTATCCAGTGCCTTTTTTTCAGAGTATAAAGACAAGGATGTCAGGCACAATGCCCTGAGTGCAGGCTTTGAAAGCACGAGCCTTAGATTCAATCCTCTCTACCCTGTGGTCTTCTCCTAAAAATGGTTGGGAGAAACTCATGAACACAAAGCCAGGAGTAGCCCCTGAACACCACTGTGCATAGTCTAAGAACCAAACTAAGCGTCAAAAGACAAAATATATGGTCGTTTCTAAAACAAGTTACTTCTGTGTGTCATCATATTATTACTGTTATATTGATTTCCTTCAAATAAGACAAACAAAACAAACGATCCTCCCATTGTTCATCGATTTGCTCCAGTGGGCCCAATAACATGTCCATTTTGAGACTTGTTACTGTGTTTGGCATATCAAATACGTCACGGGGAGCTTTCCAGGCTTTGCCGTGCAGGCGAGATACTCTTGGAAGCTTGCCGGGCTCTCTGAGAGGTGTGGAGGAATCGAATCCGATTCCACTGAGCTGGCTGCACACAAGGCAAACACCCTACCGCTGTGCTATTGCTCCAGCCCAATGTACTGCAATTTGTTAGAGCCTTATTGTATAATAAATACATAAACTCACGATCACAATCACGACTATCCTGTTATTCGTCGATTGCCTCGAGCAGGCCCCAGTAACATTTCCTTCGTCCTAGCCCTGAGATTTTTTTAAAAGTGCCATATTCAAGGCTCTTTCAGAGTTTGGAGAAAAGGACCCATCATTGTTACTGGTATTTGGCATATTGGGTACGCCACGGGGAGTTTGCCAGACTACGCTGTATGGGCAGGTTACATTCGGTAGCTTGCCAGTTTGTCCAAAGTAGGAATGAGATAATAAGATGTCTCGCGGCCACGCGCTTCCAGGAGCTGGGTTTTATAGTCTCTGAGTCTTGGATGTTGATGGGATTATACGGTGCCAGGGGGCCAGTTGGTGGGTATGACCCTGCCTACTGGAGTTTGGAGGATCTGGGTGGAGGATGCTCAGCCCCGATGCGAGTAGGCTTAGAGATCTCAGCCCCGGGACCTGCATGCCTTTGTTCTTCTGCTGGTACCTTCATGTGTGTGGAGAATGGTCTCAGCATGGTGGTGGCTGGTTCTGGAGGTCTTCGGCTACCAGGGCCCTGGTTGGGGCAGGGAGGGAAACTCAACCCGCTCCCCTCCAAGGGACCCCAGCGAGGGGGCAGGAGACTCTGTCATATCAAGCAAAGTTCCATTCAATTAAAAACATAAACTCTAAACTCTGTTGTTTTTAATTGAATGGAACCTTGCCTGATATGACAACCTCATGCAATATACAATGTAAACATGGACATAGTAGCCTTAAGCTAACAACTAATACTTCCTAGCAGAGTATTTTCTCTTCTGTTGCTGTATTTGCAATGGTGGTTGAGAGCTGGGGAGTGTTTTTTGTCAAGAAATGAAAACCACATAATCCTATTGGTTTCAAAATATTGTGCCAATTCCATATGCTTAATTAACTTACTGGTTTTGACTCTGGTGTGGCTAAACATTTTCTTATTTACTAGTTGTTATTCATATTAGAAAAGTTTTAGCTTAAATAAATGCTTGCACTGCAGCATAGTCACATATCTTACAAATTTGATTAATTCCCAAATTAAAGTACGATGAGTTCTCTTTCATCAGAACTATTAAAAAGAGGCATAAGATGGTAAATTTTATTATGCAAGCTATCAAATATTACCACATTCTCCACACATGAATTACCAGTTTAGAAAGCAATTGAGCACAAGGAGACTGGGCATAATTTAATTTGTTGCTTATGCTTCCAGAGACATTTTAGTAGCAGATGTGCCCCCCAAGTCATGTTTATTTACCAAAAAAATATGAAATGGAATCTATGTTTAAAATACTGTTTGAGTTTCACGACTATTATGGACTAAACCACTTTCCTTCCATCTGTAACTATATTCCTTCAATTTGTAACTCTAATCCTTAACTCCCAATTTTGAAACTGAGCCTTTAACAAGATATTGAAGCAACATGACAGCATGGTGGTCAGGTCTAAAGTCAACAGAATTGTTGATCTAATAAGATGAGGAAGAGAGAAATGGCAGGCTCATAAAGAAGAAATCAGGTGAGCACACAGAGAAGGTAGTCGTCTGCTATTCAAGCAATAGCTTTCACCAAATACCAATGCTACTGGTTCTGTATATTTGACCGCTAGTTTCGAGAGCTGTCAGAAAAATCCATGTGGGTGAAGCTATCCCATATCAAATATTTTCATTATGGTAGCCCAAGCACAATTTTCTTATTTAAATTTGAATCAATGAGATTTTACTATTCACTTTACCTAGAAATTTGTTTCCATTTACTTTTGAGAAAGATAGCTGATGAAGATAAATTTCACATTTAAAAGAATTTTCTATTTCAATGAATATTTTTAAATTTTATGCCAAGAAAATATGAGATATAAGTAAAAATATATCCATGTCTAGAATTTATTAATTTTTAAAATATGTATCAAACACAATGTTTCACTCACATTTAAATAGAAGCATTCATCTAAAATAAATATAATATTTTTCCATGACTTGATCTTCTGACTAATAAGAACAAATAGACAAACAATAAATACACAAATCTAGTAAGTCTTAACAGGCCCCTAACTTATAATTTCTTAATCTGCTGCAATTTTAGCATCATCTCACAGATGACCCTTTTCTCCCTCTATCTCTATTCTTGTAATACAATTTTATTTACTTTATGGGAGGAGAATATAGCATGTATCCTCATGATTTAATACATCAGTGCCTTGCATGGTTTCTAATATTTTATTAACATGTGGTGGTCTTGCTTAGTTTCTCAGAGTATGTTAGCAGACATCCTTTAGTCAGTGAGGTAATGTCTGTTGACAGCCAAGTGAGTAGAAGTCCTATTGGTAGTCTATGTTGAATTCAACTGATTACTCATGACTCTTTCTGAGCCCAGATGAAGCTTCCAGAGGTGTGCCCCTTTGAAGTTGATCGTAATTCTGTTTGTGTGCTCTCAGTTTGAGTCTCATTATTTTTAGCTCAAGGAATCTCTTCTATGCCACTCTCTAGAGTTTTGTAAAAAACAGATTTCTCCTCTCTGAATATTCCTAGCCAACTCTGTTACTTATGGGTATGTTTCATGCCACTGAGAAAATCAAGGGAAGTTCAGTGAAGCTAAACATATCCTGTCACTCTATGTCTTACTATAGTTGAATAGCATATGCAAAGCTACAATAATGGGCACTGCCAATATTAAAACTTTCTCATTGAACCACCAAGGAATAATATTTTTTAAATGAAACTACAGTAATGTAGAAATTGTAGATATTCATAATAATCACAATAAAAACTGTCACTGTCACTGTCCTCCTGTTGTTCATCGATTTTCTCGAGTGGGCCCAGTAATGTCTCCATTGGAGACTTTGTTGTTACTGTGTTTGGCATATCGAATACGTCACGGGTAGCTTGCCAGGCTTTGCCGTGCAGGCGAGATACTCTCGGTAGCTTGCTGGGCTCTCCAAGAGGGGCGGAGGAATCGAACTCGGGTCGGTCATGTTGGCTGCGTAGAATTTTAAAAATTCACAGTAGTTCTTTTAGGACCCCCAAATTGAAAACAGTTTCCTTCCCTGACTGACCTTTATTTTATGTCACTTATTCTCAAAAAAATGAAATATCAGTCATCTGGTTGACAAATATGGGACCAATGATATGTAATTCTGCTCACAATGGATTATTACAAGTCTCACTAAAATTAATAACTGAAATTGTATGGGACTCAGTATCATCTACAGGTATTTTCATTCAATATAACTAATATAAAATCATAGGCTGGAGCGATAGCACAGCGGGTAGGGCGTTCACCTTACAAGCTGCCAACATGGCCGACCCGAGTTCGATTCCTCCGCCCCTCTTGGAGAGCCCGGCAAGCTACCGAGAGTATTCGATATGCCAGACACAGTAACAATTGATACAAAATTAAAATTTTAAATTTATGAAAGCTAAAATCTTTAGTTCTTTGTTTTATATTACCAATCAGACATGGAATTTACATATTTATAAGTTTAAAATTCCACCGAATTAACTTTAAAATGTCAAGATTAATTAAATCACCACTCTTAATATTGACCTCTACCTCCAGGATTATTTAAACCTATTTTAGGTTACCAGTCCATAATGATGCAGTCCAGCTAAAACAATATGATATAGAGTATTCAAAAATGCAAGACTAACAGTTTTATACAACTTGCAAAGTTGTATTATTTTCATTCATATTAACAGTTTCCAGCTACCATTCCCATAATGCTGGAAATGCCACTATTTTTTCTCGGCTTACCTTCTCTACAGTCTGTTCCCTGGATCTTGATCTAAAACACAAAATTAATCAAAGAGAGTATGAAAGGGGAATAAAAATAGATTACTCTTTTCTGAAGTTTTATGCCCGACCTTTATTAGTTTCATCGTATCTTGTGAGACTTTCCTAATTTAGTTAATATTGTTGCATATGAATTAATACTCTATCATACAAGTAATAACCAGACCCAACACTGTGAATTTTTCACGACCAGACAAAATATGATATGTTAAGGCTGTGTTTTACTATAGACAAAGGGTCAGTGCTGTGTCTTCACAACTGACTTAAATATTTAGGTAGACCTTGCTAGACCACAGCCCAACCTACCAAGAATTATCAGAGTGTAAACAGAGAGATGCCCTCATTTAAAAACTGTGACAATCAAAACAGTTGAAGGTCAAGGACATGATTGGAATACTATGCAGCCACCAAAAAAAATGAAGTCATGAAATTTGCTTATCAATGGGTGGACATGGAGAATATCATGCCAAGCGAAATGAGTCAGAAGGAGAGGAACCGGCATAGAATGATTGAACTTGTCTGTGGGATATAACGAAACATAATTTGAGACTAATACCCATGGACAGTAGAAAAAAGGGCCAGGAGGATTGGTTCATCCATTGAGAGCCTGCTTCAAGTGCTGTGGGAGAAGGCACCTGGGATAGAGAAAGAACCACCAGGACAAAGACAGTTGGAAAGGATCACTCAGGTAAGTATTGAATGCTGAAAGTGGGTCAAGGAACAAACATGGTAACCTCTCATTATCTGTTGCAAATCATAATGACCAAAAGGAGAGAGAAGGAGAAAGAAGATAAGGGCCTGCCATAGAGACAGGCTGAGGGTGGGGAGGGGGTGGGGTGGGGGGAAACTGGGAAGACTGGTGGTGGAAAACGTCTGCTGGTGGAGAGATGGGAATTGGGAGTGTGTGTGACTGGAACTTAACCATGGACAGCTTTGTAACTGTGTATCTCATGGTGATTCAATTGAAAAAAGATCAAAGATGTGAAATTGTGTTACTCTATGGCTGTCTTAAAGGTCAGTAAATCCTCTGCTAAAGATTCAGAGACATCTCATCCACAGAAAGAAAAAAGGACCCGTGTTTTATTCATGTATTCAAAATCATTAAGTGGCAGAAAAGTCGAATTGCTGTTCAGAGCGGAAGATCTACCATGATATGTTCTCACCTGTTCTTCCCATAAGGGAACACGTGTACGCGCGTTTGGAGAAAGAGGGTATTCTTAAGTGAAGCAGAAAGTGCTTTTCTTAAACTAGTATTCACTACTATGAAAGTGTTTTAAAACTTTTACAGGCAGACACACACATTTTTACAGGTATGACAAATATCCCATTTAAAGAAAAAAAACACCTCACCTTTAAAAGTACAAAAATATGATTGGCTTATGAATTTTTCATATGTATTTTCATCACTTTTTTAGTGGGGGAGAACTCCCAAGCAGGGCTTACTAGGGATATTTTCAGCAAAGCCAAATGGTTCAATCAAGACAAATGGTTTGATGCTAGGTTCCAGTGATGGGCCATTGCTGGGGGTTACCATGATCAAGGGGTGGGTGGAGTATTCAGCTATCTCAGTACACCATGAGGTTTTAGTCTTTTACCTGTGTATATCCTGTTAGGATTATTTATCTTCATACACTATGGAATGAGTTGGCATAAAGTAAAAACATGAGTGTTTCCTTATCTCTAAAAAAGAGTCATTACCAAAAACCATATAAGCCATATCTTTGTGATAGGGAGAGAAAGTAATAAAAAATAAATTATTAGTCATGAAATAATTTTTGTTAAGGGATTATTAATAACTGCCTCACTATTTACATGGCTGGTGTATCTGTGAACTTCCCAATCATTTTAATTAAAGAATTATTCATAAAAATATAAAGGTGAGAGCAGAACAAATTCTAGGGCTCTGTATGTAATTTCGTCTGATGGGCAAAGTAATTCATAGCAATTCTAATGCCACTCTTTGTAACAGAAAGTCATGTTGTTTTAGACATTTATTTAACTGACATTTATGGTGGAAATTTCGCCTAGAAACCTAAGGAATGTGAAAACATGATAACTCATCCATTTCTCTTTCTCGTACAGGTAATTTGATCTTTATCTCATTCTTTCACACTTGAACACCAGAATGAAGTCTTTGTACTTTTAAACTAAATGATAAGACCAAAAGAAACAAAGTCAAAAGGCTCATGAGGCCATTCCTGTGAGAGCGATAAAATCACCCAAAACTAAATGCTGTTGCTGAACTAACCTGACACAATTTAACACTGATTTTGGCATTAAGAGAGTAAAGTTCATGAAATATTTTATCCTTTAAGGAGCAAATCTATCATCTTTGATGAAAAACAGTTTTATCTTCTTTTTATCAGTATTATATGGAACCATTTATTTATTTTAAATGATAAACTATAGCTGTAAACACTGGTTACAAATTTTAATTTGCACGATTTACCCTACAACTTTTTTTTTCAGCACATGAAAATCATCTCAGAGGCCATATTTTGAAATGAAAATGTTCATATAGATATTGTCTAAAGTATTTCTAAGCTAGAGAAATGATAAAAATGCTATTTCAAAAATAATATTCATGGATTTGAGATTATCTTGCCTTTTGTGCTTTGACATGTTAACAGTGAAGTTATATGAGTATAAAAATAGATTCCCATTAAAAGTGGCAAACATATCCCTCTTTCTCTCCCCAAGAGTTCCAGGGAAATGAAAGTAAATAACCAAAATAGATATAAACCCTCAAGGATGAGAGAACAGAAGAGTCAGCATGAGATGTCAAGAACATTTTGGAAGATGGAAAACTCAGAGATAACTGCAATAACAGAGCTAAGGAAGTTGAAAATCAAGCATTTGAAGAAAGAAGCCTACCATCAATTACCCGTGTTTGCCACTGGCCTATTTGTCAGCTCAGAATGCCCAAAGTACAAAGTTGAAGGCTGTGGCAGCTACTACAGAAGACAAGGGTAAAACAAGATGGTCAAGAACTGGAATGGAATAACCCCCAGGCCGGGTCAGTCCTCTCCTTGACCCCAGTTGGCTACTACTTTCTTATACTAGAAAAGACAGAGAATCTCCCTTCTGAATTATTTGAATAAAATAGGTGATGGACTCAGGGGCACCAAGTCCAGCAGAAGTGTCAATAACGGGAACTAAAATGTGATATTCACCAGATGATTCCATATCTAGTGTTCGATGCCCCTTCCACCCCCCCACCACCACCATCTTCCCCAGCTGTAGTCAGTCTGCCCCTAATATAGAAGATTTGAAGAGTGTTTTCTTCCATTGAAAAGTGCCAGAGATAGCAATGCAGAGATAGCAGTGTTTGCGAGTTTACTAGAGGACAAAATCTGGCAAAAAAAAAAAAAAAGCCCACACTCTTCCCATAATTCCCTACAATATGTAAATTTCTAGGCATACAACTTCTAGCCATCATCTCGTTTAACAGCCGTGAACCGATATTAAAATCTACCAAACATTTGACCTCCTTAAATGGAGGAAACACACCAACATTAACCAAAATATGGGAAATTGTAAGACAAAAAATAAAATACAAAGTGATCACAAGAAAAGGATTGGTCACATATTAACTTCTGAAACCAAAAACAATTTTATCTGCGTGCATGACAAAACGAGGTGCTATTAAATATATAAATATAAATATAAATAAATAAATATATTATAAAATGTAGATGGCATATACGCAATTGAAAGAGTAGACAAAAATTAGATATTGAGACAAGTCTCACAGAGAATAAAAAAACACAATAAAGCATAAGAAAACTAGAAATAAAGAAAATACTTATGTAATTAATGAATTAACAGTTGATTTGTAGATAGTGAAAGACAGCAAAGGGGAAATGTATAAAAGTAATCCATGATAACGTAAGAAATTATGTGTGCTAAATGGCTCAGATCGTCAAATCGAAAAGGTCCATTGAGAACAACATGAGTATAAAGTCAATGGAATATATTTTCCTAGGATTCCATCATAGCACGGTTGTACTGTCATCCCGTTGTTCATCGATTTGCTCGAGCTGGCACCAGTAACATCTCCATTGTGAGACTTGTTGTTACTGTTTTTGACATATGGAATACACCACTGGTAGTTTGCCAGGCTCTACCGTGCGGGCGAGATACTCTCAGCTTGCTGGGCTTTCCGAGAGGGATGAAGGAATCAAACCCGGGTCAGCTGCGTGTAAGGCAAATGCCCTACCACTTGTGCTATTGCTCCAGTCCAGGATTCCATAATATCAGAGATAAAGAAAACTCTTCAGAAAATTATGTCACTGTCGCTGTCTTCCTGTTGTTCATCGATTTTCTCGAGCAGGCCCAGTAACGTCTCCAACTTGAGACTTCTTGTTACTGTGTTTGGCATATCCAATACATCACGGGGAACTTGCCAGGCTTTGCCGTGCGGGTGAGATACTCTCGATATGCGGGAAAATTATGTGTGTTCACAAAAACGATTACTCAAATTAAGGGAAAAATAAAAAATATTTTTAGATATAAACTACCTCCAAACATGGACTATTTTTCAAAGCTACCATCTATCATTATATTTTCAAATCTAAAACCAAGATAAAAAAAGGAAATAAGTATTCAATTCAAGAAAAAATGTTGAGACCCATTCCCAAAACAGGTTAAGTTTGAAACATGCCTAAAACTCAGTTGGTATAAGTTTCTCATGAAAAGGAATGCAGGAACACAATTGATCAGAAAATGGACAGATAACTCTGGCTATTGTTAGGTGCTTCAATAGATTCAATCTTCTAGAAAATGTTAAGCTACTGCAAAAAATTAAAATTGAATTAAAAAAAACTAGTGAATACAAAAGAAAGGCAAATATCAACAAAAATTATATTTTTAAAAGCTTAATAAAACAAACTGGCTTGATAGTTAACAGTATCCTCATACTTCTAGCACTGCAATATTTTTGAGGAATAATATTATAAGTGCCTGCCTAATATCACTGGCAGGGATTCATGAGAATAGGTAAAGAAAATTTGTTTTGGATATTTAGTGTTTGTCTTCTTAAAGAATGTACATGTATTGTTGTTATAAATAAATATTTTGGGGCCAGAAGAGATCAACAGCTGGTATGGTGCCTTGTACCTTGTAAGGTATCTTGCACCTTGGTTGATTCTAATATTTCTAGCCCATCAGAAGTGACCCCTGAGCACCTAGATGTGGCCCCAAAATTTAAAAAAAAGGTTAAAGGCCAAAAGATAGTATAGGATTTAAGGCCTTAAAATCTATACAAGCAAGACTGTTATCACTATCACAAAAAAGTTACCTATATTTTAAAAGTGTGTGAAATATATCTAAATACAACCTCTCTCAAGTCAGTAACACTAAAATCTTTTGCTAAAAGTGTATCTGAGGAAAATATGTTAATTTCAGGTTTATCAATTCTTGAAATGGAGAATATCATAGAATGAGTTCAATGGTTAGATAGTTAACTATAGACATAACAGTGATTTGAACACAAACTGGAGACTTTCAAAATAAAAAAAAGCTGGAGCGATAGCACAGCGGGTAGGGCGCTTGCCTTGCAAGCAGCCAACATGGCCGACCTGAGTTCGATTCCTCCGCCCCTCTCGGAGAGCCCGGCAAGCTACCGAGAGTATCTCGCCCGCACGGCAGAGCCTGGCAAGCTACCCGTGACGTATTCGATATGCCAGACACAGTAACAACAAAGTCTCCAATGGAGGCGTTACTGGACCCGCTCGAGCAAATCGATGATCAACGGGAGGGCCTTTACTTGACTTACTAACTAATACTGTCCAGTTACATATTTTGGATTTTCTGGAGCAACATCTTCCAATTCCCCAACACTGACATCCCAGTTGTAACACACTAGATTAGACAGGATGTCCTATAAAAGCCAACCAATCTTGACTAAACAAAAATATTAACAGAGAAGGCTCAACTTGTCACATCCTAGAAAACCCTCAGGCAAAGACTTAATGCCCACTTGGTGAGTTACAAAATTTTTCACTCACTTTCTTCCCTGGAAATATTTTTTGATCAATCCATTAGCCATTTACTGTTAATAAGCAATATAAAATAAGTGATTATGGGCCTGCTCCGGGGGCAGGCTTGAAGGGTGGATGGGAAAATGGAGACAACGGGAGAGGGAAAGTCACAATGGTGATGAGATTGATGTTGAAATATTGAATGCCTCTAAGAAATCAACATAAATATCTTGTAAACCACAGTGTTTAAATAAAGGGTTGCGGGGGGGAAGGGGAGAAGAAATTGCCAGTGTCACTTTGGTATACTTTCCCACGATTATTATTTTTGCTAAAGAATAAAAACAGATACAAATAAATGAAAGGAGAAATTTCTTATTAAATACTTCTGAAATTCAGAGAGAAAATGAATATGGCTTTCTGGTATAGATAATTTTAAAATAAAAGTTAATTTCTTCAAAATCTGAAATTCATTATATTTTCTTTAAAATCACCTTCATGGTGATGGAGAAGATATATACATATACATATATATATATATATATATATGAGAGAGAGAGAGAGAGAGAGAGAACAGTGAAAGCAAAGACATTCATGGATTCCATCAATTCTCACAAAAAATGATCCCCAGAATAAAACATGAAATAAGAGAAATTACTTTAAGCTTCATACACATCTACTTTTATAGATACTGCAAAGAAAATAAGCTAAAATAACCCACAATCCGTCACATCAAATTTTATCAAATCTCTCAATCTTCAAGTAAACTGTGAAAGAGAATTATTTATTATTTTTGTATATGAGATATGATTGTACACATTTCTTCTTTTTGTTTCTATAATCCTTCTTGTTAACCTGGTGCATGATATTTCAACTTTACTGAGGAGAAATACAAACTCAGATACACTAAAACACTTAAATAAAGTCATATAAAGCTAATAAGTGAGCAGAATTAAAGCTCAAACCAGGTCATCAAATATTGAAATTTAATTTTTTTTTCATAACATTCTCTGAAAGTTTGAATATGGGCACCTGCTCCCAATTGTATGTATAGTCACATAGCTCATATAGCTATTTGGTTACTCATGGATTTTTTCATATGCTAGTTAGAATTATATTTAAAAATTATTATATTTAAAAATTTGATAAAATGTATAGAGAGATTTCTTATACTATAGCACTCTCATTAAAATTAACACCTAAATATGAAAAATACTAAAATATGCCCTCCTTCAACCATAGTTTTTATCTTTTTAAATTTTTTGGCTTTTTGTGTCACACCCAGCAATGCTCAGGGGTTATTCCTGGCTCTGCACTCAGGAATCACTCTTAGTGGTGCTCAGGGGACCATATGGGATGCCAGAGACCGACCCAGGTCAGTTGTGTGGTGGCCAAACGCCCTACCCTATCGCTCCATTTCCAAGTTTTCACCTTTAATTGATTCTATTACTTAATGGCAAGATTATAACTTATGTAAAAATATTTCTCAGTATCTGCTGCATGCTTTATACAGAAAATCAAAATCGATTTCTGGTTTGTTTCTTTGATTAAGGTCTTGCTGAGTTTAGACAACTGAGAACAAAATAAAAGTTAGCTAATATGCTTCATGACATAATGAGTACAATGGATGTTTCTACTTGAATTAGGCTTTAAACTGTAATATAAAATCTAGTTATTGTTCTCTAGGTTGTCTACTGCAGTTCATATTTTATATGTTTTTAATAGTCTAGTTCGTTTAGTTCAAAGATGTTCTCAGCTTGAAGTAATACCTTTGATTACCATATACTCCAGTTAACTCTATTCCATGAGTTAATTTCATACATGTTAACTTCATATATATTACTTCATTTGTAGCTGACAGATTTAGTTATAGTAATCAGTTCAGAAGTGTAAGACACATCATCATTATCTTGAATTGATGTTATTGAAATATTTTGTCAAAACTAGTAGGCTACAAAATTTTTAAGTGCCTGAAAACAAAATAAATCCATATCTTTCTATCAGCATTAACTCTGATCAAAATGCTCTTATAATCTAGAAGTCATCGTACCTTCATTTGGTAAAACTTTTTGGCAAACTAGGCAAATAAATAATGTATTGTTTGTAGGGTACTCAATGAAACCTAACCCGGATGAGCTGTGTGCAAGGCAAATGCCCAACCTGCTGTATATCGCCCTGTGCCAGAATTTTAGCTTTTAATATTCGTTACACTTGTATTATTGTTCACTGCCTGTCATACAATTCAGAAACAATTTAAATTTCAACCATGGTGCTAACTTATACTACATTTTAATCCTTTTATTAAGCATATGCATTCCTGTGTCTGCTGGACTTTCCAAAATGCACAATCCACTCACTGACCAACAGCTAAGGTTTGTCATTAGAGTTGACCATTGCCAAGTTATGATCTGTATTTTGTGTGTTTATATGAAAAATAAAGGCTCCAACTTTAACTCTATATTACACAACATATATAACATGAATACGGTTTTTTCATCATTTTCTTTTTTTTTATGCTTTCACCATTCCCTTATATTTAAGAAATGCCCCTCAATTACACTCAATGCCACAACAACTGTCATTGAACCCTCAGGTAATGCATTTTGGGAAGCCCTAACTATACCATTGGTAACAGAGAATAAAAGAAGAAAAAATAATTGAAAGGAAAATAGGTTGAAACTTTGAATAGGCACTAAATGTAAATACCTATTTTAAAAGACTTGGAATAGTATAGTTTTTTCTGATGATTTAACTCCCCACATATTTTTTTCTAAACCTCTGAAAAATGCCATGAATGACAAAATGGTTACTTTTTTATGGCATGCTAAAAAGAACCTGCCATAAATTTTAGGAAGAAATAATTCACATCAGTTGTTTTCTATGTAGAAAATAGTTTCTTTCTGTCTTAAGGTTTGAATAAAATAAATACATGTAATCTTTAAATACCTTTTTCCACTGAGTCACTCATTTGTTTATCCAACAGATCACTCTGAGCACTTCCTAGGAAATAGAGAAAAAAATATCAACAAAATTGTAGCCCTGAGAGATGCAGATCAAAACCACAATGAGATACCATCTCACACCTCAGAGACTGGCCCACATTCAAAAGAACAAAAGCAACCAATGCTGGCGTGGATGTGGTGAGAAAGGGACACTCCTTCACTGTTGGTGGGAATGTCGACTGGTTCAGCCCTTCTGGAAAACAGTATGGACGATTCTCCAAAAATTAGAAATTGAGCTCCCATTTGACCCAGCAATACCACTCCTGCTAATATATCCCAGAGAGGCAAAAATGTATAGTCAAAGTGACATCTGCACTTGTTTGTTCATTGCAGCACTCTTTACAATAGCCAGAAACTGGAAGAAACCTGAATGCCCAAGAACAGATGACTGGTTAAAGAAACTTTGGTACATCTACACAATGGAGTACTATGTAGCTGTTAGAAAAGATGAAGTCATGAAATTTACATACAAGTGGTACAATATGGAAAGTATCATGCTAAGCGAAATGAGTCAGAAAGAGAGGGATAGACATAGAAAGATTGCATTCATCTGGGGGGTATAAAGTAACAAAGTATGATATTAATACCCAAGAATAGCTGAGATCAGCACCAGAAGGATTACTCCATAACTTAGAGGCCAGCCGGGTATCCTAGAGGAAAGGGCAGTTCAGATAGAGAAGGGAGCACCAAATAAAGGATGTTTGGAGGATCCTCCCAGGAGGGGAGATGCATGTCGAAAGTAGACTATGGACTGAACATGTTTGCCACTCAATGCCTCTTTTGCAGACCACAACACCCAAAAGGAGAGAGAGAACACAGGGGATTGCCCTGCCACAGAGACAGGAGGGGAGGGGGGGGATGGGGGTGGGGGGATATTATCCATGGTGGTGGAAAATGGGCACTGGTAGAGGGATGGGTACTGGATCATTGTATAATTGAAACCCAAGCACAAAAAATTGTAAATCTACAACTGTAAAAAAAAAAGAAACCAAAAAAATATATATATTACTTGAATAAAAGTAATCACCAAAAATAAAAAAAAAATGTAGCCCTGAAACAAATGGAAACAAAAATGAAGGTCAAATGCACAAGTAGCGGTAGGCTCTGTAGTCTGTTACAGGATCAGACTAGAACAGCCTGCACTTACTTGGGATATAATTCTGAGAAAGTACCTGAATTTTGTGTACTTTGGGTTCTTTCCTTTTAATATAATGCTTTATTTGCCTCATAAGGGTATTATAAGTATTACATTTAATGACTCATATCTCACATCCAATGGAGCAATTTATTCGCCCGTTCTTGAGTTGTACTTTTTGTGTGGATCCTAATTTTTTTGTGTACGGGTTTCTTTACTACCCAGTTGTATTAAACAGATAAAAATAACAGCATGCATCCTCAATAACTATAAACTATTATTGTTATTATTATTATTATTATCATGATTTAAGTGATGAATCAAGCACATCATTTCCTAAGGGAACAAGATATATACTCAATTGTAGTATTACCCAGAAAGTAGTGGTAGGTATATGTGAGAAGAAAGAGGTGTAATTTCCACTCACAACTTTTTGTAATCAGCAGAATTTTTTCCCCTCACGTGGAATATCAGAAAAGGCTGCACGGGGTTCAATTCTGAAAAATGCATAAGATTTTTCATATATAAGAGCCATTTGGAACAGAATATTTCACTGTTGAGGGAGAGTTCGAGTCAAATTTGGAAAGGTAGGTGGATTTCAGAACATAGACTTAACACATTGACTTTAGAGTTTGGAATTCTAGATTGCAAAATTGTTGCTGATATTCAGAGCAAGTTTAGTGTACTTGGGGGCAATGAAGTTTAAAGTAACATGGACTAGAAAGATAGAACAAGGGGCAGGGCACTTCCCTTGCAGGAAGCCAACTTGGGCTCCATGCCCAGCACCAAATTATGGTCCTTTGAGCCCCACCAGGAGTGATCCCTGAGCTCAGAGTCAGGAATAAGCCCTGAGTGTAGCCAGATGTGGCCCCCAAACAAACAAAAAAGAGGAAGTTTAACGTAGCATGAAAAACAGAAAGGGAAAGAGTCAAAGACAAGACACTTTTGTAAAACTTGATGCTAGAGACAAAACTGAGGATTTGGGTTTAGATAGTACATATATGCATAGAGTCCTGTAACTAATTAGAAGAAAAAACTAGTAAAACTACGGACCAGCACTAGAATTGAAGATATAATGATATCCGCAGATGAGTACAGATTTTTCTATTGGACTAAATATCTTCTCATACTCCAAAACACATGGGACATTTTCCAAAATAGACCATGTGCTGGGTCACAAAACATACCTCAATAGAAATCAGGAAGCTAGAAATTGTATCAACTATTTTTTCAACCCACAATGCACTGAAGATAAAGTTAATCCTACACAGTCACGGAGAACCAAATCAAACACCTGGAAATTAAACAACTCAATGCTGAACAACGAGTGGGTCAGGAAGGAAATCAAGGAAGAAGTCAAAAGATACCTGAAAACAAATGAGAATGAAGACATGAGTGTAGCCAGATGTGGTCCCCAAACAAACAAAAAAAGAGAAAGTTCAATGCAGCATGAAAAACAGAAAGGGAAAGAATCAAAGACAAGATACTTTTGTAAAAATTGATGCTAGAGACAAAAATGAGAAGTTGGGTTAATATAGTACATATGTAGTTCATATTCCAAAATATACCACCATTTTCTTCTTTCCCAAAATAGACACAGCTGGGCAATGTTTATCTTACATTATTGTTTCTGTGCTCATAAACTTAATCTAAGCCTTACAGTACTATCGCACTGTCCTCCATTGTTCATCGATTTGCTCAAGTGGGCACCAGTAACGTCTCTATTGTGAGACTTCTTGTTACTGTTTTTGGCATATAAAATACATCACAAGTAGCTTTCCAGGCTCTGCCTTGTGGGCGCGATACTCTCGGTAGCCAGGCTCTCCCAGAGGGGCGGAAGTATCGAACTGGGGTTGCCCAGGTCAGCCTCCTGCAAGGTAAACACCCTACTTGCCGTGCTATAGCTCCAGCCTCTAAGCCTTATTGTACAAGATTATAAATATGTCTATGGGTCAAAACTGTAATAGGATAAGGGTTAAACCTATAAAAGAAGAAGGGTTATAAGTTTACTTCAAAACTGATTAAAGACTATGAATAAGATTTCTGGCCTCAGGGATTGCAATGTTCAAATTGATCTGAAATAGTATTCAACATGTTAGCATTAAATTAATTTTTGTTTGTCAGCTTTGTTTCTTGTCTATTTTCTTACACTTTGACTCTCAGAAAATTGGCAACTATATCATCTTTCCTCTGTTCTTTTTTAATTTGTTTTGATACAATGCCTAACCCACACCATCACATAGCATTAGTGCTTGATTGAAAAACTAATAGATTATGTTTAATTCCTGTACATTTTTATTTGTTTTTTTTTTTGCATTGACTTTTAACTACAGATGTAAAAAATCTTGTGTAGGAGTATATCTTAAAACATATTTAAGATATGTTAGAAATAAAATGAGCTATGAATTCCATATTATATATACATGCTGATTCTCAAGGCAGTGCCACATCTGCAAAGACGAAAATATATTGAAATGCTTCTTACATAGGAAACATGTTTACAATCTGTCTATCAGCAACTGACTGACCTATAGAGACATTAGCAAGATTTCTGTTCACCTTCTGGATGAAAAAATAGTTAGAGCAAGTTATTGTTCACTTGACCCCATTTTTATGGATTGTGTTCCTATCTACATAAGTGGTGGTGGTGGGAAATTCGTATGGTACTTGAGATTAATCTGATAACACACTGTGTATCATAGTTCCCAAGGGATTTATTCACTGAAAAATCATTACTTAGTGGTCAAAATAATAGCTTTATGCTAGAATGAGATAGAGGAATGGAATAAGACAAACACACAAATTTTGTCTTCTGAGTATCAGAAGATAAAATAAAAATCCAGGCAGAAATATATGTGAAACAGAATATTGTGTTATTTCTGGGGGAAAAGCAAATACTAAGGAAAAACATAAAAACCCAAGGTCATTTCGCTGGTAAAATTAATAAAATGGGTGTCAAGGAAAGATAACAGAATGGAGGTAAGATTTGGGTTATTTTCAGCAGGAGAACAAGGCTGATGGATATTATATGGCAGAGGATAATTACAAATGACCAAGATAAACTCAGAAGGGATCTAGTGCTAACTATTATAAGGGCACAGAGAAGGAAATATTAGAAAGTTCATTTTTATGAGTAATGGATAAAAGATTGATGAAAGAACTATGAATAACTATATGTCACTTTTTTCTCCAGATGAACGAAATCTTAGTCATTGTTAGAATTGACAAAATGACAGTTTTCTTTTCAGCTTTTAAGCAAATTACTAAGCAAACACTAAAATTAGATAAATTTAAAGTTTCATTTTTAAAATGAATAGACAAATTTTTGCTGCGCTCAAATCTGAAAAAAAGGGAGGGATGTATTCTGTCCTTTAATTTCTCTTACAGGCAGGGAATAGAAATGACATTGTAAATACAGTCAGAGGAATGATTACTTCTGTTTTGCTTCTGTATGTCTCTTATGTCCTGGACACCTTTTAAAATCCCATAGGCAAAGGTGATGCCATCGGCCATATGCCAAGTGGTCATTCTTTCTTCATCTCTGAAATAGCAGGTGCAGTAACTAAAATTTCTACATTGGGATAGCACAAAACTTACAATGATCAATGCCAAATAAAATGGAAAAGGCATTTACTTTGAGTCTCAAGGAAGGGTACAAGTGAAATTGTGACATGTTCTATAAAATTATTAGATCTTTCTCTGTGTTCTAAAAAAATTATAAAACCACTTATTCTCCCAAACTATGGTTTCTTTGGAATATGTCTGACAGAATATCTTGGAAACCAGCCTACAAGCTTTCTAAATGAGAAGAAAACTTACAATTATCTATATGAATTTGATTTTTATTTTTTGGAGAGAGGACAGAGGCAGGCGTGAACTAGCATTACTCAGGGTTCCTAGGACCACTCCCAGAGTATCTGGTACAGCTGTCTATGTAGAAAGTTCAATTTAGTGATGGTAGGAGGATTTAGTGATGAAGAGGCCAGTGTTGCGGATTGCCATGAGAGCCATGGGGAGTGAGGGCCCCTGTGGTATCATGGGTTAACTTCAAGCATGAACATAAGACTTCAAAGTTATATCCCTGGCCCCGATTTGTCGATTAACATTTTCATCATCATAGTTAAAGAAAGTTAGAAGGACCAGGTCAGACAGGGGTTAGGTTCATATCCTTGCATGTAGTAAGATGGTAGAGTGAGTATCCTTGATACCAAAGGTCTGAGCAACACTGCATCCTTGGGCAATCACATTGAACTGCCATCAGTTTAGCCAACAATGGCCACTGGCCTTTAAACACTCCAGTGGCAATTCTTGGCTGGCAGTTCGAATAAACAACAGAAACCAAAGTCAAGTCATCTTGCTTTTTGGAAGCAGTTACCAAGCCAAAATTAAAACTATGATCTCTTTAAATACTACTCTTCCTAAGATAGCAGAGTCAAGAAGTGTGGTGTCCACTCAAATTACTTTCAATACAAGAGAGTAATAATAATGGGCTTCATTCCCCTGACCCTGAAAGAGCCTCCAATATGGCAGCATTGGGAAAGACGAGTAAGAAGAGGCTGCTAAAATCTCAGGGCTGGACGAATGGAGACGTTACAGGCGCCCGCTTTAATAAATTGATGAACACACAGGGATACAGTGATACAAGAGAGTAATCTCACTAGGAGAGGTCTGAAAGACCAGCAAAGACAATGGTATGTGATGATTGCTCACTACCACTTGAGCAGAAAAATAATAGTGATGAAAGACCCTCTGGATCCTTATTACTCTTAAATGTCAGAAGGGCAGAAACTCAGGTTTGTCTTAGACATTCTACATCAAAATTTTCATTTTAACAAGATCCTCAGGTGATTACTATACTTATCAAGTCCAAAAAATTTATTTTAAATCAATACTTAGAAAAATACACAAAATTGCTTATTTTGGTAGGGAAAGAGCAGGAAATCTCTCTTAATCGCTCTTTGAAAGTTTCCTAAGTGAGGTCTGAGCAACAGTACAGAGGGTAGATCACTTTGCTTTGCACATAGCTGTCTTGGGTTCCATCCCAGGAAGCTCACACAGTGAGTCCTCTGTGCCTGCCAGGAATGATTCCTGAGTGCAAAGCTAGAGGTAAGCTGTGAGCACATCACCACCAAACAAAAATAAAACAAAAGAAAATTTCCTCAAGTACAAATAACAATAACACAGTTCCTTGAGGGCAGATAATAGAATTCAGTGCTAAAGACGTCAATTACCAACTCCATGCTCTATGCTCTGAAGTCATCCAGGGCTACCTTGGCTGCAGAAAAGGACTGATTTCTGAGTTGGGGGAACCTCACATGTACCTATCGGATATTACCCATTGTGACTACATCCCTGGACAAGAAAGAACTAAGTCTTGAAGTACTCTTCTCCTTATAAATTACTTTTCATTCCTTTACAAAATATTCATTCACTCTGTCTCCCCATCCTTGAATTATACATGGGCATTCAGAGAAAGTTTTTATGATTCTGTCAGGGGACAGTAAAACCTACCCGTTTGTTCAAGTTGTCTTATATTAAAGTTTTTCTATATATACAGTTATGCTTCAGAAGAAATGATTTGAGTTACAGTATATCTGAATTTTTACAAGAGCCTTTTAATGAATTTTTGTTATTTGTGAAATATATAGGCAAGGCATAGATAAAGAAGAGCCGACAGTTTGTAACTACAGACACAAATAGCTAAAGACACCAGTTGAATAAAAAACAGAAGTTATGAAACCCTAAAATTCATTCCAGCATATTTAGAAGGCAAATCAAAGAAAGTTCATATATACTGAACAAATCATGGTTGGAATTAACTTGCTCACCTATTAGTGTTTATAAATCAGCATTCAAATTAACAACAAAGTAGATTTTATTTGACATATTAGAGTTTATATTTTTTTCTAGATGCAAAGTCAATGAAAGTTCATGTCATGGCATATCATTATACAAAAGATACAAAATCAACCTTAAAAATGAAGGTTACGTATAACTATTGAATGAATAATTCATTTAATCTAACATTTTTCAAAGACAACTAATTTAGTATATTAGTGTCGATTTCTAATTATGGCATTGTTATTCTCAGTTATATACATAAAATGCTCGGCAAAGTAGACTGCAAATAAGGATGCAAAAAGTCACTAGCACTTAATATATACATTACAGAAAACGAGAAGTTTCTATATAAATTAATTAGAAAGGTAATTACAACCCAATAGAATATTTGCTAACCTACTGTTCATGACAAGTCAACAGAATCGGAACTTAACACATTACTATTTTCACTAGAGGATTTGTGCTAATATTTCTTTATCATTT
The DNA here is from genome assembly GCF_029834395.1 of Sorex fumeus. Lineage (NCBI taxonomy): Eukaryota > Metazoa > Chordata > Mammalia > Eulipotyphla > Soricidae > Sorex > Sorex fumeus. Next base: position 1,477,129 of record NW_026606181.1, on the reverse strand, counting down.
AATTATGGATCAGATCCTAGAAGTAATATTCATATTAAGAAAACCTGAGATCTTAATCTCAAGAAAGGACTTTCACCCTCAGTCTTCCCCACTCCAATTCCTAGATTTTCCTTTGCTAAAAAATCTATGGTAACAATGTTTTACTGAGCTTTTCTGAGGTAAGTGATAATCTTACTAAAAAGGTAAAAGTCTGAGAATTCTTCAGAGAATTGCTTTGTCCTCCAGAGAATTCCTGTGGTATATACCTATTTTTTGGGTCCTCAATATACATTTGTTAGAAGTTACTATTATTGACTGGTTCTTAGTAAGACTGAATACCACTAAATAACAACTTAGAACTTAACAAGGACAACTCCATTTTCTTAGGTAGTTGAAACAGTATTGATTTCCCTTTTAGGTTTTCCTTGAAAAGATGCATTGCTGGAAAGATTCTTTGCATATAAGAAATGTTAATCTGAAAGCATGATAATAGATGCACTACCAGGATTTTAAAAGTATTTACACAAGGATTCTTATGCTGCCTCAAATTAAAAACTAATTAAAATTTGCATTGAATTCTATAAAAGCAGTGATCAAATGATTGAAAAAAATGTCAACTAAAATGCACTGGAAATTTCCACATATACACAATGCTCACTCACTACTGTACATGTGAGTGTTCTATTATTCTTTCAGCTTAAAAGTTATCTCAAAGGGACGGAATTTACTATTTTAAAAGAAAATTGGCACTGTCAGGGCTAGGGATATAATACAGCAGGTAAGCCACTTGCCTTGGACATCAAGGAGGATTTGATCCCTGAAACCACATATGGTTCCCAAGCCCTGACAGGAATGATGCAGGAACACCATGCAAGATAAGCACCAGTGTAAGCCCTGAGGTCCGGAGCACTGCCAGGTGTGGCCACAAAACCAAAAAAAAAAAACCTATTGTCAGTAAAACAATAAGGTACCAAAACACGGCAAGTAGAAGATATTTAAAAACTATAATGACCAACAATATATGGGAATTGACTGCAATAAAGAAGACATCGTAAAATAATGAGGTATATTATAAATAAAATTATATCTATACATTTACATGAGGAAATGTATGCAAAAGAAAACAATATGTAAATTATTATTAAATGAATAGTAAGTAATTTTTTAAAAATATACCAAGGTGGAGACAATTTTATAGGACAATATGAAGGTGAAAAATTATTAGATATTTTGAGATTAGATTAAATTGGCATTAAAAAATTCAAAATTATTTCATGCTAAACAACAAAACAAAATTTTTGAAAAAGGAATGCACCAAAGGAAAATATCTGCAATACATTTAACAACATGTCAATAATCCACTGTAGTACTGCACTATCCTCCAGGTGTTCATCGATTTGCTTGAGCAGGCCCAATAACATCTTCACTGTGAGACTTGTTGTTATTGTGTTTGGCATATAGAATACGTCACAGGGAGCCTGCCGGGCTTTAAGTTTAAGTTTAAGAAGTTTAAGTTTAAACTTAAGAAGAGAACTTCCCAGAACGACCACCAACTGGGAGCTCTTTGACACTATTGCAGAAACATAGGAAGATGCCGTCATTGACAACACTGACAAGGAATACAATCTATGATCAATGGGTTCAGCACCTCCATAATTGTGCGAAAAATGCCAAGAGAGAGATAGGCACAAAAAGACAACTGCCTTTGAAAACTCTTGAGCTTATTCACCAACATGGCTTGGCACAAGCCTGAGACAACCACAAGTGAACACCCCAGCTCACAAAGCAGTGCAGAGAAGCCATCAAGGAAGACCTCAAAGAGAGAAAAGCAGTACTGCTGGCAGATGCGGCAGAAGCCGGGAAAAACATTTGCAATGCCCACCTGTCCTTCTCCAACTACAAGACCAAGATGACTGGCCTCCGAAGTCCTGATGGATCTATCACATCTTCCAGAAGGGCAATGGAGAAGATTATCCATGACTTCTACTCAGATTTCTTCGATAGCTACGTCTACTTGCCCATATAACAAATTCCTCTGGATGGGTATGTCATTCCCAACATTCTCCCTTCTGAAATCTGACACACCATTTCGTCGGTAAAGAAGCGAACAGCACTGGGCCCAGACAAGGTCAGACCTGAATACTTGAAGAACCTGCCGTCAGTACTCAACAATACACTGGCTTGGCTCTTCACACGCTACCTGTCTGAATGCAAGGTTACGCCCCTATGGAAAGCCAGCAGGACTGTACTAAAGTACAAGAAGGGAGACATCCACGACATTGGCAACAATGCCCCTATCTGTCTGTTGTCTGTCGTCTACAAGCTATTTACTTGAGTCATCCAGAATAGGATTGGCAGAACACTAGATGAAGGACAACTATGTGAGCAAACTGGGTTCCAAAAACCATTCTACAGGGAAGTGATCATTGACGTCAGGAAAGGGGTTCAGCAGGGTGATGCCATTTCACTGAAACTCTTCAGAGCCACCCTCGAGAACGTCATGTGACGACTAGAATGGGAAGGAATGGGAGTGAAGATAGATGGTCGGCAACTACACCCCCTCCACTTTGCTGATGACATCATTCTAATAACACCAAACATTAGCCAAGATGCACAAATCCTGGCCTACTTCGACCGTGAGTGTGGAAAGGTTGGACTACAGCTGAATCTCACAAAGACAATGTTTATGAGAAGCAGTTTTGTTCCTGACATTCCATTTGCTCTCAACGGAATAAACATCTCCGAATGCAACAGTTATGTGTACCTAGGTAAAAAGTCAACATGATGAATAACCTGGCATCTGAGTTGCGCAGGAAGAAGAGAGCGACTGGGAACGCCTTCAAGAGCATCGAAGAAATAGCTAAGAGGACGAATAACCTCTGGCTCTGGGCACATCTCTTCGATTTCACTGTTCTTCCTGCATTAACATACGCCCCAGAGACTACGCAAACAGGATGAGAACGCAATTTGGGTCTCCAAAAGAGGAATCGGAAGAGCTTTGCTTGGAGTATCATGCTTCACTCAAATAAGAGAAAGAATCTGGAGTTCTGTCCTCCATTGATGATCAAGAATCAAACCAATTGTTCAGGGTCTTGACAAAGAAGTCTGACCATCTCATAAGTGGAGGTCACGTGATCTTTTGACATCCTGTGGAATCCTGTCGTAATGGCTCTAGTCCAACAGTCTTCTCCAAATCACATTACATGTCCAGCCCACATGATTTTAGATGCCTTGGCAAAAGAGACAGCATCCCTGATTCTCGATTGCCGACAGAGGTCGGAACTCCAGATTCTTTCTCTCCCTTGAGTGAAGCATGATACTCCAAGCATAGCTCTTTTGATTCGTCTTTGGGAGACCTGAATAGCATTCTCATCAGTAAAATTTTACTTATTAAAAGTATTAAATGTTTTTAATGAGTATACAGTGATAAAATAGTTAAGTAAACAAAGTACATATTAATCAAAATAGCAAACAGCTGCACTGCACTGTGGCACTGTCCTCCCATTGTTCTTCGATTTTCTCGAGCAGGCCCAGTCTCGTCTCCATTGTGAGACTTGTTGTTACTGTGTTTGGTATATCAAATACATCATAGGGAGCTTGCCAGGCTTTGCTATGCAAGCAAAATACACTTGGTAGCTTGCCAGACTCTCCGAGAGGGGTGGACAAATCAAACCCCGGTCAACCTGGTTGGCCACATGCAAGGCAAACGCCCTACCTGCTGTGCTATCGCTCCAGCCCAGCAAACAACTATCCTAAATAATCAAGTACTTCGTGAAACTACTGAGTTTCACAAAGAAACTCATTCTAGATTTTCTAATTAATAAAAGTAGGTCCATACATAAAACTAAGTATTTGTCAAATGAAGCAATTAACTATTTAAATATTATTGCTATTATTAGTGTGAAAGTGAATTTTGCTGCCCTGGTAGGTTCTTGAGAATTGTATGAGAGATTTGTATACAAAAACCAGAAGATTAAAAAGTTAGAGTTTATTGTACAATTTAATATATGGATGCAGGTTCCTCCCCAAGAGTCACTTTGTATGACCTTGGAGTCTCATCCCTCAAGGACATCTACTCGAATCCAGTGTAGGATGAGCAAGTCCCCAGCCCTGCACACTCTCTAGCCTGTGTACACCTTCCTGGTCTGAAATCATGTCCCAGGGCCTTTCCCAGACAGTATCCGAGTGGTTTCCTGATGTGGGTTCCCATGAGTGGGACTTTTCCTTTCTGAAAAATGCCTTCTAGAAATGAACAGATGCTTCCTCAAAAAAAAAAATTACAAATAGCCAAAAGGCACATGAAGAAACGCTCTACATCACTAATCATCAGGGAGTTACAAATCAAAACAACACTGAGATATCATCTCACACCACAGAGACTGACACACATCAAAAAGAAGAAGAGCAACCAGTGCTGGCGTGGATGTGGGGACAAAGGGACTCTCTTTAATTGTTAGTGGGAATGCTGACTAGTCCAGCCTTTTTGGAAAACAATATGGGCATTCCTTCAAAAACTAGAAATTGAGCTTCCACATGATTCTGCAATACCACCTCTAGGAATATATTCCGACGGTGCAAAAAAACACAGTAGAAATGGCATTGGCACTTGTATGTTCATTGCAGCAGTGTTCACAATAGCCAGAATCTGGAAACAACCCAAGTGCCCGAGAACAGACTGGTTAATGAAACTGGGGTATATTTACACAATGGATTACTACACAGCTGTTAGGAAAGGTGAAGTCATGAAATTTGCTTTTAAGTGGATGGTCATGGAGAGTATCATGCGAAGTGAAATGAGTCAGAAAGAGAGGAAAAGACATAGAATAACTTCACTCATTTGTGGAATATAAAATAACATAGCATGTGACTAACACCCAAGGACATGGACAGCAGAGATGAGGGCCAGGAATATTGCTCCATGGTTGGAGGCTTGCCTCATGAGCTGGTGGAGAAGGCAGCTGGAATAGAGAAGGAATCACTAAGTCAGTGATGGTTGGAGGGATCACGTATGTGAGAAATGTGCTGAAAATAGAAAAAGAACCAAACATGATAGTCTCTCAGTATCTGTGTTGCAAACAAAGTAGAGCGTGTATGCCCCAAAGTAGAGAGTGATTATGAGGGAAACTGTCTGCCATAGAGGCAGGGGGAAAGTTGGTATGGGGGTGGGGGTATAATGAGGACATTGGTGATGGAAAATGTGCACTGATGGAGGGATGAATGTTCAATCATTGTATGACTGAAACTCAAACATGAAAGCTTTGTAAGTGTTGCTCACAGGGATTCAATAAAAATAATAATAATAATAAATAAAAAGTTTGGCAGAGCCTGGCAAGCTACCCGTGACATATTCAATATGCCAAACACAGTAACAAGTCTCACGATGGAGACGTTACTGGGCCCGCTTGAGCAAATCGATGAACAACGGGAGGACCATGACTCCATGAAATAAAAAGTTAACATCCACATCTTTTTGCAGCACTGTTTACAATAGCCAGAATCTTGAAAACACCTGAGTGCCCGAGAACAGATGACTGGTTAAAGAAACTTTGGTACATCTACACAATGGAGTACTATGTAGCTGTCAGAAAAGATGAAGTCATGAAATCTACATATGAGTGGTACTGCATGGAAAGTATCATGCTAAGCAAAATGAGTCAGAAAGAGAGGGACAGACATAGAAAGATTACATTCATCTGGGGAACATAAAGTAACAAAATAGGAGACTAATACCCATGAATAGCCGAGATAAGTACCGCGAGGTTCACACCATGGCTTGGAGGCCAGCCGCACATGTTAGGGGAAAAGGCAGCTCAGATAGAGAAGGGATCACCAAGTAAAGGGTGTTGGGAAGATCCGCCCAGGATGGGAGATGCATGCTAAAAGTGGACTATAGACCAAATATGATTGCCACTCAATGCCTCTTTTGCAAACGACAGCACTCAAAAGGAGAGAGATAACAAAAGGGAATGCCCTGCCACAGTGGTAGGGTGGGATAGGGGAAAGGGGGTTGGGAGGGATACTAGGATCAGTGGTGTTGGAGAATGGACACTGGTGGAGGGATGGGTACTCGATCACTGTATAACTGAAACCCAAGTACAAAAATTTGTAAGTCTATAACTGTACCTCATGATGTTTCTCTAATAAAAATAAAAACATAAAATAAAAAATTTAAAAAAATGCAAAAAAAAAGAGAGAGAGAAAATGTCTTCTGACGGGCACCGCGATGGGTCTATCTGATTCTGAAGTCAGCGAGGGCAAATGCAGACCAAGAGTGAGCGAAGAGAGCAGGGTGTCAAGGAAGGCCAAAAAAAAGCAGCTGGGGGCTTTATTTTATCTGCTGCCCTTCCCCAGCCCCCCACCCCCATCCTATTATCTGTTTTGATTGGCTACCTATTGGATGGCCTGCCTGTTCCATGGCGAGGTTTAGAGACCAACTAAATTCACCTGGTGCTTTACCCTTCCAGTCACATGATATATCGGCTCTCAGACTTCCATGTATTTTATCAACAAAAAATTCTGGACTTGGCAGTAGTTACTTCGAAAGAAGGGGCCGGAAAGGCTGAGGGACACTCACTTTACACTACGTAAAAAGATTATTGAAAGATTATTACCCTTTTACTAATTCTGACATTCTGGCAACTTATAAATAAAAATATGAATATCTAGCAAGGAGAACTGTTTTTTTCATGAAGACCATTCCTTGCAAATATTACACCTAACTTCCACCTCCTCAATATGAAAAGAACCATCTATTTTTTGTGGAAGTTTCCTGAGTTGGCTTTAAATGAAACACCTAAATGCAAAGATTTTTGTAATTAGAATGTTTCTCCAGTAAAAGGCACAGAAAAAAATCTAAGTTTTGTTGATGTGGTGTGTGTGTGTGTGTGTGTGTGTGTGTGTGTGTGTGTGTGTGTGTACTAGGGCTGACCTCTAAAATTTTCACAACAATATGTGCCACTAGTTTTGTATTAATGAAGGTATTGGTATACAGGGACAGGGAGGTGGGGGTCTGGGGGCGTGAGAAACACAAAAATCCCATTTCTTGAAAACAGGCTTTTGTAAAAATCACAAGGCATGTTTTCGATTTTACGAGTAAGGCTGAATACTCTAATAATGACAGAATTTGCCAATATGAACAAGACTATGATTTACATTTTTAGCAATCCTGACTAATATTTTTTTTTCCTTTTGGGGATCACCAGTGTGCTCTGGCTTGAGTTTCTTAGCACAGTTTTCAACGCAATTGTGTGGCAATCAGTTGTTTCTGTTTGTCCTCATTAGGATGTTTCTACAGCAGAATCACCTGCGGGGGCTTGTTAAAACAAAAGCTGCCAGGCTACCTCCCTGGGGCTCAGTAAGTGAAGAATGGGTCTAGAATTTGCCCATTCCACAAGTTCTAAAACGGATGTTGATGCTACTGCTTAAGGATCACACTGCAAGAACTAACTACCTTCTACAGACTCATTGGTGGCTGAGGATATGGTTATGAATTAGGTCAGTTAGCTACCGTTTCCTATGATTTGGAGAATAATGAAAGGCAGAAGCTCATTTCATATTCCTTTTGGCTAATAACCGCTGACAAACAAACTGTATAGAAAACTTTTGATTCACCTGTCCAGCGTCTAGCAGATGTAGTAGCTGGAGATAGGTCTGTATGTATAGCGGCAGTAGCTTTTGGAGATGGCAGAAGCAGCCAAGGTGACCTAATTTCAGCTCTCTACTTCTGCACAGCGGGTAGGGCATTTGCCTTGCACGTGGCCGACCCAGGTTCGATTCCTCGGTCCTTCTCAGAGAGCCCGGCGTGCGCATGGCAAAGTCTGGCAAGCTCCCTGTGACGTATTCGATGTGCCAAAAACAGTAACAACAAGTCTCACGATGTAGATGTTACTGATGCCCGCTCAAGCAAATCGATGAACCATGGGAGGACAGTGCTACAGTGCTACTTCCTGAACCACAACTTCATTACAAAGATTCTCATCGTGGCCTCCTGAGTCAACCCTGGATTGACTGGAGTGAACGTTTCTCTTCTGGTTGGTCAGTTTTGGAGTGTTCGGGAATTGCACTTAAAAGCCCAGCAACTTTCTTTTTCTAGCACTGCAGATAATTCCTTAAGCACCTACTTATCTGCTGCTTAAAATTCCTAGAGCAGTTTCTATTTCCTGGAGTAAATACTGACACAAGAGGGCATGCAAAGATATTAAGAAAAGGTGCAAGGCCAAGCAATTTTACTTGCGAGTCAATCTTGTGTGACCATGAACCAACTCTGCACTTAGATTCTCATAGACACATCTAGATTAACTATCAGACATTCCAAGAAATCAGACTGTAGTTTGGGAGCTCACTATTTACTATGCAATCCGTGGCCTTAAATGATAAGCTACTAGTTCTGCAAGGAGCTTTAGAGGCCATTGAGTGTAAAATTTCTCTTCCTGTCATTCCTTCTGTTGTGTCCTCATGAGGACACCAAAATTCAGAAAAATTAAATAATCTATGCTTAAGCTCAGGCTTCAAATCTAGTTCTTAATAATTAAGACAATAAGTGAGTTATCTTATTTACTGCCAGAAATAGTATCTATCTCAAATACCAAAATGTATGCAAATGCTTTCTGTTATTAATAAACTTTGTGTAACAGTATATTCTGATATTATTACAAGAACAATTATAATGTTATTATAATCTGGTCACTGTCACTGTCCTCCCGTTGTTCATCGATTTGCTCGAGCAGGCCCAGTAACGTCTCCATTGGAGACTTTGTTGTTACTGTGTTTGGCATATCGAATATGTCAGGGGTAGCTTGCCAGGCTCTGCCGTGCGGGCGAGATACTCTCGGTAGCTTGCCAGGCTCTCCGAGAGGGGCGGAGGAATCGAACTCGGGTCGGCCATGTTGGCTGCGTGCAAGGCAAACGCCCTAAATGTGTAGTATCCAGCAATGAAGATAGATTGTAAGATCATTGTGATTCTGTGTACTGTTTTAGATTTGGGTATTTTACATATCTTATCTTATAACTCAAATGTTTCTTTCCATCGTCCTATGGTCAGAAATTACTGTCAAAGTCCACCAGAAAGAAATTCAATTTACAAACTGCCTTCACTCTGTAATTGAGGGCCCAGCTGAATTTGACTCACACTAAAAAGTTTGTGGAGCTTTGGGAAAGAAAGATACAAAATAGTCACAGTAATGCATATTTATTTTTACACTGTGTCATATGTATTTATGGAAAAAAATGCTATCCTAAAATTTTGGAGTCCACCTAGAAAAAAGAAATCAGAAGCACAAAATTGCCTTAGTCCATTGAATCAGTGTAGTTCGCGTCTATAAGATACCCGAGGGCTCAGAAATTATGTGCTCCGGAGAGAAAGCACACTTCTAGAAATCAGACTTTGTTCTCAAGGAAACAGTGAAGATAGTAATCAAAATGAAATAAAGGCACCCAATGAAGATTCCCATAGGTAAAACTGCTTCTTAAGTGGATGTTTGATTGCTCTCAGCTTCTCCTTTTATGTTCATCTTTCTACTACAAAAGTCTATTCTCTGTGGCATTTCATAAGGTGCTAATGATTTACAGTTTGAAGATGCAGGAATCTGTAGGGGTGTTACACAGAAAATGTACACTTTTTTGTAAAAAAAAGTAAGAAAGATTGTTGGATAGCAATAGATTTATAGATTTAGAATTTTTTGTTCCATTACTGTTATTTGGAGAAAAAGTTGGCATTTTCTTCAAATCTACTGATTACCTTTAATCTGTTCATTTACTTTCCTACTCAGGTGTCATTAGTATATGGATTATTCTAGTCAAACTGTGAAGAAGAGTTTGATTTTGTTCATATTATATTTTAGTTCTTCTCATTACCTCTACAGTTCCTCCTAGAGAGTCGCTATCAAGAATGCTACTGTCATTGGTTCTTATCAAAATCAAACGTCCCTTTTAAAGGTTCACTTCACTATAGCTAATCTTACAGGTTAGGAAAAAGGTCATATAATAAATTTATATAAAAGCAAGAATGACTAAAGCCTGCTACACACTTCCACTTTAAGTACACTGACTAATTAAGTGAATTTCTAATCTGTGAAACTTTAATCAAGGTGGCAGATGGAATTTTTTTTCGAAATGCAATTTTCTTACTAATCTGATAAATGGAAATTTAACCTAACCATAATGAGTGTGTGAAGTTATGTTTTTTTTCAAAATAAATAATAATAAGCAAGAAAATATAGGAAAAATACAAGCAAGAAAATAAAAGCAAGAAAAGCAGACAAAATAAATAAGCATGAAAAGCTACCAGTTTTAAACAGCAACTGGCAATATATCCAATTAACAGTATTAACAGTCTTGTTTTTATTGGTTACTAGTCACAGAGGGCAAGGATTAAACATCCTAGCAACAGATTAACTGAAAAAGAGTTCATAGTTTAAAAAAAGAAGTAATAGCCAGAGAGCCAAAGAGATAGTACAGCAGATAAGTCCTTGAATGTGGCTAACCTGAGTTGGAAACCGGGCACCCCATATCGTTCCCGAAGCCCACAAGGAGTGATCCCTGAGCACTGCTGGGTGTGATCAAAAGATAAAAGCAAGACAAAAAAAAAACAGAAGGACTAACATTTAGGTTACTTAAAAAGAGTTCAACTTCCCTACATTTGTTCTAGGAAGTTAAAAACAATCACCACACATTTCTATTAAATGATATCAATGTCTTGAGAAATGTTATATTTAATCTGATATTATCATTGTTACAGAACACCATGTGGCTTGAAGTTTTATTATGTGAAGTTTGCCTTTAAGTTCAAAACTTCTTGGAAATTCAGAATATTCAATAATGACTTCTTCGTTGATATTTGTTGGAACCATAATGAAGCTAGTAGTAACAGTCTAAGAGAGAATATACTCAGTCTATCAAATACTTATTATACTGTTACCTAGACATAGCTGAGGTACCTGATATAACCTTATGTGAAGACAATGAATGTCCTTACACATTCAAGTGAAATGAGTCTAACTCAGACGGGTGTCCTATTCCCTGAAGGCCCTGTTAGCTCCGAGGCTCTCACCAGGTAGATGCCTCTAGGCAAGACAGGCAAACCACTGCTCATCTCTGAATCATCCAGATCCTGGAAGTGACTTTACATTCATTCCCCAAGTGACTGGTCCCTGCTTGGTCTGTCACTGGTGCTCACGAATGAGGATGGAGCATGGGGATGGGATGTGGAAGTGAGAGGAGATCTGACCTAACCTTTGTCTGATCAAGAGTTGATTATGGGAAATCAGACAATTTGTGTTTATATATTATTCTCCAAGGTTTTTTGACACGACATTACATAATCATCGGCCTCCCTTTTATTTCCTTTCAGGGGAACTGTTTTTTATCTACACCCCACTTCCCATCCCACTCTCAGCAAGTTAAAACTTCTTAATTATGAATAATAATTATATTTTCCTCTCCTCAACCCTCCCATACATGTCTAAGTACCCATTTATACAAGCAAATGTCTCCTCCAAACACTTTGCAAGATAAAGGTGAGAAAAATGATTCCATGTCGAAGTTACAGAATCAAGTTGTATTTAATTCTTCAGTTAGAATGTATAGCATATTTCCAAAACGAAATAAATGTGTAATGTATATTTAAACCGTAAAACTTAATTTTTAGACGTTAAATAAAAAACTCTTGTGTTCAATAATAAAATTCATTTAAGAAAATAAAAAAAACAAATATTATTAATTTGAATATATTAATAACTTATCCATAGTTCTAGCTGGTTCATTGCTGTGGTTCCTCTTCAATTACTTTAAAATTGATTAAGGATCTGCAAAGAGGTGTATCTATAAATATATATTTTGTCATCAACAGGAGACAATTTTAGCGTGCCTAATCTAGAATCTACAGGTCAACCTTAAAGAAAACAATAAATAATTTTGAAATACTCGTTCATAATTAAAGGTCATGAGTTACTAAGTGAGTTATATTTGAGGTAGCAGTCAAGGACAGTCTCTGGAAATATTTTAAGTATAGACTCTTGCACAATAATTGACAGTTGCAGCAGCACATCTGCCTCTATAGAGAATGGGAACAAAATATAAAATTATATAGGCAAAATAGGAAAGCCTGTATTTTGTAGAAAAAGTTTGATACCATAGAACTTAGAGCCCCAAATTACAATAGAGATAGTTAATTACTCCTCCCTCATTGATGATTACTTATCAATGCAAATAGCAAAGGGAAAATTATTGTAATTAATGTGCATATTAAAGGGAGGAAGAAACTATACCTTCATGACTAATGTTCTCTATAAGAATAATTGCCTCATTAACCTTACCCTATCAACACCATCTCAGTTTGAAGGTCAAATAAATGGATTTATGTATGTCTGAGTAACAGTAAAGTACTTAGAGCACTGTCAATTCAATTGTTGTAGATACAAACTTTAAAGGATAATCCTAAAAATCAAATTAATTAGGCAAACATTCATAAATTACAACACACAATTGCTATATTTTATATAATTTATGCAGAGAATAAGTTCTCTCTGGGGATCTTTTAAAAGTACACTTCTCAATCAACCAATTTAAACAAGTTACATTCTAGGGATAAAATATGGTCAAAGTAGGAAATGTTTTCTCTATACAAAACTTAAAAATTACAAAGCACAGAATCCAAAATATGGAGCTAAAATGCATGATAAAGTATGAGTATGGTTCTGGTTGTGAAAAAAATTAAATTCTGTGCTATTTTTAGGTCATCACTTCAAGAAGTGTCAGGATTCCTGGACTATGTTAAATGACCATATCAATTGTTTCCCCAAACTTTTAGAAGTAATTATCCTCCCCATTAATGTTAACTCTCTCTGCAACAAATTGAGCATGAACAAGAAATTTTTCACTGTAACTGGACTCCCACTTTATAGAAATTACTAAAAGAAAAGGAACCATTGATTCAGTTTTAAATGGCTGGGATACGTTAAAACCTCTGTTTTTTTTCAAAGATCTGAAAATAAGCACCTCAAACGTCAACATTTATCATTTCATTTTTCATTTCATCATCCTGTTAATCGTCGATTGCCTCGAGCAGGCCCCAGTAACGTCTCTTTCATCCTAGCCCTGAGATTATATTCACGGCTCTTTAGGAGAATGAGACCCATCATTGTTACTGGTATTTGGCATATTTGGTAGGCCACGGGGAGTTTGCCAGACTCTGCCCTGTGGGCAGGCTACATTCGATAGCCTGCAAGTTTGTCCAAAGTAGGAATGAGATAATAAGATGTCATAAAGAAAACATTTATCATAATAGAAAATTCTCTACCAGCCATAGTCATTGTAGTAAAACTGGATCAACATGCATCTTTGGTTGCATCAAGGTATGCTTGAGGCTTAATTATAAAAGTACCTTTCTGTAATTGCTTAATATATTTAAATAATTTTTTTAATCATTGGATTTTTTTCAGGTGGGAGGGGGTCATTTTCTGATGTTCAGTAGTCACTCCTGGCTCTGCATTCAGATATTACTTCTGGAAGTGCTCAAGGGACCATGTGGGATACTGAGGATTGAACTTGGATGGGCCAAGAGCAAGGCAAATGCCCTACCCACTGTGCTCTTCGTTGCTCCGGCCACTAAATTTTAGAGCTTTTAATAGTAGAGTTGAAAGGAGCGTACAAAATTTTCCATATGTCCTGTGCTTGGTCACTCTATTATTAATATCTTTCATTGTTATGATACATTCATTATAATTAATGATTCAATATTGGGCTGGGGCGATAGTACAGTGGGTAGGGCATTTGCCTTGCATGCAGCAAACATGGCCAACCCAAGTTCAATTCCCCCGTCCCTCTTGGAGAGCCCGGCAAGCTACTGAGAGTATCTCGCCAACGTGGCAAAGCCTGGCAAGCTCCCAGTGGCGTATTCGATATGCCAAACACAGTACCCACAAGTCTCAAAATGGAGAAGTTACTGGACCCGCTCGAGCAAATCGATGAACAACGGGAGGACAGTGACAGTGACAGTGATTCAGTATTGATACATTATTGTTAACTCACATCTATATTTTATTTGACTGACATTACTCCCTACCTAATCCCATTTCCTGCTCTTGCTTCCCATTCAGTTACACACTACCCTTTTGTATCATATTTCCTTGGGCTTCTCCCCATTGAATGGTTCTCACAATTTCCTTGTGTTGTGTTATGCTGATAATTTAGGAAAATTCCAGCTATAAATTTGGTTTATTGTCCTTCGACTTGCATCTGTCTTATATTTTCTCATGGTTAGAGCAGAAGGATACATTTGGGGAAAGAAATGTGACATTCTTAGTACATCTAAAGTTCATACGACCAGGGAGCATAACATGATGCCCCCATAACCATGCCACTGGACTCTGCTCCAGGCTATTTTAACTCGGAGCGCTCCAGAGGGGGGCAGATGAGAGCCTTTCCTGCCCCCAAAAGTCCCAGCCCTGGCAGCCAACCTCTACAGCCCAACCACTGCCATGCTTCAGGACACTTCCCATATGATCGGGCTAAGCCTCACATATGAGTGAACATATAGCTGGAGCTTAGAGCCTCTTTTGCAGTCTCATGACACATCATAAGACACTCCCTACCCACCCTCCATAGTTACTGCACTATATTTGATAAGGTGTAGGCAACAAATCTGTCACTGTCACTGTCCTTCCTTTGTTCATCGATTTGCTCGAGCAGGCCCAGTAACGTCTCCATTGTGACAATTGTTACTGTGTCTGGCATATCGAATACGTCACGGGGAGCTTGCCAGGCTTTGCCATGCGGGCGAGATACTCTCTGTAGCTTGCCGGGCTCTCCAAGAGGGGCTGAGGAATCGAACTCGGGTCATCCATGTTGGCCGCTTGCAAGGCAAACACCCTACCCGCTATGCTCTCGCTCCAGCCCAAGGCAACAAACCATAGAGGGAAATATATACATAGGCAAATATACATATTTTCAGATCTGTATACCAATGCTCACATCACCCAAACTTTAACATGTCAGTGATATCCTTTAGAATGTCTTAATGGCCTCAGCCAAAATAGAACAATCTTCTCACTGTTTCCTATATGAACACTTTTTTGTAAGCAAGTTCAGCAGTTCTTCATAACAGACAATGCAAAATATATTCTTTTGGTTATTTTTGGGATAGGGATTGGGGCTTGGGAAGGAAACATACCGGATTGGGTGGTGGGAAGGGGTAATGGTGGTGGGATTAAAAAGGCCCTCCCGTTGATCGTCGATTTGCTCGAGCGGGCCCAGTAACGTCTACATTGGAGACTTTGTTGTTACTGTGTCTGGCATATCGAATACTCTCGGTAGCTTGCCGGGCTCTCCGAGAGGGGCGGAGGAATCGAACTCGGGTCGGCCATGTTGGCCGCTTGTAAGGCAAACGCCCTACCGCTGTGCTATCGCTCCAGCCCAATGGTGGTGGGATTGGTGTTTGAATATTAATCACTTAATCACTTAACTTCCCGTTAGTCGTCGATTTGCTCGAGCGGGCGCCAGTAACGTCTCCATTTGTCCCTGTCGCGTGCTAGTGTAGCCCAATGGCATCTCTTTGCTCTGGGAACATGAAGAGCCTCAAACCGATCATTCATGATCTTCACGAAGAAGTCTGACCATCTGGTAGGTGGGCGGCCACACTGTCTTTTGACATCTCGTGGAATCCAGTCAGTAACAGCTCTAGTCCAGTGGTCGTCTTTAAATCTCATTACGTGACCAGCCCATATGATTTTTGACACCTTGGCAAATGAGACAGCGTCCCTGATTCTTGATTGTCGACGGATGTCGGAACTCCGGATTCTTTCTCTCATTTGAGTAAAACGTGATATTCCAAGCATAGCTCTTTCTATTCTTCTTTGGGAGACCTGAATAGCGTTCTCATCCTATTTGTGTAGGGCCCAGGTCTCTGAGGCATATGTTAATGCAGGAAGAACAGTGGAATCAAAGAGATGTGCCCGGAGCCGGAGGTTCTTCATCCTCTTAGCTATTTCTTCGATGCTCTTGAAGGCGTTCCAAGCCGCTCTCTTCCTCCTGTGCAGCTCGGGTGCCAGGTCATTCGTCATGTTGACTTCTCGACCTAGGTACACATAGCTGTTGCATTCGGAGATGGTCGTTCCATTGAGAGCGAATGGGGCGTCAGGAACGAGGCTGTTTCTCATAAACATTGCCTTCGTAAGATTCAGCTGTAGTCCGACCTTTCCACACTCACAGTCAAAGGCGGCCAGCATTTGTGCCGCTTGGCTGATGTTTGGTGTTATTAAAACAATGTCATCAGCAAAGCGGAGGTGGTGTAGTTGCCGACCATCTATCTTCACTCCCATTCCTTCCCATTCCAGTCGTCGCATGATGTTCTCGAGGGTGGCACTGAAGAGTTTCGGTGAAATGGTATCACCCTGCCGCACCCCTCTCTTGACATCAACGATCACTTCTTTGTAGAATGGTGAGATCCTGGTAGTGAATCCGCAATACAGCTCACGGAGGATCCTGATGTATTGGGCTTGAATGCCCTGATTGGCTAGGGCTTCAGTGACCGCTTCTGTCTCAACAGAATCAAAGGCCTTCTTTAAATCAATGAACGTTAAACAGAGCAGCATCTTGAACTCCCGAGAAACCTCAATGAGCTTGGTTATCGTGTGGATATGGTCAATGGTGCTGAATCCTTTGCGGAACCCGGCTTGCTTGCATGTTTGTCCTTCATCTAGTGTTCTGCCAATCCTATTTAGGATGACTCGAGTGAACAACTTGTAGATGACAGACAATAGGCAGATCGGGCGATAGTTGCCAATGTCATGGATGTCTCCCTTCTTGAACAGTAGTACGGTCCTGCTGGTTTTCCATTGGGACCGAACCTTGCATTCAGACAGGTAGCGAGTGAAGCGCCGAGCCAGTGTATTGATGAGTGCTGACGGCAGGTTCTTCAGGTGTTCAGGTCTGACCTTGTCTGGGCCGGGTGCTGTTTGTTTCTTTACCAACGAAATGGCGTGTTGGATTTCGGAAGGGAGAATGTTGGGAATGACATATCCATCCTGTGGAATTTGGTATGTCGGCAAGTGGACATGGCTATCGAAGAGATTTGAGTAGAAGTCATGTATAATCTTCTCCATTGCCGTTCTGGAGAATGTGATGGATCCATCAGGACGTCGGAGGGCAGTCATCTTGGTCTTGTAGTTGGCGAAGGACAGGCGGGCGTTACGAATACTTTTCCCGGCTTCTGCCGCTTCTACCAGCACTTCTGCTCTTCTCTCTTTGAGGTCTTCCTTGATCGCATCTCTGCACTGCTTTGCGAGCTCGGACGTTAGCTTGCGGTTGCCTAAGGCATGCGCCAAACCACGCTGGTGAAATAGCTCAAGAGTTTTCGAAGATAGGCGATTTTTTGTGGCTATCTCTCTCTTGGCGTTCCTCGCACATTCATAGAGGTGCTGAACCAGTCGATCGTGTCTGAGTTCATCATGTCGACCAAGACCATTCATAGTAACTCACAGTTCCAGAAGGCAGAATCTAAACGATGGACATGGGAGTCTCCCGGTGGACTATTCCACAACGAAATAGACCACATCATATTCAATCGACGGTTTTGCCTGACTGATGTCGCTGTTGTCCCAAAATTTCGAACGGGATCGGACCACCGTCTCCTTCGTGCAAAATTCTACTTCACAGAGCGGGGAGAAAGGGCTGCAAAGTTCAAAAAGAGAACTCCCAGAATGACCACCAACTGGGAACTCTTTGGTACTATTGCGGCAACATGGGAAGATGCCATTGTTGACAACATTGACAAGGAATACGATCGACTGGTTCAGCACCTCCATGAATGTGCGAGGAACGCCAAAAAAAAAATAGAAAAGATGAAAAAACATAAAAGAAAGATAGCTTTCCTTACAATTGATATGCTCTTAGGGCGGAAAAAATTTAAATATCTATTAGTAGTGACTCCATGATCAAACACCAGTTATTCATTATTTTCTTCTGAACAAATATTTAATGATAAGATAACAAATGTCAGTCACCTTACTATATACTGGGTTTGTTTGGAAAAACACCAAAATCACTCAAAAAAAAAAAAAAGAATGGCAATGGCTTTTAAGAGAAGCATATTGCCATTTTCTTGACCTGGGCTTCTCTATACACATAAAACTTAATCTGGGTATTGCCACAGGGAAAGTGTTTGGCTCTTGATGGATTTTTTTTTCCTTTTCTTATAACCTTTAGATTCTGCAGTATCTTCTTTACTGAGGAGGCCACGCTTTTTAATGCTACCAAGACACATATATCATGTTACATATTATGTGTATTCTTTATTAACACACCCCATTGTGGCTAGCTGGGGGGACTTGTGCGTATGTATATGGTATATGTGTAGTTCATTTGGGAAACATGTCTCATGTTAGTAGGAGTTGAGGGCAAATCAAATACTTGTGTATGATCTGTTTGAAGTGCTCTCTAGAGGTGACTGTGGTTCACACACACAAGCTTTCCAGGGGGTGCCACTCCTATCCTCAAGGATGGTACTTTTTTTTTCCAATTGTATTGCTCACCAGAGCCCACACACTTCAGCTGCAGTACTTTTGAAGCTCTTGAAATCCTGTCTACAGGGGCTGGAGCGATAGCACAATGGGTAGGGTGTTTGCCTTGCATGCAGCCAACCCAAGCATCCCATACGGTCTCCTGAGCACACCAGGAGTAATTCCTGAGTGCATGAGCCAGGAGTAACCCCTGTGCATCGCCGAGATTCTAAAAGAAAAAAAAATAGAAATCCTGTCTACATACTCACTCTGGCTTGGGTTTCTTGACAGTAGACACTGGAACCACGATCACACACGTGAGCAGCACCAAGGATCACACTCATGACCACACACTTATATATTAGGTCACATGGTTATTTCCTAGGCCTGATAAAAATCATTTTATAACAACTCAGGGTTATACTCTGCAGCTGCTCTATGTAATTATCTTATTGAAAATATGATTTCTTATCAACTACAATTTCTTATCAGCACAATGTTAGGTAAGTGAAAGTGAGCCCCTAAGTAATTGAAGCCATCATGCATGGGATGGTTTTGCTCTCTGGGACAGTTCCTAAACATTTTCTTTGCTTTTGTCAAGAAAAGAATTCAAGCCCAAGACAGTGTAGATAATAGGAGATTTATTAAAGAGACAGTACACACCTGAAGCATGGGTGAAGGTGGTCTCAAGGGAGAAAGTCACAATGGTTTTTTTTTGGAGGAGGGATAACTAAAGGGAGGTACATGTAGAAAGGGTTGGACAATTGGGATGATGCAAACGTTGCATGTGTATAATGAGGTAAAGGTACAGGTAAAGGCCCTCCCGTTATTCATCGATTTGTTCAAGCGGGCCCAGTAACATCTCCATTGGAGACTTTGTTGTTACTGTGTCTGGCATATCGAATATGTCACGGGGAGCTTGCCAGGCTCTGCCGTGCGGGCGAGATACTCTCGGTAGCTTGCCGGGCTCTCCAAGAGGGGCGGAGGAATCGAACTCGGGTCGGCCATGTTGGCTGCGTGCAAAGCAAACGCCCTACCGCTGTGCTATCGTTCCAGGAGAAAGTGAAATAGGATCATGGTTCTATTAATCATGGTTCTATTAATGAGGAGAAAGTGATATAGGATCATGGTTCTATTAATCAGCTTATGCCAACTCTCTAGAACTGGGTTTCCATAGTTGTACTTGTACCAGGAATTTAATTATCCCAAGGGAGTCTTGGCTAGAACTTTAACATCCCTTCGTTTCACTTAAGGTTCCCAAACACAGACACATCACCCTTTTTTATCATTAGACACATGAGATAATCTAGTTTGCTTTATAAAATAGCAATTTTCTCATACCGTCTCTTCTTCCGTAGCATCTATTTAACTAGCTACCTATATCATAAGTTCACAGAGAGAAACAAATCAGTTATAGTGTTTGGTATGATTTTTTACTTGCCAAACAAAAAAAGCTAAGCAAAAAAGAGAAATTTCTTAATGGAAAGTGATAGATCTTAATACTCTGTATAACTGACCTTAGAAAGGGAACAGTGCACTGACATTTTAAAATTTCAGAAATGTTGCTTGTTGTTGTTTTAAAAAGATATTTTACAAGTTCTATATTTGCTTGGTAATAGTGTGATCACATGTCTTGTATATAGGTGACACTGAGTTTATTTCCTGCACAATAAATAAATAAGTAAATAAATAAGATAGTTTATGAGTTGATGTTTCACTTTCAGAGAATGTTATATTTTATTGTCAGTTAATATTTCCATATTTGGGGGAGATGAAGTGTAGGTAGGAGAAAAATAAACCTACAAATATTTTGTGTACCCTGCATGCTGTAAACACATTTTTTTGTGCAACAGTTCTAATCACTAGATTTATCTCTATTCCAAAGTTTCTTCTTGGTAGTTTATCTTGTCTTAAAATTGTTACTTAAGCTACTTATAGACAGAGGATGTGACTGCATCTATAAAAACATAATTTTTTCATTCCTACTAAATCGATATATATCTTGTAGACAGCTACAGGGTAAGGTCTTATTAGAGAAACAATAGGATGCTCTAGGTGGATTGCAGAATATTGGTGATAGAAAAAATGTGAGAATGGACAGGATGAGAAGCAAGAAAGCAATAACATTGAAGTGTTAAGTAGAATTGGAAAATGAAAAGAGTAAGTTTTTATGCAAAAATAGAAATAGGAACCTAATGTACTCTCATAAGTAAATCCTCCCAAAATGGTCAAATATATGAGGCAGTGGTTTAACAAGAAGACAGTAATCCCTGAAAGAAGGGAACAGATAAAATGAATTATACACCTGTGAAAGTTCTATGCCTTGACATAATTTCCAGGACATGGAACAAGGAGGGAATGCCAATGGAGCCAAATTAACTCCCTTGGCTGAAAGGACAAAATTGAAAGTCTGTGGATACCAAAGCAGCTGGAATTCTCAGGACAGAATTACAGAATGCAGACAATTGCACGAGAGAGGAAATTATAGAGATCTGAAGGGGGTTCCTGTTATATATTCATTTGAGTGCTGAATATCATCTATGTGAAAAACAAAAGTAATCCCATGGACATGGACATGAAAGATATTAGGGGGAACCATGTCAGATGCTCATAAAAGCGTATCTGGCATAGTGTTTATTTCCAACAGCTGTATGAGATGAACTATAAAATACATGGGGAACTGTTTGAGGCAGAATAGCTTCCAAATTGAGCTTTTTTCCAAACCCATCTAATAAATCATAAGATAGACTAAATTACCAGTTTCCAAAGCTTGCATTCTAGAAAAAAACCTAATAATATTCGGTGCATCATAAATATATCCAAGACAAATTCTAGCATCCTGCCACAAATTAATAAACATCCAATTAAGTAAGGAAATAGGGTTCATGTTGAGAAAAGTAAACCTTTAGAATGGAGTCATTCCAGGCCCCTGAGAACTAATTGGGAGCCTTCCCTACCAAAACAAAAAATATATATGAGTCAGAATTGCTAGAATTAACTTAGAATTAACACATTATAATTACCAGTCAAGGATATTAACAGTGTTCTATACGTGTAAACTTGAAGATAGTACAGTGGAAATCATCAAGTCTTGGAACAGAAAGAAAATAAGACGGAGGATGAAGCAACAGTGATGAGAAGATATTTGTAATACCTTCTAGTGAAAAAACATATCACTGTGTAAGTCCCAGAAGTAAAAGAAGAAAATGGAAAAACAGAATATATTTGAATAAATAATGGCACAAAACAGCCTACAATAGAGAATTTTGTAAAGGAGGGAAGCAATTAATTACAGAAGAGAGTCTCAGTAAAATAATTAGCTGTGTTCTTATTAGAATCTGGACACCAGAAAGAGTGGGCTTCTCTATTTAAAATTTTATTAAACTGACTATGTAGATCAAAACTATATTCAGCAGAACTGTCCCTCAAGGGGAAAGGAGAAATTAAAACACTCAGCTATGCAAAAGATGACAGATTTTGTTTCCTCTAGACCTTCTTTGAAGAGATAATAAAGATAATCCAGCACAGTTGACATGAAAAACAGTAATTTATATAATTTACATTATTCATACGAACTGAGGTCTGGAGAGATAGTACAATGGTTAGAGCACTTGCACAAGGTCATCTGGGATTTGGTTTCCAGTATCCCAGAATGTCCTCCAAGTCCACTAGTAGTCATCCCTGAGCAGAAAGACAGGAGTAAGCCCTGAGCATTGATGGGTAGCACTGATGCATTTCGTCCCAAACCACCGTGTCCTCCCCTCCCCATAAAAATCTTCATACGAAGTGGCTTGCTCTCTTAAGTCCATGTTCTCTTGGAACACATTTTTGCCTGCTTGCTTTCATACATTCTGGAAAAGTATATGTAAATATACATATAATATATATATTAATATTTCTTTTTCTCCCCCCTCTTATCTAAGTAAATTTCATTTAACAAAACTCCCCTTAGCTTCAGAAGACCTTCCTGGATGCTGGCACAAGGCTGAGTCATGTGGGGGTGCGGAGGGGGACGCAGAGAGGGATGGGTCAGCCTAAGGCCCCCCAATCAGAGCCTCAGCATCTGCAAACCCCCCTTCTCCACAATCGCTGCCATGCTCTGGCTGGACCTCACTGCTCCAGGTCAGCCTCATTCAGAAGCTAGTCTATCAAAAAACTCAGGTACGCAGGTTTTGTGACAGAATCTCTAGGCTTTCATGGAGTCCAGATGGGCTACCTCCCCTGTCTCCCAGTACTTCTGGAAGCCCCAACAATCACACAAAAATACCCAAAGCCTCAACCCAGTTAAATATTTAACTCCAGCTGCATCTCCGTGTTAAAAATTTTAGACTTCTTGGAGCAACATCTCAAACTCTACAACACTGACGAACTAGTAGTAGTCTACTAGATTGAATGGGATGTGATGAAGAAGGCAACCAATCTTGATTTTATTGATATAAAGACAGAAAACTTAATCTGTAACGACGTATTAATAATCTATTATACAAGGACTTAATGGCTTCAAGGTAAGAAAGAACAATCTTCACTCTCTTCGAAGAAAACGTTTTTTGATCATTAGTCTATCAAATTATTGATAACAAGCAATATTAAGTCAATTATTGAGAGCATGCTATGGGGGCAGGTTTAAGGCATGGTTGGGAAAATTGGGAGACAATGGTGGGGAGAGGTAAAAGGGTGGTGAGATTGGTATTGAAATACTGAATGCCTGTAATCAATCATCATGAACAACTTTGTAAACCACAGTGTTTATATACTCTGTAAACGGAAAATTGGAAAATATAAATAAATTAATTGAATAGCAAAAAATCATCTTGCTTTACTAAAAATGAAGTAAAATAATATAAAATAATAAAGGCCATATGAAGAAACAGTGCAAGTACTAATGTGCAAATACTAAACAGTGCAAGTACTAAACAGTGGTTTTTGAGTTAGATAAAATAACTGTAAAAGTTACAAATACTGTAAGTATGGTTTGTAACCTTACATTGTGTCTCTCTATCAGAGACAAGTGCTTTAAAATGCTTTGTTTTAGAAACATATGCATACAGATATTATTTTTAACATCAACAATAGAAAAATAGATACGGTGCTGTGAAAAGAGCTGAGATTTTGTATATGATTTCAAGTAAGCTGGCATACATTCAAATGAGAGTGTTATAACTTTATGACGTTAATTGATCCCCATGGAAACCACAAAAATAGGTAGAGAATATACATTAAAAGAAAAGTAGAAGGTGATTTACACATTTTACCATGAGAAAGATGTCTAAAGACAAATACAAAAAGAAGTAAGGGGCAAGCCATCTGCCAGGAGTACAGAAAACAAAATAGAAATGGGAGAATTCCCTTTATAACAGTAATTTCTTTCAATGTAAATGGATTAGTGTATTTCCGAGCACCATGTGAAAGTGTTTAAATGTTTTTCTATAATGGTGGTTGTCAAACAATTTTTACAAAGTACTTGGAAGTAAAAATTAAATTCACAGATGTTTCTACAGCTATTATATCAATTATAATAAATAAAAATCTAGAAACCAAAAATTAATTCTTTAAAGACATTACTAAAATTCACAAACCATTAGACTGTAATGATTATAGTCTTCTGTGTAAATTTGATTTAATCAACTTACTGAAATTTTAATACAATGTAGGTTTCTTTGTTTCTCTATATTGTTTCTAACGTTTTTTTGGAATCAATTTCTATGTCAATATATAGACTAGTGTAAACACAAAAGATCAAAATTACTAAAATAAAGTCATAGTCATGAAGTCACAAATCTTGTAAATACTTACTATGAACTATTGTATCCCAATGACCTTGCCATTTTAGGTAAAATGAATAAATTCCTCTGCAAACTATCAAGCTAAATCAAGAAGAAAGAGAAAATTTTAATACATACGTATTAAGAGAATGAGTAACCAAAACATTTCCCACAAAGAAGTACCAAATTAGAACACTACACTTTTCAAGTTCAAAACTTGGCACAAAGCATGGTAATAGAAACAGTGGCACTGTTGTAAGGATAAACATACATATGTATATTTATAAATGTATGTGGGCTGGAGCGATAGCACAGCGGGTAGGGCGCTTGCCTTGCAAGCAGCCAACATGGCCGACCCGAGTTCGATTCCTCCGCCCCTCTCGGAGAGCCCAGCAAGCTACCAAGAGTATCTCGCCCGCACGGCAGAGCCTGGCAAGCCACCCGTGATGTATTCAATATGCCAAACACAGTAACAACAGAGTCTCCAATGGAGACGTTACTGGGCCCGCTAGAGCAAATCGATGAACAATGGGAGGACAGTGATATATGTATGTATATACATATATAATATTTGCAAATATTGCAACATAATACACTCTTAGAGATATAGTAAATATTGTTAAATTCATATAAAAATATTCACAGTATAAGTGGCCATACTACTTATAGATTTAATATTCTATTGTATTTACCAAGTAGACCTTCAAGATTTACTATTTGTTTATTTTGGATTTGGGGCCACATCGAGCAGTTCTCAGGGCTTACTTTTGGCTCTGCACTCAGGATTCATTCTTGATTGGACTCAGAGGAACAAATGAGGTGTCAGCGACTTCATTCCCATCAGCTGCATACAAGAAAAGCACCCTTCCCACTGTACTATTTTTTAAAAATTTTTCTTAGTGAAATACCATGAGGTACAGTTGCAGACTTACAAATTTTTGTGCTTGGGTTTCAGTTATACAATGATCGAGTGCCCATCCCTCCACCAGCGCCCATTCTCCACCACCACAGATCCCAGTATTCCTCCCACCCCCCATCCCCCCATCCCACCCTGCCTCTGTGGCAGGGCATTCCCTTTTGTTCTCTCTCTCCTTTTGGGTGCTGTGGTTTGCAAAAGAGGCATTGAGTGGCAATCATGTTTGGTCTATAGTCTACTTTCAGCATGCATCTCCCATCCTAGGAGGACCCTCCAAACACCCTTTATTTGGTGCTCCCTTCTCTATCTCCCTTCTCTTTTCCCCTAGCATGTGCGGCTGGCCTCCAAGCTGTGGAGTGAACCTCCTGGTACTTTTCTCGGATATTCTTGGGTGTGAGTCTCCTATTTTGTTTCTTTATGTTCCCCAGATGAATGCAATCTTTCTATGTCTGCCCCTCTCCTTCTGACTCATTTCGCTTAGCATGATACTTTCCATGTAGTACCACTTGTATGTAAATTTCATGACTCCATCTTTTCTAAGAGCTACATAGTACTCCAATGTGTAGAGGTACCAAAGTTTCTTTAACCAGTCTTCTGTTCTCAGGCACTCCGTTTGTTTTTTTGTTTTTTGTTTTTTGTTTTTTTTTCAGATTCTAGCTATTGTAAACAGTGCTGCAATGAACACACAAGTGCAGATGTCACTTCAACTATACTTTTTTGCCTCTCTGGGATATATTCCCAGGAGTGTTATTGCTGGGTCAAATGGGAGCTCAGTTTCTAATTTTTGGAGAATTGTCCATATTTTTTTCCAAAAGGGCTGAACCTGTTGGCTTTCCCAACAGCAGCCCACCACATCGGCGCCAACACAGGTTGCTTTTGTTCTTTTGGATGTGGGTGAGTTTCTGTGGTGTGAGATGATATTTCATTGTTGTTTTGATTTGCATCTCCCTGATGATTAATGATGTAGAGCATTTTCTCATGTGCCTTTTTGCCATTTGGATCTTTTCTTTGAGCCCACTGTACTATTAATCCAGTCCCATTAAACATTTTAAATTAAAATAGAGAAGTATCTATATAGAAGAGAGAACTAGCAGGCTCAAAATAATGACTGCCATATTTCTGACAAGAAATAATTTTCAGAAATACCTTCATTGTTGCAATTTCATTGCATTGCTTCAGGCAATGCAAATATCTCTCCATTTCTGTTTTCACCAATTTTAAGGTGGTGGAAAACGTTATAAATGACTATAAAAATGTAGATATTACCCGTTTATAATTCAAGTGATTATGTCTTCATTTAGCATTTCAGATCTAAAGGTTTAAATAGCTGATATCAGAGTTCGCATTTTTCATCTCCTACTGTTATCTGTCTCTCTGCCTTTCAGTGTTCACTCCTAAGAGTGGACATCAAAAGGAAAAGTTGGAGTTCATCTCACTCAATTGTAACACTTGTAATGGGCTCTGATCATTTCTTGCATTAAGAGAAAAAGAAAGGAGGATGAGATAGGATGTTTTTGTGATCATATACTAAAAGGAAAAAAATACTGGAGTCAGGGAATACTTCAAAGAGCTAATTGCTTGCTGCAATGAACAATGGTGTACATATATCCTTTAGATTAATGCTTTATATATATGTATACATAGAGCTAGATTAATTATATTAATGCTTTAGCTGTATATATATTAATTTAGATTAATGCTTATATATATTCCAAAGTGCAATTATAAGATCTTTACTATTTTAAATTTTTTGAGAAATCTTAAAACGATTTTCCAAAGTAGTTGAACCAAACAACAGTCCCATCAGCAATGAATGAAAGTTCCTTTGTTAAAAAAACACATCTCAGCTGGCACTTACATACAAACTTTTTGATATACCGCATAGTCACTGGTTATGAAGCAGTATTTTTTATCATTTTTGATTTGCACTTCCTTGGTGATCAGTGATGATAAACAGTTTTTCACATGCCTGCTTTCACCCCATGTCATATTTAAGGAAATATCTGTTTATACTCCTTCCCCATTATAGCAATGTAATTATTTTATGTTTTATTATGGAATCTCAGTTATGTTAAGAGCTAAATTGAAAAATTTTCCACCATCATTTATTAACTTTATGCACCTAGTACGATAACATGTTGTATCTTTATTTTTTATTATTATTGATCACTTAACTTCCTGTTAATCATCAATTTGCTCGAGCAGGCGCCAGCAACATCTCCATTCATCCCTGTCGTGTGCTAGTGTAGCCCAATGACGTCTATTCATTCTAGGAACATGAACAGCCTCAAAACGATCGTTCATGATCTTGATGAAGAAGTCTGACCATCTGGTAGGTAGGCGGCCACGTGGTCTTTTGGCATCCTGTGGAATACAGTCGGTAACTGCTCTAGTTCAGCAGTCGTCTCTACATCTCAATACATGTCCAGCCCATCTGATTTTCGATGCCTTGACAAACAAGACAGCTTGACAAAAAAACTTGACAAACAGTCCCTGATTCTTGATTGTCGATGGATGTCGGAACTCCGGATTCTTTCTCTCATTTGAGTGAAACGTGATATTCCAAGCATAGCTCTTTCGATTCTTCTTTTGGGAGACCTGAATAGTGTTCTCATCTTGTTTGCGTAGGGCCCAGGTCTCTGAGGCATATGTTAATGCAGGAAGAACAGTGGAATCAAAGAGATGTGCCCGGAGCCGGAGGTTCTTCGTCCTCTTAGCTATTTCTTCGACGTTCTTGAAGGCGTTCCAAGCCGCTCTCTTCCTCCTGCGCAACTCAGGTGCTAGGTCATTCATCATGTTGAGTTTTTGACCTAGGTACACATAACTGTTGCATTCGGAGATGGCAATTCTGTTGAGAGCGAATGGAACATCAGGAATGAGACTTTTTCTCATATTATGATTATGATTATGATTATTGCTTTTTGGGTCACAACTGGCGATGCACAGGGGTTACTCCTGGCTCTGCAATTAGGAATTACTCCTGTGGTACTCATGGGACTATATGGGATGCTGGGAATCAAACCCGGGTCGGCCGCGTGCAAGGGAAACGTCCTACCCTCTGTGCTATTGCTCCAGCCCCACACATGTTGAATATCTTTAAAATCAAGAAAATATGACCTATTCCTCATTTCTGACTATTATAATATTTATTCTATGTACTGAGAAAACTAAAAATGATAATATATAAAGTAAAAACAAAGAATAAAATACAAAGAAAATAACATTTCTGAACACAATCACTATTAAAGATTTTGTATATGTACTTTTTTATTTTACTTTTGATGCAAATTTTATCTTGTTGAGATAGAAATAGGTTGAAACCTATTGAGGTAGCAACATTCCAATTTTCTGCCTACAAAGTGCTATTTTAATACAGTGTATAATGTGTAACATGGATTTTTGTACATTTATTATATATATTGGTAGTAAAATAAAAATGGTTATTACTCCTATTTTATAGTTTTAGAAACTGAGGTTCATTAACTTATGCTGAGATGATTTGATAGTCATTCATAGTAATAGGTCCAGGTGTTTTCATTTAAAATGAAATGTTCCTTATAATATTTCATCTTTGAAAATTATTAGGTAAAACATGTGTAAGAGATAAGGATTTTATTGTTCTTACTTCTGGTCTATCTTCATTGCGATATATACCAATTTATTTTTCCTTTTCACAGACTCCCTCAAAAGGTGTTTGTGTTTTTTGATCAATTCATTGATGATCACTTATTAAATACCACAATACACATCCAAACATCTTATAATTACCATATTAAAAATACTGTAATCATCTCATCAATAACACTATTAAAATTGTTTCCCTACTTTTTTTCCTGTCCTTTATTACTGTATCACGGTATCACTGTCATCCCGTTGTCTGTCGATTCACTCGAGCGGGTGCCAGCAACGTCTTTAATCCTCCCAGCCCTGAGATTTTAGCAGCCTCTCCTTACTTGTTTTTCCCAATGATTGGAGGCTCTTTCAGGGTAAGGCGAATGAGACCTGTTATGGTTACTGTTTCTTTGGCATATCAAATACACCACGGGTAGATTGCAAGTCTCTGCCACTGCAGGCGGGATAATCTTGGTAGCTTGCCCGGCTCTCTGAGATATAATATATATAATATATATATGATTTATCTCTATGATTTATTGCTCAATGTCTGAACTCCATCAAATATGGTGTGGTAATTATGAAAAATGGATAAGAAGTGTCCAGCTGCACAGTCCAGAAAATGTCCTGGAGTGTGGCAGTGGTTGGGTAGTGGAGCTCGGCTACCAGAGGTGGGTCTCCTGGGACAGGGAGGGCCCCCACCTCCCCACTCTGAGGCTCCCCGAGTGAAAACAGCCTGGCACGGAGTCCCATCCTTTATTACGAGCAAAATATATCAAATTGAATCTCAGATGTTAGGCTATTCCACTACTTATTTTAATAGATGTCTTCAGAAAATAAACACTCTCTTATAATCATTTTTCAATCACCATACACAATAAGATAAACAAAAATACATTAGTAATCATGGTATTCAGAATGTATCCAGATTTAATCTACTAAGATGCAAGTTACACATTTGGTATCGATTTCAATTTACAGGGGGAAAAAATGTCCATATATTGCCACTTAGATATTATAACGAATCTCAAAGAAAATATTGTTTTAAATAATGTGACATTGTCTGTAAATGATAAATCTGAAGACTTTATATTTGATATTGCCTCAGTATCCCACCAGCAGATGGTGAACACCCTGCTCAGATGATCAAAAACTCCAGTGTGATAAGGCTACCGTGGTTATGAGTTTCCAAACTTGCACTCCCAGGCCTGCACTTATTATTTGTGGGACAAAAATTAGACTTCGTTTTACGTAGGCATTATTTTAATGCATCTTGTATAGAACACTAATATGATATTAATGGATACCTAAGCCTTCTTTTATTCTATCCCCCAAATGGTTTCCATTAATACTGTAACATATAGAGTTATTTCAGATTCACCTTTACTAAGTTTAGTTCTTCCATAGTACTGTTGGGGGAAAAATGTGCTCTGAAATATGGACCTAAATATTTAAAATAAACAGAAAACTCTGGGTCTTCTCAGAGTCAGGACGGGCAACCTCCCCCACCTCCCCATACTTCTGGAACCCCTGCCACCGTGTAAGCTCATCTACAGACCCTTTTCCAAAGATAGATAAACAAATAAACCTCGAAGGCATCAGCTAGCCAAAAAATTTCTCGATACCCCAGTCCCTGCTGTGACATCAGGGGCTATTTTGGGAAGCAGAGGTGGGTCAGTTTCTGCCAGACCAAAGCCCAACTCACACCCCAAGAGTTGCCACCATCCCTTCCATAAGACTTCCCAGTTAAATATTCTGGATTCTTTGGAGTGGCACTTGAAAACTTCACAATACTAACATCCTGGTCTCAGCACACCAGATTGGATAAAAATAGAACATAGGCGCCAGCTACTCTCAACCCGCAAAAACAATGAACACAGAAGGCTTGATTCATAAAAACAACTTAGTAAACCTTCAGACAAGGACTTAAGGTCCCCATGGTGGGATACAACAATTTTCATAATTTATCTTTTATTGAAATTTTTTAGCATGCCATTAGCCATTTAGTGCTAACTAGCAATATAAAAAAGTGGGTATGCTATGGGGTCAGTCTCCAGGGGTGGTTGGGAAAATGGAGACAATGTTGGAGGGAAGGCCACAGTGGGTGTGGGGTTGGGGTTGTAGTACTGAATGCCTTTAACAAATAATCTTAAACATCTCTGTAAATGATTGTGTTTATATAAAAAGGCGGGAGAAAACGAAGTTACCAGAGTGGCACTTTGGTATGATTTTCCACCATTATTATTTTTGCTACAGAACAAAAACAGGTATAAATGAATGAAAGGACGTATTTCGTATTGAATACTTCTGAAATTCAGAAAGAAAATGAATATGGCTCTCAGATATAGATAACTTTTTAATGAAAGTTATGATCACGATCATCCTGTTGTTTGTCGATTGCCTCGAGCAGGCACCTGTAACGTCTCCTTCTCCCTAGCCCTGAGATTTTAAAAGAGCCATATTCAATGCTCTTTCAGGGCTAGGAGAATGAGAACCATCATGGGTACTGGTATTTGGCATATTGAGTATGACACGGGAAGTTTGCCAGACTCTGCCATTCGGGCAGGATACTTCCGGTAGCCTGCCAAGTTTCCCAGACTAAGAAATAGATAATAAGATGTCACGCGGCTGCATTTGCAGTCGCGTGATTCCGGGAGCTGGGTTTTATAGTCTCTGGGTCTTGGCCATTGATGGGACCAACCTGGCACCAGCGGCAGCTGGTGGGTGTAACACCTACCTACTGGAAGATGGGGGATCTGGGTGGAGAAGACCCGATCCGAGCAGGCGTGGAGATCTCAGCCCTGGGACCTGCATGCCTGGGTTCCTCTGCTGGATGAAAGTTAATTTCCTTCAAAATCTGAAATTCAGTATAATGTTCAAATTATAATGAACAAACAACTTTGTAAACTGTGGTGTTTTAAATTAAGTGAAAATTTATTTTTATATAATGATAAAAAAAATCAGCTAGTAATGTGTGAGTGTGTTTATGCAGTTATGTGTTTTCTAAAACTAATCAATAGGTAATATATTTACCTTGATTGCATGTAATCAGTATGCTTGCATCAGAATACCTATCTTTTGCCTTGAAACCAGGTGTGTTTTGAGTACTTTGAAGCACATTCTTTAGTGAAAATGTACCTGAAATTCTCTACTTTTTAGTATTATAATTTGTTACTAGCAGGTTTAAAGGTAGATGGCATAGGAATTGTTACAAAATTAATAAGAATATATATAATTTAAATTATTTTCTTATAATCTCATAGCTGACAGGTTATTGAATCAAGGATAAAAATAGCATTTATGACTTCTGTTTGAAGCATACTATTTTAATGTATATCAGAAATGGGATATATATATATAATAACCTTTTGCTTTTATACAATGTTTTTATTATCTCATGTGTTTATTTGTTCAACATTGTACTTAATTCAAAAAAAAGTAGTGCAATTTTGATATATATTAAGTGAGGTATCATTCGTATAACATCAAAGAAAGACATTACATTTCAACCCAATCTACACTCTGAATGGTTACTAAAGATGAAACCCTATTTCTTTATGACTGCATCTAAGTCTAATTTGTGATTTTTCTATTTCTGTAAGCTTATTGTGACTGATAAATTATTACTAATTAATCTAAAATTATTCCATAAATGTAACACAATTTAACAATAATTAGTTAACAAAAATAATTTATGCTATTTATGATTACTCAATTCATAAGTCATGTGAAGCATTTAAAATAATTTTGTTTGACAAATATGAAGAAGCTGTTCATCCAAATATCCAAGGTAAATTGTAACAATAATATGCAGTGTATTTATCAACATGAAAAATAAGGAGTTCGTTTTATTATAACTAGACACACACATGTAATCAGAATAATCTGTAGCTAAACTCAAATTTATGTTTACTAGGAGATAATTATTCTAGAATTGCCATGGAAACAAGGGCATGTTAAGGTAGTCATCATTAAATCTTTAAGACCATTTTTGTTATAATCTCTCTGTGTTTCAAATTTGCTTATATAAAAATGTTACTAGATTACTAAAATAATTCACAAATTATTACAGTTATTACCTTACATTTTGTTCCCAGATATGCAAAATTGGCATATGCAAAGAATATTTCTATTTTCTTATCATTTACCATGTGCTAGGCAATATATTAGAAACATTTTTAGCATTTTTAAACAAGATAATATGACATAGATTGCACATAATCTTCCTCTTTTCCTCCCTCCCTTCCTTCCTTCCTTCCTTCCTTCCTTCCTTCCTTCCTTCCTTCCTTCCTTCTTCCCTCCCTCCCTCCCTCCTTTCCTTTCTTCCTCCCTTCCTTCCTCCCTCCCTCCCTCCCTTCCTCCCTCCTTCCCTCCTTCCTTCCCTCCCTCCCTCCCTCCCTCCCTCCCTCCCTCCCTCCCTCGCTCCCTCCCTCCCTCCCTTCTTTTTGTTATGAGCTAAATGTAGCAAGGTCATTTCACTTATACACTTTATTTGTTTTTGTTTGTTTGTTTGTTTTTTCTTTTGAGGTCACACATGGCAATGCTCAGGGATTACTCCTGGCTCTGCACTCAGGACTTACTCCTGGCGGTGCTCAGGGGACCATATGGGATGCTGGGAATTGAACCTGGGTTGGCCAAATGCAAGGCAAATGCCCTACCCACTGTGCTATCGTTTCAGCCCCTTTGATTTTCTTCTACTGTTATGAACTCAATATAAAAAATAGTGAGAGCTTTTCCTATCCCAATTCCCTCAAAATGAAGAGACAGAACTTCAGATTTTAGAAGATCCAGGTTTCCCTTGTAGCAAATTTTAGGTTTGCTATAATAATAAAATAATAATATAAAGAGAGAACAAAGGCTGAAGTAATCTGCCTGGATGTGAGAGGAAGAAGATGAAGGAAAGGGAGGATGGGGAGGAGAAGAAGGAGATAGAAAAGAACAAGAAGTTGCACAATAAAATGAAAAAAAAAACACCTACTGGATAGAACATATTTATGAACTGTATACTGTCTGTCACTGTCCTCCCATTGTTCATCGATTTGCTCAAGCAGGCCCACTAACGTCTTCATTTTTTGAGACTTGTTGTTACTGTGTTTGGCATATTGAATACGTCACGGGGAGCTTGCCAGGCTTTGCCGTGTGGGCAAGATATTCTCGGTAGCTTGCCAGGCTCTCCGAGAGGGGTAGAAGTTGGCCCCTCCGTTTTGCTAGGTTGGCTGCGTGCAAGGCAAACACCCTACCCACTGTGCTACCGCTCCAGCCCTGAACTGTACATATGATGAAAATATACAAAGAAACAAAATTTAACAGTAAATCAAATAGGTAAATGAATAAATATATAAATAACCGAATTTTAAAATGGTCTAAGGACCTAAGTTAAATTTTTTTCAAAGAAAGTGTCCAAACTGCTCATGGGTACATGAAAATATGCTCAAAAATGCCAATGACCTATGGATTAAGCAAATCAAAACCAAACTGACATATACTTCATACCTGGTAGAATAGCTATTACCAAAATGTCAACACTTTCATGAAAACAATTAAAAGTACTGTTAAGTTTATTCAAAAGAGTGATCCTTGCTGCCATCAGTTTTGTTTTGTTGTGTATAATATAGCAATTTCTGATATCTATTTTCATTGCCTACTAAACCATGATGATTAAATACCCAAATTATCCACTTTTCATACCATCTGTCTCCATAAATTTTGTTTAAGGAGCGATAGCACAGCGGTAGGGCATTTGCCTTGCACGCAGCCAACATGGCCGACCAGAGTTCGATTCCTCTGCCCCTCTCAGAGAGCCCGGCAAGCTACCGAGAGTATCTCGCCCGCACGGCAGAACCTGGCAAGCTCCCCATGACGTATTCGATATGCCAGACACAGTAACAACAAAGTCTCCAATGAAGACGTTACTGGGCCCGCTCGAGCAAATCGATGATCAACGGGAGGGCCTTTACTTTACTTTACTTTTACAGATTAATTTCCTTAATATATTAATTTCTTTGCCATTTGTCAAGAGTTCATTTGAACACCATTGGGAAAAACCATGATGCGCAAAAGAAGGTACTCTCAGGGAACATAATTTGGTATAGTATGGAGAACAGCATGGAGTTGGTATTCTCAAAAACAGTAACAACAACAAAAGAACTATAATAATATATAGTAATTTCAATACAGGATATGTATCCAAGGAAAATTCAGAGGAAATCTAGAAGAAATTCTTGTACTTCAATATTCAATATTTACAGAAACCAAGATAAAAAATAAAAAGACATTTGTAGTGAATTGGCTTCTATCAATACTACCAAATTAATTCAATAGGGAAACTACAGGATTTCAACAAAATTGTACTATGAAAGTTTATTTCTATATGTAAAGGAATAAAACTGAACTCATACAACAAATCATATATAAAAATAAATTCAAAATGGACCAAGGCTGGGGGCTGGAGCAATAGCACAGTGGGTAAGGTGTTTGCCTTGCACGTGGCCAACATAGGTTCAATTCCTAGCATCCCATATGATCCCCCAAGCACTGCCAGGAGTAATTCCTGACTGCAGAGCCAGGAGTAACCCCTGAGAATTGCTGGGTGTGACCCAAACAGCAAAAAATAAAATGGACCAAGGCTTAAATTTAAGATATTAAACTTTAAAAAACTAGAATAAAACATATATAAGTCTATTTATCTTACATTAGAAAATATTTTCTTAAGTATAACAAGTATATTTTGATTAGAAAATAAAAAATAAACTGAGTTTTATCAAAACTAAAAATATATTAGAGGCTTTGCGCCACATGCTATAATGTTCAGAGTTTACTCCTGACTCTGTGCTCAGAGATCACTCTCAGTGACTCCAAGTATCATATGCTGTTTCAGGTAGTCAAACTTGCCACATACAAGGCAAGCACCTATTTTTCCTATATTATTTCTCCAGCCCAAAAGGCAACTGGTTTCAAATGAAAACTATCAAGAAAATTGAGAACAACACACTGAATTGGAAAAGAATATTTTCAAATTAAATATCTAATAACATTCTTCTATCCATAGCTGGTGTCCATATAAAGATAATTTCACAACTCAAAAATAAATAGCTCGATGTAAAATGGGTCAAGGTTCTGAATTAACATTTCTCCAGAGAAGGTATACAAATGGTCAATGAAGACTGTAGCATTGTCCTCCCGTTGTTCGTCAATTTGCTTGAGTCGGCACCATTAACGTCTCACAACAAATTGTGAGACTTGTTGTTGCTGTTTTTGTCATATTGAATATGCCACGGTAGCTTGCCAGGCTCTGCTATGTGGGTGAGATACTCTCTGTAGCTTGCCAGCCTGTTCAAGAGGGGAGGAGGAATCAAACCCAGGTCGACCACGTACAAGGCAAATGGCCCTACCCAATGTGCTATCACTCCAGCCATAGGTCAATGAACAAAGAAGAAAATTTTTAATGTCATTTGCATTCAATGCTCCACTACTTCCACTACCCAGTCACTGCCACACTCCAGGACGCTTTCCGGATGAATGTCCTGATGGAACTATCACATCTTCCAGAAGGGCAATGGAGAAGACTATCCATGACTTGTACTCGGATCTCTTCGATAGCCACCTCCACCTGCCCACTACCAAATTCCGCAGGATGGGGATGTAGTTCCCAACATTCTCCCTTGCAAAATCCAATCCGACATGCCATTTTGTTGGTAAAGAAGTGAACGCACGCAGCCCAGACAAGGTCAGACCCGAATACCTGAAGAACCTGCCATCAGTACTCATCAATACACCAGCTCGGCTCTTCACATGCTACCTGTCTGAATGCAAGGTAACGTCCCACTGGAAAACCAGCAGGACTGTACTACTGTACAAGAAGGGAGACATCCACGACATTGGCAACTGTCACCTGATCTGCCTATTTTCTGTCATCTGCAAGTTGTTCACTTGAGTCATCCTGAATAGGATTGGCAGAACACTAGATGAAGGACAACCATGCAAGCAAGCTGGGTTCCGCAAAGGATTCAGTACCATCAACCATATCTATACGATAACCAAGCTCATTGAGTTTTCTCGGGAGTTCAAGATGCAGCTCTGTCTAACGTTCATTGATTTAAAGAAGGCCTTTGATTCTGTTGAGACGAAAGCGTTCATCGAAGCCCTAGCCAATCAGGGCATTCAAGCCCAATACATCAGGATCCTCCATGAGCTGTATTGTGGATTCACTACCAGGATCTCACCATTCTACAAAGAAGAGATCATCCATGTCAAGAGAGGGGTTCAGCAGGGTGATACCATTTCACAGAAACTCTTCAGTGCCACCTTCAAGAACATCATGTGATGACTGGAATGGGAAGGAATGGGAGTGAAGATAGATGGTCGGCAGCTATACCACCTCTGCTTCACTGATGACATCGTTCTAATTACACCAAAGATTAGAAAAGTGGCACCAATGCTGGCTGACTTCAACCATGAGTGTGGAAAGGTCAGATTACAGCTGAATATCACAAAGACAATGTTTATGAGAAATGGTCTCATTCCTGATGTTCCATTCGCTCTCAATAGAATGAATATCTTCGAATGCAACAATAATGTGTACCTAGGTCGAGAAGTCAACATGACGAATGATTTGGCACTTGAATTGTGCAGGAGGAAGAAAGCAGCTTGGAACGCCTTCAAGAGCTTCAAAGAAATATCTAAGAGGATCAAGAACCTCTGGCTCCAGGCACATCTCTTGGATCCCATTGTTCTTCCTGCATTAAAATACGCCTCAAAGACTTGGGCCCTAGGAAAGCAGGATGAGAATGCTATTCAGGTCTCCCAAAGAGGAATCGAAAGAGCTATGCTTAGAGCATCAGGCTTTACTCAAGTATGTGAAAGAATCCAGAGTTCTGACCTCTGTCGATGATCAAGAATCAGAGACTTTGTCTCGTTTGCCAAGGCATCAAAAATCAGATGGGCTGGACACATAATGAGATTTGGAGACGACTGCTGGATTAGAGCCATTACCAACTGGATTCCATGGGATGTCAAAAGACTGCGCATCCACCCACCTATGAGATGGTCAGACTTCTTCATCAAGACCATGAACAATTGGTTTGAGGCTCTTCATGTTCCTAGAATGAGCAGACGCCATTGGGTTACACTAGCACGCGACAGGGACGAATGGAGACATTATTGGTGCCCTCTCGATCAAATCAATAAATAACGGGATGTCAAATGATCAAGTGATTTGCATTCAATAAATGCAAACAAAACCTTGATGACATATTACACTCACTGGGTGGTTATTATTATAATTATTTTATACATAATAGACTTGAGGTATGGTATAGAAGCTAGAACAATTGCCTTGTACAGAGTCAACTGGGGTTCATCTCATACACAGAGACCCTCACTCCCACTTAGGTGTAATCCCTGAACACAAAGTCATGAATAACCCTGCACAGAGCTGGTTGTGGCCCCCAAGTAAAATAAATAATTTTGAGAGTGTTTCATGCTGTGCCAAGTTATTGAACTCAGGGCTCCTCTATGTAAGCATTCAATCCAGACCTTTTGGGCTGACTCCTTAGCCCAAGTTCTCTGTCTTTGTTGGGAGGATTCATTTCCTGTGCTACAAGGTTCCTAGACCATTACTAGAAGTGACCCCAAAGCACAGAGCTGAGGGTAGTCTCTGAACAACATTGGGTGTGACCCCCCCATAAACAAAAAAATTAAATTTAAAAGATATTGCCATGTTGGTTTAAGGTTAGATGAATAGATCTTGCCACATTGCAGCTGACTCACAGAAACCATTGTTGTTTCATGGTATTTTTGGCAATATTTAAGAGCAACCAAAGGAAGCAACAACATAACTGGGAAAGAACATCTAAATGACAGGGTAAGACCTCTAAGTCATTGCCAGACAGATTTCCAGGCTCCTCTGAGATTACATTATCCTCAAAATCATATGTTCCTACATTCTATATATTTAAAACTTCTGACTCCAAATCATTACATTAGGGTAGCTTTTACAGCAATTGTTCTGAAGCACACAGAAAGGATATAATTATAGAGAGATAACAGAAGTTTAGTGACAGAATGCAGGGAGTCAACACAATGGCTATTTAGTGTATCTCCCAGAAGGTTTAACCTTCTAACACACTTAAATCCGAAGGCACTGCACCTCTGAAAATACTTCATTACCTTTAGCAGAATGTTTGCACATTGTTGAAAATCCTTGCAGCTTCAAGACATAGGAGAAAATGTTCCATCCTTAGCCCAGATCAGACCTTATGTTTCGTCTGCTGTTAGACTGGGTATTTACATAGTTCATGCTCCTGTGTCTTAGCTTACTACTTTAACTCCATATTTTTTCATTTTATTTTTATCACTTTATTTTTTTTATTAGTGAAACACCATGAGGTACAGTTATAGACTTATAAATTTTTGTGCTTGGGTTTCAGTTATACAATGATCAAGTACCCATCCCTCCACCAGTGCCCATCCTCCACCACCACGGGTCCCAGCATCCCTCCCACCCCCCATCACCCCTGTCCCACCCTGCCTCTGTGGCAGGGCATTCCCCCTTGTTCTCTCTCTCTTCTTTTGGGTACTGTGTTTTGCAAGAGAGGCCTTGAGTGGCAATCATGTTTGGTCTATAGACTACTTTCAGCGTGCTTCTCCCACCCTGGGAGGGTCTCACAACACCCTTTATTTGGTGCTCTCTTCTCTATCTGAGCTTCCTTTTCACCTAGCACGTGTGGCTGGCCTCCAAGCCATGGAGCAAAATTCCTGGTACTAATCTCGGCCATTCTTGGGTATTAGTCTCCCATTTTGTTACTTTATGTTCTCCAGATGAATGCAATCTTTCTGTGTCTATCCCGCTCTTTCTGACTCATTTCGCTTAACATGATACTTTCCATGTAGTACCACTTGTATGTAAATTTCATAACTTCATCTTTTCTAACAGCTACATAGTACTCCATTGTGCAGATGTACCAAAGTTTCTTTAACCAGTCATCTGTTCTCGGACACTCAGGTTTTTTCCAGATTCTGGCTATTGTAAAGAGTGCTGCAATGAACAAACAATTGCAGATGTCACTTCGACTATACTTTTTTGCCTCTCTGGGATATATTCCAAGGAGTGGTATTGCTGGGTCAAATGGGAGCTCAATTTCTAATTTTTTGAGAATCGTCCATACTGTTTTTCAAAATCAACACCATTTTTTGCCTGTTGCAGTAGTTGATAATATTTGTTATCTTTCTGTTATTTTCAATGTTTTAAATAGAATCATCATGAGATACAGTTATAAGCTTTCATGTTTGAGTTTCAATCATTGAATGATCAAACACCCATCCCACCATCAGTGCACATTCTCCACCACCAATGTCCCCCGTATATCCCCCCTTTCCAACCCTCCCCCTGCCTCCATGGCTGACAATTTCCCCCACACTCTCTCTCTGCTGTTGAGTATTATGGTTTGCAATACAGATACTGAGAGGTTATCACGTTTGGTCCTTTGCTTTCAGCACACATCTCCCATCCCGAACAATTCTTCCAACCTCATTGTCTTAGTTATCCCTTCTAAATTTTAGCTGACTTCTCCCCCAACTCATGAGACTGATTTCCAATTATGGTGTAATATTCCTGGTCCTTGTGTCTACTGTCCTTTAACGTCAGTCTCATAGTATCTTATTTTATATTCCACAAATTAGTGCAATCCTTCTATGTCTGTCCCCTCTTTCTGACTCATTTTACTTCACTTGATCACTTGATCACTTGATTTCCCGTTAATCGTCAATTTGCTCCAGCAGGCACCAGTAACGTCTCCATATGTCCCTGTCGCGTGCTAGTGTAGCCTAATGGTGTCTGTTCTGTCTAGGGACACGAAGAGCCTCAAGCCCATCATTCATGATCTTGATGTAGAAGTCTGACCATCTGGTAGGTGGGTGGCCACGTGGTCTTTTAACATCCAGTGGAACCCAGTCGGTAACAGCTCTAGTCCAGCGGTCGTCTCTAAATCTCATTACGTGACCAGCCCATCTGATTTTTGACACCTTGGCAAACGAGACAGTGTCCCTGATTCTTGATCGTCAACGGAGGTCAGAACTCCAGATTCTTTCTCTCTTTTGAGTGAAACGTGATATTCCAAGCATAGCTCTTTCTATTCTTCTTTGGGAGACCTGGATAGCGTTCTCATCCTGTTTGCGTAGGGCCCAGGTCTCTGAGGCATATGT
Source organism: Sorex fumeus (assembly GCF_029834395.1). Lineage (NCBI taxonomy): Eukaryota > Metazoa > Chordata > Mammalia > Eulipotyphla > Soricidae > Sorex > Sorex fumeus. Next base: position 1,436,168 of record NW_026606181.1, on the reverse strand, counting down.
TAATGCAGGAAGAACAGTGGAATCAAAGAGATGTGCCCGGAGCCGGAGGTTCTTCGTCCACTTAGCTATTTCTTCGACGTTCTTGAAGACCTTCCAAGCCGCTCTCTTCCTCCTGCACAACTCGGATGTCAGGTCATTTGTCATGCTGACTTCTCGTCCTAGGTACACATAGCTGTTGCATTCGGAGATGGTCGTTCAAGTTGTATATAAGTCTTGAAACTGACTCTAAGTCCTAATACTAATACTTTAATTTACACTGTGAAAGGAGCGATAACAAAGCACCTTGCAAGCGGCCGATATGGTCAACCCTAGTTCAGTTCCTCCGCCTCTCTTGGAGAGCCCGGCAAGCTACGGAGAGTATCTTGCCCACACGGCAAAGCCTGGCAAGCTACCTGTGACTTATTCAATTTGCCAAACACAGTAACAAATCTCACAATGTTACTGGGCCAGCTCGAACAAATTGATGAACTACGGGAGGACAGTGACAGTGACAGTGACACTGTGGAAAGAGAAGAATAATAGATCATACCAATTTCAACCACAAATTGAGTATATAAATGTGTTTTCTAGGGCTGGAGCGATAGTACAACAGGTAGGGCATTTGCCTTGCAAGCAGCTGACTCGGGCTCAATCCCCATCATCCTATATGGCCCCCAAGCACCACCAGGAGGAATTCCCGAGTGCAAAGCCAGGAGTAACCCCTGCACATTGCCGTGCGTGACCCAAAAAGCAAAAAAAAAAAGTGTTTTCTAAAATATTTTCAATAAGATCGAAGTGGGGAGGGGAAGTGGCTAGGTTGGGTGGAAAACACAGTAGGTTAGAGTGCATACCAGAAGCCCTGGATTCAATCTCTGCCACTGCATTGTCCTCTTACAACCTCAGGGGTGTTCTTGGTAGCCCCCACGCTGCTGGACTGGGTAACACTACATTGTTGACCAGAGAACATTGAACTAACTGACCCATACAGAAAGGTGAATTACCATTGTTATTTGCCCCCACACCTCCAAGAATAGTTTTCTGTCTCAGGTAAGGCTATCACAGGCAAACCCTAAAGTTTCATTGACCTTAAACAATAAATGTGTATTTTTCACTTACTTAACAGTGTAAGTAAGTGGCTGCTTCCGAGATCTTCAGCTGCCCAGGCTCTGCTTGGGGCAGGGAGGGAAATTCAACCATCCCCTTCCAAGGGGTCCTGGTGAGGACAGCCATGCGCAAAGGCAGGAGACTCTGCATTGTTCTCTTCCGGGGATCGGATTTTATAGTCTCTGGGTCTTGGTGGTTGATGGGATTACACAGGCTGGGGGTCAGATGGTGGGTGTGATGCCTAGCTACTGGAAGATGGGGGATCTGGGTGGAGGGGGCCCAGTCCTGATCCAAGCAGACTTGGAGATCTCAGTCCCAGGTCTTGCACACCTGGGTTCCTCTGCCAGTTTCTTCATGCATGAGGCTCATCCAAGCGTATGGAGAGTGGTCTTAAACATGGCTGTGGCTGGGTTCTGGAGGTCTTCAGCTGCCAGGGCTCTGTTCGGGGCGAGGAGGGAAACTCAACCCGCTCCCCTCCAAGAAGCCCCGGTGAGGACAGCCAGGAGTGGGCACAGGAGACTCTGCCATGCTTAAGGCCACTCTCCACATGCTTGGCAGAGCCTCACGCATGAAGGAACCAGTAGACGAACCCAGGTGTGCGGGACCTGGGCTGAGATCTCCAAGGCTGCTTGTATCGGGACTGGGCCTTCTCCACCCAGATCCCCCATCTTCCAGTAGCTAGGCATTACACCCACTAACTGCCCCTGGTGCCTTGTAATCCCTTCAATGGCCAAGACCCAAAGACTATAAAACCAAGCTCCCGGAAGTACGTGGCCACTTATTGTCTAGTTCTCACTCTTGGAGAACCTGACAGGATACCAAGAATATCCTGTCCGCACGGCAGAGTCTAGCAAGCTCGCCATCCCATATTCGATGTGCCAAAACCCAGTGACAATGATGAGTCTCATTCCCCTCACCCTGAAAGAGCCTCCAACGTGGCACTTGCTCAAATCTCAGGGCTAGGATGATTGGGGGTGTTACTGGTGCCTACCCAAGAAAATTGATGAACAACAGTATGACAGTGACAGTGATAACAGACTGTCCTAAATTTAGTTGAGATTAGGGAAGGGGGTTGTATTATGACCCAGGCAATTACAGTTTCCTCTACAAAGAAGTTTGAAACCATATCATTAACAGTATTATACACCAGGATGTTCTCAAACAAAATTATTTTTTAAGTGGCTTCCTGAATGCTCTTGTGTATTAGTGTTTCACTAAGAAATATATAATATGCAATGAAGGTTATTGGGAAGGTTTTTATATAGGTCTAGAAAAAACAGTGATTTCTTCCATTGATTTCTGTTGTCATGATCTTGCTCATGAGGCCACATCTCCATAAAAGAACATCTGGAGATGTACCTTTTCCTTTTTTATACATCTAAAAATAAATCAGTCTTAAATAAATCAGTCTTAGAGCCTGAAAAGCTACTGAGAGTATTCTGACCGCATGGCAAAGCCTTGTGTACTTCTGTACTAAATAACATGGCTTAGTACAGAAGCTACCCGTGACATATTCAATTGCCAAAAACAGTAATAAGTCTCACAATGGAGATATTACTGGTGCCTACTCGAGCAAATCCGTGAACAACGGGAGGACAGTGCTACATAATATAGCAAATGTTATAATTGTCAGATTTCCCTGATCACTTTAGTTATTCCTTTCTTTACATATTCATTACATTTGTATTCAAATCATCTGAGAGAATTGGCTCATGTAAGATTGGCTCAGTGATTGAAAATAAAATCGTAAAAATGGGTTAGAGGTATTTTCTGCTGGGATCAGAGAGATGGTACAGGTGGTTAAGCACTTGTCTTGTACGTGTTTGACCCGAATTTAATCCCCGTCACCCCATATGATTTCCCAAGACTCACCAGAATTGATTCCTGAGTGCCGAGCCAGAAATAAGCAGTGAGCACTGCCAGATGTGGCCCCAAATTTCCAGTGCCTCAAAAGTAGTTATCTGCCAATGGTGGTGAATGCAGTGTCAGGGATCAGATCTAGTGGCCCTTGATAGCTGTGTGCTCTGAGCTCTCTTCCCAGCTCTTTCTCTCTTTTTCAGGAAGAGCTCTTTGGATTACCCCTTGTGGTAAAGTGAAGGAGGTATTCCTGGCTCTGTGGTCAGGGTGAACCTTGGTTGTGAAAATGGGACTATATGTCGTGCAAGGGTTTCAAACTAGGGTTATGGCCAATGCAACTTTATGTGAGCAAAATGCATGAATTATATATTTATGTATTCCAAACAATTTTACATATTTTGACACCCCACATCCCTTGATATCTAGCTCTGATTTCTCCTATAACTCCTGTTAGCAATTTTCTGTGTATAAAGAGATTTGCGTGACTTTATTATTCTGACTCTGTAATACAGGAGCCAGTAGAAGCCATTTACAAGAGTCGTCTGAAATTACTAGGTGTGAAACTAATCCTCTATAGTGAGAGACAGACACCCAAGTTTCTGTTCTATTGGAGCAACATTTCTGAGAGGTATTCTGAACATCTTCCAGGAGTCCTGGTAGATTCAAAGCCATGTTACTTAGTACAGAAAACTCAGGAATAAATTCTTTTTTTTCGGTGGTGGCAGGGGGTACCTGGGTCTCATCTGACAGAGGTTCAGAGATCATTCCTAGCTCTGCACTCAGAACTTACTATTGGTAGTACTCACGGGCCATGCAAGATGTCAGGGATTGAACCCCAGTCACCCATATGCAGGCGAGAGCCCTACTTGTTGTGGCACCTCTCCAGCTTCTAATTCTTGACCTGTTTGACCAGGTGGTTGGGTGACTTTGTCTCCTCAATCTTACTGTACTTCATTTTTTAATTTATTTTTTGGCTTTTGAGGTGCCCCTGGCAGTGCTCAGGGCTTACTCTGTCTCTGCACTCAGGGAACACTCCTGGCAGGATTCAGGGGTCCATCTATATATGGAATGCTAGGAATTAAACCTGGGTCTGTCATGTGCTAGGCAATCTCTCTACCCACTGAGTTATCTCTACAGTTCCTCCTTGTACTCATCTTTTTAACTTCTCCATCTTGGGATCATGTTCCAGATAAACTCCCTATATCCAAGTTTTTGGCTCAGGTTCTGTTTTTAAGGGAATCCATTTTTTGGGGGGGAGGAGTCACACACGGAGATGCACAGGGGTTACTCCTGGCTCTTCACTCAGGAATTACTTCTGGGGGGTGGTGCTCGGGGGGCCATATGGGATGCTGGGAATCAAACCCCGATTGACCGCGTGCAAGGCAAATGCCCTACCCACTGTGCTATAGCTCCAGCCCCAAAGGTATCCATTCTTAAAGATGACATTTAAGAAAGAATTTTTAGTGTTATTAAAGATGTAAGATTCCATTCGAAGTCACTCAGTCAATAAAGAATGCTCATCTGTGTCTAGTACTCCAACTTATTCTTCTGAGTTTGTTTTTACTTTTAATAATCTCTGAATCTATATAGAATGTTCTCCTTTGAATTGTGCATTCAATATCATGGAGACACTAAGTTCCATCACAGGTATAAATGGTGAAATAAACAACACTGTATTCTTAAAAAACTTACCATTTAAAATGGACACCCAAAACACACGTTGTCATATTGAATATTCAACAACAATTTCTCTGGTCTCTTTAAAAAATGCTGTTTTCATTATTCTGCTGGGACAATGCCACACTTCTATCAGAGTTTTCAGCATAAACAAAAGGGCAACAGATGCCTGCAAGCTGAAAGTAGTTATCTTAACCTTTTTCTCTAATGTCAACAGCGAAGAATAATATTGGATATAAAATCCTCTGAGATTTACACCCTGATTTAAACACTGACCTAGCCCCTGCTATTATTTGATTTCTTTTTTCTTTTCTGTATTTGTTCCATACTGAGAGATGTAATGATACATGAGAAGCATCACCAGTGGTGTGTTATTTCAGGAAAAGTAGTGTTTGTAAAATATCATTTGAAACACTCAAATCTCAATCAAGTCTAATTTATCACTGCCATAATCAGCATGATGGTGTTGTTGGAAAGCCTGCGTATCATTTTCTAAGATAGAGAAATAAAACCACCTCTCATCAGCACCATTTCTGCTACATTTTAAAACTATGTGACCACTCAGAGAATAGATTCTATTTTTTCATTGTTGTTTCTCTATAATGCAAAGTGCTATATTGAATTTGTTTTTCTATGCCGGTACATTTGTATTTCCAAGTGATTTCATCTGACTTTGTTGAGAAGCGAAGATAATGAGCTTCATGATCCCCGCTATTAGTAACATAAGCCAAGAAGGGTACTCTGGTATTTATTTGTCTCAACACACTTAGGCATACTTGTGTATAGCTAAATTGCTCACTTAATGCATTAAGTCTATTTTCCAAGTGGATATATATCATTTAAATTTCTAGGTCATTCCTTTTGCACCACATTTCTGCTTATTCTATCACCAAGTCTTTCAAACAATCAGCTCTTGATCGCATTCTAATTGATATAATTCTTGTCACTTCATGCCTTTCTTTCTCAAACTGCTTCTCCACTCTCACTGATATAAAGTCAGCTACATTATTGTTTTCTTCCTGGAGAAAGTTCCAGTGCCCCTCTCTTTATGACCTCCTTTTTCTCTACTAACATATTCTGTGTCTTCTTTGAAGCAGCAACAGCTCTAGAAATACGGTTGCAAATAAGAGGAAGCCGGATGTCAGCACCCAGATGATACCTCAGCCAGGTGATTTTGTTGTGAGTTTATTTATTGAATCATTAGATAAGAAAATAACATTCTCTTGCCTAGTGAATTCTATTTGTTTCTGCATATCTGTAGTAAGGAATTAAATAACTGGAATGGAGAATATGAAAGAAAACTATTATGATGATATTTCCTGCTTAGTTTATTTCCCCACTAACATCCCAAAGAGTCTCACACAGCTTACAGTAAAAGCAGAATGTGTGCAGAGTATTTAAAATAAGGAGGAAAGGTTGACCAAGCCATATAGATAGGAATATAGTTTCATGCACAAAGTAACAAAAATTGGTATTTCATATTCTTAAGCTTTGCCATCCAGAGAAATCATATAATTTCAAATAAATAGATTTTGAAAGCCAAAGCTAATTAAAATCAGATCACACGATACAGTTGGTGGAGCTGATTGGCTAACAGAGAATCAGACAACCATAGCAGACAGACACTAATCTGCCCAAAGAAACTTGTCAAGGTTTAAGAGTTGTGGGTGGAGAAGGGGAATCAGGTAGTCTTGTAAAAACAGAAAGACACAAGGAGAGTTAATCTTCAGTGCAACCTAACAGTAAAGTCTCAAATGGTGTGTTTCCTTTCCTTTCATACGTGTACTGTTTGTTTTACAGTACATTGTACATTACATTACATTATATTATAGTTACATTACAGTTCATTACAGTTCATTGTACAGCTCTAAAGTACAAATAATTTTTAAAAACGTAAATAATTATCATGTATTCGCAATATAATCCTAATATTGACGTGTTTAAAATGAAAAAAAAAAACTTTGGGCTGTCAAAAAAGTACAGTGGGTAGGGTACTAGAGACTGATTCAGCTTCAATACCCAGCACTCCAAATAGTTCTCTAGTTGTTCTAGGAGTGATTCCTGGGAGGAGAGCCTGGGGTAAGCCCTCAGAACAGTGTGGGCCAAACAAAACAAAACACAAACTCAAATGCAAAAAATTTGATATTTTCTAAAAATATGAAGTAGAGAGACTAGAGTTAATTAATTTTAGAGTATGCCACAATTTCTCTTTGTCCAAGTGCAGAATGAGATCTACTTCATTAGCTATTACCCAAATTCATTTTATTTTCTTGTTTTTGCTGACATTCTTTCCTATGCACTGATTAAATATTCTTCTTCTTCCAGTTTCTCTGTGTTGAAACACTAGTTACTTTTCAAGGTCCAACTAGATGCCAACTCCTCCACGAAGCTTTCACCTATAAACGGAATTCAATGACTCTCAGTATGTAGGAACGGTGTTTAATCAGTGCCAGACACAAAGTAGTCATTCAATTGATTGCTTCAATTGAATAGCATCCTTTCCACAGTAGGAAAAAAAATTGCGTGTTCATGTACTATTCAAAGAACCAGTGATAAGAACAATTTTAAAAACCTGCTTCTCTGTCATAGGGTAAATGTCTCTATATATTGGTCCTTTTAATTTTAGATTGGTTGTAGGAATGCCAGTTTTATTTTAAAATATGTAGAATGGAGTGTTCTAAACTTTAACCTCAATCAGAATAACATTGTGGGTTTAATTTTACACAGAATTGTTGGCTCAACTCTTAGTTTATAATTTATTTTTTTTAGTAGTAGATCAGTTGTTGGTTTTAAATACTGCATTTCTAGCAAATTCTAGAGGACAGAAAAATGTCACCTAGTTCAGAAATCACATGATGAGAATCATCTGGTTTACTAAGAGTTTATCAAGTTTATTAAGACCTAATAAACTAGCACTTTTCAAATGGGCCCATCACAGATAGACCCTTGTGACATCTGGAATGGATTTGTTTGTTTTTGTTGGGGGAGACCTCACCTGCAGTGCTCTGGGGGCCCAAGGTCCCTCCTAGTGATTCTTTGTTTGGGGCCATACTTATCGTGCTCAGGGCTTACTCCTGACTCTGCACTCACAGATTACACCTGATGGTACTAACAGCCCATATGTGGTGTGGAGGATCAATCAAACTTGGGTTAGCCACATGCAAGACCAGCTCCATATTTGCTCTGGTCACACTTCTAGTGATTCCTGGACAACTGGGCCAGCAGTTCAAAATCAGGGCCCAAGGATATGGTTCTGAGATACACAAAATTATCAGGTTCTCTCAGAAGTGCTCAGGGTTACTAATATAGACAGATGGGGGTTCTGGAAGTTAACTGTTGGGGAATAATAAAACTTAAAAGGAGATCACCTATCCCTGAAGTTGCGCAAGGGTGTGAAGACCACATATGTTTACTGTAAAAAATACTGTGCGCTTTGGAGAGGATTTAACTGAAACATCACCCAGATGCAGAAATCCAAGACCCCATCCAGAGAAAGATGGACTCCTCAAAAAAAAAAGTTACAGAAGAATCTATGAGATTATAAAGAGCCTATCAATAGTGCTGGGCTTTCCTGTGACAACATCCAGATTAGTTTTCATGTATGCACATCTCTAGGAAAAAAAGAAGAAAAAAACGTTTGGAAGAATTGTATCCAAGTTTTCCCAAAAGCCATCCAGGGCTTGCTCTTTAATCTCCTGTTCTCTCTTGATATCTTGCTTGTTTGTTTCTCTGTCTCTTTACTTGCCTATTTTAATTCTGGAGAAGCCCATGTTCTCTTTTAAACATATATTTCTCCCCCTTCACACATTTTTAAATGTTTCAATAAAAGCTATCTTGCATCACCATTTTACATCATCCTGAAATTCTTTTTTTGTGAGGGGAAAATGTTGGGTGCACGATACCTGTACTGATTAGTGCTGAACTGATCTGGACCAGGCATTTCCCTGAGCACTGGTGTGTGTGGTGGGTCAAGCAGAGAAGTGGAAACACTCTTTTCTCGAGTCGACGGACCTTGCTCTCCACTTTACAGAGCCACCAGCAAGAGTACCTATGTGATGCCAGAGACCAAAGAGAGGATTGACCACATCTAAAGTCTGCACTTTGACTTCAGCACCATTTTGGCCCTTGAACATCATTTAAATACGTGAATTGCACATTTCTAGGGAGTTTAATTCAGCTAGATGGCCATCGGAACTGTGTGCTTAATGAGTTCCAAGGATTCTAATGATTCTGATGTTTAAGAAACACTTCTGTATTGTAATTCGTTTTCTACTACTGATTTTGTTTTATTAGCAGCTTATCCATGACAGGGTGTGGTCCCCAAACAAAAGCAATAAGACCAAACACATAAAGGTTGAATGGCTTCTAAGGACTGCGAGACCCCACTGGTACATCTCTTTCTCACTCTGTATCTCCTGCCAGGACTTGAACCAAGGACCTCTTGATCTCTCGGGTTGCACACTCACTGAGCCACATCCCAGCCCCATTGAGGACATTTTTCATTTGGGTGACTGTCCAATCCCCAGGTCCAGGATCTCTCTTTCTTCATCTTCTCTGTGGCTGGAGTGATAGCACTGTGGGTAGGGTGTTTGCCTTGTATGCTGCCGACCCAGGTTCAATTCCGCCACCCCTCTCAGAGACTGGCAAGCTACCGAGAATATCTGCCTGCACGGCAAAGTCTGGCAAGCTCTCCATGATGTATTTAATATGCCAAAAACCGCAACAAGTTGTCTCACAATTTGTTGTGAGATGTTACTGGTGCCCAGCAAATCAATGAACAATGGGAGGACAGTGCTACAGCATCTTATCTACTTATTTAATCATTAAAAGCATAATTTTTTTCATGAGTGAATACTTCTCACAATAGGATAGATATTTGGGGGTAATAGAGATGATTTAATTAGATATTATGAATCTACAATTCCTCCTAGATAGCTTCATACGGTTTTTCACAATAAAGACAGGAATCAACTTTCACTACAAAGATAAAATATAAAATAAATGATCAGGAAAGTATCTGAACTCCCAATTCAGTACACAGCCACATATCACCTATTTACATAAATACATTGACCTGATGATGCTTGGGAATAAAGGTAAAAAGGTAAAGGCCCTCCCGTTGTTCGTCGATTTGCTCGAGCAGGCCCAGTAACGTCTCCATTGGAGACTTTGTTGTTACTGTGTTTGGCATATCGAATACGTCACGGGGAGCTTGCCAGGCTCTGCTGTGCGGGCGAGATACTCTCGGTAGCTTGCTGGGCTCTCCGAGAGGGGCGCAGGAATCGAACTCGGGTCGGCCATGTTGGCTGCGTGCAAGGCAAACGCCCTACCGCTGTGCTATTGCTCCAGCCCTTGGGAATACCAAGGTAATATCTGCAGGAATAACTATATCTTAAGCAGAATTACCTGGTTGTCAGCTTCATATCCAGAAACTGGGAGTAAATCATGTTTTTCATTTCTCTAATACATATCTTTAGTATTCTGAAATATGCATTCAATTGAACTTTCTTCAAGATTTGATTCTGTGGAGTTGTTCTGGGGTTGTATTCTCTAAATCCTAGTCCCATTTTTTAAGGGCATAGTACACTTCATTGTCTCCATTACTACCTATCATGAGCTGCTGATTTTCCTTCCTGAAATAGAGAGAACTCATTCACCCCACCTCAACATGGGACTCCAATGAAGTCTCCATTCCTCTGAGTATGAGTTCTATAAAATACCATGCTATAAAAAAACTTTTATTTATCATATGTTGTTAATTATTTCAAATGCAGACAAAGATTTGATGTACACGATTAAAAGTTGTGCTAACAAGTAATACTAAAAGTAACATTTGCCCAGCAAGGCTGGAGCTATAGCACAGCAGGTAGGGAATTTGCCTTGCACGTGGCCGACCTGGCTGACTGGAGTTCGAGTCCTCCGCTCCTCTCAGAGAGCCTAAAAAGCTACCGAGAGTATCTTGCCTACATGGCAAAGCCTGGCAAGCTACCCGTGAGGTATTCGATATGCCAAACACAGTAACAACAAATCTCACAATGAAGACATTAGTGGGCCTGCTCGAACAAATCGATGAACAATGGGAGGACAGTGCTACAGAGCTACATTGCCCATCAAGGACTTACAAAAGCACTTGCCGCTCAGGAATCAGTGAGCTAATGCACAATCGTCTCATGGACTCCGTGATTTAAAGCAAGTATTTCTTACAGATCTAAGGGGCGACTTTAATTGGAAAAGGATGGAATTTAGGCTCTTGGTGCTACACCTCAGACTGGAATCAAATCTTTTCCATATAGATCTTATCTGTTTAGCACCAGCAGCTGCCCAAAATATGCTCTGCTAGAAGTGAGTGGCAGAAGTTCAAAAACCAAGTCAAATCATGTCATCTACATTAACTACCACACGTATACCAAACTTGCTAACTGCAAAATTTGCTAAACAACAAAGCAAGGTATATGGTGAAGAACAATCCAAATAGCATTCTGTTTATTTACTCCTTAAAGGAGAATTTTTTAAAAATGTTTCACTCACGACCACTTTTGTCTGAAAAATTTTATGCAACACCCATTATGGGTGTACAGGTGTATGAAATAGGTACATTGATATGTATACATTTACTGATAATACTTCATAATTCTACCATTTTAAACAATGTTTTAGGAAGTTACATACCTGGGGTCTCAACCTACAATTTCAGCAGTTTGACTAGAGCTAATTTATAATAATATATTTGTTTTAGGAGTTCCCTTTCCCCTTATCTTTCCCCCATCATTTAATTTGATGAGCACATTTTGATTACTAGATCACAATTTACTATAAAAGTTATAAATGAGGAGCTGACAACATATATAGTGGGTGTTGGGTTTGCTTTTCATGCAGTTGGACCAGGTTTAAGTCCCAGTATTGAATATGGTCCCCTAGAACTATCAGGGATGATTCCTAAGTACAGAGCCAAAAGAAAGCCTGAGCACAGCTGGATATGGCCCAAACTACAAAAAATAAATACATAAATAAATAAATGACAAGAATAGTCATAAGAAACAGATACATAGGGCAAATGATGAGAAAGAGGATGGAGGTTTCTTGTTCTCTAAGTATTCTGCCACCCTCTATACTCATCTTTTGGGAACATTACAGAGACTTTATAAAACAGGGAATATTAATTAAATCATTGGCCACTGGTGAGTATACTTAACTTTGGTTTCTCTTGTAGTCCAGGAGGTTGGTATAGTTTAGAATTGGATATAGTTCCAATCCTCTAATCAGTAAATTCTGTGGCCTGCCCCCATCCTTAGGTGTGATACAAAAGTAATCTCATTAATAAGGCAAAGGACAATTTTATCTTTCTTGTCACTTAGGAATTTCTAAGAGCTTTAGGAGTTCTGTAATGGAAATATGAGGACAAAGACCAAATATGTATTCCTTTTTTATAAACCACACTATCATAGGAAGAGATCTTGGCTTAAATCCTGCCACAAATATTGCAGCTTGCTTTTTCTTCTCAGATAACATGCCATAATTTATTCCAGGGGGAAAATATGCAGATTTCTTTCTGGTTTAGTTTCTTCTTATAGTTCAATTAAAATTAAATTTACTAAAGTTTATATTGTTTCTGATTTTGCTTCTGGCTTTGTTGTTTGTTTTGTTTAAATGATGCTATATGATTTTATGTGGAGCACAATATCCCAAAATGAGAACTGTTTTATATAATGCTGAGTACTTTTGAACTGTGAATAATAGGCCTGAGCTCATTATAGCACTATTTATAATAGCTAAGATCTGAAAACAATTCAATTATTCAATGAAGATGAAAAGATAAAGAATTGTATTCAATGAAATACTAATCAGCTCTAAGAAAAGATAAAATTATGGTTTCTTGCTACACTGTGGTTTCAGCTAGAGAATGTCATACCATGGGAAATAAGTCAGAAAGAGAAATCAAATACCAGATGATCCCATTATGTGTGGCATATTAAGAAATAAGGCAAAGAAACAGACACTTTTTATAAGACTCTGGTGATAAAATTGAGTTAATAGAAGGCAGGGAGGGAAGGTTGTAGAAGGAAAAGGGTCTCTACACACTTTAGAGGAATGTTGGCAATTGCATAGTGGACTGTGGTGTGGTGACTTTATACTCCTGAACCATAAAAAACATTTATACTATTCTAAACAATGTTATCCCCCAAAAATGCAAAACATAAAATATAAGCTAAAATTTTGAATACAAGATTTTAGTGTCAAATTTAGGATTTGGTCTTGAGAAATCTTTGCCACAAGGAGCCTCAGAATGCCATGCCCAGAACCTGAGATTTTAGAGACTGGACATCTTATTATCTCATTCTTACTTTGGACAAATTGACAGGCTACCGAATGTAACCTGCCCACACGGCAGAGTCTGGCAAACTCCCCGTGGCGTACCCAATATGCCAAATACCAGTAACAATGATGGATCTCATTCTCCTAACCCTGAAAGAGCCTTGAATATGGCACTTTTAAAAAAAATCTCAGGGCTAGGACAAAGGAGACGTTATTGGGGCCTGCTGGAGGCAATCGACGAACAACAGGATGGTCGTGATTGTGATCGAGTCATCTATCCATCTAAGAGGCAAACATGGGAAACCCAAATCTTATCCAGTGACCTTGCCACTGTGTCTCAATTATTTTTCTCCCTTTTAAACCCACTATTTTAACTATCCTTTCCCCAGTTTTCCTTGAAGCAAAAAGGAAAAAAATGTAACAATTAACTTGATTATGCAAAGAAAATAAATTTCCCTAAGGTAAAAATAGAAATTCATTTCATTTCATTTCATCATCCTGTTAGTCGTCGATTGCCTTGAGCAGGCCCCAGTAACGTCTCTTTCATCCTAGCCCTGAGATTATATTCACGGCTCTTTAGGAGAATGAGACCCATCATTGTTACTGGTATTTGGCATATTTGGTACGCCACGGGGAGTTTGCCAGACTCTGCCCTGTGGGCAGGCTACATTCGATAGCCTGCAAGTTTGTCCAAAGTAGGAATGAGATAATAAGATGTCATAATAGGATGTCATCTTATTAACCGGGATCTCGATTTTATAGTCTCTGAGTCTTGGCCGCTGATGGGATTACACGGCGCCAGGGGGCCAGGTGGTGGGTGTGAGCCCCGCCTACTGGAATTTGGAGGATCTGCGTGGAAGATGCTCGACTCCAATTCGAGTAGGCTTGGAGGTCTCGGCCCCGGAACCCGCGTGGCTTTGTCCCTCTGCCAGTACCTTCATGTGTGCGGAGAGTGGTCTCAGCATGGTGGTGGCTGGTCCTGGAGGTCTTCGGCTGCCGGAGCCCCGGTCGGGGCGGGGAGGAAAGCTCGACCTGCTCCCCTCCAAGGGGTCCCGGCGAGGGACACCCAGGCGCGGGGGCAAAAATAGAAAATTAAAATAAAAAAATAAAAAATAAGAATTTGAATGCAAAAATATGTAAAACAACATTGCATCAGTTTATAAGTTCACCAGTTTATGAAAGTATTCTTTCCCACACATTCATCAATAGTAGATTTTTGCTTTGTTTTGTTTTGTTTTGGGCCACATCTGGCTGTATCCAATAGGGTTTCTGGATCTATGCTCAGGGATCGCTCCTGCAGTTGCTCAGGGAATCGTATGGGGTAGGGAGGTCAAACCCAGGTAGGCTACATGTAACGTGCATACTTATCCAGTGTACGATCTCTCTGGCACAATCGTAGATATTATTAAAGCTTTTGCATGTTTCTAAATCTTATCAATGAGAAAAGTATGCTATTTGAATTTTAAATTAAAAGACTGAATCTCTTTCACTGAAATTTTGAGTTTTTCAGTGAAATTTTTTATAAGAATGGGCCAATTATCTATCAAAATATGTTGATTTTCCACTACATTGTTCTATTACTGTGAATATTTGAAACCTCACAGAAATTAACCCTTTAATTACAGTCGTGTCAATTTTGCAGCAATTAATAATTACTGTAAAATCATTGTAATTGCACCAACGCAGAAGTGAAAGGGAGAAAAAAAGCATCCTGGGAATGACTGAGAGCCCAAAGTATACGGAATAACACTGGGCACAATGGCAAAAGCAAAACTTCTAAATATTGCATAGGCTGTACTGGTTCAGCAGACAAAACATACTTTTTTTTTGCCAGTTTATTTATTTATTTATTTAATTTTTATTAGTGAGGTAAAGGCCCTCCCGTTGATCGTTGATTTGCTCGAGCGGGCCCAGTAACGTCTCCACTGGAGACTTTGTTGTTACTGTGTCTGGCATATCGAATACTATCGGTAGCTTGCCGGGCTCTCCGAGAGGGGCGGAGGAGTCGAACTCGGGTCGACCATGTTGGCTGCTTGTAAGGCAAACGCCCTACCCGCTGTGCTATCGCTCCAGCCCTGGGTACATGAGGTACAGTTGTAGACTTACAAAGTTTTACGCTTGGGTTTCAGTTATCCAATGATCAAGTACCCAATCCTTCACCAGTGCCCATTTTCCACCACCACAGGTCCCAGTATCCTTCCCACCCCCCAACCCCCCACCCCACCCTCTGTGGCAGGGCATTCCCTCTAGTTCTCTCTCTCCTTTTGGGTGTTGTGGTTTGCAAAAGAGGCATTGAGTGGCAATCATGCAAAACATACTTTAGACCAATATAATCTTAGGGAGTAAACAGAGAATTTATATTGCCGCTTATCTTTAAATGTTCTAGACTGCTATTTGTATATACGTCGTTGTTTATATAAACTAGCTTAAGAGGACACACAGCTAGTCTCTCAATGTGTAGCAATGACAAAGGCAAAACTAAACATTTCTCACCTCACCAGTAAACCTCAGGTGGTCCCAAACATGATTTGACCCAAACATTTCCAATGGTGGTGCCCAAATTAGTTGATAACAATAATAATAATGCATTGGATAGCACAGCGAGTAGGGAGTTTGCTATGCATGTGACCGACCTGGATTCGATTCCTCCATCCCTTTCGGAGAACCTGGCAAGCTACCGAGAGCATACTGCCTGGATGGCAACCTGGCAAGCTCCCTGTGGCTTATTCGATATGCCAAAAACAGTAACAACAAGTCTCACAATTTGTTGTGAGACGTTACTGGTGCCCGCTCGAGCAAATCGATGAACAACAGGAGGACAGTGCTACTGTGCAAATAATATTGCATTGCTATATGGAGAAATTCTCTTGAAAGAACCATACTCTGTCTTGAAACATTTGCTTTTGTTAAAACATTTTAAAGAGCGGAACTGTTTCTAACTAATGACCATGTTCATAATTAATTCCTTAGTTAATTCCTTTCACCTAAATTGTATTTCTTCTGATTGGATGGATCAAAGCTACTGCTAATGAATTGCACAATAGGAGTCCTTATTTAATCTATTATATGGACTCTTAAGTGTGGTTGGTAATCGACAAAACTAATTATCATTAGAGGTATATAAGGAAGACAAGCAATGATATACTGACCGCCTATGTAAATTCACGTAAACTACCATAGAATGATCTGATTTTGTATGCAGATATGCAAGACTAAGTTTAGAAAATTCTTTTCAATTACTCAAAAGCTTTACCTACAGATTTGAGTTTCTAAAACAAAACTAAGTAATTTTTCTAGGAATAAAATCAATATGAAACTTATTTGTCATATATATTTCTGGTAGAAATTGCAAACATATATTAATGTAAACCAGAACAACTTTTAAAAATTGAATTTTATGTTGAGAGAGATGATTCCTGTTTTGTAGCAGTGTGGGAAATCTTTTCCTTCTTTTCAGTACTGGAAATGAAACACAAGACTTCACTCATGAAAGACCTTCTGGTTCTTCACTTAAAAATTACTTCTTGTTATAAAAGAAACATACAACAATGTATATGATCCACCTCTAGGTTCAAATATAAATAATAAGTAATATAACTATGAGAACTTACTTAGATAATAGTAAAAACTCTAAAAAGACATTTTAGTTCTCCGTTAATTAAGAACAGTTTTGATATTTAGTACAAGTTAGCTAAAATACTATTCGATGTTAGCTACTTTTTAGAACATTTAAAAAATTCATTAAAATGTGTCTAATTACTTTATACCAGAGAGAGTTTCTTAACTAAAATTTAAAAACACATCTTGTTATAAAACAAACAAACAAAAACTGATGTTAGCCCAACAAATATACTCAGTTTTTTTGTTTTGTCTATTTTTTTTCTTGATTTTACTACTTCTGGTAATGCTGGGAATATGCCATCAAAGCAAAATCTGGCACTGCTCTGAGGACCACAAAACTCTCTTTAATGCAAGGTGTGTATTCTACCACATGAGTTATAATGCTGCTTCCCCACATGCTTTGTTTGGGGGCCAAACCCAGCTGTGCTCTGAGCATACGTCTGTCTTCTGGGACCGTATGAGATGTTAGGAATTGAACCCTTGCTGGCAGTATGCAAGGCAAGTACACGACCTGCTGTACCATATAGCTCAGACTCTCATATGCTTCTACCAGTCAGGATTCTCGCTCCCAAATTACCATACTTTCGAAATTTCTAGTCTTTTCATTCGGTCTCTTGTATATTCTGTTTCCTTTTCACTCTTCCTTTCTTAGATTAAATTTCTTCATTGTCCAACACTCACTGACTGAGATACTTCTTCCTTAGAAATTCCTCCCTAACCCTGGCAAGACTGAATGAGAGACTCACCCTTCCCTCTATCACAGGACTTCTTGCACTGAGAAGATGTCTGTCTCTTTCATTTGGCTGAAAATTCTGTGAGAGCTGACTGTGTCAACCCCCTAGTAAGTCTTCAATAAATATTTATTAGAATAGGTATTATGAAGATAAAATAAGTTGATTTCACTTGTGATAACCCCGCACCATGAAGATACAAAACTGTGATGGACTGAAATAGAGAAAAATCTTTCAATAGGATATCTTAAAAAACAATCAAGAAAGTTACATTTAAGATAATGAAAGGAAGTGATTCCATCACACACTTGAAAGAGATGCTCCAACAGATAGATAAGGTCCCTGTTCTAACCTAGAACTAGAAAAAAAGATTGCCTCTAGACATTTAAGCATTTGGTTTTTTTTTTGTCAAATGATTTAGTGATGGAGTAATTTTAACAGTGTGAAATTTTCAATGATTTAACATAAGGAGAAACAGATTTCTTGGCTTTGTGATAGTAAAAAGATCCTGGGTTGATAAAAAAGACTAATTAAAAAGTTCTAGCTTTCCTTCCCTATTTTAATTTCAAGTTTCCACTGACTGAGAGGGTTCTGACAGGGAGGAAACAGAGAGCACAAGAAATAGAAAAATAAAAACAACAATAACAATCATGGGATGATTAGGTTGATGATAATCAGATACTGTTTGTCATGTTAAATTAATCTGTTGTTCCCTTTTAGAATATATTATATATAAGGCTACATTTGTTTAGGCTATAATAGAAAATAGAAATAGAGGGTGTGACCTAATCAAGCAAAATGCAATATACTTACAGAAAATTTAAATATTTTACTGTATCAGAAAACACTAACTTACCAGAGTTGATGAAAAGCCTTCGTTTAGCCTCTTGTAATAGAAGCATTTTGCTTTATGTGGTCTCACATGCAGAATTTTTTTTTTAGCATAGTATTATCATTGCCTTTAAATTTTTCCTTTATTCTCCCATGCATCTGTGCACTTGATTTCTGTGCGTAGAAGATTCTCTGCCTGTGGAAATATTTCAGTTCAGGAAATCACACAATAAATATTGATGAAAGAAGAAACAAATAACAGCGCATGTAATCAGCAGATTATGAAATATTTTCGACTCTGATTACTAAATTCACCCTGTAAATGCTAGAGTTCTTAGTTCGGGAAATATGAGATTCCTGAAGAATGAGTTTCACAGCTCCTTTGAGATCCCCTCAGTTTCAAGTAATATCCACTGTTATGAAGGTTGAAATCATCTTATTAAGAAATGATGAAAGAGGAGAGAAATAAAAGCAGAGAAGAAAAAGGAGAGAAAGTGAGAAAGAAAAAGAGAGACAGAGAGACAGATAAAGGAAGAAAATTCAAAACAAATAGGTAGACAGACCTATATATCTTGTTTTTCCTAACGACAGAGATCTTAGAGGTTTCACTGCAATATCTAAGAAAATTAAATTAAATATGAAATTCTATGAATGATTGTAAAAAACTAAACACACTGAAGATTGTGTGTTCACGGGCTCTCTGGATGGCTCTGTCTCACCACCCAGGTTCCGTGCTCTTGAGCTGCTGTGTGTGGCCTGGATCTGGACGGCTGTTGGCCAAGGGCAGATGAAGGAAGAAGGGAGAGCCAGGCTGATTGGTCTTAGTTGCAGTTTATTTGAATCCTCTCTTCATTCACTCCTGTCTCCCCCCAACTCCCCTCTCTCTCCCACTCCCTTATCTCTCCAGGCTGACACTGCCCCCATCAGGTAGCCAAATCAACATAAGAAAGTCCTTCTTGAGGGGCCACCAAGTTCAAAGGGAACACCACCTAGGAAATTCCAAAGCCCTTCCCAACTGCCCAAGGGCAAAATACCTCTAAGGTGTTTTTCTCTTTTCCTCAGTACAATAACTATCAACATATCAATACTAGCTATTTTTGTATGGACACAGTAAGAGATAACATTGAGACTTGTAGGGCAGCTCTCCTGGGAACATCTTGCCACAGACTCAGACTACATGGCTCAAGCCAGATTAATCATTCCTAATCCTAGCAGGGTCCAAATCTAGTTAATACTTTTTTGGATCACGACAGCATTTGTCCATGACCAAACTCTTAACTTATAGTTAAGCATTATGGCGCTTTGGCCAGGCCCATCTCGATGCCAGGGTAGCACATAGCTCACTGCTTGCTCTGGTTCCATCCAGTCCCACTTTGGGACCCTGCTTTTGGGGCAGCTGAGGCTTAGGTGAGAGAACAGATGCCTATGAGGAAAATATCACTGAGAGTCACATTACAAAACCATGTCCTCTTGTGTCCATACAAAAAGGACATTGCCCTGAATAAACTATGCAAAAGACTTAGGGAGAAGAGAAAAACAATATTTACAAGTCAACAGAGCACAAAGAAAGAAGTTACAAATAAACATGTTGGGATCGGGAGTTCCCTGGCCCTGGGAGGCGCGGAGACACCACATAGACACAATTCCTGCAGGAGTAAAAACGGGGTTTATTTAGACCAGCATGCTGGGGCTCCGCAGCATACCCCCAAAACGGGCAGTGGCTGAGAGCCCCGAACTTCTTCAAAGGGGATCTTATATAGGCCTTCACTGGCCGTTACAGCAAAGCCCGCGCATTTCATAGCCAATAGATTTGTAACAACATATACTTTCTTAACCAATCCATTTAAAAGTACCTCACTCCTTAGCCTATAGATTCAAAGATCAGCATTTACGTACATTGATTGTCAGCACAAGCAAGGTTATAGCTGGAATCATTAAGCCTTAGGTAATCTCCCTTGACCATCCTCTTTTTGTGTTACCCAAGTCTGCAGGGTGCTTTAGTGAGACAATACATTCCAGGAAAGGGCAATTTCCCCCAACCACCAGCATCCTGAGTTAGCCTTTACCCAAATCTGCAGGGTGCTTTACTGAGACAATACATTTCAGGGACAGTAAATACACCTGAATCTTGTAGAAAGAAGTTATGCCCTGTTCACTTTGCAAGTCCCCTCTCCCCCAGGTGCAAAGCAGCCAAGCAGTTTTACAGAAAGCAATGTTGCAAGTTAGCTAAAGTACACAAAAATTTGATGCCCTAATATGGATTCTTTCAAACAGAGGAATGGGAGCACTGTGATGGGAGCAACCCAATACACCTAAACTACCTGAGGTTATGCAGGAAGGACAGAACAGTGTTACCCTACAAATGATTAAGGTAAAATGTCATTTTTCTCTCTGATTACTTTTAGTTAAAAAGAAAGTTGACACTGGAGGTTATGAGCATGGCAGCAGCTGAGTCCTCCAGAACTCAATCCACTCTCTACATGCTTGAGCAGAGCTTCACCCAAGGAGTGAACTTATTCCTGGACCTCACAGTCTCAACACTTCCTACTACACACCATCCATACTTCAAGAGTCCATACTACATTTGATGGGGTTCAAAGTAGAAGGCAACTAATCTTAGAGGGAAATATTTTTACATATATATATATATGTGTGTGTGTGTGTGTGTGTGTGTATATACATATATATATATGCACACAAGTTTCAATTTTTAGCAACATGTTAGTGATCTCTTATAGAAGGGCTTAATGGCCCCTCAGTGAAATACAACAATATTCACACTCTTTCCTCTAAGGAAACTTTTTTGTAGAATTTTCAGCATTTTTTCATTACAAACAATAGAAATATATTACTTTGGTTATATATTATTTTGGTTGAGCTTTGGGGCAGGATTGTTGGATTCGGGATGGAAACTTCAAAATATGGTGTTGGGAAGGTGTAACGGTGGTGGGATTGGTGTTTGAATATTAAATGCAACCAAATATTGTGAGCTATTTTATAAAATAAAAAATTAATTTTAAAAATAAATAAATAAACTTGGAAGCTCAAATTACTTGTGATTCCTTATGTAGATTGTTGACAACATGATTTTAAGTCCTGCGCCTCTTTGATTTCCCAAAAGTGGAGAAGAAACCAACACCCAATGATCTTTCTCACAGGCAGGAAGTAGAGAACACCAAGGGAATCACAAAGGCCCAGAGGCAATAGAAACAAGAACTTGAGAATTTGTTTTCAGTAGGAAGCATGCTGGGTGAATGGGGAAGGGTGAGGTTAGGAAGGCAGAAGATAAGCAGAGAAGAGAACAGCACTCGCTCGCACATCACAGCAATAATGAAGAAATCTGGGAAAAGGAGAGTTGGCAGGTAGTCAAGTGTTATGCAAAACCCTATCTGTAATGACTAGCCATGTTGTTGAACCCCACACCAGGCTGTTTCATTCTGGGCACCTTAGAGGGAAGGTGGGTGAGGCCCCTCCCAGCCCCAAGGGACCCAGGGCAGGCAGTTGAAAACCTCCAGAACTCAACCACTGCCATACTCACAGCAACTCTCTACATATTAGGGCCAAGCCTCATCCATGAGTAAAACTATCCCTGGACACTCATACCTCACACTACCCACACTCCAAGAGTAGCACGCCACATTTGAGGGGGTTTAAAGTATGAGGCAACCATACTTAGAGGGAAATATATACATGTGTGTGTTTGTGTGTGTGTGTGTGTGTGTGTGTGTGTGTGTGTGTGCGTTCTGTCACTATCCTCCCGTTGTTCATTGATTTGCTCAAGTGGGCCCAATAACGTCTCCATTTTTTTTTTTGAGACTGTGAGGGACAGGCCCAAAATGGACTACCAGAATCAATCTAGCTTAGCTTAACAGGAACCCACATTGCAAAATAACTGGTTTTTTTCTGCCCCTGAGCAAGGAATTCAGATACAGGTACCCGGAGTTGCAAGTCACGAGAAGGGGGCGGGGGTCAGACCAGATAACTAGATGTCTCTCACAAGACCTATGTCACAAGACCCATGTCACAAAGCCCTAAAAAACCAGGATGTTCCTAAGCATTGATGCAAATGCTGATCTTTAAACTATAGGCTAAGGAGTGATGTACTTTAAAATGAATTGTTCAGGAAAGTATGGGTTGTTACAAATCTCTTGGCTATGATATGCACGGGCTCTGCTGTAATGGTCAGTGAAGGCCTATATAAGATCTCCTTTGGAGAAGTTCAGGGCCTTTACCCAACCTGCCAGACCTGTGTCTCTGTGTAAGCGGTTGGACGCTGGCTAGCCAGTCTTACAATAAACCCTGCTTGCTGTTTGCAGTCTCTGGAGTCTCTTTGTCATTAGAGGGAGATCACAATCCGCGCCCTAACAGAGACTTGTTGTTACTGTGTTTGGCATATTAAATACATTATAGATAACTTGCCAGGCTTTTGCCGTGAGGGCGAGATATTCTCGGTAGCTTTCCGGGCTCTCCAAGAGGAGCGGAGCAATCGAACCCAGCTCAGTTGGGCTGGCTGCATGCAAGGCAAACACCCTACCACTGTGCTATCACTCCAACCCTGTGTGTGCATATATATTATATTATATTATATTATATATAGCATATATATTATATATAGCATATATATTATGTAGATTGTTGTATATATATTCTTCATGTAGATTGTTGTGTATATATACGTGTGTATATGTGTGTATATATATAAAATAATATGTATATTAGCACACAAGGCTCAACCCTTAACAACATATTAGCAACCTCTTATATAGAAGGGCCTAATGACTCCAGGGAGAAATACAACAATCTTCACACACTCTCCTCTAAGGAAAGTTTTTTGGGTCATTTTCAGTGGGTTGTTTATAACACACAATACAAAATAAATTGTTTCAGCACTGCTTTGGGGCAAGGGTTGGGGTTCAGGACGGAGACATCCAAAATATGGTGGTAAGAAGGTGTAATGGTGGTAGATTAGTGTTCAAAAATTAAATGTAATAAAAATTTGTGAACTCCTTTATAAAAATCAAATACAATTTTTTAAAAAGAACCGTAAACCAGTCTCCCAAAGGAATAATTAAAAAAAAAATAACTGTCATAGCGGTAGGCTAGTGGCAGAAAGGAAGTGGACACTGGTGAATGGATTGGTGTTGGAACATTATATACCTAAAAAAACAATAATGAATATCTATAACCCAAAGTGACTAACTAAATTTTTTTTATAAAAGGATTTGCTCAAAGGAGTCTTCAAGTATGTAATGCCACTGGAAAAGTCTAAATAATCAAAAGTAAACAAACATGGCTGTATCAAATTAAAGAGTTTCTGTATGGAAAAAGAAACATGGGTTAAAATTAAAAGACAGCTGAGTGCAAGAAAGCATTTATTTTCAACACATCAGACAAAGGGTTAAATCTAGGATGTATGATGTACTCACAAAGGTCAACAATAACAGCAAAATCTAAAAACCCGATCAAAACTTGGATAGAGGAAATGGACACTTCTCTGATAAATACCAACATATGACCAACAGGCACATGAATAAATGCTTATCATCACTTATTATCAGAGAAATCCCAAAACAACAATGAGATATCCCCTTACAGCAGTGAGAATGGCACACATCAAACATACTGGGAACAATGTGTGTTGGCAGAAATGTGGTGAAAAAGGAACTCTCAGCCACTGCAGGTTGGAATCTTACCTGGTTCAATCTCTATAGAAAACAGCATGGAGGGTACCCAGTAAACTCAGAACTGAGTTTCCATATGACTCAACAATTCTACTTTCGGGTATCTATTCCCAGTAGGACAGTAAAGCGTTCACTCAATAGGCCATTAGCACATCATCATTCAGGGCAGAAATTAGTAGAATAGCTAAGATTTGGAATCAACATGGATAGCCAACTATAAATGAGAGAATCATAAAGATGTGGTGTATACACAAAATGGAATATTTACACAGCTGTAAGGAATAATGAAATCATAGAATTCACTGCAATACGAATGGTACTGGAAGATATTGCATTGCACTGTTCCATTGTAGCACTGTCCTCCTGTTGTTCATCGATCTGCTCGAGTGGGCACCAGTATCGTCTCCATTGTGAGACTTGTTGTTACTATTTTTGACATGTCAAATATGCCACGGGGAGCTTGCCAGGCTTTGCCGTGTGGGCGAGATACTCTCGGTAGCTTGCCGGGCTCTCCGAGAGGGCTGGAGAATCAAACCCAGATAGGCCGTTTGCAAGGCAAATGCTCTACCCACTGTGCTATCATTCCAGGTACTGGAAGATATTATATTAAAAGACGTGAATCAGAAGAAGGATAAACAACCTGATATCACGTATATATCGTATTGAGAATAACTGGATGAGGGAATGCAATGATTTAAAAGGGGGATGCCTAGCTCACCCTTAGCCCCAGAGTCCAGGGAGAAAGAAAGAAATTTAGTGGAGGGGGTGTCGAAGAAGAGACAAAAGAAACAATGGGGCCCAGGGGTCAAGAAGATTCAGGTACATCATTGGTATTGGTAGAGCTAAATATCCAAACTGTGAAGTTAACAACACTCAAACTATGAGATCTGAAGTTTAACAACTAAACTTAAAAATATGCCAGTCAACACGGCAGACTAGGAGTTGCAGGGCAGGGGAAGGAACCTGGGGACCATGCAGGAGGAAATTTGATACTTGTGGCGTGGCTGGTGTTAGAACATGGTATGTCTAAAACTCAACTATGAATCACTTTGCAAATCATAAAAGTTAATGAAACTTTTAAAAAGATTTCCCCAAAATATAATGGCACATAATCAAGCAAAATCTTTCCCTAGCCTGTTCCTAATGAGAGTCAATTCCCCCAGGTAAGATCAATGTGTATCAAGCAAATATTTCAATAATGAAGTATTTGCAGAGAGAGGTAAATGTAGAAATAATTATTCAATTTCATAATTGTGATCTATTTTATGAATTTGTCGAAAGAAGAATTGAAGGGAAAGCTATTTAAACAAATGGCCATTTAATGCCAATTATATCTAAATACTAGGGCTAAATATATCTAAATACTAGGGCTAGAGCGATAGCACAGCGGGTAGGGTGTTCGCCTTACACGCGGCCAACATGGCCGACCCGAGTTCGATTCCTCTGCCCCTCTTGGAGAGCCCGGCAAGCTGCCGAGAGTATTTGATTTGCCAGACACAGTAACAACAAAGTCTCCAGTGGAGACGTTACTGGGCCCGCTCGAGCAAATCGATGATCAACGGGAGGCCCTTTACTACATTAATACGAATTCTTTCATTTACCTCTTATAGCAGTCCTTCAAATTAAGCGTGAGTATTCTAATTTTTATTTTTAAACTGGAAAGATGGATTAAAATATCCCAAACTCCAGAGTTCACATTTATGCAAGGATGTAATGGTATCTAAGCCAGTGAATACTCACTCTTTTTTCCTCTTTGTTTTTGGTGTGGGTTGCATACCTGATGGTGCTTAGGCCTTATTCCTGGCTCTGAGCTTGGGGATCGATCACTCCTGGTGAGCTGAGGGTGTTGTACAGGTATAGGTAGCCATCTGGGATGCCAGGATGGAACCCAGGTCAGCCTCATTAATAACACGAACTTTACTTGCTGTACTACCAATCTGGCCCCTGCAGACTTACTCTTATTTACATGCTTCCCCGTCTGTCTCTCTTTTCAAATAACATTTCAGGGTCTCAGGATCAAAAGATGAACTTGTATTGCATTGTAAATTTAAGAAGTGGTGTCTCAGGTTTCGATTTAGATACACATATATTGAAAACTGTGATGGGTGTCCTTTTCCTTCTTTTCTACTGAACTAATAAGTTTCCTGATCCCATTAAATCTTAGAGAACAGAAGCAGATTCCTCCTTTGTTATGGAATATCCACCACTGTTAGAAAGTCCTTACTGTAGTTCTATTTTTATTTTATTTAAATCTTGTTAATTTTTTCCTATATGCATTTGTAAGGTTTCTGCAACTGAGACCAATTTCTCTGTGCTCATACTGAAGAGTATTGGTGAGATTTATTCTTGGGGTCGCATAGCAAAAGCCAAATTTTTTTTAAAAAAATATTTTTGTAATTGAGTCACCATGAGGTACACAGTTACAAAGCTCTTCAGGATAGAGTTTAAGTCATACAATGATCCAACACCCCTCCATCCACCAGTGCCCATTTTCCATCACCAATGACCCCAGGTTCCCTCCCACCAAGTCCCCTCCAGCCTGCCTCTATGGGTCTATAGAATAAATGTCATGAAGAACATTAAAAAAATAAAATAAAAATATAAACCAACCTGGTTCCTAACCTCTAATAACATAATTTAGTGACGAAAGTGGACTTAAACATATGAGGAGTACATAGAATGTGCTATGGTTAAAAACTAACCTGTGAAAAAGATGCAAACAGAAATCAATGCTAACAACAGAAAGAAGGCAAGGCTTTTAGGAAGAAGTATGTAAAGAAATGAACAATCAAATATTGTATAAGAACTTGGTCACTTTTACAGTCTTAAATATATAGTTTGGGCCGGTGGTTGTGGCTCTCATTTTAGAGCATATGTTCTCCATGTACAAGGTCCTAAGTTCTATCCCAGGCACTATGTGAACCTGCTGAACAATCCTAGGTATGGCTCCCACAAAATTTAAATATCTATATATATATGTATATATATAATTTGGAGCCAGAAATAAACTACAGGATAAACTTACTTGCTTTATATATGACTGACCCTGATTTAATTCTCAGCTATTTATGTTCCTCCAAAGACAACCAGGAGTGATACTGTTTGGTGTAATCCATATCCTCCTCGCTCTCCTCAAAAAGGTGTAGTCTGAATTAGTATTGTTTTTCTCACTTCTAACAGATGGTTATTTGCATTAACTAAAACTTTTAGCTAACTATCAAGCTTGAGAATGTGGAAATGAGTCAAGAAATCGCATTGTCTCAGAGAGAGTCTGTAGTGCATAGTACTCGGTGGCATATACACATACAAATCAAATCCTTTAATTTTAATAAAAGTATATCAGTATTAGTCTTATAATACATCACTCTGAATATGTAATTATGTTAGAAAATTTTCATCAATGAGATGTTTACAAATGCTTTGAGAATCCTACTCTTTATATGCAATGGCAAAGTTATGCAATAGTTGGAAACCATTTGTATTTTAGTCATCGGTTTAAATGACAGATATAATCAAACAGTTAAATTCCGGAAACATGTATATTTTGAAAAGTATAACATCTTACAACGGGTGAAAACTGAGCCATGGTTTCAGATGTGAGCAGCTAATTAAAAATTTCATTACGTTGAGATTATAATACATTGATGGACAAGGAAACTATTTTGTTTTATGCATAATCTGGACAGAAAAAAGGATTATAAATTCAAAGAAATGCAGCATGGAGCAACCAGGATATAATCATTGAAATAATATAATCTGATGTATGTAAAATATTTTAAGACCCTCTAGGATGAGATACAATTACTTTTTATCTACAGACTTGCAACATGAACAAAACCATTTCAACTGATTTTGGAAGCTACGGTATTTCACTACATAATTCTGGCATCTTGATTTTAAGTAACACTGTCAGAAATTTTTTTTAAAAACCTCAAACAATGGATTCATTCTCCCTTTTTTTGTGCAAAAACAAATTGACAAAACATGTGTAATGAGTATGTACTAAAATGCATGGTCTAGCTAGGCTAGACCTTTTAAAACTTCGAACAGACATAATACCACATTTTATTTTTCAGTAACAGAAAACTTAATGTTAGACTACTCAGTTTTTTTTAATTTGTGTTTTGAGCCATACCCAGTGATGCTCAGGACTTCCTCCTGGCTCTGAGTTCACAGATATCTCCTGGTGGTGCTCAGGGTATCATATAGGGAAGTAGGGATTGATTCTGTGTCAGCTGCTTGCAAGGTAACAGCCCTGCCTACTTTACTTCATTGTGGACCCAGACAGTTCTCAGTTTAGGTGAAATTATTATGAAAAAAAATCATTGCAAAGATATTATATAAAGTATTACAAGTAAATTGAATATTTACTTGATATCTATGGCATACTGTTACAAAGGTAATAACATTATACCATAGATATCAAGTACAAATTATATAAATATGATGGTCCGTTTCATATCAGTTGTGCTAGACCAAAGAACACCCAGATACTTGAGTATCTACGGGGTAGTTTCTAGAGGAGATTAGTATTTGAACTGTTGGACTTAGTGAAACAGAAGCTCCTTCCTAAAACTGGTTGTTCCTAACTGAGGGTCTTTATAGACCATAAAGGAGAAAACTTGAATTCTCTTTTTGTTGAACTAAAACTTTGTTTTCGCCCCGCCTTTGATACATACTCTTGATACTCAAACTTTCAGATCTGAATGTAATTGACACCATTGAATCTCCAGCTCTCAATCAATCAAACTACAACACTCACTTTCAGTTTGTGAGAAGTCCCAGATTTTCATAATCATCCCAGATTTTGTACCTTATCATAAGCTTTGTTCTGTGTAGACGTAGGTATGTAGATAATAAATAATGTAATCAAGATTGATATTATAGTCTAAACACGACCTATGTGATAGGACAGCCTCTGGAAAAATACAAAAGAATAAATCTAGTGATGTAGATAGTTACTTATGTTTGGGGATGTGGGCTGGAGCGATAGCACAGTGGTAGGGCGTTTGCCTTGCACTCAGCCAATATGGCCGACCCGAGTTCGATTCCTCCACCCCTCTCGGATAGCCTGGCAAACTACCGAGAGCATCTCGCCCTCATGGCAAAGCCTGGCAAGCTCCCCGTGATGTATTCGATATGCCAAACACAGTAACAATTAAGTCTCACAATGGAGACGTTACTGGGCCCGCTTGAGCAACTGGATGAACAACGGGAGGACCGTGACCGTTTGGGGATGTGACTCATACAATGAGTATGATATTATAAATTCTGTTTAGTCAATGATCTAAATATAAGTAAAAACCAACAAAAAAGAAATTGTCTGTGAAGCAATGATGAATCTAAGTCATGTCCAAAGTTAGAAGATGATTAAAAATAGCAGACAAGACCAAGGTTAAGTGTTTTTTAGTTCTAAAATAGAAACTGCATCTCTGAAAACAAAAGTCAGATACTGTGAGATATTGACAAAGGAGAAATTTTTGCAAACACGGGAAGGCAATACAGGATAATCAAAGGGCTGAGTGAAAGGAAGAAGCAAAGAACAAAGGAAGGAATGAGATCGAGTCAGGAAAGATAAAGGAGAGAGAGGGGGAAGAGGAGCATGAGAGGGAAAAGGAAAGTCTTTCTCCTATTACTCTAAGAAAATGTACTTTTTAAGATTTTAAACCTGGTTAGGGAAATCCTATTCATTCTTCAGGTTGATTCTTATTTACACATTTAGCCTCACACTTATTTTCATCTCATGGTTACAGACAGGGCAGGCAGAATTTCCCAACACTTCAGCTTCTAACAACTGCACATCAAAATAATAATTTGGGGGACAGTTTTACTTTCTCCCCTATATTATCATTTAAAATCACACAATGTTCATTTCAAACGATGTAGCATAAAACATTTTGCATATTGTTGCCTTATTTTCCTCTCTTTTTCTTGACACTCAAATATCTCGAGCATATTTACATTTGGTGGTTGATTCTGTTTTCTATCAAGTATGTACTATAAAAGACATTCTACTCAGCAACTGGGAAATTCGTTTTCTTAAAATAGAGTATATGATCAGCTAGAGTCCACTGATTTCTCTAAGAGAGGAATCCTTTTGGTCGGGAAGAGGACTGTTTGAGCCAAATCACAAAAGCTCAGGACTTTATTCCAGGCGTTGTGCTCACTGATCACTCCTGACAGGCTCAGAGGACTATAACAGGTGTAGGTGACTGAAGCTGAGTTAGTTGCATACAAGACAAGCACCTAACTGGCTATACTATCTCTCCCGCCCCATGACTACATTTTTTTAATAAAATAAACTTCTAATTAATGTCAGGTTAAGTAATCATTGGCGTTAAACAATGCGTAAACCTCTAATTAATAGCAATAATACTTATACCCTTATACCGGGGCTGGTGCGATAGTACAGCGGGTAGGACATTTGCCTTGCACAGGGAGCGACCCGGGTTCAATTCCCAGCATCCCATATAGTCCCCTGAGCACCACCAGAAGTAATTCCTGAGTGCAAAGCCAGGAGTAACCCGTGTGCATTGCTGGGTATGACCCAAAAAGCCAAAAAAAAAAAATACTTAAACCAAAATTTTTCTGAGTTTCTTCCTGAATTACCACATTAATCACACACACACACACACACACACACACACACACACACAAACACACACACACCCTTAGCAGACAGGTCTTATTGCTGTTTTATAGATCAGAATAATGAGAAAAAAGAAACTGCTCTTGTGAAATGCTCAAGGAGACACAGAAAACTGGTTGACAGAAGCAAGAAGAGAATCTAAGTCCTCTTAAGTACTTGTCTTCCTCTATCCACACTGATTTTGCACTTTTTTGTTGTTTGTACCAAGCAAAATCCTCAAGCTAGTTTCTCTGAAGTATTTTAACAAAATAAAAATTAAAATGTTCCTTGACTTCAGGGCTTTAAATGAAAGAAGTCCAGGACACTCAAATACCTAATTAACATTAAGACAATGAACTCAAATAGCATTAAAGTTCCTGTCCGTTCTCTAGCGAAATGTTAAGTGTTCACATTCTTGTCCAAAGTCTGAGATAGATAAAAGACCAGTAAAGAACTGACAAATTATTTTTACTGTCTTCAGGACATGAATGTTATAATAGTTATGCAATGTGGTTTTAACAAAGTCAAATAAATAGCAAGGGCCAAACCTAAGACCATTAGGGTGTAAAATGTCGATTAAAAATAAGTGAAGGGGCTGGAGCAATAGCACAGCAGGTAGGGCGTTTGCCTTGCAGGCAGCCGACCTGGGTTTGATTCCCAGCATCCCATATGGTCCCCTGAGCACCGCCAGGGGTAATTCCGGAGTGCAGAACCAGGAGTAACCCCTGTGCATCACCAGGTGTGACCCAAAAAGAAAAAAAAGTGAAATTTAATAGTTATTGTACCTTAAAATTTCATGTAAATACTTTTTGTTTGTAAGGGTTATGTTACAAAATACGCCTTAATAATCAAATGCTTATTTTCACTTCCTTTTATTCAATTCCTTCCACAAAATATTGCTCTAAGATCCTGAAAGAGCAATAGGAGAACTGAGTGAACAATGAAAAACACCAGCAAAGGCAATTTCTCTCAGCTTTGCTTCCATCAGTTAATCATCACATTTTGCAATTAACACAGAGCAAGGGGGAGACTTTTACAATTTGCCTTGAAGAGATTCATTACCTATAAAACAGAAACAAAAGAAAACTGTACAGAGAGGAAAAGTCTTTCTCCCAGTGAACTGTGAGCCAGGGAGACAAAAGAGAAGGAAGCAAAAAATCTTAACTCCCTTTTACCTCTTCATCTATTGTCTGTCTCAGAATCTGAGACATGACTGCCTTACAATTACACCTTCCAGAAGATGCGCTGATGTGAAAAGCAGTGGGATCCCATCGCTGCTGTCAGCCCTTGGATTTAAGTCAGAGGCAGTTCTTCCCTTGAGCACTCGCCCAAGAATGACTTGACTTATGTATTTTCAATGGATGCAAATGTCAACCTTATCACTAAGGAAGACATATGGTACCCACTTCTGAAAGCCGAATTCTATTTCATAATGAGTTCAAATCTCCCGCTGCGATCGGAACTTGGTGTGGGAAAGGCCAAGGTCAAGTGCTGAGGGGGTTGCTTCATCGCCTCCTGAGGTTGCTGGGAACTGTCTGAAAATGTCAGCTTTCAGAACAAATTTTTTTCTTGCCGGCTGCATTTAAAAGAGTGTGCAACTGAAAAAAAAAACTTGTTTTTAAGAAAATCGCTAAAATCTTAATTTTTGCGGAGAAAGTCGTACAATGCAGTGTCGAGTCTTTGTAAAAGTATTGAGGGAAGTTGTAATTTCCTAAATTTGTAGTAACTTATTCATCATTGGATTTTAATTTTGTGGTTGGAGGCTTGAGATGATGCATTTTCTGATTCTACTGAGGTAATAAGATGGCCTTAAGCTTATTTCCCAAGGAGTCCAATGAAGTCCACAGTTCACATGCGGTTGAGATCACTACTTTCTCAGTTCCACTAGTTCTGCTGCAAACTTACTTTCTCCCCAAAATTGTGTTAATTTGCTTGGCCTGCCATAAGATAATGCTACAGATTTGTGATTTTTACAATGGGATTTTATTTTCTCAGAGTAACAGAATTAGAAATCATTATCAAGGTATTAACAGGTTTGGTCAACATGACAAATGACCTGACACCCGAGCTGCGCAGGAGGAAGAGAGCGGCTTGGAACGCCTTCAAGAACGTCGAAGAAATAGCTAAGAGGACGAAGAACCTCCGGCTCCGGGCACATCTTTTTGATTCCACTGTTCTTCCTGCATTAACATATGCCTCAGAGACCTGGGTCCTAGGAAAACAGGATGAGAATGCTATTCGGGTCTCCGAAAGAGGAATTGAAAGAGCTATGCTTGGAATATCACGTTTCACTCAAATGAGAGAACAAATCCAGAGTTCTGACATCCCTCGACGATCAAGAATCAGGGACGCTGTCTCATTTGCCAAGGTGTCGAAAATCAGATGGGCTGGTCACGTAATGAGATTTAAAGACGACCGCTGGACTAGAGCTGTTACCGACTGGATCCCATGGGATGTCAAAAGACCAAGTGGCCGCCCACCTACCAGACGGTCAGACTTCTTCATCAAGATCATGAACGATCAGTTTGAGGCTCTTCATGTTCCCAGAGCGAACAGATGCCATTGGGCTACACTGGCATGCGACAGAGATGAATGGAGACGTTACTGGCGCCCGCTCGAGCAAATCGACGACTAACGGGAAGTTTATGTGATTAAGTGATTAACAGGTTTGGTGTCACGTTAGACCTCAACTCTTGGCTTGCAGATGGTCACTTTCTTGTGTCCTCACAAACCAATTCCTCTGTGTCTGCACTCGTTAGCAGTCTCTCTCTTTAAATTGTTCTTCTTGCAAGAACATTAATAATTTTGAGTCTACCCTAAACAGTCTAGTTTTGACTTAATCCCCCCTTTAAAGGTTCTGTCACCAAATACTGTAAAGATCTGAGGTAATGGGCAAAGAAGTCCAACACATGAATTTTGAAAGGACACAGTTTAGCACAGGATATGCATTATATTTATTGAAAATTTGTTCTTACTATAAAAGACTATAAAATCCAGCTCCCGGAAGAGAACAGTGCAGTCTCCTGCCCCCGCGCCTGGCTGTTCCTCGCTGGGGCCCCTTGGAGGGGAGTGGGTTGAGCTTTCCTCCCCGCCCCGACCAGGGCTCCGGCAGCCAAAGACCTCCAGGACCAGTCACCACCATGCTGAGACCACTATCAGCACACATGAAGGTACTGGCAGAGGGACAAATCCACGCGGGTTCCGGGGCCGAGATCTCCCAGCCTACTCGGATTGGAGTCGAGCATCCTCCATCCAGATCCTCCAAATTCCAGTAGGCGGGGGTCACACCCACCACCTGGCCCCCTGGCGCCGTGTAATCCCATCAGCGGCCAAGACTCAGAGACTATAAAAACCAGCTCCTGGAGGAGAACAGTGCAGTCTCCTGCCCCTGCGCCTGGCTGTTCCTCGCCAGGGCCCCTTGGAGGGGAGCGGGTCGAGCTTTCCTCCCCGCCCCGACCAGGGCTCTGGCAGCTGAAGGCCTTATCAGGTCATCTTTTTTATAACATCTTTTTTATGACATCTTATTATCTCATTCCTACTTTGGTCAAACTTGCAGGCTATCGAATGTAACCTGCCCACAGGGCAGAGTCTGGCAAACTCCCCATGGCGTACCAAATATGCCAAATACCAGTAACAATGATGGGTCTCATTCTCCTAAAGAGCCTTGAATATAATCTCAGGGCTAGGATGAAAGAGACGTTACTGGGGCCTGCTCGAGGCAATCGATGAATAACAGGATGATGAAATGAAATGAAATGAAAATGGTTCTTACTATTACTGAGCCACAGGTAGAGTTGCACTCATTCACAGGTTTGAAAATTGTGTTTCTGTTTTTACCCTGAGTACTAAAAAACTCAGCCCATCTGATTAATCAGATGGGCTGGTCACGTAATGAGATTTAAAGACGACCGCTGGACTAGAGCTGTTACCGACTGGATTCCACGGAATGCCAAAAGACCACGTGGCCACCCAGATGGTCAGACTTCTTCATCAAGATCATGAACGATTGGTTTGAGGCTCTTCATGTTCCTAGAGCGAACAGATGCCATTGGGCTACACTAGAACATGACAGGGACAAATAGAGACGTTACTGGCACCCACTTGAGCAAATCGATGATTAACGGGAAGTCAAGTGATCAAGTGACTAAAAAACTCAGAGATCTAATTAGTAGCCCTTGATTTCATTTCATGGTGGATTTTTTCCTTCCCCACTTCCAATGTCTTTTATTTTAGGATTGTCATTTTAATATGTCTATTGCATTATGTCCTCAATCAACAAATAATGCAGAATGGATGTGCCAGCAACTAGCTGTACCACATTGCTAACTATATGATCCTGTGAACTTCTCTGCTTTCGTTACCTCATTTTTTAAATGGGAAAAGTAACAGAACACACTGTATCAGTTGCAGCTACTGTTGAATACTGTTACATAGCATAAATTCATACACAATTCTTTGAACCAGATTGAAGACATTATATAAGTAATTGTAATCTGTAGACTAACTTTATACAATATACTTCTATTTCATTTCATTTCATCATTTCATCATCCTGTTAATCGTCGATTGCCTCGAGCAGGCCCCAGTAACGTCTCTTTCATCCTAGCCCTGAGATTATATTCACGGCTCCTTAGGAGAATGAGACCCACCATTGTTACTGGTATTTGGCATATTTGGTATGCCACGGGGAGTTTGCCAGACTCTGCCCTGTGGGCAGGCTACATTCGATAGCCTGCAAGTTTGTCCAAAGTAGGAATGAGAAAATAAGATGTCATAAAAAGATGTCCTGATAAGATGTCGCGGTTCCGGGATCTGGATTTTATAGTCTCTGAGTCTTGGCCGCTGATGGGATTACACGGCGCCAGGGGGCCAGGTGGTGGGTGTGACCCCCGCCTACTGGAATTTGGAGGATCTGGGTGGAAGATGCTCGACTCCAATTCGAGTAGGCTTGGAGGTCTCGGCCCCGGAACCCGCGTGGCTTTGTCCCTCTGCCAGTACCTTCATGTGTGCGGAGAGTGGTCTCAGCATGGTGGTGGCTGGTCCTGGAGGTCTTCGGCTGCCGGAGCAATAATAAGTTTGTAATGTATAAAAATATAGGTAAACTCTGATGTGTGGTTTTCTTTTAGAGTATCATTTGAAACTTTGTAAATGTATACTCATATTCACAACTGTCTTTATTTTATAATTTATCAAGTATCTTTATTTCTTGGGCTGGAGCGATAGCACAGCAGTAGGGCACTTGCTTTACAAGCTGCCGGCCCGGCCGAGCCAGATTCGATTCCTCCGCCGCTCTCCGAGAGCCCGGCAAGCTACGAAGAGTATCTTGCCCGCACGGCAAAGCCTGGCAAGCTACCCGTGCCATATTCGATATGCCAAACACAGAAACAACAAGTTTCACATGGAGACATTACTGGGTCTGCTCGAGCAAATTGATAAACAACAGGAGGACAGTGCTACAGTGCTACAGTGATCTATTTCTTAAATTTTCTACTTTTGTCACTTCACTTTGGATAACGGTGCATTCTCCCAGTTATTACTAGAGTCCTCTAGCTGTTCTACTTCTTTCTCCGTGTCCTTTGTGGGGTGGGGGTACTCCTAAATAGTGCTCAGGAAGTACTGGATCCCACCAGTGTTTTCTACCAACCTGACTCCTTTCCTTCTTAAGTCAATTATAGAGCTTGTTATTTAATTCACAGATACTGTATTAGATACGTTTCAACATATGGAAATACTGGCCTAAGATAGATGGTGCAGCTATGCCGGAGCTAGTATAACCTCCTACCCCTTTGACCTGATACCCTTTGGGTACCTGTCACCATCTTAGAGGGTTATATACTTCAGGATCTGTTTTTCATTTAACTTTGCACTACTTAAATCTGTCTGTAGAGATGATCTCCAGGATTTTGTAGGATTTTCTTATTTAAACATTGTTAACTACAGTCTTCTTACAGTTTCTTGAGCTGTCCACACTCCAAAAAACAAGCTTCCTAAACTTCATATGTGAGTTTCTGAATAGGAAGAAGAAAGCTCTCAATGCAGTACAAATCAACCTTTACTCCCCCCATCCTTCAATTAAGAACAGAATAATCATCTTTCCTGTGTTACTTAGGATAAAAATATCAGAGCAGGCCTTCCTTATTTTTCTAGCAGCACCCTTACTAATTTCCTTGTCTCTCATCTGTTGCAATAAGCTTTTCCAAGCACTCCAGTCAAGTCTCAAGGCAACGTTTCCCTGGAGACACTGGATCCCAACCACACTGTCTACTCACAACCTTTAACCATTCAATCATCTCATTCCTCACATATTTTCCTCTCTCTCTCTAGTAGATCATTCTTAAAACCAAAATCTCAGCCCTGATTCTTCCGTGTGACTCCACGTTACTTTCCAGTTGCTTCCTTGTTTTTACAGATTCAATTTGACAAATTCCTCTAAAGATTTGTCCACCAACCCATGTCTCGAATGCGTTTTCTCCATCTTCTCTGGAGTTCACTTGGTCAAGAACTCAGACTGAAGATATTGTGAGACTTATTCTCTTAAAACCAACAATGACCTCCCTGTTGTCATAGGCAAAGACAGATTCTTTTACTTAAACTCACTTGCCCTTTGTCTTACTAGGCCTCTCATGAGCAGTGAGTATGATTGAAAAGTTTCTTAAACTTGGAATTTGTTTTAATGTCAGTAGATATAAACAAAAACTAAATTTTTTACATTTTTATGTTAGCCAAATTATTAAACTTGGAGCGATAGCACAGCGGTAGGGTGTTTGCCTTGCAAGCAGCCAACATGGCCGATCGAGTTCAATTCCTTTGCCCCTCTCGGAGCTACTGAGAGTATCTCGCCCTCACGGCAGAGCCTGACAAGCTCCCCGTGACATACTCGATATGCCAAACACAGTAACAACAAGACGTTACTGGGCCCACTCGAGCAAATCGATGAACAACGGGAGGACCGTGACCATGACTGTGAACTTAATCTCAATTTAGGAAATAGGAATAACAATACTTCCTCTATAGAATAGTAGCACTGTAGCACTGTCCTCCCATTGTTCATCGATTTGCTCGAGCGGGCACCAGACTTGTTGTTACTGTGTTTGGCACATCGAAAACACCACGGGGAGCTTGCCAGGCATCAAATACAGTAGGTAAAATCCCTCTGCTTCATTTCTAGTGCATCATAGGAACTCAACGAAGGACAAGTATTTCCTTTATATAATTATTAGTGACTTTCTGCCGACCCGAGTTCGATTCCTCTGCCCCTCTCGGAGAGCCTGGCAAGCTACCGAGAGTATTCGATATGCCAGACACAGTAACAACAAAGTCTCCAATGGAGACGTTACTGGGCCCGCTCGAGCAAATCGACGATCAACGGGAGGGCCTTTACCTTTATCTTTACATATAGAGAGAAAATAATGCTTTTCTCCCAAACTTCTTTTCTCTGTGACAATCTTAATGTAATAACCCATCTCCAATATAATCTCTTCCATGAAGTCTTCTTTGCCTAAAACTGCAAGAAAATAACCCTTTCTATGAATCCTAAGTGACTTATTTTATCTTCGATTCCAATAGTATCTGCATTATATTACAGCTCTCAATGAATATGTGTTATTTACTTCTTTGTAACAAGACCAGCTCTGTAGAACAAAAATCAGCTAAAATGATTCTGGTAGATTTCACAATTTGATAATGTCTCAGGTTTGAAATTATTCTAAACATTAGACCAACATAGTAATATACATAACCAAAACATATGAAAAATGTTGAGATCAAAGAAAAACTAACAGCTGCTATAAGCCAACATTTTTAGTAATATTAAATAGTTGAGCAGTCCTCAGATTCCAGTAAAAGTATTTTTATATCATATCTATACCATCCCCAAATAACTGACTTATTTATCCAGATTAAAGGGTATAAAAAAATAGGGTAGCTGGCCCATGAAGGCAGGAGAATGAAGGGGGAGATATCTGGAAAATGATTTCCTTTCAGTAATATCCTTTCCCAAATTATGATCATAATGTACCTTATGAATTTTCAAACCATATCTCATTGTAAGAACAAAAATGCTATTTATTGATAGCAAGTGTCTATTGATTTGGTACTGTTTGTCCTTGACAACCACAAACTATTTTCTATTATCTCTGCTGGCCACTGTCTTCTCTGTACTCCCATTATATATTGCTAACTGCAAAGTATTAATCAGGTATTTATTGCTGTGTTTGCACATGATCTTGCCTCTAAGATGTGTAGATGCTCTCTGCTAAATTCATAACATAAAGTCTATAGGGTCATTTTTTCATTATAATAAAGAGTTACTTCTTCCTGTTTAAGAAGGCAACTATATGTGTCTATGCAATATTATAAAATCTCCATAACATATTAATTGTAAAAAGAAATAGATCAAACTACCCAAAGTGTATGTGTGTGTATATATATATATATATATATATATATATATATATATATCACAGTGGTAGGGCGTTCGCCTTACAAGCGGCCAACATGGCCGACCTGAGTTCGATTCCTCCGCCCCTCTTGGAGAGCCTGGCAAGCTACCCATGACCTATTCAATATGCCAAACACAGTAACAACAAGTCTCATGATGGAGATGTTACTGGGCCCGCTCGAGCAAATCGATGAACAATGGGAGGACCGTGACTGTGACATATATATATATAGGAATATTGTGTGGGCGTTTTGCAATAGTACAAAAGGTAAATCCTTGCCTTGCAAGTGGCCAACCCCAGCTAGGTCCCCAGCAAGATATACAGTCCACTGAGCAGTTTCTGGAGTGACTTTGAGCAAAGAACAAGACGAACCCTTGTACATCACTGAATATGACCCCAAAACAAACAGAAAACCCAAAAGAATATGTGTGCAATAAATATGCATATGCATGTTATGTAGTTATGTTTTTGCACGTGTATATGTGATATATTTATATCTAGAAATATGCCTTCTTGGCTATGTAGAAATGTTTTTAACTGTATGAGAAATTGTTGATAATAATTGCTTCTTAATAAGGCTTAAAGTTCAGAAAATAAAACGTCTGTTACCATACATCATCTGCTCTGATGATTTTTCACAACGTATGCATATCGTTTTCCATGAACAAAAACTTAGTTTTAAGTATAATAAGGATTATTTTGTTACTTTAATTGGGAGTTTGAAATTTGAAAAAAAGTATATCAGTAGTAGGCATGAAAGGGCTATCCATGAAGAACATTCAGAAACTCATTTATGGACCAGTTTCTGAAGTCTAAATTCAGAGTTCATTTTCTGAACAAATTCTGCGAGCGTTTTGAATGTATTCTCCCACTTATAAACATTTGCTTAACCTACTTTTTTCCCCCTTTTCAGACTAATCAAATGAATCTTCATTTTCCCATATGTCACAGTTCTACAAATATTACCAAAACTGTGTTTCCAAAAAGGGAACTAGATTGTTTTCAATGAGGACACTAATAATTCCTCCCAGACAAATCCAAATTAATTCCTCATCTCCACCACTCACTTTCAAAAACAACCTATCTCTTAACTTGCTGTGACCAGCATAATGTAGCAAAGGTGAATTTCCTGAAACTCCTAAGGCCTTCTGGCAGCTTCCATTTTCACCTTCTTTGACTCCATCAACCATGTAAAGAAATCAATTGTTCTGAGAGATAGATAGAAAGAGAGAGAGAGAGAGAGAGAGAGAGAGAGAGAGAGAGAGAGAGAGGAAAAGAAGACCTGTAAGAGAACTTGATTTTTCAAGTCCCAGTCAAGCAACCCTAGTCAATATTCATGAAGCAGCAATAAGTCCATTTTGTACAGCCATATGTACATTAAAACAATTTCACATTGCAGAGCAGAAAAGTAGTTGCTTTATGTCCTGATATTTTAGGAATGATACTCTCAAGTGGAAATGAAAAAAAAAACTCTACTCTGCAAAATCATGTAGCATTCTATTTCACTTTTTGTGGCTTTTCTATGCTGTGCAGAGAACTTGTCAGACTAAATTCCTTATCACATCCTTGGGATACAGTTTTTGCATATTATTTAGCTTATTCCTGGAACTGGGTTCAGGGATCAGCCATTGGAACAAGATATTCTTATATAAGGTTCAACATATTTACATATGACTGACTGTGTGTTCATATATGTCAATCACATACATGCGTTTATACCCTGTAGTTAAGTAGATACTATTCCCCAGTTAATGCTGGCTTGAGGTTGTTTGTTTTCTGCTTGGGCTTCCTATTGCATTAACCAGCTCATCCCAAGGTGATGTTGAGCTATTCATAAAATGTCCAGGTTTGCTCCATAGCAGCCTGAGCTACTGAGATAAATCCAAGCATTAGCATGCATTTGTTTTTGACTCACCTTCCTAGAGATACATTTTAAAGTCAAATCACTGTTTTGAGGTCCATTTTCCACTTTGTTAACATATGCGTTATCATTTTCCTGTGGATTTCAAGTCTTTCACCATGATGCAAATCCTTTTTTTTTTCTCCCAACAAATACATCCACAACAATAATGGCAAGCGCTCACATTGACTCCCAGGAGAGATTGAGTACATTCCACAGCGTGATATTGGTTTTGTGGCATGGAGGGAATCAAATGGAGAGTATCGGCGAAAAGAAGAAAGTGAACTCTGAAAGTCAATATTGAGACGAAAGATAAACACACAAAAAGTTTTAAGGAGGAGTGTCCAACTCTAGTTGAACTACGGACAACTGTCAGTAAGGTGTGTTAGAGAAAGAGATTGGGGCAAAGCTCGTAGAATTCAGTTTGAGATGTCCAGTGCCAGGCAACGTTTAATGATGAATAGGATGTGGAAGTCATAAAAGTGGGCATGGAGAAGCAGAACCCTGGCAAAGAGCTAATAGGATTTCATTCGTGAGGGCAGGTGAAGGGGTACCTCCCTAGATTGCTCAGAGCTTACTTCTGGCGCTGGGATACCCAGTATAGAAGCTCTGTCAGAGGCAAGGCACTATACTATTTCTCCAGCCCCCAAATTTATTCTCTAACAATATGTTCCAAACAGTAAGTCTTCATACTAATTTCCTCAACCCTTCTGGCATGAAAGAGAATGTTGTTCTTTATCTTTCTCCTTTGGTATTTAAAAGATAAATTCACTGGACAAAGAATTATAAGCTAACAAGTCATTTTTGTTTTCTTCCATAGCTCTAAAGGTACGGCATCTCTGTGTCTGAGTTTTTAATTTATTAGCAAATAAGTTATTACTCACTGACATTTTCTCTTTATCAATCTTTTCAATAAATTTAATTATAATATCTCCAAGTTTCTTCATTTCCCCTTGTGCTTAGAATTTTGAGTTTTCATAGAACCTGGGTAAAGTTCAGATACTACTTCTTCAAATATTTCTCCCCCCAGTGGAAAAGAACTATTTTTGAGTTACCATATTTTATAATTATAATAACTGCCACTCACTATTGAATATTTTGTCAATCCAATTAGGCAGATAGTGCAGTCTCCTTTTATAGATGATGAAACTTCACCAAGAGAAACATGGCTGTTGAAAATAGATACATGAATAAATGCATACAAACAGATTTTTATATGTACTTTAACTTATGTACAACTAGGAATGTGTGACTTATTTCTTTGTTATGGACTAAATATTTATGTCTCTTTCCTTTACACCCTATCTCAAATGTTGAAGCCCTGACTCACAGTGTCCTTAAATTTGGAGATAGTAAGGAATGTATTAATTTATATAAGGTCATAAGGGTAGGACCCCAATTGATTCTATTAGTTCACTTATAATAAGAGACACCAGGGATTTCACTGGGTATTTCTTTGTGTATACAAAGGTCATATATACACACAGCAAGAGAGTGGTTACATACAAAACAAACGAGGAGAACACAGAGTGAAGTTGTTGTACTGGTATCTTGATCAAGGATCTTAAAGCCTCCAGTATCATGAGAAATAAATTTTGCTGTTGAAGTCACCGAGTCAGTCTGTGGTAATTTGTTATAGCAAGTGTAGAGCTGACTCAAGCTTTCCATGTGCCAGAGCAGAGACAAACTGAAATACCGTGCTCAATTAATACGAAGAATCCTTGTGTTTATCAAACTTTACTTGCAGTTCCTCTCTAACACTATAGGGACCACATGCATCGTTGCTTGGGATGGGATGCCTGGGGCCATACTAGTCCCAGAAGTGTAGTGCTGGGCTTGTACTCAGTGCCTTGCATATGCTAGGCATGTGTTCTGCCACTTGAACTATGTCAACTAATTCTCTAAGGGGGGGATGTTTGTTTGTTTTTTTAATTTGGGGATTTTTTTCTACAATTCCTTCCTTCCTTCCTTCCTTCCTTCCTTCCTTCCTTCCTTTCCTCTTTCCTTCTTTCCTTCTTTCCTTCTTTCCTTTCTTTCTTTCTTTCTTTCTTTCTTTCTTTCTTTCTTTCTTTCTTTCTTTCTTTCGCTTTTTGCATCACATCCAATGATGCAAAGGGATTACTCCTGGCTCTGCACTCAGGAATTACTCCTGGAGGTGTGGGGGGACCTGATGGGATGCCAGGGATTGAACTTGGGTTGACAGCATGGAAGGCAAATGCTCTACCTGCTATGCTATCGCTCCAGCCCCTTTTCTACAATTCTTATAGTAAGTCATCTACATGAATGACACCAACTGTGTGTTAGCACTGGTACTTTACATTTATTTCACTATTTTCCATTATTATCATAATCACTACAACAAGAATCATATAATGCACTCCATATTGAATGCTTATTATGCGTTGAGCAAAAGATTTTTTCACTTTCTTTATATATACCTTTACTAAATGTCACCCTTCATAGAGATACTAACTCTCTCCCTTCTTCATAGATAAAAATGTTTATGGGCCAATTACCTTAGTTAATACAAATAATAAATTCTGAGAAACTAGAATTAAAAATCTAGAAATGAAGCATGCAGTACTTTTAAGCCAGCAGATAATACTTCCTCTAATGATTGAAAGGACTAGTGTCTGTCCAATGTTTGGCATTTTACCTATCTGAACATAAATATAAATATATGTATATGTAAATATTTATGTATGTATATTTCTTCATTGCACAGAATTTTTTTACAAGGGCCTTCTCTGCAATCTTACAATAACAGTGAGTAGGGCATTTGTCTTGCATTTGGTCGACCCGGGTTTGATTCCTCCGTCCCTCTTGGAAAGCCCAGCAAACTACCAACGGTATCCTGCCCGCATGGCAGAGACTGGCAAGCTCCCTGTGGCGTATTCGATATGCCAAAAACAGTAACAACAAGTCTCACATTGGAGACTTTACTGGTGCCCACTTGAGCAAATCGATGAACAACGGGTGGACAGTGCTACAGTGCTATACTCTATTACACTAAGCTATCTCTGAGTCCTCTGTATAGGTTGTTACGATACCAATTTTTCTTGTTGAACTTAAGTCTCTGTCTGCTTTTCCTTTAGATTATTATCATACAAGGAATAAAAGTTCTATGTAGACCTCTTTTGCCTTTCGCCCTCCATTCTCTCTTCTCTACTCCCTTATCCAGAGTTGGTCATCTTTCTCATTTAAGAACCTGTTTTGCTTTCAACATATCTATAAGACCTACCACATCATGATTACTCACTTTGAGTCTAGTCCTTTGCACAAAGGCACAATTTATTATATTTATCTGTAGTGTTTAAATGCCTTGTACCTTGTGAGAACACAATAAATATCTATAAATAAATGAGCCGGTAAGTGAATACATGAGTGTTATTTAGATTTCCTTTCTCTTGCATTTATTCAATAGTGACAAATAATAAAAGCCCTAATCTGAAATTCATGCCCCATGGATTAAAATCTAAACA
Source organism: Sorex fumeus (assembly GCF_029834395.1). Classification (NCBI taxonomy): domain Eukaryota; kingdom Metazoa; phylum Chordata; class Mammalia; order Eulipotyphla; family Soricidae; genus Sorex; species Sorex fumeus. The sequence continues at coordinate 1,391,923 of NW_026606181.1, read as the reverse complement.
GGAAAGAGATCAATCAGAATAAAACATGATTTATATAGCTGTAACAACTTTTATTTTACCTCATTGTATGTGAGATAGAAAACCCCAGAGGACACAACAAAAATGCCTTTCATTTATATTAGGCTTTTAATTTTCACAGTGATGCTGTGAGAAATGAGTTCTTGTTTCTCTTTGGTCTCTGAGTAAACTCTAGCCTAGAGAGAGATGAAGCATTTGCCCAAGGTCCTAGAGCTGACAAGTAATACAGCTTGTGCTTAATTCAAATTTGCTGATTTGCTTCTGCATAAACCAAAGCAACCTTTCCAGACAAATAGGGTTCTAAGAAGAATTATGAAAATGGCCACAAAATAAGCCCATTCTAAGCTAAAAACTAAATACTGAAGGAGAAAGAAAGGGTTATTTTTTTCTTTTAAGTTATTCAAGTAAATTATTCATATTTCTAACTATGTAACTACCAACTTTTCCAATAAAACAGCTTTTTCTTCCACCCACTGATGGATCAAAGAAACATATGTCTCATATATACAGCAGCTCTGGAAAAGAGAGAGACTGCCGTGGTCACTGGGGCAAGGTACTGTCTTGGGAGACAAGTCAGCAGTCCTGCATAGGTAGCTCTAAAACTTGCAATTATGGTTACTGAATGTAAAAAAGATCACTAAATTTTATTACTGCTTGTATGAAAAATTACACAATGTTGCTGGATCTACCCAACATGCTGATCTAATTTAGTATTTATGATATTTCTAAGATAGTAATATAGTCAAAGTTATACTATAGAAGTATAAATTCTCTCCAAAAGTTATAATACCGAATGGTAAATGTTATCATCCCAAAGTATTTCAGAGAAAAATTATTCTGAAATTTGGCACCTAAAAAGAAGTTACTTTCTAGTTTCTGAAGACTGGTTAATGCAGCTGTTCTGACGATGTCATCTGAATATTTGAGAATATATTATGTAGAATGATAACATTTCTCCACAAATTATTTCCAACCAAATTGGCCCAAAAATCATTTATACACCATCTGCTACAATTAACCAATACTTCAAATTTGCTGATTTGGCTATTTGGAATAAGAGGTAGAAAATAAGGAATCAGAGAATACTTGAAGTGTGTACTGTTTTTCCTGTGTGTACTGTGTTTGAAACGGAGATATTAATCTCCGTTTCAAAGTCTAAAGTAAGAGAAAAATGGAAACACTTTTTATGTATGCAAACACAGAACATATACAACTGCAGGATAAGTGATTGCCTTCACATTTTGAATTTACAATGTCTGAGACTGAGGAAATGCATAGGATCTGAGCTAACCTCATCACAGTGGATTTGTTATGTTAACCACTGAAGATGTCTGCAATGTTTCACTTGGTTATGTTTGAAACCATAAATCTTCTGCACAGAAACAGCATGTTTTGCCTTCTGCCCATGTCAGAAACTCTATCTATCATGAAACTTTTTCTAATGGGCTGTTCTCAGCTTGTGTCTTCATGTAGAACAATCCCTTTAGAAACCTCTGACTGCTAAGACCCTCTAAGCATGTATTGGATTTTGTTGGTGTTGTTGTTGTTGGGTATCGCATTTCTCCCCTTTGAACTAATGCTCTGCTAAGAACTGCTGCTAACCCTACATGTGTAGAGATTAAAGGCACGTCTACTATGGCTTTTGAACATCAAACAGTCAAGCGGTACATGACTCAAGTAAATTGCATAGTGCAGGCTCCTCTCTCAGTCCCTCTTCATGCTAGAAAACCCTCCATTATTATTCTTGTGCTAACTGCCCTCTTCCAGTCTCCTGGTGATACTAGATCCCCATCAGCAGTGATAAACACCCTCTCCCCAGAGAGTAAGTGTTCTGGTACTTAGCACAGGGGAAGGCAGGAAGCAAAGATGAGAGGGATGAGGCAAAAGGAACCCTGATGAGACAGGAAAAGAAGGGAAATCTGAAATGACCAACTAAAGCTTTTCAGAAAAGGTCACACGTATTTCCTGAAAAATGAAGACTGCAAGCAGTTCAACTTTGAGTCCTCAAACCTGATTACAAGCATCATCTGAATTTAATGTAATTTCTTCAGATTAAAGGAGATTTTCTACAGGGGTTGAAATGTTGTTGAAAAGAGGAAATCAATGCCAAACGAAGCGGCTTCATTTGGATGTGATTCATCATTTACCTTAAAGGAACAAAAGTCCATGGAATAAAATGAAGGAGGAAAGCCTCGTTCTGACACAGTCTTTGGGAGCTTGTAGCTAAACCATACTCAGTAAGGTTTCTTCCTAGAGGCTTCTGATATGACTACACTTAACCATTGTCTCTCTTCAGAACCAATCATGTTCAGCATCCCAGGCAAATCTAGCAAAGTATATGTTTTGTAGGCAAGAAAGAAATGCTTGATCAATTCTGTGGACTAACCAGTTGAGCAATAAACTGTTATGGAAACTATTCCCATGGGTACAACAGCATGTCTCCAAAGGTAGAAGCAAAATTTATTTTCCTAATTGTAGAAATTTGCAGACTTTGAGCTATTTCCAATTAATACCCCAGTGGCAGGGCACAATTTGAACTTGCTGAATCAAACTGCTCATAGAAATCAATCGTTTTCTTAATATTTATGAGATCTTTCCTTTGTGTGCTCTGAATTTTCCCTTATCCTGGGTTTAGTGATTTCTAGTTTCCAGCCATTCAGAGAACTCAGAGAATTCTAACTTCAGCCTCTTATCCACACACTACTCTAGTGATTGACTTTGTTTCATTTCCATGCAGGTAGGAAAGAAATGCATTGCGTTTATCAGGTCTAGATTCACGCTTTGTTCTTATTCGATATGCCCTTGCTTGCTATTTTCTCTGCACATATCAGGAGCACATAGACATCTCTGAACTGCTTTACTCCTATAACTGAGCTTGGAAGTCTTATACACTTAATTTCAATATACCTGTTCCGTTAGTTTCCTTTAGAAGAGTAGTGTCTTGACGAGAAATTATTTTTAATGAAAAAAAGATAGATGAAGATTCAAGCAAACAAAATTAGTCTTTTATTAGCATCACCCTACGTGTATATATATGTAAAGTCAAAGCTTATTATATTCCTCTATTAAAAAAAACTTTAATATCAGGTCCCACAGTCTCTCTATCAATGCAGACTCTGCCCTGTGACTCACATTATTCTCAGAAGCACAGAGCTGCCAAGATCTTGAATAGTCTTGGCCCATCTCATTACCCAAATGCAAGAAGGCCTGTCCTAATAAACGAGAACCATTATATTCTGTCAAGTGGTGACTTTTTCGGTTTTGTTTTGCCCCGGGAACCACACTGATTGTACTCAGGACTTTCTCCTAACACGTTGACCTGTTGGTAGCACTATATCCCCTGTTCCCTCCATTTTTTAATAGGGTTGTTTTTTTGTTGCTATTATTGAGTTTTAGAAGTGCTTCATGTATCTTAGATACTGGCCCTTTGTCAGATGTATGATATGTGAATATTTTCTCTTAGTAAGGAGTCCTTTTGCTGTAGCAGTAATTTCTTTCACAGTACATGTGCTTTTAAGTTTGATGTAATCCTAGTTATTTATCTTTGGTTCTGTTTTCTTTGTCAGTGAAGTTGAACCATTGAAGACACCACTGAAATTTATATCACATGTTTTTTTTAAATCTATGTTTTAGTTGATGTTTTTTGTGCATCTTAGTCCATCTTTTATTAACTTCAATACTTGGTGTGAGATAGGGACCCAATTTCATTTCTTTTCCAGTGGCTAACAATTTAGCCAGCTCCATTTGTCGAAGTGGGTGTCCTTTTTTTTTATTTTATGTTCTTGACTCCTTTGTCATCAACTATGTTTGTTTTTGTTTTTGCTTGTTTTTTGGTTCATAACTGGTGTTGCTTAGGGGGCTAAATCTCAGGTTATTAGAGTATCTCGCCCCCTCAGCAAAGCCTGGCAAACTTCCTGTGACGTATCCAATATGCCAAACACAGTAACAGCAAGTCTCAAAACGGAGACGTTTCTGGGCCCACTTGAGCAAATCGATGAACAATGGGAGGACAGTGCCCTGAACAAACACCATGACCTCTTAGCACCTGTATTGCAAACCATAATGCATAAAAGGAAAAGGAGAGAGAGAGAGAGCAAGAAAGAAAGTACCTCCCTCTATGGGCGTAGGGGGTGAGAGGGTGGGAGATGGTGGTGGGGAAACAAGGGATATTGGTTGTAGAAGGTGTGCTCTGGTGGAGAGATGGGTGCTGGGTCATTGTATGACTGAAACCTAATTATGAACAGCTTTGTAATGGTCTATATCATGGATATCCAATTATCACTGTATCACTGTATCACTGTCATCCCGTTGATCATTGAATTACTCGAGCGGGCACCAGTAACGTCTCTATTCCCCCCAGCCCTGAGATTTTAGAAGCTTCTTCTTACTCATCTTTCTCCAACAATTGGTGGCTTACTACCCATTTTCCACAATTACTACACCATATCTGATGGAGTTCAGACAGTAGGCAACAAATCATAGAGACAAATATATAATATATGCCTCTCAGAGAGCCTGGCAAGCTACAGAGACTTTCCCACCCGCACTGGCAGAGCCTGGCAAGCTCCCTGTGGCATATTCGATAAGCCAAATACAGTAAAGACAACAGGTCTTATCCAATTAAAAAAATTTTTAAAAAAAGTAATGTGGAGTTCATGCCCAGCTCAATCAGCTTAATCAATGGCTGAATAAACAGCAGTACTCCTACATTAAGAAGAAAATGAGAAGAACAACTTAGTGGAGAACAAAAGTTGACATACAGATAACCAAAATACATGTGGGATAAATTTCTCAAAATAAATGTTATAACTTATTATTGTGAATGAAGATCAAAATGATAATGAGAAATCAGTTCACACCAGTGAGAATGTTTCATATAAAAACTGCTGAAACACCAGCACTAACAGGGAAGTATTACAAAGGAACCCTCTTTCACTGTTTTTAGAATGTATATATTTCAGCCCCTATGAAAATTTGAGGATTTTTTCCAAGAACGAACAGTAGAACTAACAGTGAATCATATGGTCCAGCAATTCCACTCCTAGATATCTTTCTGAAGAGTAGGAGCACACTAATTCAACACTGTATTCGTTTCAATGCTATTTACCATAGTCAAGATGTGGAAACTGGCAGCATCTCTGTACAGTGTTATCAGAGGATTAAAAAATGTTTCGTTATATCTACATATAATAAAATACTACTCAGTTATAAGAAAAGATTAAAGTTCTGCCTTTTTCTTTCCCATAGATGAAACTGGAAAGGGTTGTGTTGAGTGAAATACGAAGGTGAAAGATAACAGATGATGTCACTCAAGTGCAGCCCTGTGGAACCCAGTGTGCACGGACTGCAAACAGCAAGCAGCACCCTTGGGAGAGACCGACGCTTGTAAGGGCTGTTCTAAGTGACCATGGAGACAGTCCTCGGCAGTAGGCGTTCATACCTACTCTCATGTTGCCCCCAATCTTAAGCTTCAAACAGAAGAAGGAGCGTCTGATTGAAGATTTTTAATTTTCTTTTTCCCTTTTTGGGTCACTCCCAGTGATGCTCAAGGGTTACTCCTGTTTCTGCACTCAGGAATGACTCCTGGCGGTGCTCAGGGGAGCATATGGGATGCTGGGATTCGAACCCAGGTAGGCCACGTGCAAGGCAAATGCCCTACCCGTTGTTGCTATCGCTCCAGCCCCTGATTGAAGATCTACTACTGGGGCAAGTTCAAGTTCTCTGACTGCCAAAAGAGCTGTATTGCTAGAATTAGAGCTTCGGCAACCTTAATGCAGACGAGAGTGGAAATGTTTGGTGGCCAAAAAATGGCTATAGGGGCAAATACACAACCGATCTATGGTGGGCACTGAACTCCCAGGACCTGGCCCTCATGTTCTCCACCTCAGCTCTTAACACCTCAACTCACCGACCCACCATAAATCCTGCTTCTTAGCCAAACAAAAGCAATCCCACTCATAGGTGATCAGAGATAAAGCAAGGGTATAGATAATGTCCTATGAAAGGGGGAACAGAATTCAGTTTCAGAATCTAAGGAAGGGTACAGGAAAGTGCCTGTGGATAGCGGTGGGGGGGGGGGTACTCAGGTCATGCAAGTCGTACAGAAACACTGGATCCCTAAAACACATAAACACTCACACTCTTGTAAACTGGTTTTACCTCCATTAAAGTAGACACATTAAAAGTGAAATCATAACTAAAAAGAATTCTTTTAAGAAGACACCATACAGAGCCCACAGCCACTGGAGTGGCCCACCCTCCCGCTTGGCCCTCCCTGCCTCTTCACGATGCAGCCTGCATCTGCAAAATGGTCTGATCGAAGGGACTATGTCTTCATTGAATTTTGTGTAAATTCAGTAAAGATGCTAATGTAAACTTTGACAAATCTAAACTTACATTCAGCTGTCCTGGAGGAAGTGATAATTTTAAACATTTAAATGAAATTGATCTTTTTCACTGTATTGACCCAAATGATTCCAAGTATAAAGGAACAGATAGGTCAATTTTATGTTGTTTATGAAAAGGAGAATCTGGCCAGCCATGGCCAAGGTTAACAAAAGAAAGTGCGAAGCTTAATTGGCTTAGCGTGGACTTCAATAATTGGAAAGATTGGGAAGATAATTTAAAGGAAGACATGTCTAATTTTGACCATTTCTCTGGGATGACGAACAACATGGGTGGTGATGAGGATGTAGATTTGCCAGAAGTAGATGGAGCAGATGATGGTTCACAAGACAGTAAAGGTAAAGGTAAAGGTAAAGGCCCTCACGTTGATCGTCGATTTGCTCGAGCGGGCCCAGTAACGTCTCCATTGGAGACTTTGTTACTGTGTTTGGGATATCGAATACTCTTGGTAGCTTGCTGGGCTTTCTGAGAGGGGCGGAGTAATCGAACTCGGGTCGGCCATGTTGGCCGCTTGTAAGGTGAACACCCTACCCGCTGTGCTATCGCTGATGATGAAAAAATGCCTGATCTGCAGTAAGGAATGTTGTCATGACCGGAATTTGAGAAAGAAAAAAATTGCTTCTCTGCAAGATTTCACAATTGAGAGAATTCCTGAGTTGGTAGATCGCTAAAGGCAGATGCTGTATTTGCCTCCTTAACCCATTTTTCAACCTGTTTGTTTTTTTTTATAAAAAAAGACTTCACTGAGGGTTGATATGTACCATTGTATGTGGCAATTTTAAATCAGATAAGGCAATATCCTTATGCATGAACATTTCCCAGATTTCTCTGACACGTTGAGGTCCTACACAATTGATAGTGGTTATGACAAAACATTTCACCTAAGTTTCCTTTACTTCATAACATAGATAACTGACATGTCTGGAAGCTCTTGACTTAGGGAATGATAACTAGATTTTAGAACATGGACTCAAAATGGCTGAAACAAATTGGTTGATACCATAAATTGGTAACCTTGTTCCTCTGGTATGTCCTTCAGGATGGTTTCACTAAAGTTTTATTTTTTTAGAAATTTTCATTATTGTATGTAAGTAATCACTAGTGTTCCAGATGTATCTTAGCTAAAACTAGTGTATGGCCTATTTAGATGGTTTTTGAAGACTGTACATTTGGTATTGTTTGACCCTTAAACTTTTACATCATTTAGCAGAAAGGACAAAGAAACGCTGTACATTGTTGCTTAAGAATCTGTATATTTCAACCCAAATTTGTATTGGCACTGTCAGTATGGCAAATGAGTGAAAAAATGTTGATGCACTATTGAAGTTTTAATCTTTTTTAAATGCAGCTTATATCAGGGCTGAAAACCTCAATTTATGTTCAGGACATTTTTTTTAATGTCTACATTCTTTCTAATAAACTGTTGGAAGATTTGGGGGAAAAAAAGACACCATACACTTGAACCCAGAAATTAACTAAGGAGTGAATATTTAATATCCTTACCTTTTAAATTTTTTTATTTTCTCCACTTTTTAATTTATAAAACAATGCTTTAGTAGAATTAACAAAAAGCTGGAAAACTAGAATAGCTGGAGAGGTGCTTGCCTTGCAGGCAGCCAGCTAGGTTTGGTCTCTGATCCTGTATACATTCCCCAGAGTGCTGCCAGGAGTGATTGGTGAGCAAAGAGTCAGGAACAGGCCTGGGGCAAGGCAAGATGTGTCCCTAAACCCCACCACCCAAATAAAGGAAAATAATAGACTTTAGATATAAAAGTCACCTAAGTACAATTCTACTCAGATGAAATACCCAAAATAAATCCACAGAGATAGATTAGTTATTGATAGATGCTGAAGGACAGAGAGGATGACAGGTGATTGATAATGGTGGGGTGGGTCCTAAGGGTGCAATAAAAAATGGTTTAAAATCAGAGGTGGGTGAGGATTGAACATTATTGTAAATGCCCCCAGAACTACTGAATTATTCACTTAACAATGGTTAATTCTGTCTGAATTGAATTTCACTTCAATCGGATAACAAACATTTCAAAAGAAAATAATGATAAAATTCTGATTAAAATAATAGTCTCAGTGTGATGCTTTCAATTTAACTGACATTTTTTCCCTCTTAGTATGGGCTGGAGCAATAGCACAGCAGGTAGGGCATTTGCCTTGCGTGCAGCTGGCCCTGTCGAGCCGGGTTCAATTCCTCTGCCTCTCTCGGAGAGTCCGGCAAGCTCCCAGAGTATCTCACCCGCACAGCAAAGCCTGGCAAGCTACCCGTGACGTATCCAATATGCCAAACACAGTAACAACAAGTCTCACAATGGAGACGTTACTGGGCCCGCTCAAGCAAATCGATGAACAACGGGAGGACAGTGGACAGTGGATGATGTATTTTTATTTAGCATCAATGTAAAACTCTAAGTGAAGGGCCAGAGAGATAGTACATGGGGTAAGGCACTTCTCTAGTTCATGGTCAAATTGGGTTCAATCCCAAGAACCCCAGATGATCCTCTCAATCACTGCAGGAGTGATATCTGAGCACAGGGCCAAGAATAAGCCCTGAGTACCAGCAGTATGTCCCCCGACTCCAAAAAAAAAAAAAGTTAATCATAACAGTAGGTAGGTTGTTTGCTTTGCATTTGGTCAACTTGTATTCAATCCTCAAGAACACCCCCAAGCACAACCCCAAGAGTGGTCCCTGAGTGTAGAACCAAGAGAAAGACTTGAACACCACAGAGAGTGGGACAAAATAAAATTTTTGAATGATGGTCATGGTCCTCCCATTGTTCATCGTTTTGCTCAAGCAGGCCCAGTAACATCTCCATCCGGAGACTTGTTACTGTGTTTGGCATATTGAATATATTGAATATGTCACGGGGAGCTAGCCAGGCTTTGCCGTGTGGGCTAGATACTCACCGTAGCTTGCCGGGCTCCCTGAGAGGGGTGGAGGAATTGAACCCGTGTCAGCCATGTTGGCTGCGTGCAAGGCAAACACCCTACCTGCTGTGCTATCGCTCCAGCTTTGCACAGTGGCAGTATCATAGCCAATGAGGTTTATCCCAGGCACGATTATTGCTAATTGAAAATTTTTTAAATAATTTACAAAAGCATAAACTGAAAATTATCACACAGATTTAAAAAATCATTTAATTTGAAAAAAATAAAGCAATCAGGTACAGCTATGTTAAACACACACACACACACAAGCACATATGCACACAGACACACACACAAACACACACACACATGCACAAAAGCAGCAAAGTACAGAAACATTCGAAAACTCTTCAAGAAATGTTAGAAAAGTAATTTTCCTACTGGAATTTGATCTTTTATGTGAAGTAAATATACATTCTTCTTGAGGCCTAGACACCAGAAGTTTCTTTAAGCTGTAGTACTGCTACTCCAGAAACCATTTTATGTGGATATGCAGGCAAATCGCAAATTCTAGCTATTATGGGAAGAACACTCTATAAAAGTCAGGCTATTTTCTCCATTCATCTTTTTAAAAAATTGTACGATATATTAGTCCCTACAAGGATTCATTTTTAAGGCTAACAGAAGTTGTTAAGATATCACTTACAGTACCATTTAAGTGCTCACTGCTGAGTCTGTAGCCTTTGAACACGTACTGAATTATGGCGCTGTCAGATACATATCCAGCCAAAGGGCAGTCAGGGGAGGGAGTGGGGTGGGGTGGGGGGGTGGAGCAGCCAACTATCCCATATACATTCATTTGTTTGCCTCTACTTAAGTTTATTTTAATGTCAGAGTTTGCTTACACTTTTTAGACCAACTAACATATTTCAAAGAGACAGGCTCAATTTTCAAGTCAAACAGAAGATAATGGCATCAGGGATGCCTGAGAACCACCGAGGAAATGCACATCAAGAGGACAAAATGCAGGCTAACCATTCACTTAAGCAACTAGATGGGAATGAGATTTGAACTTGTTCCCTTACTAGCCGGAACTCACTTGGCACTGTATTTTCAGGACACTTTCTGGTGACTTAAATCACATAGCATTGTAATTATTTCTATTATGCATGCTCATCGATTAATAGGAAATGAAAATGTCTAGTAACTTGTTGGAAATCGCAATATGGTGAAAAAATATGAATGACCCTATTCAAAGGAGAACTAAAATATTTTGCTTACTTTAAAAATACAGTTCATGGAACGTAGTCCTATACTGTGTTCCTCCCCACTTGGGGAGTTTTCTCTTCTACTTTCCATTAAATTTTCGTACTTTCCAAAATAAATAAATAACACACAAAAATTTGTAAGTCTACAACTGTACCTCATGGTGTCTCACTAATAAAAATTTAAAAAATAAAAATAAAAAAACAAAATAAATAAATAACAAATAAAAATACAGTTCATGAACTAACAAAGATATGGACATTATGGTTCAGAGAATCTAGGGGATTCTTGGCTTTGAATTAAAGCTGCCTTTTTTTTTTGCAGCAGTTCCTCACAGCAGTTTTTCTCTCTTCTGTAACTGTAACCCCCACCAACTCAGGCCCTATGCTAATACATCACATATTATGTCCTTTTTATCTCACTGGATATGCTTGAAAACACATCAATCTGATTCGTTATAGTAAACAATTAATCTGATCAGCTCAACTATTCAGATGGCCTAGATAATGACCAATCAGATTGTTGGACTGGCTCTACAAAATCCATGGTCACGGTCACGGTCCTCCCGTTGTTCATCAATTTGCTCGAGTGGGCCCAGTAACATCTTCATCATGAGACTTGTTGTTACTGTGTTTGGAATATTGAATACATCACGGGTAGCTTGCCAGGCTTTGCCGTGTGGGCAAGATACTCTCAGTAGCTTGCTGGGCTCTCGGAGAGGGGCAGAGGAATCGAACTCCGGTAGACCATGTTGGCTGCGTGCAAGGCAAACACCCTACCCACTGTGCTATTACCTTCATAAAATCCTCTTCATATAAAATAAGAACTTACACGCTTAATGTCTAGAAATACTCCTCTATTTCCAACAATTATAAAATATATTTTTAATCTGTTGGTATTTCTGAGAACTCTTGATGTCATGTATATGACAGAGTGTTACTCTTTTAAAATGCCAGCACAATATTATTTTCCTATCTTAAATTTACTTTGTCAAAGCAAAGTCTAGAAATTTCCTTTACATACGCTAAGCTATAGAAGAAAAAGGACCAAATATATAAAAAATTCCAAATCAGGCAGAGGCTGACTGAGACTATAGAGAATATTGTCAAATGGCCTGAGTTTGGATTATAGTGCATGTGACTTTTAAATCCTCATGACTTTATATGGAATATCACTATCATCATTGTCCTAGGACTTTGCTTTGCTTGAAATAATTGTCTGAATCCTGTTCAGGAAAGATGGTCTGTAAAAATCCACGATTCACCCAAAAGCCAATACCTTCTCTTGGCCTTCAGAAGAACTGCCCCAAAGTACCCTACCTAGATTGCCAAGACCAATGTCTAAAAATTAGGGTTTGATAGCCACCTTTTTAAAAAATTTTATTGAATCACCATGAGATAGTTAGTTAGAAGCTTTCATGTTTGGGTTACTGTCACACAATGATCAAACACCCATCCCTCCACCAGTGCACATTCCCTACCACCAACATCCCCGGTAAATTCCCCATTTCCCACCTCCTCCTGCCTCCATGGCAGACTATATTCCCCATACTCTCTCTATACTTTGGGGCATTTTGGTTTGCAATGTTAATAACCACCTTTGACCCCCCCAGAATTAAAATTATTATAAAGGCTGAGTTCACCTGCTGTGTCTGAAATAATCTTATTCTTGACCATGCTGTCTTATGGCATCACCCACGAGTCTAATTAGTGTCACTTTAGTCACCCTATGCATCACTTTTAAAACACAGGGTAAATGAGCTTGGTACATTTTTAAGTGTGTGCAGTAATTACCGTTCTGCTACCTACTTTACATTACAGCAGTTTTAGTTACTTCCTGGGATTTAAGGACAGCCAGAATTCATTTCACAGTTGGAAGGATAACATAATGTCGAACACTCAGAAGGTGTAAGACACTGTGAATATTGTCTTCATTCTAATAGCCCCAACCCCTGGAACCGAAGCACATGATCGAAGCATTAAGTCATTTTCTGAAATTCTGCTGCTACCAGCTGATTCCACAAACATGCACTTAGCCATGTTCTCCCTGGGCTTGCCACTCTGTGGTTGTAAATAGATACCAGCCGAAGTGACTTTAACTCTTTCAGCTATACCCTGACGACTGACACTGAATAGAGGTAGAAAAGCAGCAATTTACTAAATGGTTTCAAATTATTTTCAGCTATTCTTGGAAAATGGTCGCAAGTCTTAAAGGATTTCAAGGGTTGTAAAATCAAAGGGAGTATAAAAAATTATAAGATATAGGATTTCTGTTAGTTTTTAGAACAGATACTGAAGATATGCAAGTTTTGCAGTAATGTGTGCACATGTGTTATTGTAAAAAAATAACCTGAAAGAGCTTTTGGGTGTAAGTGTAAAATGGATCTAGTTGGATAATTAATGTACTCAATGACATTTTTTCCCCAAATCAAAATTATTGGTTTCTGTTTTATTTCTCTTGTCACTGTCACTGTCCTCCCGTTGTTCATCGATTTGCTCAAGCGGGCTCAGTAACATTGTGAGACTTGTTACTGTGTTTGGCATATCGAATAGGTCACGGGGAGCTTGCCAGGCTTGGCCGTACAGGCAAGATACTCTCAGTAGCTTGCTGGGCTCTCCGAGAGGGACAAAGGAATCGAACTCAGGTCAGCCGTGTTGGCCGCATGCAAGGCAAACACCCTACCCGCAGTGCTATCACTCCAACTCTTATTCCACTTATATATGAATAAAGATTTAACTATGGCATTGAGTTTCAAATGATACAGACAACTTGTTAGCAATTTTGAAAAATATAGGAACACAGTTGAAGACTCACAAGTACATCTAAACTACAAAATGAATTAGTAGGACAGGCACAGACAAATATTCTTTGGGGAAATAAAAATTGCTCTCATGATTGTCGTTACCTCTTCCTGAATGTTACCACTTGAATCCTTGTGAATAATTACATCCCGGGTTTCTAATTCCCAGATCCATAATTTGGCCAATTCTGTGGTGTTTGAAAGACCTTCATTTCGGATCTTTGGAATTTCATTAAAAGGCTTTTCCAGTCTGTCCCAGAGCATTAATAAAGGTATTACAGAAGCTCACATATGGTCTCGCAATAACCACTTCCTCGCAACTCAATGGTGGGTTATTTATCAGCAATCTTTGTGATCTTACAGTATTTATTTCCAGGAGACTTTAATCCCTGGTAACATCTGAGCACTACGAAACCTTGAAAAACTTCAAATAGAGAAACAGTTTATCTTGATTCGAAATACACTCTTACACAGCTGAATTCTGCAGTTTCATTGATCTTCACTATCTTCCTTTAAGCTATCTCTAGAAAACAAGAATAAGTACATTATTGTTATCAAACTAAAAAGCATGTAATAACAACAGAAGAGAATTTTTTTTCTTATTTTCCAGAACAGGGTTGTTTGTTTGTGTGATTGGTTTTGGGACCACGCCAGGTGATGCTCAGAGGTTACTTCTGGCTCTGCACTCAGGCATTACTCCTGGCAGTGTTCAGGGGACCATACGGGATGCCTAGGACCAAACTTGGGTAGGCTATATGCAAGGCAAATGTCCTACTATGTCTCTGGTCCAGTCTGCATAGGTTTTATGTTTAACAGGTATTCAGAATTATTCAAACTACTCACAAATGTAATGGTTTCCTTTCTGAGCTTAATGTCTTTCATAGATTATTATATGCTAACTATTTGTATAGTAGGCATTTTTGTTTGTTTGTTTGTTTTGCTTTTTGAGTCACACCTGGCGATGCTCAGGGGCTACTCCTGGCTCTGCACTCAGGAATCACTCCTGGCGGTGCTCGGGGGACAATATGGGATGCTGGGAATTGAACCCTGGTCGGCCGCGTGCAAGGCAAACGCCCTACCCACTGTGCTATTGCTCCAGAGGTAGGCATGTTTTTAAGAGGAAATAATGCATGTGTTCACAGCAACACAGCTTGCATAAAATGGAACAACTGCTATACTTGCCTTTCCCGTTCATTGGTTGCACTTCCAAAGTCAATTAAGATTTTTTCAAGGTAGATCTTTTACATATGAATATATCTAGATAGCACAGTCTACGGTAGCACTGTCCTCCCGTTGTTCATCAATTTGCTCAAGCAGGAATCACTAACATCTCACAACAAATTGTGAGACTTGTTGTTAGTGTTTTTGGCATATAGAATACGTCACGGGGAGCTTGCCAGGCTTTGTCGTGCGGGCGAGATACTCCCAGTAGCTCACTGGACTCTCCGAGAGGGGTGGAGGAATCGAACCCAGGTGGTCCACATGCAAGAAGGCAAACGCCTTGCCCTCTGTGCTTCGCTCCAGCCCATATATCTAGATAATAACATACAAATTATTTCATTGACTTATATATTACATTAATTAATTTGAGGATATTATTATGAGTTAGACAAACTATAGACTTTGAGGAAATAGTTTTCATGACCTCCCTTACTGCAAACACTAGTTGCACATTGTATGTTCCATAGGGACTCTTTCACTTTGTATAGTCTCCAAACTTAATACTTCATATGCTCACTTTCAAGTTTGAGAGTTCATTACAACTCATAGGAGTTCACAATGCTCTCTGCTCATTATTAGTTCGACGGTGATAAAAGAATACAGGTTAGAATCAGACAAAAAGAAATGCATAGGGAAGAATCTGGGAGGTCTGCCAGAGTGAAGATGCCTTCTTGTACCCCTCCTAGATCCTGAAGCATGCCTTCTGCTAACTTCATTGTGTAACTTTTGTAAACCTGGGAATGACACCTGAGTCTTTAAGAAAACAAGATATTTTGCTGAGAATAGATAACTGCCTATGTGGCTGATCTTTAATTATCAGCTTATCTAGAGATTAAGAATATCTTAGTCGCTGACACATCAGGAAAAATAGAAATTATATGAGCATGTCGCAAATCACTTTATCATATCACACTGTCAAGTAATTTGGTAGTGAAAGTCTTTAGGACTTTCCAATGATTTATATGCATGTGATATCATATACAGTTTTAATGACAGTTCAAACAAAAAAATCATAAAAGATGAAAAGTTGAAAGATAATAAAAATTTGTTTTTAGAAAACCAATATGATTACTGGAAAGGAGTTAAATTGATTTCAAAAAGATTATTTGGTGGCAAATCAAAAGCTTTCAATTAATCTCAAGGGGCTGGAGTGGTAGCACAGTGGGTAGGGCATTTGCCTTGCATGAGGCCGAACCCGGTTCAATCCCCAGCATCCCATATGGTCACGTGAGCACCGTGTGGAGTAATTCCTGAGTCCAGAGCCAAGAACCAAGAGTAACCCCTGTGCATCGTCGGGTGTGACTCAAAAAGCAAAAAAACCCAAATAAATAAAAAAAAAAACCTAAAAGATATAATGGCCTCAGGTCATAAAAAAACTTTTAAGCTACAATGGATAAAACAAAGCTTTTTTTTCTATTACTTCTGCTGTTTCTGTTTTCAGTATTTTTTGTGGTGCAGGAATAATTATGAGCAAAACAACTTGCGGGTATTATTGTGAACTACAACATATCTCTCTGGATATGTAAATAGTATACAATTTACAAAGGTCTAAATGAAACATAAAAAAAGATGAAACGTTAAATTTTACTTAAAGTTTATTGATTTTTGAATAAATGAAAATAAACTAAACACTTTGTGACAAAGTTATAGGAAAACATTAACACAAACTTATTTTCAAATTTATAATTTTAATAACATTTAATAAAAAGTCTAATAATATCTGTGATATTCTTGGGATAAACAATGATAATAAGTAGAAGAAAATGTTTAATTGAGGTCTAAATTCTATTGAGAACATTTTTATTAAAGATGTTTTTTCCTTAGAGATGTTTCCAGATGTTAGTATCTCCTCCGGTCTGATCGTACAGAAAAATTGACTATCGTTCTATGAAATTATCTACACATAGCATGAAATACAAAGAAATGTACACATGGGCTAGAGAGATACCAGAGAGTGGAGGGTTCTTGCCTTAAACAGTCACGGGTTCTATACCTGATATCCCATATTGAGCCCTAAGCCCCGCCAGGAGTGAACTCTGAGCACAGAGCCAAGATGTAAGCCCTGAGCACTTCAAAACCCAGAAAAAGAAAATGAAAAAGAAATGTCCATATGAAAGATAAATCTAATTCTTATTTAAGTTAGACCTACCATTCCTCCCCCAAGCTGCTAAAGAGACTCAAATATTAGTCGCACAGAAAAATTAAATAAGTATAAAGATACTCTATCATCCTTGAAGAGTCAATTAGGAAGTTTTCAATTCTTCACAAGTTAATCTGTAAATTAAATGCAATTGCAATAAAAATTAATTTTAAAATCTTAAAAATATAGTAAATTGATTTGGTAGTTACTTTCTAGAATATTCAGGAAATATTTGAAAAACTAAAGTTATGAACAAACAGAATAGACATAGCTTTGGAAATACATATTAATGAGTATTTGATGATATAACAAAATTATAAGAGTCTTTACCTATAAAAATTTATTAATTTTGTGATGTTTACTAATGAACATGTTTTGTTTTAGAAAAGTATCTCAGTAAAAAATAATTCTTATATTGAAATTTGTCTTGTGAATTTTCTATTTTGTCTTAAAAATATATTAAAAAATATAAGCTCTCTGAAATTAGTTGCAAAGATAGGAATTTATATATATGTATATATATATACACACATATTTTTAAAAAATTTTTATTAGTGAGACACCATGAGGTACAGTTGTAGACTTACAAATTTTTGTGCTTGGGTTTCAATTATACAATGATCAAATACCCATCCCTCCACCAGTGCCCATTTTCCATCACCACGGATTCCAGTATCCCTCCCACCCCCAATCCACCCCCCCATCCCACCCTGCCTCTGTGGCAGGGCATTCCCTTTTGTTCTCTCTCTCCTTTTGGGTGTTGTGGTTTGCAAAAGAGGCAATGGGTGACAATCATGTTTAGTCTATAGTCTACTTTCAGCATGCATCTCCCATCCTGGGAGGATCCTCCCAACACCCTTTGTTTGATGTTCCCTTCTCTATCTGAGCTGCCTTTTCTGCTAGCACACACACATATATTTTTTAAATAATAGTTACTTGCTTGCCTTCTGAAATGCATAGAATAAGAATTTCTTGCTTTTTGTGTACTGAATCTGCTGCTTCTATGTGTTGAGAAATTCATAAAATTAGTCTTTTTGACTCATTTTCAAATTACTATCTGTATAAGATTCTGATATTCCCCTCACACTATATCAAGTCAGTTTTGTTCTTTTTAATCTCAGTGAACTCTACATTTAATTACATTAGCTTGTGCTATTACTGATGGTTCAGGTATGGATACACATAACAGATGGTGAGAGTCGGAATTGTGTATGTTTTCTTGGGATTATTTTGCAGTATCTATTAGAATTTGAGATATGAATGCAATAAATACCACTTTCGTTTGGATATATAAAACATCATAGGTATTCAATATATTCAAGCATGTTAAACTGTTGTAACAAAAAAATAGAGACAAATTGTATTGCTAACAGAATAAGGTTTCAGTAACTTTTTACATAAATTTAGATATCCTCATTTTAGAGTATTATGCAACTACTGAAAAAAACCCAGAACAATAGTTGTCATAGATGCCTCAAGGGATCTCCATGAGCCCTTGTGGTCTGTAAAGAAGCAGAGAAATGAATATAATAAAATTCTTCTTGCAAAGCAAAGAAATTATAAAAGAATATTATCCACTCTATACATATATACCCTACTACTATATAATTCTAACAAAATTCCTGAGTAGGATACAACTGGCTGTTAACACGTGCCCAAAAAAGAGAAATGCCAGTAGGGAAAGGAAGACAAGACAGACAAGCAAAAACAAAGACTTGTTAAGTCTATTGGAGTGATAAACTATATTAAATTTTTTTCCCTAAGTCTAGTTACCTTTGATTCCTGTGACAAAGATAAAGTGATATCATTATTTACAAGGCTAAATCCAGTTTGCTAATTTTTTTCTCACAACATTTTTCTTAAATGAATGGTTTAATAATATATATTTATATTATTATATATTATATAAATATATATATTTAATGATATATAGTCAACAGAAATGCAACATAAGCCACATATACTTAGCTCCAATTATTTTAGTAGTCATACTAAAAAACAAACAGGTGACATGAATTTAAACAATGCATTTCACTGAAATGTCTAAATAGAATAAGATATCAACAGTCAACTGAAAAAATCATAAGATACTTAATTCCACATTTGTAAAAAATATTCTCACTCTATTTCCCATCTTAAGTTATATATTAATATCATTAAATATATGTGATAATTTAGACTTTATAAAATTCATGCTTGAGAATATGGAGCCATATAAGCAAGTTGTTCTCAGGCTACCAAGGTTTTTCATTAATTGAGTCAAATTTCAAGTTAACCAAAAAATAAACAAAGTTTTATTCCAAAGTGACATGAGCTATTTTTCAAATGCTTAATAGGCACATGGATAGCATTTGACCGTAAAAGTTCATATATTTATTTTCTTTAATTGCTTTATTTTCTTAGGTTGTCAAAATTTTTATTCTGATAATAAAAGTTTTATCTTTTTCTCTCTTTGAGGTAACAAGCATAAGAGTATGAACAAGTTATTATCTATACCTTCAAAATGTTAAACCTTTTCTATTCATTCAGATGAGCATCTAGGCCAGAGGGGACACCTGTGTGTTTAGAAGCTCCTGGCAGTCCGACTACAACTGTAACCCAGGATCTGTACCAAAGCGTGTCCCCTCCTTCCCCTGGGACACTGGCGGCGGGGGAGGGAGATGGTCTCCAGGGCCAAGGCCGCTTAAGTAGTCACCAGTTGATTTCCCTTTTCATAATAATACATTGGACCCATATCTCAGGCTCCTCTACCAAACTGTCACAAGAGTAGCCTGGCTACCCCAACCACATTATACCAATAGTCCACTAGCCTATACCCCCAGAACTCACCAAAATAATGGTGAACACAAGCACTGTAGCACTGTAGTAGCACTGTCTTCCTGTTATTCATTGATTTGCTCGAGCGGGCACCAGTTATGTCTCCATTGTGAGACTTGTTTTTACTGTTTTTGGCACATTGAATACACCATGGAGAGCTTTCCAGGCTGTGTCATGCGGGCGGGATACTCTCGTAGCTGGCGGGGCTTTCCAAGAGGGACGGAGGAAGCTAAACCAGGTCAGCCTCATGCAAGGCAAACGCCCTACCTGCTGTGTTACCTATACAAATCCAATCTCACAAGAACACGTCCCCTGAAGCAGAGCTAGAGGACCCACACAGGGCACACAAGAGCACCAAAGAGGGAAGGGGAAAGAGGAGGACACCATCTACTGAGCTCCCCCCCAGAGTCCTCCCCGGCAGTGAGATGGGACACTGATGGTGAACTGGAAGATTCGCCTCCAGCATCATGGGGAAACAGTGCAGATTCCCAGCACAAGATGTGGATGAGGAAAAAAGTCCTGAAGCCTCAACAAGAGATACCCACTTGCGCAATCTCTCTGATAAATAATTCAGAGATGATATGGTGAGGATGATTAAGGAGCTCAAAGAAACAGTAGAATGGACACCCAATACAATACAGGAGGATATAAAAACTTTTCTATTCATAGTATGGCTAAGTTTTTAAGAAGGTAGGAGGAATTAAGAAGTATTTAAATACTATAAAAACCAGAAGTATTTAAAGTATTTAAATACTATAAAAAAACCAGCATCTTATTATGACATCTTATTATCTCATTCCTACTCTGGACAAACTGGCAGGCTACCGAATGTAGCCTGCCCACAGGGCAGAGTCTGGCAAACTCCCCGTGGCGAACCCAATATGCCAAATACCAGTAACAATGATGGGTCTCATTCTCCTAAAGAGCCTTGAATATAATCTCAGGGCTAGGATGAAGGAGACGTTACTGGGGCCTGCTCGAGGCAATCGACGAATTACAGGATGATTTGTGATTGTGTGATTTGTGTGAATAACTTCTATTCAACTACAAAAGTCATCATTTATTCAAACTTCCTATTTGATTTCAGTCAGCATTGGAAAGCATGAATTTTATTCGTAATATTCTCTAACAATTTTGTGCCACTAAGTCCACATGTCTATTTGGTTTTTGTTTACGAGTCTGATCCATTTTAATTTTTATTGTGTCATTTCCACTACATTTTCAATAATACCTATTTCATCTACTCTCCTTTAAATTTTGTATTTACTTGTCAGCTACTTATTTCTCCATTTTCCTTTTATCCCATAGCTTTAAAAAGATGATTTGGACTGAACTCTCTGACAAATGGTGCTGGGAAAACTGGATAACTACTTGTAAGAAATTAAAGTTTGATATACATCCTACAGCTCATCCAACAGTTAATTCAAAGTGGATCAAAGACCCTGAGATCAGACCAGAACGATAAAGTACACTGGGGAAAATATAGATAGGCAGAACACTTTAAGACTTCGGACTCAGTGACGTCTTCAGTGATCTGATACCATTGGCAAAGGCAACACAGAGACTATGTAAGATGAAAGAGCTTCTTCATGACAAGAGAAACACAAGCTAAAATTAAATAACAGCTAACTGAACAGGAAGAAAAAAATATTTGCATTCAACACATCAGATAAAGGTTTGATATCCAGGTTACGTAAAGTGCCCACAAAAATCAACACAAAAATTTCCAAAACACTATCAAACAATGGGGAAAGGAAATCAATAGATACTTCATAGAGGATAACAGGTAGATGTCCAGTAGCCACATAAAAATTGTTAGCGTCATTTATCATCAGATAAATGCAAATCAAGACGACAATGTAATACCATATTACACCAGTGAGAATGGCACATATCAAAAACGGTAGGTACTGGGGCTGGAGCAATAGCACAGTGGATAGGGCGTTTGCCTTGCACGCGGCCAACCCGGGTTTGATTCCCAGCATCCCATATGGTCCCGTGAGCACCGGCAGGAGTAATTCCTGAGTGTAGAGCTAGGAGTAACCTCTGTGCATCACCGGGTGTGACCCAAAAAGCAAAAAAATAAAAATAAAATAGGAGGTACAATCTCTGTTGGCAGGGCTGGTGGAAAAGGAACTCTTAATCACTTCTGGTAGGAATGTTGTCTGATACAACCCCCATGAAAAATAGTGTGGATAATTTTTAGTAAAACTTAGAACTGAACTTCCATATGGCCAAGCAATTACGCTTTGAGACTTCTACACCCAGGATTAAAAACACTCTCTCAAAAGGTCATACGTGAACCATTATTCATTGATTCATTCAATACAATAAAATAGCTAAGAAATGGAATCAACCTAGGTGTCCAATGACAGATGAATGAATTATGAAGATGTGGCATATATGCACAACGAAAAACTAAGCAGCTGAAAATAACAACGAAATCATGCAATTTGTTGCAACCCGGCTGGAGCAGAAAGAACTGGTTGGAACTGGATCATGTTGAGTGATTTAAGTCAGAAGAAAAAAAGACAAACACACAACTGATCTCACTTATCAAATCTCACCCATCTACGACTCGGAATTATTAATAAATTATTAATTAATCAATTCTCTTACCTTTTTCAAACACCCAACATGACTTACGGTTGCTTATTGTGGGGCTGAGGGGTGGGGGTGGATGGGTCAAACCTGGCTGTGCTCAGGGCTTGTCTTACTGCTGGCTGTGCTCAGGAGTCACTCCTGGAAGTTCTTGGGTACCATATCTGGTACCAGGAACCAAACCTGGACAACTGTATTTATTTAAAACCTTGGTTGGTATGTGAATAGTGCTTCAGTTCTTCATTTAAAGAACAATCACTAAAGCATAGTATTTTCCTACAAGTTTTGAGTAAATCTTAGTTCCAGGTTTTGTTTATACACATTATTATAGTCTTAAATTTCTATTATACACGTACGGTTACAAAATGAGAAATTCAAGGTAAGATATTTTAATAAATTGCACAAATCCCTTTAGCTAATGAGAAACTTTTTTTTGATGCCTTACTCAGCCTCTCACTGGTCCTCAGAAATACAACATCTGTGGTACCCAAAAAGTCATAGAACATATAGAAGAGTTTATAAAGTTCATTATTACTGGTTGGGTCATCTGGGTTAGCGTCTTCACTCACTAAGCCTGTTGGGTTTCTGGCTGCTTTACCATTGCGACCTTTGCAGTTTGGAGGTGTTTATTGTGTATTGTTGTGTGGTTTGAAAATTATGATTAGGGTGTCTTTGTATGTTTACAGTGTGTTATGGAGAGGTGAAGAAATGCGTAGCCACAGAGTGAAGCTGGGCAGATGCATCTCTGTTTTCCGTTCTGACCTCACTAACAAAAATGGCATTTTTGAGTTCGCTCCAGAGGTCCCTGGTTTTAGGGATAGGAAAAATAATAAAATTGTCTTCTGGAGGAAAATGTAATGATGAAAAATAAATAATGAAGTCTAAAAATAGGAGGAACAAAGGACAAAAAGAAGGATAGGAGGAAGAAAGGAAGGAAGGAAAGAAGGAAGGAAGGAAGGAAGGAAGGAAGGAAGGAAGGAAGGAAGGAAGGAAAGAAGGAAGGAAGGGAGGGAGGGAGGAAGGGAGAGAGAATAATGGATTTTTATGAGCAAAGAGTTTATATAGTTCATTATTACTGGTTGGGTCATCTGGGTGAGCGTTTTCACTCACTAAGCCTGTTGGGTTTCTGGTTGCTTTACCATTGTGACCTTTGCAGTTTGGAGGTGTTTATTGTGTATTGTTGTGTGGTTTGAAAATTATGATTAGGGTGTCTTTGTATGTTTACAGTGTGTTATGGAGAGGTGAAGAAATGCGTAGCCACAGAGTGAAGCTGGGCAGATGCATCTCTGTTTTCCCTTCTGGCCTCAGTAACAAAAATGGCATTTCCTAGTTCGCTCCAGAGGTGCCCTGGCATGATGCAATGCTTCCTCTCCCTACCTTTTCCTTCTTAGTTCTTAGGGACCTTAGCTGGGCTGGGTATCGTCAAGCACTCTCCTCTCTTTGTGGGCAGGGTTCCCCCACCCCCCACCCCCCACACACACACCTGTGTCGCAAAAAATGACATTTCTGAGTTTTTCAAAGACAGAGGAAAAGCAAAATGACTGTGCTTTGTTTTATGAATAGGAAAACCAATAAAATTGTCTTCTGGAGGAAAATGTAATGATGAAAAAGAAATAATGAAATCTAAAAATAGGAGGAACAAAGGACAAAAAGAAGGATAGGAGGAAGAAAGGAAGGCAGGAAGGAAAGAAGGAAGGAAGGAAGGAAGGAAGGAAGGAAGGAAGGAAGGAAGGGAGGGAGGGAGGGAGGGAGGGAGGGAGGGAGGAACGGAGAGAGAATAATGGTTTTTATGAGCAAAGGTTGCTTGAAACATAATTCTCATTTTCATTTCATAATTCCTATTTTTTAATCTCCCTGCACTTCCTTTTTATACAGTAAAATTATATAAATTACACCTAATAGTTTGGATGCTGAAAGGCACAGAGTGAGAAAAAGTATATTTCTACTCAAGGAAAATTTCCTAACGCATTTTCCTTTTGATATGTCATTATTCACAGTAATTAAGTTTTTACACCATTAAAAAGATCTTAAAGCATAAGATATTGAATTATAGAGTTCCTCCTGACTTTCCCTAAAAATATAACTGTCATGTGAAATACTTTATCTTTTGGCAAATACATTAAACATTTTAAAATAATGTATTGAAGGACTGTGTATATTTAAAAACAGAATCCCTAGTCTTTAATCCCTAGGCAGAAGATTGCCCACTTAGTTAAAATACATTATTCTTTCATTTAGTTTAATTAAAAATATACATAAATTGCCACTCTATTTGAGAGTTCAAGATATATAACTATATGTTTGAACCTATGACTCAATAAAAAACAACTTTCAAGGTTGTAATAACATTCAATTTAAGGCATATAAAAACTCTTGCCAAAAATACTTGCTCTAAAATTTTTTTGTACTGAATAATACGTTATAATGTGTATTAGTTTTATTTATTTTTAATATAATACATGTGAATTTTGTTCAAAATTAAAATAGCCCAGGTCAATTTTTATTAGATTAGAATTTGTTCGGTGATTTTTCTACCATATACCGTACCTTACATCTAAAGATTCTATTTATATACTCTAAAGGTTCTATTCATGTAACTGTAATGGAATATATAAAACTTTTCCCTGAGTTAAAATATTTAACTTTTAACCCTTAGTACAGTGTGCTATTTCTTTACAATATGTACAGTGATACTACAGACAATATAAAATTTTTAATAAATTGTGCACAGTTCAAGTGTACCTTTTTAAAACATATACAATGAAATGCATAATTCAAATTTTTCTCTTAAAAATTTTCATGATTTTTATAGGGCGTCTGCCTTGCACGCAGCCAACATGGCCGACCCGAGTTCGATTCCTCCGCCCCTCTCGGAGAGCCCGGCAAGCTACCGAGAGTGTCCGATATGCCAGACACAGTAACAACAAAGTCTCCAATGGAGACGTTACTGGGTCCGCTCGAGCAAATCGATGATCAACGGGAGGGCCTTTATTTTTAACGGGCTGGAGCGATAGCACAGCGGGTAGGGCAAGCTACCGAGAGTATTCGATATGCCAGACACAGTAACAACAAAGTCTCCAATGGAGATGTTACTGGGCCCGCTCGAGCAAATCGACGATCAACGGGAGGGCCTTTACCTTTAGGGCTGGAGCGATAGCTCAGCGGTAGGGCGTTCGCCTTACAAGCGGCCAACATGGCCGACCCGAGTTCGATTCCTCTGCCCCTCTCGGAGAGCCTGGCAAGCTACCGAGAGTATTCGATATGCCAGACACAGTAACAACAAAGTCTCCAATGGAGACGTTACTGGGCCCGCTCGAGCAAATCGACAATCAACGGGAGGGCCTTTACCTTTACCTTTACCTTCTTAATTTCCATTTCTAGATTATACCAATGTGACAGTATTTGTTAGGATATTGTAGATAAAAACATTATATGTATATATATATTTATGTATATATGTATAGACACATTATATACATATATACATACATATATATGTCCTTGTCTCTTCATGTGAAAACAGAATGGGCTCATATTTTCGAAATAATTTGAGAAATAATCACCAATTCTATGCTTGCTTCGTCTTTGATGTTTAAAATTCTGATTTGTAGGTATATAAGAAAGTTTTTCTTAGAGTGATTCTAATAATCACTTTCTGCCATTTTATCCCCTAGTGTTTTGATGAATACTGTATTTCTAAGACTACAGAGACACTGTTATGAATAGTACCACTTCTATGCAAATATTTATTTGGGAAAATATTTATTCAAAAATCCTAATTTCTTTTCATCTTCAAAATGACCTCATTATCTGTAACAATCTATTAACCAAAACCCTATTAAGGTTTCTAATGTTAATGCATCTTAGAACATTAAAATAATACACATTTACTTAATTTTGAACTTTAATCATTTGGGACTCTAATCATTTCCTATATGACATTTAACCACAGAGTATATAAAACCTTTTCACAAAATCACCTTTGGATTTCAAAGAATTTTAGGAAAACTAAAAACCAGGACAAACCAATTGCTTCATTTCTGACCAGCTGAGCTGTTATAACCAGAGGTTGGTCATTAATCATCAACAAATTACGAAGAAAATCACCATGCCAAGTCAAAGGTAAAATCAATTACAGTGACAATTAAAGTACTCAAACATCAAGCTCAAAGCCCCTGTGGTTAATGGACAGCCTAATATAACTTTATAAGAAATTCAAGCATAGAATTTTCTATAATGCTGAAATACAAAATCAGATTTAATGAAAGGATTTACAGCAATAATTTATATGGCAAGTCGGGAGAGACCCTCCTAAGGTAATAAATTTGACAGTTATTTGACTCGCCTTTTATCATTCAGTTATTTATAATGTAGAAAGTAATGGTGAGTACATATTGACTAGAATGCTTTTACTGCAGTCACATTTTTGTAAAGCAAATTCCATGAATTCTGCCTCTATATTTCATCCAGCATCAAGACTCAACAAAAATACTGCACAGTAATAGAGCAAAAGATAACCTTATCACTTTTTGCTGCCAACTGTATCTTTGAACTCTTCACTGACCTTCAGATGAAATCACCCAAGTGAGTAAGTCTAGAGAAATATAAGATTTTACAGATCTGAACTTTTCTGAGATAAGTTATATTGCAATTTGCATTTTTCAACAGTCAATCAAGATTAATACTTTTTCTAAAATTCTAAAATAATGTAAAGTTTTCTCTAATGAGTCAACAGAGAGAAGCATTTACTTCTTCTGCCATAATTTTAGGAGCATATGAAAACATTCATATTCAACTTATAAAGGCTAAAGGATGGTGCTATGTTTCTTCCACTTCTACCCTCAGAAGTTTTCAGGAAAAAAATGAAACTCCAATGGCAGTTGGAAAGATTATTACTGTAGGTAGAAATCTAAATAAAAACCAAAACAGTGATATCTTAATTTGTCCTAACACTGATTGAAGGACTGATCCAGGTTTAGTCATTTTAGAACGATCATGTTCTTTTTAAATTTTAAAATATAAGAAAAATCACTCCTATGGGTTATGTGAAGAAGTTGAATAGACATGTGAATGCAGTAATAATCTGTAGCAATGTAGCACTGTAGCACTGTCCTCTGGTTGTTCATCGATTTGCTTGAGCGGGCACCAGTAAAATCTCCATTATGAGACTTGTTGGTACTGGTTTTGGCATATCAAATATGCCACGGGGAGTTTGCCAGGCTCTCTGAGAGAGACAGAGGAATAGAATCTGGGTTGGCTGCGTCCAAAATCAATACAAAGTTTATGTAAGCAAAGTTGGATATATCAATAATATAACACTGCTAAATTTCCAAATATCATAGTCATTGGTTACACATGAATAAAATAAGTTTTAAGTTTTTTTTAAAAAAAAGGTTGTTGCTATCATTCATGTTTAATGCCATGAATAAAAGCTTCCTTAATTGAAAACAAACATTTTCTAAAACTTGACTTATTGAGAGCTTAACAATTACCTGACATTCTTAGTTTACCACTGCATAGTTGACTCTGTGACTTACCTGATTGCTGATTACTTGGTCTTCTCCATAGTCCTTCAGCTCTACTCACAAAATATAAAAGTATTTCCAATGACTGAGTGAAAATCCTCAGCCATTTTGCAAAAGCTCGTAGTCCCTTTTGAATGACTCCTGAGAGTGAATGTGTTTAAAAAGGCGTCACTGTCCCATCAGAACTATATCACTTGACCACTTGACATCCCATTACTCATCAATTTGCTCAAGTGGGTGCCAGTAACATCTCCACTCATTCCTGTCACGTGCTAGTGTAGCCCAATGGCGTCTGCTCGATCTAGGAACACGAAGAGCCTCAAACCGATCATTCAGGGTCTTGACAAAGAAATCTGACCATCTTGTAGATGGGCAGCCACGCCATCTTTTGACATCCCGTGGAATCCAGTCGGTAATGGCTCTAGTCCAGCAGTCATCTCCAAATCTCATTATGTGTCCAGCCCGTCTGATTTTTGATGCCTTGGCAAATGAGACAGCATCCCTGATTCTTGACCAACGATGGAGGTTGGAACTCCGGATTCTTTCTCTCACTTGAATGAAGTATGATACTCCAAGCATAGCTCTTTAGATTCCTCTTTGGGAGACCCGAATAGCGTTCTCATCCGTTTGTGTAAGGCCCAGATCTCTGAGGCGTATGCTAATGCAGGAAGAACAGTGGAATCGAAAAGATGTGCCCAGAGCTGAAGATTCTTCATCCTCTTAGCCGTTTCTTCTATGCTCTTGAAGGCATTGCAAGCCGCTCTCTTCCTCCTGCGCAACTCAGGTGCCAGGTCATTCGCCATGTGGACTTCTCAAGCTAGGTACACATACTGCTACATTTGGAGATGTTCATTCCATTGAGAGAGAATGGAACGTCAGGAACGAGGCTGTTTCTCACAAAAATTGTCTTCGTGAGATTCAGATGTAGTCCAACCTTTCCACACTCATGGTCGAAGTAGGCCAGCATTTG
This sequence comes from Sorex fumeus, assembly GCF_029834395.1. NCBI lineage: Eukaryota > Metazoa > Chordata > Mammalia > Eulipotyphla > Soricidae > Sorex > Sorex fumeus. Next base: position 1,363,280 of record NW_026606181.1, on the reverse strand, counting down.
TGCCACTTGGCTAATGTTTGGTGTTATTAGAACGATGCCATCAGCAAAGTGGAGGTGGTGTAGTTGCCGACCATCTATCTTCACTCCCATTCCAGTTATCACATGACGTTCTCAAGGGTGGCACTGAAGAGTTTGGGTGAAATGGTATTACGCTACCTAATCCCTCTTTTGACATGGATGATCACTTCCTTGTAGAATGGTGGGATCCTTGTAGTGAATCTGTAATACAGTTCACGGAGGATCCTGATGTATTGAGATTGAATGTCTTAATTGGCTAGGACTTCAATGACTGCTTCAGTCTCAACAGAATCAAAAGCCTTCTAATCAATGAACGTTAGACAGAGCGGCATCTTGAACTCCAGAGAAACCTCAATAAGCTTGATTATCTTGTGGATATGTTTGATCATGCTGAATCCTTTTCAGAACCCAGCTTGCTCACATGGTTGTCCTTCATCGACTGTTCTGGCAATCCTATTGAGGATGACCCGAATGAACAGCTTGCAGATGACAGACAACAGGCAGATCAGGAGAAAGTTGGCAATGTCATGGATGTCTCCCTTCTTGTACAGTAGAACAGTCCTGCTGGTTTTCCACTGGGATGAAAACTTGCATTCAGACAGGTAGCATGTGAAGAGTCGAGCCAGCATATTGATGAGTACTGACAGCAGGTTCTTCAGGTGTTCAGGTCTGACCTTGTCTGGTCTGGGTGCTGTTCACTTCTTTACTGATGAAATGGCATATTGGATTTTGGAAGGGACAACGTTGGGAATGACATATCCATCCTGCAGAATTTGGTATGTGGGCAGGTGGACATGGCTATCAAAGAGATCTGAGTAGAAGTCATGGATAATCTTCTCCATTGCCCTTCTGGAAGATGTGATAGATCCATCAGTATGTTGGAGGGCAGTCATCTTGGTCTTGTAGTTGGCGAAGGACAGGCGGGCATTGTGAATGCTTTACCAAGCTTCTGCCACATCTGCAAGCGCTGCTGCTCTTCTCTCTTTGAGGTCTTCCTTTATAGTTTCTCTGCACTGATTTGCGAGCTCAGACATTCACTTGCAGTTGCCTGAGGCTTTCACCAACCACATTGGCAAATGAGCTTGAGAGTTTTCAAACGCAGGAGTTTTTTTGTGGCTCTCTCTCTCTTGGCATTCCTTGCGCAATAATGGAGATGCTGAACCAGTCGTATTCCTCGTCAGTGTTGTCAAGGACAGCATCGTCCCATGTTGCCACAACTGTACCAAAGAGTTCCCAATTCTGGGAGTTTTCTTCTTAAACTTTGCATCCCTTTCTTCCCGCTTCATGAAATAAAGTTTTGCACGAAGAAGACGGTGGTCCAATCCTGTTTGGAATTTTGGGACAACAGCGATATCGGTCAGGCAAAACCATCAATTGAATATGATGTGGTCAATTTTGTTGTGGAACCGTCCACCGGGAGACTCCTATGTTCAATGTTTAGATTCGGCCTTCTTGAATTGTGAGTTACCATGGCTGGTCTTTGTCGACATGATGAACTCAGACAGTCTCTCACCCTGTTCGTTCCATTCTAGGCCATGTGTCCCTATGTGGAGTTCTTCGGCTGATCTTTTCGGTCCTATCTTGGCATTAAAATCACCCACAATGATCTTGTAGAAGATGTAGAAGATGTGGTCTTCTTTATAGACCTTCTACAGCTCCATGTAGAACTTCTCAATTTCTCCTTCATCATAATTGTATGTTGGTACGAAGACAGAAACTGCTTGCAGTGAGCCCCATCTATTCAAGTGTAATTGTTCGATTCAGGTTATTAGGCATTCGAATGAATCAAGAACTATGTACCAATCGTTTTTCTCTCCCTATATCAAAGATTATTCAGTCATATTCATAATCAAGGGCACCGAATGGAAATTCTGTTAAGTTCAAAGACATTTTGTACCCGGTAAAGCGCTTGTCTTTAAACTCGTCCCAAGAAAGCCTTATCTTTACCATAATCACTTCGGAGATGATGACACTGAGTCTCAGTGAAGTCAAAGATTCCTGCCACTAGATTTTTATCTTCTAAATGTCAGAGGCATCTATAGAAATCAAATCTATTTCTAAAGCTTTTTTCTTCCCACATGAACACTTTTCCCATAAAGATGAAAGATAATCATCAATTTTTAGGTGGTTATCTAGAATTCACACAACTATGATCTTTATTCAAAACCGTCTACTAAGAAATAATAATCCCACATGACATAATTGTCAAGATGTTTCTGTAGTTAGAAAAAGTTGGTACTCATCTGGCCTGGGCTGGAGCAATAGCATAATGCTTAAGGTGTTTGCCTTGCACACGGCTGACCTGGGTTCGATTCCTCTGCCCCTTTCTGAGAGCCCAGCAAACTACCAAGAGTATCTCTCCCACACGACAAAGCCTGGCAAGCTATCCGTGACGTATTCGATATGCCAAAAACAGTAGCAACAAGTCTCACAATGGAGACATTACTGGTACCCGCTTAAGCAAATGGATGAACAACAGGAGGACAGTGCTTCAGTGCAACCTTCAAATAGATTGGACATAGCATTGCTTCTCAACAAAGCCATCAAGTAAATGTTGGAAGGGTAGAATGTGAATAAATCTTCCTGTCATTTGACAGTTATTCATATACTACTAAGGGGCAGACACTACTTTAGGTATATACATCAGAAATAAAACAGGAAGATCTTTGTCCTCATGGAGCTTGCATTCCAATAATATTCTAAGTTTATTCTAATAGTAAGTTACATTTAATAATCTACCCAATAAATAAATAGACTACATATTGTTAAATGGTATAAAATCTGGTACAAGTAAAATTATAGCAAGTTAAATAATATTAGGAGTGGAAGAGGAGGAAGAAATATTGTATGATCCAGTGCTTGGGTTAAAATCAGTAAAATGGTGTTAGTGGAAGATGAGGTTTGAGAAAAAACAGGGAGACCCAGAGTATCTAAGGTCTCAGAGACGTTGGCTTCTACTTTTAATTCAATGAAGGAAGTTCATCTCACGGTTTTGAGGGAGAAAAGAGAAATAGTCCACTTTACATTTCTAATTATTACTTCTATTTCTGTGCTGGATCTCAGTTGAGGGGATGCAAAGGCAATTGAAGAGAACAGCAATAATCCAGGAAATGGGTTAGTGACTTACATAAGAGGGTAGCAGTAGAGCTGGGATATGGTCCTTGGCTTTGTTAATAAATTTCCTGATGGATTAAATGCAGAATGTGAAAAAAATCACACAGAGGATTACACAAGAGCTTGGTTGGCTTAAAAACAAAACAAAGCAAAAACAAGCACTATTAACAGAAATGGACAAAAATGCATACAGATCCATTCTAAAGAACCAATTTCGGGGTTTCAGAAATACAGATAGTATTTCAAATAAAAACTGAATGAAATCTTGAGGAAGCATGGGTAGAATAGAGAAATAAATGTCTTTGTATTTATATTTATAAAATTCATCGCACCTCCTGATATTTAAATCAAGAAAGTTTTTTTATGGAATTACATAACTGATTCATGATTAAGCCTCTATATTTTATTGGTTCTAATTTTCCTGTGTAGAAAACTCTTTATAGTTACTCCTGTTCTATGATGTATACTCTTCATTGAAAACTTCCACCAATGCCCAATGTGCTAATATATCAGTAACACTTATGGTAGTAAAAAAACAAAAAAGCCTTTACAAAATTTGAATTTCTATTTCATGAATGCTGCTGGATCCCCAGTGAAAGTATTTCTAGGCATTTAGCTTCTCTGTCTTGAAAGAAAAATCCTATAATAAGAAATTGAAACATTAGAAAATTGAACTTTAAGGAATATCCTTTTATTTCCCAGCAAGGGAGAAAAATATAATAGTGATTTAAACATCTTAATATAAAAAATCCAGAGCCTTTAAACATGCAAATTGAAAGTGAAATGTAAAGTGAACGTTAATACCTCACTTTTTTTCCTTGACAAGCACTTTCTCCCATATTCATTTTTAATGTCAGAGAATTCACACAACTAAGATCTTTATTCCAAGCCTCTAGAGCTTGCCTGAGAAAGTAATTATGTAGGTATTTGTCAGAAACTGAACTAAGAGCCTTGGAATTTTAAGTTTATATTGAGAACATAATTTCATAGAGTTTACTACCACCCTCTTTTCTATACACATTCCAAGGTCAGGCATCATTCCAAACCAATTCTGCACCTTTTCCCTTCTAAGGATCAGAGGTTGAATTGAGGTATGTTAGAAAATTTCAGTAAAAATAAAGAAGTAACGAAAGAAGCATGTAAGTGTATAAGTGGTAGGCATATAAGCTGATTTAAGCATTCTGACAAAAGTATTGGCAGTGAAATCCTAGAGCAAGTTGCTTTGTGCTTCTTCAATGTCCTTGTTTCCTCTGAGCTGGCTCCTATTTGACTGACCTGAGCTAATTTCTGCTGTGTCTCTGAACACTCAATGTTCAGATAAAATGAAAGTGGACAAAGTTCATTTTATTTTCATAAAGCCATGACTTTTCCAACTCTAAGTTCTTTAATTTTCCTAGATCTGATGCATAGATTTTATTTAAGTAACTATCAATCAGGGACCCTGCAGGAAACAGCTGGAACATTCAACCTGGATAATATGAGGAGAGTTTAATAAAGAAACTACTTAGAAACCATATATGTGGTGGATTTTGTAGAGGAATCAATCAACCAGCCTTTTGCCTTTGACTAAATCGAACCTGAAACCAGGGAAAGGGGAGCCCAGAGATACAAAGCAAGTGGATTTGTTGCTCAAACAATTAGAAGCCCAGCATCTAACGTAAAATTTTAAATGATGGTTGTTTTCTGAAGACCTCCAGAACCAGTCACCACCATGCTGAGACCACTCTCCGCACACATGAAGGTACCGGCAGGGGAACAAAGGCACGCGGATCCCGGTGCTGAGCTCTCCAAGCCTACTGGGATCGGGGCTGAGCATCCTCCACCCAGATCCTCCAAATCCCAGTAGGCGGGAGTCACACCCACCAACTGGCCCCCTGGCACCGTGTAATCCCATCAACGGCCAAAACTCAGAGACTATAAAACCCAGCTCACGGAAGAGAACAGCGCAGAGTCTCCTGCCCCCGTGCCTGGCTGTCCTCGCCGGGGCCCCTTGGAGGGGAGCGGGTTGAGTTTTCCTCCCCGCCCCAATCAGGGCTCTGGCAGCTGGAGACATCTTATCATCTCATTCCTACTTTGGACAAACTGGCAGGCTACCGAATGTAACCTGCCCACACGGCAGAGTCTGGCAAACTCCCCGTGGCGTACCCAATATGCCAAATACCAGTAACAATGATGAGTCTCATTCTCCTAAAGAGCCTTGAATATAATCTCAGGGCTAGGATGAAGGAGACTTTACTGGGGCCTGCTCGAGGCAATCGACGAATAACAGGATGGTCGTGATCATTGTGATCGTTTTTTGAATAACAACAACAAAAATTAAGAATGTCAAGATAGTGTCAGCAGAGCATTAAACTGTACCTTTTAAGCCCAAAATATTTTGCTACATATGTCACATGATCATAACCTATTTTATTACAAGGACACACAAAAAAGTACACAGTAAAGTGTAATAAAGTAAATAGTAAATAAAATCATAAAAAATAAGGAAGGGGTTATGATGTTGCCAACAGGTTGACCTGTACCTGTGGGGTGAGAGCATCAGCAGCCTGATGGTGCCTTCAGACTTCCAGATACCCCAAAATTGCTGCTGTGCCTTTGGCCAGACCCCAACAACTTGGGGCCCAGATTACCAAGAAATTAATTGGACAAAAATTTAGGTATGTGGGAGGCACACCCACAAACCACCTCTAGCTCAGCTATACAAGTTCGTTAATATTGGCCTTATTTCAGAGACCCATAAATCTCAATAGAGATCAAAAGACACAGTTAGGGTCTCTAGTGCAGAGGTAGGCGGGAACCCGTGCCATGCTCAAGGCCACTCCCCAGGCGCTTCGGCCAAGCCTCACGCATGAGTGAAGTCCTACGGAACCCAGGCAATGCGGATCTTTATGACCTTGGACTCTGGGCTCAACAGGACCAGGAGTGGAGATCCTCTGCCCTCTTTCCCCAGTCTCTGGGGACCCAGGGGTCACCCCAATAAGCCACCTCCTGCTGGCGCCAGATATCTCGTCATTGGCCACTGTTGAGATCACATGACTGCTTCTCCTAGAAGGAAGCATAACATGAGGTCCCTATAACTATGCCACCGGACTCCACGCCAAGCTGTTTCACACAGGGTGCTCCAGAGAGGGGTGGGTGAGAGCCCTCCCTACCCCAAGGGACTCAGCTCCGACAGCCAAAAACCTCCACAACCCAACCACTGCCATGCTCAAGGCCACTCCCCACACTCTCAGGCCAAGCCTCACATATGAGTAAACATATTCCTGGACTGTGCAGCTGCAAAAGTGGCCGCACAATACATCATAAAATACTCCCTACCCATTCTCCATAATTACCGCACCACATTTGATGCAGTTCAGATAGTAGGCAACATATCCTAGAGGGATATATATATATATATATATATGGGCTGGAGCAATAGCACAGCAGGTAGGACGCTTGCCTTGCAAGCGGCCAACATGGCCGACTGGAGTTCGATTCCTCTGCCCCTCTCGGAGAGCCCGGCAAGCTACCAAGAGTATCTTGCCCACACAGCAAAGCCTGGCAAGCTACCCTTGATGTATTCGATATGCCAAACACAGTAACAATTGTCACAATGGTGACGTTACTGGGCCTGCTCGAGCAAATCGATGAACAATGGGAGGACAGTGACAGTGATATATATCTATATCTATATCTATATCTATATATCTATACATGTATATATACATATGTTCAGATATGAATACCAAAGCTCACACCACCCAAACTTTAACAACATGTTAGTGATATCCTATAAAATGTCTTAACGGTTCCTGCCAAAATAGAAGAATCTTCATACTGTTTCTTATATGAACACTTTTTGGTAAGCATGTTCAGCAGTTCTTCATAACAGACAATATGAAATATATTACTTTGGTTGTGTTTTGTGACAGCAATTGAGGTTTGGGATGGAAACATCCCAATTTGGTAGAGGGAAGGGGTGATGGTGGTGGGGTTGGTGTTTGAATATTGAATGTAATCAAACATTATGAACTAAAGTATAAACAAAAATTTTTTTTGAAAAAAGTAATGTGGAGTTCATGCCAATTCAATTAGCTTAATCAATGGCTGAATAAATAGCAGTGCTCCTACATTATTAAAAAAGAAAACTTGATAAATAATAAAAAATAATAGCAAACAGTAAAAGCAAAGTTGCCTTTGTAAGATTTTCTAACTATCCTGAACTAGAGTTTAGTTGGTCTCTAAAGTAGGGGTGACACCCATTGCCTCTTTTGCAAACCACAACACCCAATAAGAAAGAGAGAACAAAAGGGAATGCCCTGCCACAGAGGCAGGGTGGGATGGGGGGGGGTGGTGAGAGGGATACTGGGATCCGTGGTGGTGGAGAATGGGCACTGGTGGAGGGATGGGTACTCGATCATTGTATAACTGAAACCCAAGCACAAAAATTTGTAAATCTACAACTGTACCTCATGATGTTTCACTAATAAAAAATTTTTTAAAAACCTGAAAAAAAATAAAGTAGGGGTGACAAAGCAAGTGGAAGCAAAGATAAACAAATGGGACTACATTAAACTAAGAAGCTTCTGCACTTCAGATGAGATGGCGACCAAGATACAGAGACAGCCCACAGTATGGGAATTATCTACCAATACCCATCAGATAAAGGGTTAATACCCAAGATATATAAGGTACTGGTACAACTTTACAAGAAAGAGACATTTAACCACATCAAGAAATGGGGAGACGAGATGAGCAGAAACTTCCTCAAAAATTAAATGCAAATTGCCAAAAGGCACAGGAAAAAAAACATTCCAGATTACCAATCATCAGGGAGATACAAAACGACAATGAGATATCATCTCACACCACAGACCCTGGCATATATCAGAAAGAACAAGAACAACCAGTGCTAGCAGGGATGCAGCGAGAAAGAGATTCATTCATTGTTGGTGGGAATGCAGACTGGTCAGCCCTTTTGGAAAACAATATGGCCATTCCTCAAAAAACTAGTAATTGAGCTTCTGCATGTCCCAGCAGTAACACTTATGGAAACATGCACTGGTGGTGTAAAAATACACAGCAGAAACGCCGTCTGCACTTCTGTGTTCATTGCCTCACTGTTCACAATAGCCAGGATCTAGGAAGAACCCGAGTCCCGAGCGAGAACAGATGACTGGTTAAAGAAACTCTGGTAAATCTGCACTGCACTGCACTGTCCTTCCGTTGTTCATAGATTTGCTCGAGGGGCCTCAGTAACGTCTCCATCATGAGACTTGTTGTTACTGTGTTTGGCATATCGAATACGTCATGGGGAGCTTGCCAGGCTTTGTCACGTGGGCGAGATACTCTCGGTAGCTTACTGAGCTCTCCGAGAGGGGCGGAGGAATCGAACCCAGCTGGGCCCAGCCGGCTGCACACAAGGCAAACGCCCTACTGCTGTGCCATCTCTCCAGCCCAGTGGTAAATCTACACAATTGAATACTACAATTGTGTAGTATTTTCCCCTAGCTGTTAGGGAAAATGAAGTCATGAAATTTGCTTGTAACAAGGTGAACATGGAGAGTATCATGCTGCGTGAAATGAGTCAGAAGGAGAGAAACAGACATTAGAATCATTGCACTCACTTATGGGATATAAAAAACATAGTATGAGACTAAAACCCAAGAATGGTAAAAACATGGCCCAGAAGGATTGGTACATGGTTGGAAGTCTGCCTCAGGTGCTGGGGTTGAAAGCAGATAGGACAGAGAAGGGAACCACTATGGTAATGATAGTTAGAAATTATTACTCTGGCTAAGAACTGAATGCAGAAAGTAGGTAAAGGAACAAACCTCTTAGTATCTGTATTGCCAACCATATTGCCCAAAAGGATGGAGAGGGAGAGGGAGAGGAAGAGGGGGAGAGAGAGAGAGAGAGAGAGAGAGAGAGAGAGAGAGAGAGAGAGAAGTACATGTAATAGAGACAGGTTAGCGGGGTGGGGGGGAATCTACACTGATGGAGGAATGGGTGTTGCAGCATTGTATGATTGAAACCCAACCATGAACAGCTTTGTAACTTTATCTCATGGTGACTCTATTAAAAAGAAAAAAGAGGAAGGAAGGGAAGAAAGGAGGAAGGGAGAAAAGGAGGGAGGGAGGGAAGAAAGAAGGGAGGGAGGGAGGGAGGAAGGGAGGGAAGGAAGAAAATTAAAACTTTTTATAAATAAAAAATTTTAGTTTTAGGGCTGGAGCGATAGCACAGCAGTAGGGCGTTTGCCTTGCACACAGCCAACCCAGCCGAGCCGGGTTTAATTCCTCTGCCCCTCTCAGAGAGCCTGGCAAGCTACTGAGAGTATCTCGCCAGCAGGGCAAAGCCTGGCAAGCTACCTGTGACATATTCAATATGCCAAAAACAGTAACAACAAGCCTCAAAATGGAGATGTTACTGGACCCGCTCGAGCAAATCGATGAACAACGGGAGGACAGTGTTTATCAGTTTTGTTTTTAGTAACTAACCTTTTTTTTTTTTTAGTTCATACCTGTGAGTATGGGATGACAGTAAATTGTGGTTAGCTTTGTTGCTTCATATTTACATTCTTAATTCAGCAGAGAATGCCTTCATTTTCTACTTTTGGAATGTGTGATATAAAAGGTAAGGTTCTGAAAGGTACCCATAATTCTGGGAAAGTTCTAAACTAAGACAAAGACGAGCTTGACTATTTGAAAAACATAGTAGAGGCAACAATATTTCACATTATCACTATACGATTGTGTGAATGGTGCACACAATTTACTTAGACAAGTATCTAGCAAAGACAAAAATATAAGAAGTATCGCCTATTGCTATTTGTATTAGTCCTACTTATTTAACATCAATAGGCAGAGGGAAATATCCTAAAATGTTCATATGCGTTTATATTTGTTTAAGTTAGACTTTTTTTTGCTATGGTAAAATTCCAAATGTTTTCCATTTTTCCTTTAAATATTGTTTTTTTTCATTTGTGTGTGTGAAAGAGAGAGAGAAAGAGAGAGAGAGAGAGAGAGAGAGTGTGTGTTTTCAATTTGTTTGGCTTGGAGGCCACTCCGAGAGGCACTCAGAGCTTGTTTTTGGCTCTCTATTCAAGAAATGCTCCTGGTCTGAATCGAAGGACCATATGCTATCACCCATAGGTGATAGGGATCAAACCCATGCCAGCCCTATAAAATGCTAGCACCTTACCCACTGTACTATCCCTCCTCCCCCCCGCCAATATTTTTATTGACATAAATGTGAAGTGCCACTGAATACATGAATCTCTTTAAAAATAAAAGATTTTTCAGTCTTCATGTTCAATTTTTGTGTCTTTTTGAATTGTACCAAAACTGCTCAGGATTTAAGTCTTGCCTCTGTGTTGGAAAGTGCTCATGGGACCATATGTGGTGCTGGGAATCAAACTTGGGTCAGCACATACAATGAAAGTGCTTGCCTTACCAGCTATACTATTTCTCTGGCCTCTGTGGTCATGTTCTTAAAATTAAAGGTTCTAATGTCTTGTATAGAATCGTATTCTTTTATGCAGTAAGTGACTAAAATCTGGATAAATGCCCTTTCTCCTGTAAATTCTATGAAGTTATTAGCACCCCTATGCTCACTGCTGCTTGGTTAATGATAGCCATTTATGGAATAAACTTCATTGTCGCCCATCATTGATTGCTGAGTTGGTAAAGAAGATATGATATATCTATATAGAGATGCACATGATATATATCTATATGTATATATAGATATGTGCACACAATTAGATACTATTCAGCAGTAGGAAAATGATGAAATATTTTCCTTTGCAGCAATATAGATGGAACTTGAGGACCTTATTCCTAACCATGGAGAAAGACAAAATACAAGGTGATCTCACTCACATATAAAAAGAAATAAAGAAGGAACAGATAAGAACCAATGTAAAACAAGTCCTTATACTTTTACTGATGTGGGCTAAATTCAGAGGGTGGATAGGTCCAGTAGTTTGTGATGAGTGGCTACTGGTACATTGGTGATGGTGCAGTAACATGATGGGAAAAAAGTATACTGTAAACTTGCACTAATAAAACATATTCAGTGTTGAGGGACCGGAGAGATAGCACAACAGGTAGGGCACTTGCCTTGTATGCAACTGACCTGGGTTCATTCCCAGCGTCCTCTATAGTCCCTGGAACCCTGCTAGGAGTAATTTATGAGCACTGGAACCCTGCTAGGAGTAATTTTGAGCATAGAGTCAGGACTATCCCCTGAGCTTCAACCAGTGTGCAATCCTCCTGCAAGTGTTTTCCCAGTTTAAAAATAAAATGAGTAAAACTTATTTTAAGATAAATCTAACAAATCAAAACCAAGAAACTTTTAGAGAGAGCAAAAATTTGAATAATATTTTTATATCCAACTAACTTTTAAATATGAGTTTAAAGCAGGAGTTAAAGCAGTAATATATGAACAAATATAAAATTTTCATCTTTACTACCAAGAGTCCAAAATTTAGACCTGTCAGAATTATGTCGAACTGGTAATCAGAATGATGGCTGGAGTTTTATTTCTATCACTAACTACCTATGTGTCATATGTAAGTCAGTAAGCTCTATTAACTTTCTTATAAATTATAGGAATTGACATAAAGGTCAATTTATGAACTGACTTTTTGTCTACAAGCCAGTGGATCTCTTTAGCTATTTCCCCTCCCGTCAAAGTATATGATTAAAAATTAGAAATTATAGTTTTTTTCTAGTCCATGTGACATAAAAGAGAAAGTAATGTGCTTGAGAGATCGTTTTGATTTATTACAAGTTAACTCTGGTCTAATGCAAACTACTGTAGTCGTAATTATTCAGATTTATTAGAAATAGGTCTCAAAGGAAAGCTTTCAATAGAATAGAAGCTTTGGCCTTTTTAAGCTGAAGTTAAAATGTTCTATATTTGGTTTCTGAAAATGCATTTATTACAGAACTTTTGGCAGGAGGTGGGCCAGACCCAATGGTGTTCATTGGCTACTCCTAGTTTAGTCCCCTGGTAGTTTGGGGAACCCTGTGTTGCTCTGAATGAAACCTGGAAATATCTACATTCAAAACAAGTGCTCTAGCCATTGGGCCTTTCCCTGGCCCTAAAGCAGATCATTTATCATTTTCTGTGCCAATAATAGTCCTAAGTATCAATAGGTATGCTGTGCTATTAGCACTTGTGGTCTTGGGGAAAAAAATTGTTAGATTGTTTTGTATTATAGGAACAGCGTCTGGTTTCTGGGAGTTTGTGTCATGGCATATGCCTTTGTTTTTGTCTTCTTTCTCCTTAATTCCTCAGTCTATCTGCATGTCTACTTCTACCAACGACACTTTAAAATGTCACTAAAATGTATTTTTTATTTGTTAAATGTTTTTAGTTTAGGGCTGGAGCGATAGCACAGCGGGTAGGGCGTTCGCCTTACAAGCGGCCAACATGGCCGACCCGAGTTCGATTCCTCCGCCCCTCTCGGAGAGCCCGGCAAGCTACCGAGAGTATTCGATATGCCAGACACAGTAACAACAAAGTCTCCAATGGAGACGTTACTGGGCCCGCTCGAGCAAATCGACGATCAACGGGAGGGCCTTTGCCTTTGCCTTTTAGTTTATTTTTTAAATTTTTATTATTAAATCACCATGAGATACATAGTCACAAAGTTGTTTATGATTGAGTTTCAGTGATAAATGGAGCATTGTAGACTGAGAATCACTATTTTAAATGGTAGTCATATATTAAAAATTAAAATACTATCTTTTGTTTTCTATCTCACAAATGTCACACCTTAGAGTTCTGTGACTTCATTGCAAGTAACGTGGATTTCATTAAGCTAAAATTAAACTTCATTAAACTAAAATCCATCAGCAGTGCTGTGTTCCTCCAGACTTTGGGAGAATCTGGTTCTTGCCCTTCCCAGTTCCCAAGGCCCCAGTGTCCAGGTCTGCTTGAGCCTGTCCAACACCTGCCGCACGTCTCTCTCCTGCCACCATTTCTCTGGTTCTCTGTTCTGCTCACACCACCACCACCCCTTCTTGTGCTCTTAAGGACTCTTTTATGATACTAAAATGATACACTAAAATGACACTAATACTTAGTAGGGACTAATGCTATTAATAAAGTGTCTGGCAATAGAGTTAGTTATATCAGTCTTGACTATTTTTCCATTACTTTCTCTCTGGTTTTCAAACCATATGCCAAACATTTGAACCTTGATATGATAGCAAAATTAATTTAATTACTTTACCCAAACCATTCCTTCCAGATTTTACCGAAATGGCACCATGAAGATAGCATATACTTAATGTCACAAGATAAAATTTTTAAAATTAAAATATTCCATAAAGTCAGATTACTTTGTAATCTCTAACTGGAATATTTACTACCTCATTGTTTGATGCTCCCTGGAAGAGAGAATAATATGCTCTCACGTACTAATTTTTAAAATGGTAGCTAACAAGAATTTTATATTGTAAAAGGTTCTTTTCACTTTTTCCTTTTTCCCGGCAGTCTTGCAGTAGCCCTAATATATTACACCTAACTCTTCTCCCTGTGGCAATTCAAGGTCATTCCATAAAAAATTTGCATTGCTGGCATATACAAAAAGTTGAAGGTGACTGCTGTCACCTTGAATAATTTAGCACATTTCTCTTTGTTTGAAAAAAAAAGTGAAGTAGCGGTGACTTTATTTTGTGCTGGTCTGCCAAAGATTAATACTGTACTCTGAAATTCTTGAGACAACCCTCTTCCTAAGTGATTTCGCCTTGTTACAACAAAGAAAAAATTAAAAACCTGACACTACACAGTAGGTGTGGAAGGATAGACAGACATGAGGAAGGTGCGCTTAAGTCTACAGCAGAGTGAGCTCGCCAAGGGGAGGTCAAAAAGACAGATGGTTGGGCGACTCTGTGTCTAAGAAATGTACTGCCTTAAGTTTAGCAGGGAGCTTTCTAGAAGAAGGCACTTTTTGTTTTTAGCCACATCAAATTCCTCCCAAGAAATTCAACAGTTTCCCAGAAGTTTCTTTTTTGTCTTTCGTGACTAACCGCTTAATGCATTTTACTTAAGAGATAATAAATATTACTTGCTCATATGCAAGTTAAAACCTTTTTATACATCAATACTTCAGATTTCAGATTCTATATACTATACATTCACCCCTTTGCCATGCTTCACCCAGAGCACATGTTTTCACAATATATGAAATAAAGCACATTCTGGGCTGATTTCATCCATTTCCAGAGTTTGCTGTGCTGACCCGCTCCCAATCCCTGAACCTTTGTTGTTGCTCTCTGAATCTTCAATATAAATTAGCTTAACAATCAGATAAACATGGCCACCATTATCTTTTTTATGCATTACTGTTAATGTGAGAGTTATCTATTTAAAAATATGTACCCAATTCAAACAGTTTGATAAACACAGGTATGTTCCAGGCACTAAGTTAAACCGGTAAATAAATTATCTTTTAAGTGAGAAAGGAAGGACCATGTGTACTAACCAATGAAAGAATCCATATTAGGGCATCAAATTTTTGCGTGCTTCAGCTAACTTGCAACATTGCTTTCTGTAAAAATGCTTGGCTGCTTTGCACCTGGGGGAGAGGGGACTTGGAAAGTGAACAGGGCATAACTTTTCTTTCTAAACCAAGTGTGACAGGATTCAGGTGTATTTACTGTTCCTGAAATGTATTGTCTCAGTAAAGCACTCTGCAGACTTGGGTAAAGGATAACTCAGGATGCGGTGGTTGGGGGAAATTGACTTTTCCTGGAGTGTATTGTCTCACTAAAGCACCCTGCAGACTTGGGTAACTCAATGTGGATGGTCAAGGGAGATTATCTAAGGCTTAATGATTCGGGCTACAACCTTGCTTGTGCTGACAATCCATGTACGTAAATGCTTATCTTTGAATCTATAGGCTAAGGAGTGAGGTACTTTTAAATGGATTGGTTAAGAAAGTATATGTTGTTACAAATCTATTGGCTATGAAATGTGCGGGCCTTGCCGTAACGGCCAGTGAAGGCCTATATAAGATCCCCTTTGAAGAAGCTCGGGGCCCTCAGCCACTGCCCACTCTGGGGTATGCTGTGGAGCCCCAGCATGCTGGTCTAAATAAACCCCGTTTTTACTCCTGCAGGAATTGTGTCTATCTGGTCTCTCCACGCCTCCCAGGGCTAGGGAACTCCCAATCCCAACATCAAGAGCCTTAGGTAGTTAACAACTTGGAGAGAGGGTATCAGGAAAGGATTTTGGGATTTGGTGACAACTAATTTTTAAGAGCAGAGCATTGGGCCCACGACACGCAAATGAACCTTGCACCCAAGCAACTTGCTACTGAGATAGAGATGGCCCTGGACTTCGCAATAGGCCATTTCCACTGGGTTGCTCCAGATGGGGGTAAGTGCCATCCCTCTGACTACTCCCTAGGAATGCCGACAACTGCCATTTTCTAGAAGTCAGCAATAAGCTCCAGGTAGCAGCGGCGGTGGCGCCAAACACCAGGCCTCCCGGGACAGGGGAAGAGTGGGCACTCCTCCTTTCCCCCTCCTCGGTGAAACTCTGAAATGATGCAACACCTGGCCACCATCTACTTAATCTCCCACATGGCCAGGATCCAGAGACACACAAACGAACCTCACACCCAAGCAACTTGCTGCAAGGATCATTTCAGACCCGAATTATTAAAATTTTAGAATTCCTAGATTGCGTGTGCGACATTATATTGCATCCAAAACAAACAATACAAAACACATTGTCTAGCATCATCTTTTTGGTAGGTATGAGTGGATCTGGTCTCGAAATATCCAAGGTAACTAAAGTAGAGAAAGAGAGTATTGTGAAAATTGTCTGCCACACAGGCAGGGAGAGGTGTGTAATGGGGGAAGGGGGATTACTGGGGATTTTGGTGGTGGAAAATGTGCCCTGGTGAAGGGATGGGTGTTGGATGACTGTAAGATCGAAACTCAAACATGAAAGTTTTGTTACTGTACCTCACAGTGAATCACGATCACGATCATGACCATTCTGTTGTTCGTCGATTGCCTCAAGCAGGCCCCAGTAATGTCTCCTTCGTCCTAGCCCTGAGATTTTTTAAAAAGTGCCATATTCAAGGCTCTTTCAGGGTTAGGAGAATGAGACCCATCATTGTTACTGGTATTTGGCATATTGGGTATGCTACGAGGAGTTTACCAGACTCTGCCGTGTGGGCAGGTTACATTCGGTAGCCTGCCAGGTTGTCCAAAGTAGGAATGAGATAATAAGATGTCGCTTCCAGAAGCTGATTTTTATAGTCTCTGGGTCTTGGCCATTGATGGGATTACATGGCGCTGGGGGCAGTTGGTGGGTGTGACCCCTGCCTACTGGAAGATAGAGGATCTGGGTGGAGGATGCTCAGCCCCGATCTGAGCAGGCTTGGAGAACTCAGCTCCGAGACCCGGACCCATCAACGGCCAAGACTCAGAGACTATAAAACCCAGCTCCTGGAAGAGAACAGCGCAGAGTCTCCTGCCCCCGCGCCTGGTTGACCTCGCCAGGGCCCCTTGGAGGGGAGCGGGTTGAGTTTCCCTCCCTGCTGGGGCAGCCTAAGACCTCCAGAACCAACCACCACCATGCCAAGACCACTCTCCACACGCATGAAGGTACCAGCAGAGGAACAAAGGCATGCGGGTCCCGGGGCTGAGATCTCCAAGCCTGCTCGGATCGGGGCTGGGCATCCTCCACCCAGATCCTCCACCTTACAGTAGGCAGGGGTCACACCCACCAACTGGCCCCCTGGCACCGTGTAATCCCATCAACAGCCAAGAACCAGAGACTATAAAACCCAACTCCCGGAAGAGAACAGCGCAGAGTCTCCTGCCCCAGTGCTTGGCTGTCCTCGCTGGGGCCCCTTGGAGGAGAGCGGGTTGAGTTTTCCTTCCCACCCCGACCAAGGCTCTGGCAGCCGAAGACCTCCAGAACCAGCCACCACCATGCTGAGACCACTCTCCACACACATGAAGGTACTGGCACAGTGAATCAATATTTTTTAAAAAAAAATGGGTCCAAACTGTTAATATTGGATTCTGAATGTCTTTGTATCCCCTTTCTTCATGCCTACTCTTAATGAATTGCCTGGGTTTGTTGTTTTGTTTTGTTTTGTTTTGTTCTGTAGACATCATACAGTTTCATGACCCTAATTTCTTTTTCAGAGGCAGATCTCTCCTTTCTAGTCCTTCCTTCTCCATTTAGTCACACAGTCTATTTTCTCTACTGATGTTTCATTGAGTTGTCACACCAGAGTGACATATTTAATACCTCAAGTTGTGATAAACATCATAGTCCTGAGTTTTCCCACAGCACTCTACAAAAATCCCCTCTGTGGTACACATTACTAAGTATTGTATTTGTCTTTTATATAAATTAAGAATACAGTCTATGTGATGACCCCTTTAAAAAAAACCCTAGATAAGTTCCTGTGTTCATTAATTGTTACTTGCAAAGAATAGGCAGTTCTACAGAAGAATAAAAATGAATACATTACTTAGGAATAAACTTAATCAAGGAAACCACTTAAACGCTGTAAACTACGGAATCTTGCTGAGATAAAGGCACAACCAAAAGAAGTCTGTATTCATAGGATGGAACATTTAATATTGGTAAGATGTGACTCTGACCAAAACAACCTACTAATTTTAATGAAATTCATATCAGAATCTCAATGATATTTTTTGCAGAAGTAGGAAAACATAAAAAAAAATATATGGAATCTCAAAAGACACTGAACTACCAAAAAAAAAAAGCTTGGAAAAAGAAGCAAAGTAAAAGGTGTCACACTGTCTAGTTTTAAAACTTAAAAAAAAAACAACTATGTTATTCAAAATAGTGTGATGCTGGCATAAAGACTGACATATAAACCAAAGGAATACACACACACACACACACACACACACACACACACACATATATAACAAACTCTCACATAAATGGTCAGGTAAATTTTGATGAGAGTCAAGACTGTCACTGTCACTGTCACTGTCCTCCCGTTGTTCATTGATTTGCTCAAGCGGGCCCAGTAACATTGTGAGACTTGTTACTGTGTTTGGCATATCAAATGTGTCATGGGTAGCTTGCCAGGCTTTGCTGTGTGGGTGAGATACTCTCGGTAGATTGCTGGGCTCTCTGAGAGGGGTGGAGGAATCGAACTCAGCTTGGTCCTGTCGGCCTCGTTTTGGGTAGGGCAAGGCAAATGCCCTACCCAAAACTCTTCAACAGAAAAAAAGAACAGTATTTTCAACTAATGAAGA
This sequence comes from Sorex fumeus, assembly GCF_029834395.1. Classification (NCBI taxonomy): domain Eukaryota; kingdom Metazoa; phylum Chordata; class Mammalia; order Eulipotyphla; family Soricidae; genus Sorex; species Sorex fumeus. The sequence continues at coordinate 1,344,888 of NW_026606181.1, read as the reverse complement.
CTAATGATAGGAAATTTTAATAATCATCACTGTACCACTGTATCACTGTCATTCCATTGTTCATCGATTTGCTCAAGCGAGTGCCAGTAATGTCTCCATGAGTTTCTGCCACGTTCTAGTGTAGCCCGATGGTGTATTGGGGGCTCTTCCAGGACCAGGGGAATGGGGATCGGCATTTGTTACTGTTTTTGGCATATCGACGACGCCATGGGTAGCTTACCAGGCTCTGCCATGCAAGCAATAAACTCTCGGTAGCTTGCTGGGCTTTCTGAGAAGGAAATAGTGTATCACTCTCTTCTGGGAGCTTTGTTCTATAGTCTGTGGATCTTGGCTGTTGATGAGATTACATGGCACTGGGGCCAGTTTGTGGGTGTGACGGCCAAGCTACTGGTAAATGGGGGATCTGGTTCCAGTTCCTGATCCAAGCAGACTTGGAGATCTCATCAGGGCTCCCGCATGCCTGAGTTCCTCTGCCGGTTCCTTCATGCGTGAGGCTCGTCCGAATGTGTGGAGAGTGGCCTTGAGAATTACTGTGGCTGGGTTCTTGAGATTTTTGGCTGCCGGAGTTCTGCTTGGGGCGGGAAGGGAAACTCAACCCCCCCCCCCCCCAAGAGGTCCCATGAAGACAATCTGGTGCAGGGACAGGAAGTTCTGCCTTAATAATCATATACAAAAGAATATAGCTCAATTCTTACTTTACACCACATATAAAAGTTACCTCATAATGGTTCAAAGATCTAAATATAATAGCTAAAACTCTAAGAATCTTTAAAAATTGTAAGAAAAAACTTTCATGATTTTGAAATTCTCAACGATCTCTTTAATAATGGCAAAAGCAAAAACAAACCATGCATATTTAGAACTCATACATCTGCTAAATGATTAATATTTAAAATATATAAAGAAATTCTAGGGGCTGAAGCATTGCCTTGCACATGGCTAACCCAAATTCGATTCCCAGCATCCCATATGATCCCCTGAGCACTGCCAGGAGTAATTCCTGAATGCATGAGCCAGGGGTGACTCGAAAACAAACTGAAAAAAAGGGAATTCTAGAACTTCAAAGCTAAAAATAACTCTCAATTTAAAAATGAGCAAAGTGCTGCAACTGGTGTTGGTGTGGATGTGGCGAGAAAGGGACCCTCCTTCACTGCTGGTGGGAATGCCGACTGGTTCAGCGCTTCTGGAAAACAGTATGGACGATTCTCAAAAAATTAGAAATTGAGCTCCCATTTGACCCAGCAATACCACTCCTGGGAATATATCCCAGAGAGGCAAAAATGTATAGTCGAAGTGACATCTGCACTTGTTTGTTCATTGCAGCACTCTTTACAATAGCCAGAATCTGGAAAAAACCTGAGTTCCCGAGAACAGATGACTGGTTAAAGAAACTTGTTTGGAGGACTCACTCAGGATACGAGATGCGTGCTGAAAGACTATAAATCAAACCTGATGGCTACTTGATACCTCTATTGCAAACTACAACACCCTGAAGGAAAGAGAAAGCAAAAGAGAATGCCCTGCCACAGGGGCGGGGTCGAAGGGGGATGGGGTAGGGGGTGGGAGGGCTACTGAGATTATTGTTGGTGGAGAATGGGCACTGGTGGAGAAAAAGCTACTCAATCATCGTATAACTGAAACCCAAGCACGAAAGTTTGTAAGTCTATAACTGTACCTCATGGTGTTTCACTGTAGCATTGTAGCACTGTCCTGTTGTTTATTGATTTGCTCGAGCAGGCCCAGTAATGTCTCCATTGTGAGACTTGTTGTTACTGTGTTTGGCATATCGAATACATCATGGGTAGCTTGCCAGGCTTTGTCGTGCGGGCGAGATACTCTTGGTAGCTTGCCAAGCTCTCCGAGAGGGGCAGAGGAATCTTGGGTTGGCTGTGTCGGCCAGCCGCTTGCAAGGCAAATGCCCTACTCATTGTGCTATGGTGTTCCACTAGTAAAATAAATAAATAAACAAATAAATAAAAAAATTTAAATGAGCAAAGTGCTGGGATAGATTCTAGGCCAGAGAATATAAATAAAAGACCAATAAACACATAAAAGGAAATGAACATCAATAATCAGTAGTGAAAGATAAATCAAAATAATGAGATATAACTCACATTTATCAGAATGGCTACTATCAAACCTTATCATTATTTCAAAGATGGGCAAAATTTTGGGGGCTGGAGCAATTGCACAGCAGGTAGGGCATTTGCCTTGTACACAGCTGACCTGGGTTTGATTCCCAGTATCTCACATGGTCCCCTGAGCACGGGCAGGAGTAATTCCTAAGTGCAGAGCCAGGAGTAACCCCTGTGCATCGCCAGGTGTGACCCAAAAAAGAAAATAAAATGTGGCAAAACTGGCATCTTTTTCAACTATAAGAACAAATGTAAAAGGATAAGCAGTCATAATAGAAAACAATATGATGCTGCTAGCTACCTAAAAATTAAAAAATATAATTAATATGATTTTTTATTTTCATGTAGATCTCCAAGCCTGCTCGGATTGGGACTGGGCCTCCTCCACCCAGATCCCCCATAGTCCAGTGTGTAGGCGTTACACCCTCCAACTGCCCCTGGCGCCGTGTAATCCCATCAACGGCCAAGACCCAGAGACTATAAAACCCAGCTCCCGAAAGTATCTTATTATCTAGTTCTTACTCTGGAGAACCTGCCAGGCTACTGAAAGTATCCTGCCCACACGGCAGAGTCTGGCAAACTCCCCGTGGCGTATTCAATCTGCCAAAACCCAGTAACAATGATGAGTCTCATTCTCCTGACCCTGAAAAGCCTCGAATGTGGCACTTTCAAAAATCTCAGGGCTTGGATGAAGGAGACGTTACTGGTGCCTGCTTGAGGAAATCGGTGAACAACAGGATGACAGTGACACAGTGATGCATGAAAGAATTAAAAGGAAGATCTCTAACAAAGATTTCTTTTTTTTTTTTAAACAAATCGATTTTATTTGGAGGATTTTTAAGGTGTGGACGGGGAGAGAGAGAGAGAGAGAGAGAGAGAGAGAGAGAGAGAGAGAGAGAGAGAGTAACGTACTCAAGAGAGAACATGGGCTTCTCCAAGGGCAGAGAGAACCCTTACACACATCCTAGCATTAGACACGAAAGCATGAAAGTCCACATCTCAAGAGGGGAGATGCGGGAGACACATGTGCTCAGTCCACATGTGCTCGGCCACGTGGGCACAAGCAGCACATGAGCTCAGGCAGCATATGCACCACAAATATTTTTTTAAACCCACATTTCATAACCAGATGTTGGGGGATTAAACTTGAATCAGCTCCTGCAAAGCAATCACCCTACCCGATTAACTATCTCCAGGCTCTACATACTGTTCTTTGACACAACACACAAATTCAACAGAATGCAATTTATTACAAGCTAGTTGCAATGTAAAATCTAAAACCGTATCAGTGAACTTTATAGGCTATTACATTAAGTTCACTGGACTAGTCTGTGCTCTAAATAAGCCTTTTATTTGGTTATTACAGTAACTATGCGTTTTTCATTTAAAAAAAATATTGTCTTACTGATTTATCACTGAGCTTTCTTTCAAATGTTGGCATGTTTCATTACTCAATTTTTTAAAAAAACTATACTTACTGATATTAGCACTACCTTGAAAAAAATCCTTCAGTGTTTGGAAATTTGATACAAATTTTACAGATTCTATTTTTTATTTCAGAATTCATGTTATCTTTGGCAACAAATAACTCTCAGGGCTGTTTCCTGCATTGAAAGTTACACTTTGCTTAAATTTGAGAAAATGACTGTCAAATATTTAAGTTTAAATAATCATACTTTTTCATTATTTCATGTAGAAAGCGGCATTTTATAATACAATATAGTATAACGACTGGCTCAGTCTATAACTCAATTACACAAATCATTTTTCTTCTACACAACTACTATATTTTGGTATCTTGGTATGCTTCAAGAGTATTTCATGACCACTACCCATTGTGTCTATCAAAATATATAAAAGATATACATATAGGCTCGGTCATGGTCATTGTCAAGGTCCTCCCTTTGTTCATCGATTTGGCAAGCGGGCCCAGTTACGTCTCCATCGTGAAACTTGTTACTGTGTTTGGCATATTGAACACGTCACGGGTAGCTTGGCAGGATTTGTCGCACGGACGAGATACTCTCGGTAGCTTGCCGGGCTCTCCTCGAGGGGCAGAGGAATAGAACCCGGCTCGGCCAGCTGTCTGAGCACAAGGCAAACACCCTACTGCTGTGCTATCGCTCCAGTCCTGCATATAGGCTCAAGGGTTAAAATTTAATTAATTTGGGCTCAAGGTTATGGCTCAAGAGGTAGCAGCATGGGTGTGTGAGATCTTGGGTTCAAATGAAGGCATCACCAAAAATAATAATGACATTTAACAAATTTTATTTTGTGCTGGTTTGAGGATTTTGGGGTGAAAATATTTGTTTTTCTTATTTATTTTAGTTTGGGAGAGCATATTTAGCAGTGCTCAAGGCTTTCTTCTGGTTGTTTTCTCAGGGGTCATTTTTTTTTTATTTTTAGGTCACACCCAGCGATGCACAGGGGTTACTCCTGGCTTTGCACTCCGGAATTACTCCTGGAAGTGCTCAGGGTACCATATGGGATGCTGGGAATCGAACCCAGGTTGGCTGCATGCAAGGCAAATGCCCTACCCACTGTACTATCACTCCAGCCCCACTCAGGGAAACCACATTTAGTGCCAGAGATAGAACCAGGGTTGACCACATGCACATTGAATACCTTCGCCCCTGTAATATTTCTCTTGCCCTTAAAAATTTATTTAGTTAGCTACTTATTTAGGACTTTGGATCATACCCAGCATTGCTAGAATTTACTCTATGCTCAGGGATCACTCCCAATGGCGATCAGGGGAGCATATAAAGTGGAGAGAATCACTGTAGCACTGTAGCACCTGTTTGTTTATCAATTAGCTCAAGCGGGCCCAGTAATGTCTCCATTGTGAGACTTGTTGTTACTCTGTTTGGCATATCAGATACGGCACAGGGAGCTTGCCAGGCTTTGCCGTGCAGGCGAAATACTCTTGGTAGCTTACCGGGCTCTCCAAGAGGGGCAGAGGAACTGAACCCGGCTCTCCCAGGCCGGCCTCTTGCAAGGCAAACGCTCTACCGCTGTGCTGTCACTCCAGCCTTGAGGAGTGAATCAAGTGCTAGAAAACCATATGTAAGGCAAGTGCAAATCTGAGTATACTATCACTCTGGCCTCAGATTAATTTTAATACCCTAAATTTGTACATTTTGGAGGCACTGCTTTGATCAATATGCAAGTATTTTTCTTGCACTTGTACCATCAATGTAAATTTCAATGAAGTAACAATCATAAATGTTAACATTTCTAAATGTAATTTTGAGCTCACAGATATTCAGAAAAAGGTCTCAGTAGTCTTCCAAAGACCGTGAACACATTTTGAAACTCACAATAATACAGGAAACGTGTTAATCATAAACTGTCTTTTGAACTGGGAATTATTGATTCTTCATGCAAAAGATAAACAGATATCACATCACCTAGCTCCTTTGTTTGACATAAGAAATGGAAAGTTTACAAAAAGTTGAAAGGACATTCTTATCATTAGCACTGGGCAGAGCCATAGCACAGTGGGTAGGGCATTTTCCTTGCATGTGGCCTGTGAGGAACGAGGCCCTGAACCAGGTGAACGCTGACCAACTTCTCTTTCCTAGATTAAGAATGTGAGGAACAGGTCTAGATACCCTTTTTAGATCCTCTTTACGGGAACCCGCATTGCAAAATAACTTGTTTTTCTGCCCCTGAGCAAGAAACTCGGATACAAGTCACGAGAAGGGTGGGGGTCAGACCAGATAACCAGATGTCTCTCACAAGACCCAAGACTGGCCTAAAAACCAGGATGTTCCTAAGCACTGACACAAATGCTGATCTTTAAACTATAGGCTAAGAAGTGATGTACTTCTAAATGGATTGGTCAGGAAAGTATGTGTTGTTACAAATCTATTGGCTATGAAATGCGCGGGCTCTGCTGTAATGGCTGGTGAAGGCCTATATAAGATTCCCTTTGAAGAAGCTCAAGGTCTTGCCCATCCTGCCAGACCTGCGTGTCTGCGTAGGCGGCTCGACCTTGGCTAGCCAGTCTTACAATAAACCTTGCTTGTTGTTTGCAGTCTCTGTGGAGTCTCTTTGTCATTAAAGGGAGATTTTGATCCGCACCCACCTGGGTTCGATTCCTCTGTCCCTCTCTGAGAGCCCAGCAAGCTACCGAGTGTATCCTGTCCACACGGCAGAGCCTGGCAAGCTCCCTGAAGCCTATTCGATATGCCAAAAACATTAACAAGTCTCACAATGGAGACGTTACTCGTGCCCACTCGAGCAAATTGATGAACAACAGGAGGACAGTGATATCATCAGCACTATTAGAACCTAGAATGCATGAGTTCACTGAGTAAAATAGTCACTCTAATAGATCAAGAAAATAATTCTTCAAAATTAGAAAGAATATTATACGAGAACCTCACGGTAGATCACGGTCCTCCCGTTGTTCATCGATTTGCTCGAGCGGGCCCAGTAACATTTCCATTGTGAGACTTGTTGTTACTGTGTTTTGGCATATTGAGTACATCACGGGTAGCTTGCCAGGCTCTGCCGTGCGGGCAAGATACTCTTGGTAGCTTGCCGGGCTCTCCGAGAGGGGCTGAGGAATCGAACTCGGGTCGGCCACATTGGCTGCGTGCAAGGCAAACGCCCTACCACTGTGCTATTGCTCCAGCCCCTATTCTCAAGAAATCTCGAGAAAAAAAAAGAATGGGCTGTTAAAGTGAAACAGATAAAAAAGATAACGATTTTTTAACACTGAACTAAATAAAAAACCAGTCAAAATTAATACAAAGCCACATGGCAGAAATCAAGATATAGATCAATAATGAAAATAAAACAATAAAAACGTAAAGAAATGAAAGCATTTTAAAGATGAATGTAAATAAAATTCTGCTTAAAATAGAGTAGAATATAAGACTATAAAAATTTATGTCAAATTACACAGAAAAGATAAAAAAGAGACAAAAATAGGAACAGAATAAGAGCTATAATTTGTGCTCAAAGAAGAAATTTTAGCAAAATGAATCATAAAATAAATGATCGATTGTTTAAAATAAAACATTTTTCTAAAATGAATATCTTGATTTAAAAGATTTATTCTAGTTAAAAATCTGTAAAAATGAGCAATTCTAAGATAAACTTGTTGAAGTTACTGAACATTCAGAAAAAAAAATATCCTATAGATATCTAGAAAATAAAAATAAAACCCTAAAATGAGAAAATACCAGGCTGCTTCACACTTCTCCAGGAAATTTTATTTTACAAACGTGAAAAGAATGAATCAATATTTACATAGTTCTGGGAAAAAGCAAGGGATCCCAATTTGTCTTCCATTATAAAAGAAACAACAAAAGCTCAGAAACATAGTACCTATAAGTCATTTTTTAAAAAAAAGAAATCTGCCTAGTGACAGAAGTTTAATCTATCAAAGATCAAATAAAAAATTGACAAAAAGAGAGCTATGATAAAAAAAAAAGACTGAGAATGTGTAGGATAACAATTGATTTGTCCTTTCTCCCTTGCTACAAGGAGCTTAGATTTATCAGGTTACACCCATCACAATGCCCCCAGTCACTCCCATTCCTTTATTTATCTCTAACCACTTCTCTATGCTCTCCTCCCCAATGAGTTAATCAGATTTTCCCCTAATCAGAATCTGTTAATTTGTAAGGTCAGATCCTTCTAGGACACTGAAATTGTATTGTAAGTTAATATTGCCTTTCTCCTCTCCTTGTGTCTTTTGAAAAGTTTACTTTAAAGCAATATCCACTTTGTATAGATATAGGAAGACAGTTAATATTATGATTTTGTAATTTAGGATTTAATTGGCTTTGAATATTATTCACTCCAGGGCATCTGTTTTCTTGACTTAAGCCTCAGTTGCCCTTAGTTCCTAACACCCCAAAAGCAGGATCCCGACAAGGGACTGAATGGACCCAGGGCAAGTGGTGAGCTACCCTGGCATCGAAATGGGCCAGGCCAAAGTGACACGATTCTTAACTATAAGTTAAGAGTTTGATTATAGACAAATGCTGTCATGATCCAAAAGTAATGACGAGACTAGGACCCTGCTAGGGATAGGAAAGACTATCTGGCCTGAGCACTGTATGTAGTCTGAGATCAAGATGGCCCTAGGAGAGCAATTCTATAAGCTTCAAGTATTTCTTACTGTGTCCATACAAAGCAAACAAACAAACACTGTCCTCCTGTTGTTCATCGATTTGCTCCAGCGGGCCCAGTAGCATCTCCATTTTGAGACTTGTTGTTACTGTGTTTGGCATATCGACTATGTCATGGGGGACTTGCCAGGCTTTGCTGTGCAGGCGAGATACTCTTGGTACCTTGCTGGGCTCTCCGAGAGGGGTGGAGGAATCGAACCCGGCTTGGCCCGGCTGGCTACGTGCAAGGCAAATGCCCTACTGCTGTGCTATTGCTCCACACAAATTGATTTATATTACGTATGCTTATATGTTTGTTGGACAAAGAGAGGAGAAGCAGGCCCAGGGGATTCCCTTCTAGGGTGGGTTGATCTGTTAAATGAGAATCTGTCCTAGAAGTGGCTTTCCCCAAGGGAAAGAACTCTACCCCTAATGATTGTGACCACACCTATGTGTAATTGTTACCCCAACCTATTGGGGCTGGACTGAACTGTCAGGGTGAGCCCACAAAGACTGCACCGCACAATGGGCAGGAACATAGGGACCCATTAAATGGGCGAGACTTCTCTCACTACTAATTTGGATGAGACTGAATATTTTTCCCCTTCCAACTGCCTTCAGTAAATAATTTCAGTATATTGTAAGAGGCAGTTTTCCTTTTCTCACAGAAACCTGGCTGGTCTTAGGTATGCAGATCTCAGGTGCTAGCCAGGCCTGATCTTTGGGATGTAGATTCCAGGCTCTCCCCTGACTAGTCTTTATGATGCAAAGTTCAGATACTGGTCTTTGGGATATAGATTCCAGCTCTAGCCTAGTAGCCTTTGGGATGCCAATCCAAGTGCTTATAGCCCAAGAAAGGTTTCAGTTTTGGTTTTGTATCTTCTTTTCCAAGGCCAAAATTACGAGGCCTGCAAATGTAAAGAAACAATGTGTGTTTTCCTGCCTCAATGTTCTTTCTGTAACTCCTTTTGATGATGTCACTGCATTGTGCCCTTTAGAGGTACCTTGATCAATAAAAGGACATTTCGGGGGGGGGGGGCTCTCTACGGGGGACACAGGTCTGAGAGAACCTGGGCCCTCCATGACATAAATTTCTTTCATCTTCCTTGTTTTGTTACCTCCGACTGTGCGAACGTTCACACAACACCAACCGCTCATGCAGGGGGATATAATGAGACCTTAAGAGTGGGCTGGGAGATCGAGATCCAGACTCCAGAGCCAGAAGGAGAATGAAGGGGGATCGAGGAGGAGAAGGAAGTCGCATGGGGGAGGAAGAAGCAGGAGGAGAATCATAGGAGAATGGAGATGGGAATGGAATAAACTGCAACTAAGACCAACCTTCCTTCACCTGCCCATCGCCATCAACCTCCCTGGGATGCGGGAAACGGCCTGAGACTACCAAACGCGCGGGCAGCGGGAGAGATAGACCTCTGCTGTCTTTTGTGTTTACACAAGAATGAATCCTGAATATATTTAAATATAAACTAAGAAAGACAAACTGTGAGAATCACGATAGTTGACTCTAATAAAAATTTTATAATTTAGAGAGTGTAAAAAATAACACCAAAAATTTGGAATTTAGAGAAAGATAGATTAAGATATAGGAGTACAAGTTTATGATTTTCTTAAGTTTCAAAGGCAGGAATCCGTTGATAACGCTAAATTTTGATAAAGTTATTAAGTATGAGAATGGTATGTAAGAATTTCAAATACAATAAGGAAAGAAAATAACAGATATACACACATATCCAAAGGGAAAAGTGAATTTATAACAAAACATACCCCAAAAAATCAAGGAGGGAGGCTCCCAGTTCTGACAATTGAGTTAATAAACATGAAATATGCTTAAATAAAATGTCTATAGATGCTAAAATAATTCTAAAACGTAGCCCCTAAATTATAACTAAAGTCGTATATATGAAAGTAGGGGGACAGACATCTCAGTGGCCTTAAAGATGGAGCTCAAACAAGAAAATATACACCCATGACTACCTTAGATGCATCTGAATATTTGTGAGTGCTGGCATGTCAGGGATAGAAGATGGGAGCTTGGACCACTACAAGCCAAAGGGTTAGAAAACAACAGGTATAGAATCCAAATTCCAACATGATGGAGGCAAAGTTAATGTTTAATTGCATAGTAACGAGCAGGAGAGATTAAGAAAGTGAAGAAAATACTTTTGAAACAGAATGAGCTGGAATTAACCCAGGGTGGATATAAAGGTAAATCCACCAATTTGGGTTGGCTTTGAGTTGGGTTTGGTGGGGGCAGGGCATTTTTATTGTTATTGCTGTTTGTCCTCCCAAGAAAGACTACCCAGTTCAGCTGATTCTCTGCTATAGGACCCTGGAGTCTAATGTGAGAGAGACACTGAGGTCTGTAAGGCTGATGGGTCCACAGTGTTGGAGTATACCTGGGCCACACAGTCTTACTCAGGACCTCCAGGGCTGCACTGTTGTTTGTCGATTGCCTGGAGCAGGCCCCAGTAATGTCGCCTTCGTCCTCGCCCTGAGACTTTTTAAAAAGTGCCATATTCAAGGCTCTTTCAGGGTTAGGAGAATGAGACCCATCATTGTTACTGGTATTTAGCATATTGGGTACGCCACAGGGAGTTTGCCAGACACTGCCATGTGGGCAGGTTACATTCGGTAGCCTGCCAGGTTGTCCAAAGTAAGAATGAGATAATAAGATATCACTTCTGGAAGCTGGGTTTTATAGTCTCTGGGTCTTGGCCGTTGATGGGATTACATGGTGCCAGGGGGCCAGTTGGTAGGTGTGACCCCTGCCTACTGGAAGATAGAGGATTTGGGTGGAAGGATGCTCAGCCCCGATCCGAGCAGGCTTGGAGATCTCAGCCCCAGGATCCGCATGTCTTTGTTCCTCTGCTGGTACCTTCATGCGTGTGGAGAGTGGTCTCAGCATGGTGGTGGCTGGTTCTGGAGGTCTTCAACTGCCGGAGCCCTGGTCGGGGTGGGGAGGGAAACTCAACCCACTCCCCTCCAAGGGGCCCTGGAAAGGATAGCCAGGCGTGGGGGCAGGAGACTGCACTGTTTGGGGATTAAACTGGGTTTGACCATATGCAAAGCATACACCCTTCTGTATTATTGTTCCCTCTCTGGACCCCAACTATTGAACTTTATAAATGCAAATAAAGAGACAATCAAAATAACTGATTATAATTCTGATCAGAAAGAGGACCATTGTTAAACTAAAGTAAAAATGAATTGATAGGTTTATTTTTATTTCTTTCCTATGAAAGTATCTTGAAAATTCTCACAATGAATACTAAAAAAAAAAATAAAAAAAAATAAAAATAAAGGACTGGGGTTAATAGTGGAGAAAATGTAGAGCATGAACAGACCTGAGTTATATCCTTGGCACTACTAGACAAGATGCCAAGGTAAGCATAAATGATCAGGTATATCCACAGTGACCACCAAGCACAAAGAACCGCAAGGTCTACCCACTAGACTGATGATCACTACCTAGACTGAATAAAACATTCAGGCATTACAATACATTGTTTAAAAAATTTACCCTCGCAAAAGAATTCCTTAAAAGCATCCAGAGAAAAAAGATCGATGACATGAAGTACACAAAAGATCAGCTTGACTATTAATTTCTCCATGAAAAAAATAAAAATCAAATATAAAGTGTAAGAAAATTTTCACATTGTTAGACAAAGCCAAGAATTTTACAACTGACTAAATTTTTATTAAAGTGCTATGTTAAAAAAAAATCATGTTCAGGAGGTCTGAGAGATAGTTGGTAAGGAGCTTACTTTGCATACAACTGATCTGTGTTCAATTCCTGATATTCAAATCGTCCCCAAAGACCCCCAGGAGTAATCCTGGAGCAGAGGTTCAGGCATAAGCACAAAGCTCTATTGAGTGTGGAGAAAAAACATGTTTAAGAATAAACAGAGTATTTTTCAAACAGGATAAACTAGAAATTTTAATACACGGACCAATAGATTCACACGAAAGGAATTTAAAGGGCTAAAAATATTTGGTAGACAAAGCGAGGAGGGCCCTTGCTCTGCATAAAGCTGACCTTGTTTTGATCCCTGGTGTTGCATATGGTTCACTGAGCACCACCAAGAGAGATGTGATGTCTAAGCACAAAGTCAGGAGAAGCCCTGAGCACTGCTAGTTATTACTCCAAAATTTATATATGAAAGAGAGAGGGAGGTGGAGAGCTAGTGAGAGAGAGAGAGAGAGAGAGAGAGAGAGATTCTGTCTGTGTGTGACCACACATCCAAAAGAAAGATGGTCTAAGAGAGCATATGGCTAAAATTAGGTAAAGGTAAAGGTAAAGGCCCTCCCGTTGATCGTCGATTTGCTCGAGCGGGCCCAGTAACGTCTCCATTGGAGACTTTGTCGTTACTGTGTCTGGCATATCGCATACTCTCGGTAGCTTGCCGGGCTCTCCAAGAGGGGCGGAGGAATCGAACTCGGGTTGGCCATGTTGGCTGCGTGTAAGGCGAACGCCCTACCCGATAAAATTAAGCAATGACAATTTAAAACAAAGAAAGTACAGCTGTGCTATGTACCTCTATGGTAGAGTACATGTGTTGTATGTGTGAGGTCCTGAGTTCTATCCTTGGATGAGGAGGAGGAGAGGAGGAAGAGGAGGAGGAAGAGGAGGAGGAAAGGAGGAAGACGAGGAGGAGGAGGAGGAGGAGGAGGAGAACAAAGATAAGGACGAGGACAAGGCTACTTATACACAGCCGACTCAGGTTCATCCGAGCACTCCTTTGTTTCACCAAACGCTGCCAAAGTGATCTCTGGGTCAGGAATAAGCTCTGAGCATCATTGGATGTGGTCCAAAAAACCAAAATCACAGTGATGCCAAGTGAAAGCAAGCAATTTGGGGGGTGATGGAGCCAAAGTTTAAGTGTCAGTGTTACTAAGTGTTAAAAAGCTTAAGTCAGAGGCCATGAAAGTCAACTGAAGAAATGTCTCTCTCTCTCCACTTGATCTTTTTTTTCTCCATCTAACATGCATGGGACAAGATGAGAAACAAAGCAGAAAGAGACTGGCAAGCAAGAATCAAGGTGTGGTTTTGTTTCCTCATGATAATGGTAGAGAACAACAACAAAAATTGTCAAGTTTGAGGCCCACTAAAGGAGAAGTAAAGGTTTATGGAGCTTTCAGTGGCAACCCTTCTGGGCTGTACTTTATAAACCACAATTAAAGATCTTACGTTAAAATCCCGTGCAATTTAAATCATGTAATCTATGTTTGGAGTCACTCTCTTCCTTATGTCCAAAGCCAAAATAATAGTCATGTTTTTTGAGTCAAATGAACTCATTCAGAGCCAATGTGGCTTTTCATAACAAATGTACTGAATTCGGTCAAAAGTGTCTAGGCATGGTTGGAAATGAGACCAAACAGAAAAAAATAAAACAAACGAAAATCATGCAAAGAAACCCATACTCAAACCACATACTGAAATTTTTCTGTGCTTTGGTTATTAGACATGATCCTATTCGTGGAATACCATTTCTTAACACAATGAGATTAAATGTTTGCCGAAAATTAAGATATGAGAAAAAATATTGAAATTCCTTGAATTGAAAATAGTGTTGACTTTTAAACGTTAGAATTAGTGGATATAAAATATCTAATACATGTTTTCTGTGAAAAGTAGAATAACTAACGAAAAATATCTCTGGGGCTGGAGCGATAGCACAGTGGGAAGGGCGTTTGCCTTGCACACAGTCAACCCGGGTTCAATTCCCACGATTCCCAGCATCCCATATGGACCCCTGAGCACCGCCAGGAGTGATTCCTGAGTGCAGAGCCAGGAGTAGCCCCTGAGCATCGCCCGGTGTGACCCAAAAAGCAAAAAAAAAAATTTAAAAATTTTAAGAAAGAAGCAAATATTCTGTTCACAATCTATTTGACCCCATCTTTTTATTTCACATTTTTTTGTGCATTTGCTTGTTGATCTCACAATATAACATGATCTATAAGTATAGCTAAAAAGCACCTTATCTTTTTTATGCACAAGAAAATTGTGATAGGCTTTATGGAGAAAATATATGTGGTACGTAAGCTTTCTTCATAATGGCTTATAGTGTTGTTGACCATGTGTTCCATGTTAATGAATTAATGAAATGTATTAAATAAGATATATTTAACAATATCACACATACAGCAAAATGTTAGCGAGATTTGTAGCAACTCCTCATATTTCCTCTAGGACTGCTGGAGTGAACGGTGCATTCTTCATGAATGGTAGCAACTATAGAACATGACTATAATAAAGAACAAGAATTCTGTGTCTGTGTGAACATATATGTGTTTTAAAAATGACTACAGTGAATAACAAGAAATGTGTGTATACATATTTATAATACCACTTGTTTTATTCCTTTTCGAAAACCCTGTTTAACAAACCTATACCTTTGTTGGGTTCTGAAGTCCCTGCTTAAAAATCACTGCCAAGAATGACATTCCACAACAAAAACGATATTTTATATTCCTCAAGAACATGATTGACAAACAACATTCACCACTTTTTTTAACTAAATAATATTTTACACGCAGAAATTTTATGTATTATCCAAGATTGCTTTCAGGTCATTAGGGTAAAATTGAGCAGCTCTAAGAGTGATAAGATGGCCCAATATTTGAAAATGTTTACCATTCGATTCCCTCACTTTATCACTTAAAAACCCATTACTCATCAATTTTCTCAAGCGGGCACCAGTAATGTCTCCACTTGTTCCTGTCACATGCTAGCCCAATGATGTCTGCGCATTCTAAGAATATGAAGAGCCTCAAACCAATTCATTCAGAGTCTTGACAAAGAAGTCTGACCATCTCATAAGTGGACGGCCATGTGATCTTTTGACGTCCCATGGAATCCAGTTGGTAATGGCTGTAGTCCAGCAGCCGTCTCCAAATCTCAAATCCAGCCCATCTGATTTTCGATGCCCTGGCAAACGAGACAGCGTCCCTGATTCTTGAGCATTGACGAAGGTCGGAACTCCGGATTCTTTTTCTCATTTGAGTGAAGCGTGATACTCTAAACATAGCTCTTTCAATTCCTCTTTGAGAGACCTGAATAGTGTTCTCATCCTGTTTTCGTAGGGCCCAGGTCTCTGAGGCGTATGTTAGTGTGGGAAGAACAGTGGAATCGAAGAGATGTACCCAGAGCCAGAGGTTCTTCATTCTCTTAGTTATTTCTTCGACGCTCTTGAAGGCATTCCAAGCCACTCTCTTCCTCCTGCACAACTCAGGTGCCAGGTCATTCGTCATGTTGACTTCTCGACCTAGGCACACATAACTGTTGCATTTGGAGATGGTCGGTCTGTTGAGAGTGAATGGAATGTCAGGAAAGAGACTGTTTCTCATAAACATTGTCCTCGTGAGATTCAGCTGTAGTCCGACCTTCCCACACTCTGGTTGAAATAGGCCAGCATTTGTGCCACTTGGCTAATGTTTGGTGTTATTAGAATGATGTCATCAGTGAAGTGGAGGTGGTGTAGTTGCCAACCCTCTATCTTCACTCCCATTCCTTCCCATTCCAGCCGTCACATGACATTCTTGAGAGTGGCACTGAAGAGTTTCGGTGAAATGGTATCACCCTGCCGAACCCCTCTCTTGACATAGATGATCACTTCTTTGTAGAATGTTGAGATCCTGGTAGTGAATCCATAATACAGCTCACGAAGGATCCTGATGTATTGAGTTTGAACTCCCTGTTTGGCTAGGGTTTTGATGACTGCTTCCGTGTTATCAGAATCAAAGGCCTTCTTTAAATTTGATTCCTTTACTTAATCACTTCACTTCCTGTTAGTCATCGATTTGCTCGAGCAGGCACCAGTAACGTCTCCATTTGTCCCTGTCGCGTACTAGTGTAGCCCAATGGCATCTGTTCGCTCCGGGAACATTAAGGGCCTCAAACCGATCATTCATGATCTTCACGAAGAAGTCTGACCATCTGGTAGGTGGGCGGCCACTCGATCTTTCGACATCCCGTGGAATCCAGTCGGTAACAGCTCTAGTCCAGCGGTCATCTTTAAATCTCTTACGTGACCAGCCCATCTGATTTTCGACACCTTGGCAAATGAGACAGCATCCCTGATTCTTGATCGTCGAGGGATGTCAGAACTTTGGATTCTTTCTCGCATTTGAGTGAAACATGATATTCCAAGCATAGCTCTTTCTATTCTTCTTTGGGAGACCTGAATGGCATTCTCATCTTGTTTGCGTAGGGCCCAGGTCTCTGAGGCATATGTTAATGCAGGAAGAACAGTGGAATCAAAGAGATGTGCCCGGAGCCGGAGGTTCTTTGTCCTCTTAGCGATTTCTTCGACGTTCTTGAAGGCATTCCAAGCCGCTCTCTTCCTCCTGCACAGCTCGGGTGCCAGGTCATTTGTCATGCTGACCTCTTGACCTAGGTACACATAGCTGTTGCATTCTGAGATGGTCGTTCCGTTGAGAGCGAATGGGGCGTCAGGAACAAGGCTGTTTCTCATAAACATTGTCTTCGTAAGATTCAGCTGTAGTCCGACCTTTCCACACTCACGGTCAAAGTCGGCCAGCATTTGTGCCACTTGGCTGATGTTTGGTGTTATTAAAACAATGTCATCAGCAAAGCGGAGGTGGTGTAGTTGCCGACCATCTATCTTCACTCCCATTCCTTCCCATTCCAGTCCTCGCATGATGTTCTCGAGGGTGGCACTGAAGAGTTTCGGTGAAATGGTATCACCCTGCCGCACCCCTCTCTTGACATCAACGATCACTTCTTTGTAGAATGGTGAGATCCTGGTACTGAATCCGCAATACAGCTCATGGAGGATCCTCATGTATTGGGCTTGAATGCCCTGATTGGCTAGGGCTTCAATGACCGCTTCCGTCTCAACAGAATCTAAGGCCTTCTGTAAATCAATGAACGTTAAACAGAGCGGCATCTTGAACTCCCGAGAAACCTCAATGAGTTTGGTTATCGTGTGGATATGGTCGATGGTGCTGAATCCTTTGCGGAACCCTGCTTGCTCGCATGGTTGTCCTTCATCTAGTGTTCTGCCAATCCTATTTAGGATGACTCGAGTGAACAACTTGTAGATGACAGACAATAGGCAGATCGGGCGATAGTTGCCAATGTCATGGATGTCTCCCTTCGTGAACAGTAGTACGGTCCTGCTGGTTTTCCATTGGGACGGAACCTTGCATTCAGACAGGTAGCGAGTGAAGAGCCGAGCCAGTGTATTGATGAGTACTGACGGCAGGTTCTTCAGGTGTACAGGTCTGACCTTGTCTGGGCCGGGTGCTGTTTGTTTCTTTACCAACGAAATGGCGTGTCGGATTTCGGAAGGGAGAACATTGGGAATGACATATCCATCCGGTGGAATTTGGTATGTCAGCAAGTGGACATGGCTATGGAAGAGATTTGAGTAGAAGTCATGGATAATCTTCTCCATTCCCGTTCTGTAGGATGTGATGGATTCATCAGGACGTCAGAGGGCAGTCATCTTGGTCTTGTAGTTGGCGAAGGACAGGCGGGCGTTATGAATACTTTTCCCAGCTTCTGCCGCATCTACCAGTACTTCTGCTCTTCTCTCTTTGAGGTCTTCCTTGATCGCATCTCTGCACTGCTTTGCGAGCTCGAACATTAGCTTGCGGTTGCCTGAGGCATGCGCCAAACCACGCTGGCGAATTAGCTCAAGAGTTTTCGAAGATAGGCGATTTTTTGTGGCTATCTCTCTCTTGGCGTTCCTCGCACATTCATGGAGGTGCTGAACCAGTCGATCGTATTCCTCATCAATGTTGTCAACTGGCATCTTCCCATGTTGCGCAATAGTACCAAAGAGTTCCCAGTTGGTGGTCATTCTGGGAGTTCTCTTTTTGAACTTTGCAGCCCTTTCTCCCCGCTCTGTGAAGTAGAATTTTGCACGAAGGAGACGGTGGTCAGATCCCGTTCAAAATTTTGGGACAACAGTGACATCAGTCAGGCAAAACCGTCGATTGAATATGATGTGGTCTATTTCGTTGTGGAATCATTCACCGGGAGACTCCCATGTCCATCGTTTAGATTCTGCCATCTGGAACTGTGAGTTACCATGAATGGTCTTGGTCCACATGATGAACTCAGACAGTCTCTCACCTTGTTCGTTCCATTCTAGGCCATGGGTCCCGATGTGAAGTTCTTCAGCTGATCGACACTACTCCCACTTGATTCCTTAAATTTTTATATTTCATCCCTAGACTACTGGAGAATATAAAGTGGTTAGTATAGGTAGGGACATACTAAAATCGATAACAAAGCTATCTATTATCAGAGGGTCTACTGATCTGATCATTTAAAAAAAATGGCTCAGAGGCAAAAGAGATAGTCCACAGAGCTAGCTAGAATGAAGGTGCAATGCCCCTAGTTTAGTTGCATTACAGCACTGCCTCCAGCACTTCCATGATTAGCCCTGTTTGTTCTTGAGTACCAGAAAGGTACTTATTATTCCACGCACCCCCCCCCAACACCCCCAACTCAATTATCTGGTTCTTCTATAATAAGGACTGAATCAATGGCCTGAGCAACGCACTACCAGTGCTGAATAAAACTGGCTAATTTTCACTGGGAGCATCTCATGTACCACCAAGCACTACAGAGAAGTAAACCCTCACCCCCAATAAATAAATACTTTAAAAGTTTAATTGACTTAGTCTTATGTTTATTATTTTCTAAAATTTACAAAATAATCACTGAAGTCATTTGGCAATGGAAATGGTCACTTAGGCACTCTATAACATTCCAATTTTGCAGAAAAAACCCACAAAGATCCTTATTTCTCCTAAAAGAATCTTCCAACTGAGTTCATTGCTTTGCCATAGTTAAAAGGGAGTGATAGAAGAGCAATACTATTGTTTTAAAATAATCAACAATGAAGATACTAAATTTTATCTGTGCTGTGCAATGAAAGGTTTGTCCCAAGAAACACCTTTTCTGTTACTGAGAAAGAAAATGAAGCAAGTGTTTAATGTCTGCAAGGTATGCAAAGATAATTTTGACTTGAAGCTTTTAGTAGCTGAAAACCTTGCTATCCATCTGCATTCCAGAAATTCAGAATTAAGGCTAATTGCTGCAACTGGAAAGTCTTCAGAATCTTAGCTTCTTAACACAATTACAGCTTATTTCTTATTATGTAAAGCCCAGTGCCGTTCAGACAACCCTCCTCTGTCGTTAATGCTGCCATCTGGAACATGTGGTCTCCTGCTCAGAATTTTAGAGAAGAAAACGATTGAGGGAGCATACTGGTTCGGAAACTTCTCCAAGAAGTGACACATGCCACTTACAGTTCATTGATTAAAACTAAGTGCCAGAAAGGAAGGGAAATGAAACAGAGATGCTCATGAAACACTCACTGCTCACTAATCCTAATCCCAGACACAGGAACCAAACCATAGAAGGATCAGCCACAATGCCTTTTAAAAGAAATAATTGATTCTTTTGAGTAATACCCTAATCAACTTCGGTGTGCCTAATGTGTGCCTTTGATTCATTATGTTATATGGATCAATGGTAGTCCGTTGTAAGAGTCCTCACATATTTGAGACTGATTTCCTCTTAATTCGACAAATAATTTTAAGTGCTCTCATTAGTGCATGAACTGTTCTAAGTACTAAGTGAGTTTGAAAAAAAAAACTCTAGACTGCAGACACATTCTTGTAGAAGGAGAAAAATAAATAAATAAATGACTCCATATATTAAAGGTGACAACTACTATAGATTAAAGTAAAAGCAAGGCAGAATAAAGTCAGTGTCAGGGTTGCAGGTTACACATTTCTCTAGCTTCCGACTACTTCTGTACTAAATTACCACAAATTTAATGGTTCAATGCAACACAGATTCATTATCTTACAGTTCAAAGGTCCAAGTGCAAATGGTTCTCACCTGTCTAAAATCAAGATGTGATCAGGATTGAATTCTTTTGTGGGGGGAGGGGCGTCTATGAGGGAGAGTCTTTTTCCTCGTCCAGTTCTTTAAGGCTTTTTACATTTGATTATGATTGCAATAATCACATCTGTCTCTGTTGTCACATATTCTCTTGCTTGATCCTCCCACCCCCATCTTTTGAAGAGCTCTATTTCATTGATTTGCACCCACCTAATTTTAGCTAAGATACAAGTTTCATTGCAAGATTAATAATTGAGTTGTATCTTCAAAGTCCCGTTGCCTTGTGAAGTCACATAGTTACAAATTTCAGGGAATAGAATATGGACACACATTGTGGGGGCAGGGATTGGGGGAGGTCAGTATTCAGCCTATCAGAATGGTCAGAATAAGTCTCACTGGGGAAATAACTGAGTTGTGCCAAAATTGGAAAGAGGAGATGGTTTAGACATGTGGACCTATAGCACGGGGTCAGTTTCAGTCAAGGTTCTGTAGCGCAGAAGCATACCTACTCTATTCATGACTTGCACATCAGCCAAAGTGGTTGAAGTGGAGTGAGTTTGATTGTTGTGGGACATGATATTAGAAATGTAACGAAGGGATATTATGAGTCACACCTTGTACATTTTTAAATACTTTGATTTTTCTCTCCTTAAAATAAGAAATCATGGTGTAGCTTTGATTAAGGAAATGGCATGATCTCACTTATTCTGGCTGTGAAATTGAGAATGAATAAAAGGCAATGAGGCAAAAGAATAGAACGCAATGAGGCAAACGCAGGAAGACCCGTTAGAAGTTTTCAAGATAAAAATTGGACCAGAGTTAAATAGGGAGGAAATATTTGCTTCAAGATTATTGCATAGGTGAATGAGATCAGAAAAAAAAAGACGGACCTGAACTCAATTTCACTGGAAATAAAAAAAAAGGACAGTAGGTTTCCTAAGAGCTATTTAAAGGTCATCTGTGTGTTCTAAATAGCTTTTATGAAGAAACGGTAAGCTTTCTTATATCTTCATGATAGGAGGTAGCTTTTAGCATTTTAGAGCAAGTTAGTCACTGAAGAAGTTACTAACACACAAACTGAAAGTCACACTGTCCTCCCGTTGTTCATCAATTTTGCTCAAGCAGGCCCAGTAATGTCTCAATTTTGAGACTTCTTGTTACTGTATTTGGCATATCGAATACATCACGGGTAGCTTGCCAGGCTTTGACGTGTAGGCGAGATACTCTCAGTAGCTTGCCAGGCTCTCCGAGAGGGGCAGAGGAATCGAACCCAGCTCGGCTGGGCTGGCTGTACAGAAGGCAAACCCACCCTACCACTGTGCTATCACAAGGGCTATCTTTTTCCATACTAATATCTCAAAGAGATGGCCCAACATTCTTGGCTTGCAAAACTGGCAAAATAAATTTAATAGCTGTCTCTTGAAGGCAAAGTGCAAAAATCCATAATTACAGGCATTTCTAAAATAAATGCCCTAAGTGAAAGCAGGCTGAGAGTTGTTCTGAGATGCAGAAGAAGCCTATCTTCAGTTTTGTTTCACTGAGCATAAGAACCTCCAGGTCAGAGGTTATGTAAGTAAACTAAGTAAAGGTTATGTCACTTTGGGTCAGACTGGTAGCAACGAAGGTGGTAAAATGAATTTTTTATGTATTCTGGAAGTAGAGCCAAAAAAAAGGTGCTTAGGGATTAGATTTATGCTGCAAGAAAAAGGAAAAGTATTGGGCTTGTAAGGTCAGTGTACTTGTGCCCTTACATGTGGGAAAACATGAGGTTTAGGGGCCAGAGTGATAGTAGAGTGTGTATGATTCTTCTCTTGCGTGTGGTCTACCAGGATTCTTCAGTACCCCAGACAGTCCCGTGAGCTTGCTATGAGTGATCCCTGAGCACAGAGTCTGGAGCCTGTGTGGCCCCAAAGCAAAACAGAAAGGCCATGGGACCATGAGCTGTAGCCTTAATAATATTTCATCTTCTCTTCAAGTTTACAGTCTTAAGGATGAAACAAAATCACGCTTGCAAAGTGCTAAACAGTGTCTATCACTGTTCATTCCTCTATAATTACTATAACAGTAGTCAATAATATCTTTGGTGGACACTGGAGGAGTTACGGCATTATCTTTTGACAATATCACAGAGGGGAAATTAGACATTTATATCGTTTCAGGATATTAGTAGGAACAGTTCTGGAAACTTAAATAATTTGCCATAATTTCCCCTCTAATTGATTTCTCCTGAAACATTAGATTTTTTCCTGTTTTCTTTTTCAGATGCCTAGTTCATACAGGAAATGTCTGTGTAATTTTGTATTTATTTATTATATTTTAAATTGTGAAATATCATCTCCAGCATCATATCTTCATCTAATTTCCTTCTCTTCCTTTATTTTTTCATTTGCCTTATTCTCTTGGGAGAACCTTGTAATATCATCCTTCAAATCAATAGTTGATTTAATTTTCCAGAGTGTCATTTCTGCCTTTTATTATTCCATTGCTATTGCACTTTAAATTTCTTGAAATCATTTTTTATCTTATCAGTTACATTTTCATCTAATTCTGTTACTTTTATTTCTCAACATGTTTCTGTTTCATAAAAGAAATATGTTTTTGTATCCTACAGAGAATGAAAAACGAGATTTCTTCGGATTTGAGAATAAATCCATTGCTAAGGGTCATTCTTTCTCTACCTCTTCAAGATAATATTCCCTTTCCTATACCTTTTCCAAGCCTCTTTGTTGATCATACTCTGCTTACTCTTTCTACTCATAGAAGGAGAAAACACAAATTTCACTTTATATTTTCAAATCTGTAATTTGGGGATCATTTGTGTTTACATAAAACGACTGTCAAACTTCTCAAAATTAAATAACTGGCAACGAGTGTTTTTCAGGTTCTAGCCAAAATGCTGGTGGGAACCGGACTTTCTTTTATTGTCGCAATCCTGTACATATTAAAGGTAGAATCAAAAGACTTGCTGAGGGACTAGATGTGGGGTCGAAGAGGATGGCAGTCAACAACATAGTCAAAATTCATTATTTAGACCCTCAAATGTAGACAAGAACCATGCCACAGACAGGAGCTGTTTGCCGTCATAAGATACACTTTCTTCAATGATGCCTACAGTAATAAGGATGATTATGCCGAATTCCCTCCTATTTCCAGTGTCTTATTCTCTGTTATACTTTTATATATTTTAACACGTGGCAGAATTCAAAGTGCAATACTACTTCTTGTTCCTGCCCATCCATCCTATAGCACTCTGCTTATAGGAACTTCACAAATGAAGATGTGGTACTCTACACTCTGATCAGTCACTTACCCCTAGATGCATTTTAAGGGTTGCAGTCTCTGAAGATAAGTAATAGGGTATTGGTGGAGTGGCCATAGTCATTCAAGAAACATGAGACAAATAAAAATGATTTATCAAGGTTTTCTGGTCATTTTAGAACCAGTGTGCACATGTCTGATAATGCTCTGTGGAAGGACCCTTGGAATATTAATAATTGTTTCTAATTTTCATCTGATGTTTCTTTCTGGTCCTATTATCTTCTTTCTCATTCTCCTGAGCCATTCATTCATTCATTCATCATCCTGTTATTCGTTGATTGCCTCGAGCAGACCCCAGTAACGTCTCTTTCATCCTAACCCTGAGATTATATACAAGGCTCTTTAGGAGAATGAGACCCATCATTGTTACTGGTATTTGGCATATTTGGTACGCCACGGGGAATTTGCCAGACTCTGCCCTGTGGGCAGGCTACATTCGGTAGCCTGTAAGTTTGTCCAAAGTAGGAATGAGATAATAAGATGTCATAAAAAGATGTCCTGATAAGATGTCGCGTTCGCGGCCGCGCGGTTCCGGGAGTTGGTTTTTATAGTCTCTGAGTCTTGGCCGTTGATGGGATTACACGGCGCCACGGGGCCAGTTGGTGGGTGTGACCCCCGCCTACTGGAATTTGGAGGATCTGGGTGGAGGATGCTCGACTCCAATCCGAGTAGGCTTGGAGATCTCGGCCCCGGAACCCACGTGGATTTGTCCCTCTGCCAGTACCTTCATGTGTGCAGAGAGTGGTCTCAGCATGGTGGTGGCTGGTCCTGGAGGTCTTCGGCTGCTGGAGCCCTGGTCGGGGCGGGGAGGAAAGCTCAACCCGCTCCCCTCCAAGGGGCCCTGGCGAGGAACAGCCAGGCGCGGGGGCAGGAGACTGCACTGTTCTCATCCGGGAGCTGGTTTTTATAGTCTCTGAGTCTTGGCCGTTGGTGGGATTACATGGCGCCAGGGGGCCAGATGGTGGGTGTGACCCCCGTCTACTGGGGTCATACTGAGCCATACTTATGCCAAAAGTCTTTTTTTTTCCTTTTAGGTCACATCCAACAATGCTCAAGGGTTACTCCTGGCTCATCACTCAGGAATTACTCCTGCGGTGTTTGGTGGACCATATGGGATGCCAGGGATCGAACCTGGGGAGACGGTGCCTTAAACAAATACCCTACCCACTGTACTATCTCTCCTGACCCCTGCCGGAAGTCTTAACTCCTCAGAGCCTCCCCCTCCTTTTAAATTATCATCACTGTTTCCCCCATAAATGTTATCAGAACCATTATGTCTCTATTTACTTTTTAGTATTTATTATCCTAAATGGTAGACTTTTGATCAAAAGGGTGACGTGTATGTTTCAAAATATGAGTTGAATGGTACATAGGTTGGAACACAATTGTTGGATAATAGTTATCTGGGTACCAATTGGGGCTAGGAAGTAAGAAATAAACAACACAGAAGACATTTTTGTAAGAATTAACAACTTTTATAATAAAAGTAAATGAAAGTGAAAATGAGTCCGTTATGGAATGAATAAAAATATTAGAGGCAGATAAAAATGAATTGAAATTGGAGATGGTGTTGAAAAATGAAATCAATGCCCCCCCATAAAAATAAACAATCCAAACATCTAAAACCATTTTGAAATACAAGACACCATTCCAGCTAAGAACAAATAACATTCTTGTCACTGAAAACTGATTGATGGCACAATCCTGCTAGAGAGATGCAGAAGAAAAACAGGACTGAATCAGCTGAGAGCAGATGGCACAGTCACACGGAGAGGAACCCATGAAATATGATCAAAAGAATTGGTTTCTATATCACATTCAAGATGACCCACTTTTTTAACCTTAGCCAAGTCATTTAATCTCTCTGAGTTTCGGTTTTCCCTTCTCTATAAAGTGAGGTTAAGATACTAAATTGTAATTTGGGGGCACTGACTCCAAGGCCAGGGTTGAAAAACTTGGCAAGGGTGATCCCAGGAGTGAAAGAACAGGCTCCTGAAAGGAAAATCTACCGATTCCCGCAGTAACTTTCCTTCCAGAGCTAACAGAACGTGCTCTTCAAAAGCACAATTTTATGCAAATTTATGATTGTGAATCTTGGGACCAGGATAGTGACAGCTGAGTGAGCTATGAGGCTCTCCACAAGAATGGTCAGGGGTACTGTAGCATTTCAGCTCCCCAGTCCCTTCTGAATATTGCCTTTGCATCACTAATCTCAGACTCAAGGCAGTATATTAGAGCATCTTTTCAGGACGGCTTACTCCTTTTGCATTGAGCTGTCACGTCTTGAAGAAATAAGTCACTTGAATGTTACAGAATGGTATTACGATACAGTAGGATTTTTCCCAGCTCTTTTTTTTAATGCTATAATTTTTTTTTTTTTACAATTTTAACACCTAGTTACATGCATTGTACTATGTTTGCAATTCTCCCCTCATTTTATGAGTTTTCTTTGACATATTATATAGTATTTACCTTAAAGAATATAGCATGACTCAACATTGATTATGAAATGATTACCAAAATAAATATAGTTCATGTTCATTACCTCACATCATTGTGATTTGTTTTTGATTTAGGAACTGTTGAGGAAAGGAAGATAGCTGGGGGTTGGTAACACATGAAAACAGTATTCCAAACCTAAGCCAATCTGAAGGCATTGAGGCCTCTGACACAAAAGGCCCATTTCAGAAGCCAGGAAGATCTTTGAGATGCAGAATTCCAGGCATTGGCACAGCTGGAACGCTGAGATACCAGGAATCACAAAGGTTGTGATAAAACCTCAAGAAGAAAACACCAGAATTTTTTCCTGAGGGTTGGTGGGTTAGAACCATGGGCATAAGTTCTAACCCACCAACTTAAGTCCCACTTGTGGACAGAATTTGAGACAAAAGCAGTTGTGGGAAATATCCCAGAGACTTAACCTTCTCCTCAACGCTCCTTTGGGCTGCCTGTTAGAAAGCACATTATCTTCATCTACCTTTCTCCTTCTCCCTTTTTTCCCCAAATAACTTTAAATTCACAACAGGTCTTCTCCTGAACATTTATAATATTATATATATATACATATATATATATTTATGAAATCCTGAGACCGCCAAGAAATTATCAAAGGTCATAAATACATATGTTTAAAACTATCTAGATTACAAATATATGTAGATATACTCAACTTCATGTAAACATACTATGCAAATATGAATTATGAACTCTTAGACTGAGGTGTTTTCAAAGAAACCTGCTCTCCTATTGGTAGTGGTAGTGAAAATTTTAAAAACCTCTATAGCAGTTTGACAGCAAGTTTTAAGTCACAACCTAAATCCTTTTAACCCAATAATTATTTCTAGAAATCTACCCTAAATTGGGACTAGAAAGATAACACGAGAGGCATGGTGCTGGTCTTGCATGCCAATAACCCTGGTTTAAATTCCTGGAACCACCTATGGTGACCTGATGTGTGCTAGGAGTCATTCCTGATCACCAAGTTAGGAATAAATCCTGAGTATTCTCAAACATTACTAAACCTCCCCTCCCAAATCTATTCTCAACTTAAATAATGAATTGGAAAAAGAATATGCACATATGTGGACACTTGCATACACACAACCTTTAAAAACAAAGTCACAATACAGTGTGAGAGTAAACAAGTTAAAAGGACTTAAATTTTTTGGTAGAAAATAATTTGGCATACTTTATAATAAGCTACATAAAATAAATAATACTCTGAAAAACATGGTGAAATAATTATTAGCATAGAAATGTAAGAGTTTGTTAGTACATAAAACAAAAATACAAACATTGGTGATATAAAAATATTTAGTGTGTAATAGAAAATCTATGCCAATACAAACTTCTTGGAGTGGTTGTTTTTGTGGTATTTTTGAGTAGTAGATCTGCACTGTCTTCCCGTTGTTCATCGATTTGGTGAAGCAGGCCCAGTAACGTCTCCGTTGTGAGACTTGTTACTGTGTTTGGCATATCGAATACATCACGGGTAGCTTGCCAGGCTTTGCTGTGCGGGTGTTTGAGTAGTAAAACATGAAAAATCTTTTCTGGGGCCAGGGTGATAGTAAAATGGGTAGGACTGATGTCGGTGGGGCCCACGTGTGACTTATGTGAAGCAGGGAGGAGAAATTTCAAAGAAGACCATCACCACTCCCCATCTACCTCTGCCACCCGGGAACCAGGGTTACTGGGTTCTTGTCTCGCCTCCATGATTACTGGGTTCTTGTCTCGCCTCGCAGAAAGGAATTTCAGGAGTAGATGAGCAGTGACATTAAACAGCTTTTATTTGGAGGTTTTGAAGGGAAGGAAGGAGAGAAAGTAAGAGTAACCTGTTCAAAAGGGAGCCTGGGCTTCTCCAAGGGCAGAGAGAGCCCCTACACACATCCCAGCATTAGACACAAAAACGTGAAAGTACACATCTCAAGAGGGGAGATGTGGGCGACACATGTGCTCAGGCAGCATCTGTGTGAGCTTCCTTTGTTCAAGGTGGCCTTTATACAGTTTCTTCCAACCTGCCCCCATGTGGGGCTTCTACCTAGGTAAAGGTCCGTTGCTAGGGAGGCTACCAAGGGGGTTGGGAGTGGTGATGGTCTTCCTTGAAATTCCTTTCCTGACTTTTGTTTCTGCAGGAGCTTTTGTTGGAGGGGGTTGGTCACGTGTCAAAGGAACAGCTTTGGAGTTTCTGGTTACTCTCTCTCTGGTCCTTAATTGGTCTCTATTTCTTCTGCTGTCATCCCTGTAGGCGTCCAGCCTCCGCAGGGTCTGCCACAGGCTGGTGGACTGGTGCCCGTCAGTTCTCCATGAGGTCAGAGCATTGCTTCCCAGGAGATTTACTGCCATTGCCTTGGGAAGGGGCCTTCCCTGTCTGCCTGCCTACATCAGAACGTTTGCCTTGCATGTGGCCAACCCGGGTTCAATCCCCGGCATCCCATATCGTTCCCCCAGCACCACCAGGAGTGATTCCTGAGTGCAGAGTCAGGAGTAACCCCTGAGCCTTGCTGATTGTGACAGAAAAAAGCCAAGAAAAAAAGTTCTTTTCTTCCTATATTTTACATTTTCTAAACTTTGTAAGGCTCCCATGTTACAAATTTATGAAATAAATATACAGGCTCTTTATTATATTATTTCAATATTATTTTAGCATTGAGCAAATTCAGATGAATTTTGATCAATTTGTTTCCCAGTTTTATTTATAAGCATTCTGAAAAGTTGGAATTACCTCATTGAGTTCTTCAGTGACAAAAATCTCAACAATTCACAGGAAAGAACAATCTGTCCCTACACAGTTCTAAGTTTTAGAAACTAACAACCTTTAAAATATATTTTTTGCTTCTAATATGACAAAGATGATCTACTTCATGTTAACTTCAAAATATTAATAGTACTGGCATATCTTTTAAAAAAAAAAAAAAAACTTCTAAATACCCTCCCTGGTCCCAGTTCCGGTCCTCCCGTTGTTCATCAATTTGCTCTAGCAGGCCCAGTAACGTCTCCAACTCCAACTAAATCCTTTTAGGTATGTCAAAGTTTTCATTATGTTCAATGAGATATTTTCCAAAAGGATAATACTCTTCTGAAACATAGGAATAACAAAGAAACAATCTGGGTGTTGTGTAAACACAAAAAAAGACAGCCTCAGAGGCTCTACCTCTCTCCTGCCCTGCGTTCAGTGATCTCACGCTGTTTCCCCCACCAGGGGGAGTTGATTGGCAGGTGAAGGAAGGAAACAGGTGAAGGTGAAGGTGAAACAGGTGAAGATGAAGGTTATGGTGAAGGAAGGGCCAGGCTGGCTGGTGTCAGTTGCAGTTTATTCCATTCCCATTTCCATTCTCCTCTGATTTTCCTCCTGCTTCATCCTCCACCATGCTACTTCATTCTCCTCCTCGATCCCCCTTCATTCTCCTTCTGGCTTTGGAATCTGGATCTGGATCCTGATCCCCCAGCTCACTCTTACAGTCTAGTTAGATCCCTGAGCATGTGGGGTTGGGGTAACAATTACACATAGGTGAGATCACAAACAATAGGGGTGAAGTTCTTTCCCTCGGGGAAAGCTGCTTCTAGGACAGATTCTTGTCTAGCAGGTCAACCCACCCTAGAGCAGAATCTCATGGGTGTGTTTCTCCTCTCCTTGTCCAACAAACATATAAGCATTCATAATGTTAATAATTTTGTATGGACACAGTAAGAGATGCATTAAGCTTATAGAATTGCTCTCCTGGGGTCATCTCAATCTGAGACTACAGTGCTCAGGCCAGATAGTCTTTCCTATCCCTAGCAGGGTCCTAGTCTCGTCATTACTTTTGAATCATGACAGCATTTGTCCATGATCAAGGTCTTCACTTAAAGTTAAGAATCATGGTGCTTTGGCCTGGCCCATTTCGATGCCAGGGTAGCTCACAGCTTGCCCTGGGTCCATTCAGTCCCTCATCGGGACCCTGCTTTTGGGGTGCTAGGAA
Source organism: Sorex fumeus (assembly GCF_029834395.1). Taxonomy (NCBI): domain Eukaryota; kingdom Metazoa; phylum Chordata; class Mammalia; order Eulipotyphla; family Soricidae; genus Sorex; species Sorex fumeus. The sequence continues at coordinate 1,314,944 of NW_026606181.1, read as the reverse complement.
CTAAGGGTAACTGAGGGTTAAGTTGAGAAAGCAGATGCCTGGGAGTGAATAATATTTGAAGCTAATTAAATCCTAAATGCATAATATTAGCTGTTTTCCTATACCTATACAAAAAGGACATTGCTTTAAAGTAAACTATTCAAAAGATATAAGGAAAGGAGAAAGGCAATATTAGCTTATGATACAAGTTCAGTGTCCTAGAAGAATCTGACCTTACAAATGAACCGAGTCTGATTAGAGGAAAAGCTGATTAACTGGTTGGGGAAGAGAGCATAGAGAAGTGGTTACAGATAAACAAAGGAATGGGAGTGACTCAGGAGCACTGTGATAGGTGTAACCTGATAAACCTATGCTCCTTGTGGCAAGGGAGAAAGGACAAATCAATTGTTATCCTACAGGTGTGATCTGATCATTAATATAATTCCAATGATCTGAATCAAGATGCTGTAACTTATAGACTAGTAAGTTCATGTGGCTGGAGCGATAGCACAATGGGTAAGACGTTTGCCTTGCACGCAGCCGGCCCAGGTTCGATTCCTCTGCCGCTCTCAGAGAGCCCTGCAAGCCACTGAGACTATCTTACCCACACGGCAAAGCCTGCAAAGCTCCCCATGACGTATTCGATAGGCCAAATAAAACAAGTCTCACAATTTGTTGTGAGACGTTACTAGTGCCCCCTTGAGAAAATCGATAAACAACAGGAGGGCAATGCTACAATGCTACAGTAAATTCATGGTACTGGAGTTTGACTTTAGAAACAATGGTGAATGATATGAATTGAACTCATTATTTCTTTAAGCATTTCATAGAAATGCCTGCAGCATCTGGACAAGATACTCCCTGACAAAAAAATAAAGCAGTTTCTATCATTGTCTCTAATATTGTCTGTTGTAAGATGATGTTCATTGCTGCTTTACTTATAATAGTCAATATGTGGAAACAAACTAAATGTCTGTTGGTAGATGAATGATTATAATTAGAATTAATTCACTGAGCATTTCCGTTTTCTTCCCTGTAAATGGTATAAACGTTTTTTTTTCTCTTAGTTTCCTCCTTACCATTGAGTGAAAAGAGACTCTATAAAATTAAACACCAAACTCAATATTCTATAGTTTCTGATAGTTGTCTATGTGGAGAATCTCACTTTGGGAGTCTCCTTGACGATCCAGGTAGAAAAAGAAGCATGAAAAGTTAGTTCTCTTTTTGCACTTAGCCCATCCATCAGGTAGGGCGTTTGCCTTGCACATGGCCAACCCGGCTGACCTGGGTTTGATTCTCCCACCCCTCTTGGAGACCCTGGCAAGCTACTGAGAGTATCTTGCCTGCATGCAAAGCCTGGCAAGCTCCCTGTGGCATATTCGATATGCCAAACACAGTAACTACAAGTCTCACAATGGAGACCTTACTCGGCCCACTCCAGCAAATCAATAAACAATGGGAGGACAGTGCTACATTTTATTTATGATAAACTGGCTAATATACTCTGAACCCCCAAATGGACAGAGTATTTCCTTCTTCAATAGAAGACATATTCTTATCTTAATTTTGTTGAGGAATTCAAAAGTGATGACTATTGTTTGAACTTTCCAAAATTTTGTTATTTGAGCCAGCACATTTCCATGTCATTTTGTATCTTGATAGAAATTGGAAGGTTTTTATTTTCTTTTACATTTCTGTATTTTTTAATTGAAGAAATTTAAATACAGAAAAATGAATGTAACTATCATGTGTAAAGCTCAATGAATTTTTTTTATAAAGTAGTTCATAATATTTGATTACATCTGATACTCAAACACCAATCCCATCACCATTACACATTCCCACCACCATATTTCAGATGTTTTCATCCAAAACCCCAAGCCCTGCCCCAAAGCAAAGCATAAATAATATATTTTGTATTGTTTGTTATGAAAAACCTCTGAAAATTCTACAAAAAAGAGGTCTTCTTAGAGGAAAGAGTGTGAAGATTGTTATATTTCACCCAGGGCCATTAAGCCCTTCTATAAGAGATCACTAACATGTTAATGGTTGAGCCTTGTATGCTTATATATGTGTGTGTGTGTGTGTGTGTGTATGTGTGTGTGTGTTTGTGTGTGTATAATATGGGCTGGAGCGATAGCACAGCAGGTAGGGCATTTGCCTTGCATGCAGCCAACATGGCTGATCCAAGTTCGACTCGTCTGCCCCTCTCGGAGAGCCCGGCAAGCTACCAAGAGAATCTCACCCTCACGGCAAAGCCTGGCAAGCTCCCCGTGATGTATTCGATATACAAAACACAGTAACAAGTCTCACAATGGAGATATTACTGGTGCCCACTCAAGCAAACCCATGAACAACGGGAGGGCAGTGCTACAGTGCAGTGTATATTTATGTAATAGAATATTGACTTTTAATATACTGCTGCATGTATATAAAATTTTTAGTTAATATTACAGGTCCATGGCTAGCGAAGGAAAGTACAAAGACAGAACAGAATGACTGATATCAAACCATGCCAGATTTACTTGGCAATCTACAATTAGTGCAAATGAATAATTTATCACCCATATCAGAATATGTTTGAAAGTGAAGGGAGATAATAATAACTGAGCTAAAAATGCAGGTATAAATGCTGCCCAAATGAGGTCAGATTTTTCATCCTATCTTTGAGTCTTAAACAGTGTTTACCCAGAAAGTAAAGAAAATTCTAGTTTTATCACTTCTCCACTTAACATTCTAGTTAACTTATACTGAAGACTATTTCTCCAGATTTGATGACAGAATTTAGCCCATCATATCTAGATTTGCTGATTGTAATATACTTTAAATGAAATTGATCTTCTTAGTGTGGTTATGGAGAAGATAACTGTCATCAAAATTAACTACAGCCGTCTTTATAAATGAGACTTCTAAGAGCTTTTCGGCATTCTTGAAAGCTAATACCCTTGCCAGTGAATGTAATACTGAAGATTGGTATGGCACTTGAAAGGTATAATTATAGTTGTTAAATGCCATGAAATCTGAGCTGGGGAAGTAAGTAATCTTGTGAATACAGATGCTTGTAAATGTGATAAAACTCAAAGGAAAAAATTAGAAAAATGAATGGTACACTAGAAACACCAAATGTAAAGACATATAAAACTCTTTGTGTGCGTCTTTCTCTCTCTCTCTCTCTCTCTCTCTCTCTCTCTCTCTGTCTCTTTCTCACACACACACAAACACACACACACAACACCACCCTAGCCCCACACACATACCAATAACTAATTTCACTATGGAAAATATTTTTTCAAACCCTACCTGGTCTACATTAAGTACAATTTCATTTTCATTATCTCAGGAAATTTTTTTCTAACACGTATTTTGAATTCTTTGAGTTAATTTAATGTTTATTATTTAGAATTTTATCTACTTAAGTCTATTTTTAAAATTTTTTTATTAGTGAAAAACCATGAGGTACAGTTGTAGACTTACAAATTTTTGTGCTTGTGTCTCAGTTATACAATGATCAAGTACCCATCCCTTCACCAGTGCCCATTTTCCACCACCACGGGTCACAGTATTCCTCCCACTCCCCCATCCCCCCCATCACCCTGCCTCTGTGGCAGGGAATTCCCACTACTTAAGTCTATTATGAGAAAACATAGTTCTATTTTATTTTGAACAACTTAAAACACTTTGAAACTATTTAAAATTATTCTTTTTTTTTTGCTTTTTGGGTCATACCCAACGATGCACAGGAGTTACTCCTGGCTCTGCACTCAGGAATCACCCCGGCGGTACTCAGGGGACCATATGGAATGCTAGGAATTGAACCCAGGTTGGCCACGTGCAAGGCAAACGCCCTACCTGCTGTGCTACTGCTCCAGCCCTTAAAATTATTCTTGGTCAATTGTGATAGCTCTCAATTAACAGCTGCATTCAATTCATATGCTTTAAAGTATAATTCAGATTATTGTTTTAGAATATTGTAAGCTCCCAAAGAAACAGGAGATTTTAAAAATACAGATAAAACCAAAAATATTTTCATCACTCAGGTAATATTCTTTTTAGGAAAACAACTAATTATTGTGAGATTTAAAGGATTAAGTATTTTTTGTGGACAATGAGATACATTCATGGTTGCTATTATTACTATTTCTATTTTACTCAAGAGATAGGTATTAGAACATTCTGACTGAAACCCAATCATGAACAACTTTGTATCTCACAGTAATTCAATTAAAAAATTCTACATAATAAAATGTTTCCTTTCTTTAATTCTGTGCTACCCAACTTTACAAATTGGCACTAAATCTAGGCTTTGTGGAGCTGAAAACATCTCAATTTTGCAAGACTAAATGAAAAGACAGTAGGAAGTAAGGCAAAAAGTAAGGGATATAATGTGTATACTTAGGCTAAGTAATTTAAAGTTTTTAGATATGTGCATATCTTTTCTTCTGATTGCTCTGTGGATAATAACCAGAAATGTTCCCAAAATATGTTTGGTGGTGATTTCTCTTCCCCACTCAAGTAGAGTGCTATATAGCCTCACCCCATTTTTATGCTTGTGAAAGTTGTCAAAGCTTAAAGCTTTATCACCTTAATAGTAAATGTACCTTTATGACAAGTAGCACAGCGGGTAGGGCGTTCGCCTTACAAGCGGCCAACATGGCCGACCCGAGTTCGATTCCTCCGCCCCTCTCGGAGAGCCCGGCAAGCTACCGAGAGTATTCGATATGCCAGACACAGTAACAACAAAGTCTCCAATGGAGACGTTACTGGGCCCGCTCGAGCAAATCGACGATCAACGGGAGGGCCTTTACCTTTTACCTTTACCTTTTAACTAATCCTTATAATCAGGGAGAGTAACAATTTGAGGAGAATAACAATATATGAGTGTAATCTAGCTTCATGTCTGAGAGAGTTGAAATTAAACAATAATGCAATATATCAAATGCTAAGGAGAAAAATTTTGAAGGGAGATTGGAAATGCCAGGGAGAAGACAACTGTTTTTAAAATACGAGGACTTTGGGGACTGGTGAAATAGCACAAGAACAAGGCATTTGCCTAACACATGACCAATCCTATTAACATCCCCAGTACTGCATATGATCCCCAGAGCACCACGAGGAGTGACTGTTATGTGGCTGTTAAAGAGATCTAAGTAGAAGTCATGGATAATCTTCTTTATTGCCCTTCTGGAAGATGTGATAGATCCATCAGGATGTTGGAGGGCAGTCATCTGGTCTTGTAGTTGGCGAAGGACAGGCAGGTGTTGCGAATGCTTTTCCCGGCCTCTGCTGCATCTGCCAGCACTGCTGCTCCTCTCTTTGAGGTGTTCCTTCATTGCTTCTCTGCACTGCCTTGTGAGCTTGGATGTTCGTTTGCGGTTGCCTGAGGCTCACGTCAAGCCACGTTGGCGAATGAGCTTGACAGTTTTTGAAGACAGGCATCTTTTTGTGGCTATCACTCTCTCAGTATTCCTCACACAATCATGGAAGTGCTGATCCAGTGGATCGTATTCCTCTTCAATGTTGTCAATGACGGCATCTTCACATGTTGCCACACTAGTGCCAAAAAACTCCCAGTTGTTGGTCGTTCTGCGAGTTCTCTTCTTAAACTTGGCAGCCCTTCTCCACCACTCCATGAAGTAGAATTTTGCACAAAGGAGATGATGGTCCGATCCCGTTTGGAATTTTGGGACAACAGCGATATCGGTCTGGCAAAACCATCGATTGAATATGATGTGGTCAATTTCATTGTGGAATCGTCCACCAGGAGACTCCCATGTCCAACATTTAGATTTGGCCTTCTGGAATTGTGAGTTACCATGGATGGTTTGGTCAACATGATGAACTCAGACAGTCTGTCACCCTGTTCATTCCATTCTAGGCCATGTTTCCCAATGTGGAGTTCTTTGGCTTATCTTTTCGGTCTCTCTTGGCATTAATATCACTGACAATGATCTTGTAGAAGGTGTGGTCTTCTTTATCAAATGACAAATATCAAACATTTGATAACAGTGGACTTTGGTTAAAGTATCGAATAGCAGGAAATATTTTATTGTTAACAATGCTGCCAATACCGAGAACAGATGACAGGTTAAAGAAACTTTGGTACAACTACACAATGGAGTACAATGCAGCTGTTAGAAAAGATGAAGTCATGAAATTTACATACAAGTGCTACTACATGGAAAGTATCATACTAAGTGAAATGACTCAGAATGAGAGGGACAAATATAGAAAGATTACATTCATCTGTTGTATATAAAGTAACAGAATAGGAGACTAACACCCAAGAATAGCCAAGATAAGTACCAGGAGGTTCACTCCATGGCTTGGAGGCCAGCCGCACATGCTAGGGGAAAAGGCAACTCAGATAGAGAAGGGAGCACCAAGTAAAAGGTGTTAGGAGGATCCTCCCAGGATGGGATTGCATGCTGAAAGTATAGACCGAACATGATTACCACTCAATGCCTCTTTTTCAAACCACAGCACCCAAAAGGAGAGAGAGAACAAAAGGGAATGCCCTGCTACAGAGACAGGGTGGGATGAAGGACGGGTGGTGGGAGGGATGCTGGGACCCATGGTGGTGGAGGATGGGCACTGGTGGAGGGATGGGTACTTGATCATTGTATAACTGTAAACGAAGCACAAAAACTTGTAAGTCTACAACTGTACCTCATGGTATTTCACTAATAAAAAATTTTTTAAAATGCAGCCAATAGATTTCTAGGGATAAATCTGAACTTATAGTCAAATTTTAAAATATATATAAGTGTATCTTAGATTGATTCTAATTAGACTTTTAGGAAACTATCATAAGAAACTAATAGGTACCTTTCATATAAATATATACAGAGTAGAACATTTTGTAGAAGGGTTTACAAAAGTGAGTAATTAGAAACAACAAATATATATATATCAATAAAGGAAAGGTATATTAAATTTTATACCACTGGACAGTTCAAAATGGTAATATAAATCATTTGCTACCATAGAGAGATGTCTGTTATGTATTCTTAAGGAAATGCTCAGATTAAAATTTATATATCTTATGAATGCTTGTAAACAACATAATTTCTCTTAGTAATAAACTGACACACTCATTTCTTATTATATCAATTACAGATAGTATATTTTGACTTCCTATTTTAATTATATGTTCACCTCTACCATTCATTCTCCTTTTCCCCACTTCACACTTTACTACATCTTGTCACCTGTACTCTGTTTTTCAAGGATGACAATATTTATGTTCCATCTGGTAAGTACAACCATTTTACATGTGTATTTATTAGAAAGAGATAGTGCTTGTATTGCCATGAGTTTGTAATGACCAGATCTGCTATGAACAATAATTCAAAATCATGAAATTACAGACACTATTTTTTTTTCTTGGAGGCTCAAATTTTTTTCTCAATTATTTTTCTCCCTTACACTCTTGGGCTGGAACAATAGCACAGCAGGTAGGGTGTTTGCCTTCTACACGGCTGACCCGGGTTTGATTCCTCTGTCCTCTCCGAGAGCCCAGCAAGCTACCGAAAGTATCCCGCCAGCATGGCAGAGCCTGGCAAGCTCCCTGTGGTGTATTTGATATGCCAAAAATAGTAACAACAAATCTCACAATGGAGACGTTACTGGTGTTCACTCAAGCAAATCCTTGAACAACGGGAGGACAGTGCTACAGTGCCACACTTTTAGGTTTATTTGCTTTGGAAACATATCTTTACATAGATTCTTTTAGAAATGCTTACCCTTCACACCCAACAAAGAACTATTCCAATGTGGTATCTTTTTAACACAGTTTAATTTTGGTTGTTAAGCCACGCCCAGTGATACTTAGAGTTTATGCCTGGCTTCGCACTTGTGGATCACTCCTACTAGTGTTCAGGGGACCATATGTGATTCTTGGGATCAAATCCAGGACAGCAGTATGAAGACAGTATGAAGACAAGCTTACCCACTCTCCTATTCACCAGCCCTCTGGTAGCATTTTTGACCCTTGCAGTCTGTCCCAGACATCGTAAACCATGAGCTTCAAGTCCTCCCCTTTACCTTTATGCTTATTCTTTTCTTTTTTTGAGCTGAAGTTTGGGAAACACTTGGGGGTCTTCAGGACTTACTTCTGGCTCTATACTCAAGAATCACTCCTGGCAGTGCTCATAAGATTATATGTGGTGCTGGAGATTAAGCCCAGGTCAGCTGCATATGAAACAAGTGTTTTCACCCACTTACTATCTTTCCAGCCCCACTCTTGTACTCATTTATTTATTTATAAAATATGTTTTCAATTAATTCCTAAGTAAAGGTTCTTAGGAAGTATCACTGTATCACTGTCATTCCATTATTCGTCAAATTACTTGAGCGGGCACCAGTAACATCTCTATTCCTCCCAGCCCTGAAATTTTAGCAGCCTCTCCTTATTCGTCTTTTCCCAGTGATTGGAGGATCTTTCAGGGGAATGAGACCTGTTGTCGTTACTGGTTTTGGCACATTGAATATGCCATGGGGAGCTTGCCAGGCTCTGCCTGTGCGGGCGAGATACTCTTGGTAGCTTGCCGGACTCTCCGAGAGGCATATATTTATATATTTTTCCCTGTGATTTGTTGCCTACTGTCTGAACCCTATCAGATACAATGTAGTAATTGTGGAAAATGGGTAGGAAATGTCTTATAATGTGTTGCGCGGTCGAAGAAACGGCAGGGCGGTCTGGAAAGCGGCCTGGAGTGTGGTGGTGGTTGGACAGTGGAGGTTGGCTGCTGAGGTTGGGTCCCTTGGGGTGGGGAAGGCTCTCACCTGCCCCACATCCTGGAGCGGAGTTCAGTGGCATGTTTCTGGGAGCCTTCGTTTATACTTTGGTCTGGGAGGAGCATTCGTGAGTTCTGGAGAGTTGACGATGAGGAGATTATCTGGTGCCAGCAGGGCGTGGCTTATGGGTGTGATGCCTGAGTCACTAGAGACTGGAGGAAGCAGACAGAGGACCCAGCCCTGGCAGTAACCTCCACTACCCAACCACCATCACGCTTCAGGCCGCTTTCTGGACTCTCAGGCCTAGCCTCATGCATGAATGAAGTCCCACGGAACTCCTTAGGAAGTAAGGGTTTAAAATTCTCGATGCTTTCTCTTGTGATTATTTTTCTTTTATACATTTATTTGCTTTAGAATATCTCTTCAATTAACTAAATATACTTAGAAAGTAAAGTAAAGTAAAAGTAAAGGCCCTCCCGTTGATCATCAATTTGCTCGAGCGGGCCCAGTAACGTCTCCATTGGAGACTTTGTTGTTACTATGTCTGGCATATCGAATACATCACGGGGAGCTTGCCAGGCTCTGCCGCGGTAGCTTGCCGGGCTCTCTGAGAGGGGCGGAGGAATCGAACTTGAATTGGCCATGCTGGCTGCGTGCAAGGCAAACGCCCTACCGCTCTGCTATCGCTCCAGAAAGTAAAGGTTTAGAATTCTTCAGTGTGTGAAATGTTTACAAATACTCAAATTTTATTTACTTTTAGGATATATATTTAAAATATTTTTTATAAGAAAAGTTTTGAAGGCATTTTCGTTGACAGACTAACGTTAGTCAAATAGAACTGTGACCTACAATCTGTAACAACCACTTAGGAAAGCAGGAAGTTATGAGCATAAGAAACCAGGGAATATACAAGTTAGATTGATAGGAAGTCAGTTCACTATCTTTAGCAAACAATCCAAAAACCAAAGAGTAGAGCCCCCCCAAATTACTGAATTCACTAGAGAATTAGAGTAGCTGAGAGTTTCTCTAATTTTTTAACCTACTTTCAATTTCAATTAGCAGCAACAAGAGGAAGAGAGATTTACACCCTATTCTATCATAGGATGCCTTGAGCTTTTAGTTATACCAGCATCAGCTCTACCAAGTCAATGGCATCCAATTTAGATATAAGGTAAAGGTAAAGGCCCTCCCGTTGATCGTCGATTTGCTCGAGCGGGCCCAGTAACGTCTCCATTGGAGACTTTGTTGTTACTGTGTCTGGCATATCGAATACTCTCGGTAGCTTGCCGGGCTCTCCGAGAGGGGCGGAGGAATCGAACTCGGGTCGGCCATGTTGGCCGCTTGTAAGGCAAACGCCCTACCCGCTGTGCTATTTAGACATATGTGAAATTTTCCTTTTCTTCCATTATAAAATTTCCCAAATTCTTTCTACCTGTGTTTGAGTTTCTGTCAAAACCAAGTGATGAGTGACTACCTTTCTGCATTCCACTGGAGGCATGGAGAGTTCTTTGCTTCTTGCTATAATTTATAAAGCTTTCTAGAATACAACAGTGCTAAGAAGTTCATGATAATTCAATATCTTAACCAGTTTTTTTAAATGTAATTCACATGCACAATTCACCCATCATAAGTGTATACTTATTTTTATTATAATTACAGCATTTACCCTCCCAAAAATGTAGATTATCTTTTACCTCTGCCAAAGAAATCATAATCATTGATTTCTTTATATTTCTTTACATTTAATCTTTATGTTTCTTCTTCTTATAATAATTGTCAATCAGTTTGTATTTTCCCTTTGCCCCAGATTCCCAGACAATTACTAACCAATGTTCTATATCTAGAGATTAGTCTATTTTTATCATTCATATGAACAAAATCTTAAATATGTGGTTTTTTGTTGTTTCTTTCATATTGCATGTATTAAAAACCATTCATGTTGTAACATGTGTCAGTACTACTCTATGGTACAGCTCTACTATAATTGGTTTGTACATTCATTTTTGGGGTTGTTTTCCACTTTGGAGTTATTGTGAATGATATTGCCATAATATTTATGCTTAAAGTTTATGTGTACACTTTTTCTCATTCCCCTAATTTATATACCAAAGAGTGCAATTTTTTTGTCAAGTAGATGGAAATACTATGTTTAACATTTTGAGAAGCTATCAGGTTATTTTCCAAAATGTTACGCCATTGTACTTTTCACCAGCAATGTATGAAATCCAAATTTTCTCCAATACTTGTCATTATCTGTTATTATCTTTGATCAGAGGGGGCAGCCCATTTGATCATAGACCAGTTATTTATTTTGTTTTTCATTTTCTTGATTGCTAATGGTATTGAGTATCTTTCATGTGTATATTGATCTGAGAGAGGGAGTTGTGTGTTCAAACACCTTTGATATTTTAATTGGGTTGTCTTCTTCTGACTAAGCTTTTAACACCAGCTATTTATCTTTGTTATTCTGAACTTTAACAATGACGTGTCTAACTAAGTGTCTTTTGTTTCACCTAACTGGACACACAAAAGACCCTTCCAGCATTAAGAGTCTGCTACTTCAGCTCAGAGTTGCTTCTTTCAGTATTATTCCTTTGTATTATTCCTTTGATGACTTATTGTGAGGGTTTTCTCTTTCAAGGACTTCCACTGTTTAGGTTAAAAAAAAAAGCCTATCTTTACATCTTTACCTTTTAATGTTATAGTTCCTTTGTTGGGTTTTGTAATTTCTCTTTATAGGAAGGTTGGTCACAGTCACAGTCCTCTCATTGTTCATCAATTTGCCCGCCCAGTAACATCTCCATCATGAGACTTGTTGTTACTGTGTTTGGCATATCAAATACGTCACGGGTAGCTTGCCAGGCTTTGCTGTGTGAGCAAGATACTCTCAGTAGCTTGCCAGCCTCCAAGAGGGTCAGAGGAATCGAACCCAGCTCTGTCGGGCCGGCTGTATGCAAGGCAAACACCCTACCGCTGTGCTATCGCTCCAGCCCTATAGGCTTAATTTTTTTCACTGATAACATTTTTTTTAACACCATATGGTTCTGATTGAATACATTTAACATTCTCTGAAAATCTCTCTAAATTTATCAGTCACGATCGATTATTTTAAAAGTCTCTCCTATGTCCAGGACTAACTAAATATTCCCTCAGACAACATTTGAGGGAGTAGGTGTGGGGACGGTTACCAAATCACTTTATTCTAAGGATTGATACACAATCAAAGACTGAGATAGATGTTTTGGAACTTATAATAGAAAAAGGCAAATGTAACCCCAACATACATGTACTGCCTGAATGACCCAGAGGTCCCCTTAGTAATGGAAAGCCTGGGTAAGACTTAGCTCTCTTTTCACTGTGTCCCAGAGTGTGCTTGTCAAGGAGACACTGTCCTGCCAGCTGCAGGGGCCCCCATCTCGCGCAACTTAGTTCCCTGATCACCCAATTTGTTGAGAGCCTTCAGCTGCTCATTCAGGTAGTGATTCTCCAGGAAGTACACACATGGGTGTCGTTTTTGTCTGTGGCCAAGTGATGTAGCTCCAGCCCTGACCAATTCACGCTTTTCTCCAGGTGCAACGCACACTCCATGTGCAGGTTCTCCCAGCCATCAGGGTCTGGTTTCTTGATACCCTGAAGGGAAGTCCAACCACCTCGCGGGTTCTGCAGCTTCTCAAGATGTTCTCTCTGCCCCCGCGATGGTGAAGAACATACATAGCCAAGTTCTTCAAAGCTGCATCTTCGCAGTAAAGATAATAGGACCAGGACCAGTAGATAGACGTAGGAGGCACAGAGCCTGTGCAAGGGGAATGCGGTCATCATGACAGCAGATGAGTTGAGGAGCTGACAGTGGGTGTGGTGGTGGCAGTGTCCAACCAGGCGATGGTGGTGGACAAGGTTCATAGGGGTCAGTCAGAGCAGTGGGTCCAAGCACGTGTTCCTTCCAAGCACTCTTGAAGCGGGAAATTGCAGTCACCCTTTCCAAAGACTGTCCACAGCATTTTTATTTTACTTTTATTGAGTTGTTTACAATAATTCATAACATTCAACATTCCAACACCAACCTCACCACCATCACACCTCCCCGTCACCATTATGCCCCCACTACTACCCAAGCCTGCTCCAAAGGCAGACCCTATATAATTTATTTTGCATTGCTTTTTTATGAATAATCACAAGCAATGTTATTTTCTACTTTTACGCCATCTATATTTTATTGAATTTCAATCACACCTTTCATAAATTACTGCCATTTTATTATTTTTACTTCTGTAAGAAAGAAATGCTGTAAACTTCCCTGTAATTTTTCATCATTTCCAGGTCTATTTAAGTCAGCAGTATGAGTTACGTTCACATTGTTGTAACAGCCTAGCTACTATCTTTCTCTAGAACATTCTCATCATTCCACACTGAACCCATTAAACATTACTCTCCCTGCGTACTCCATCCCCAATCCTTTCGGGCTCTGATAACTTCTGTTCTACTTTCTATGTTCATTTTGATTTAAAAATCTATTTTCGGGGAACTGGAGATTTAGTGCAACAGGTAAGTGCTAGCCTTGCACATGGCTGATCTGAGTTTGATTCCCTTCACCTTATTTGATCTCCTGATACCTCTAGGAGTCAGCCCTGAACTAAAAGCCAGGAACAGGCCTTAAGTAGACACAGGTGTAGACCCAAAATCAAAATAAATAAATGAAATTTACTTTTAGTTTTAAAACTTTTTTCAGTCTTGGATTTTGTACTTGAAGGGAAGATGTATGCTGCATGAACATTACTCAATTATAATTTTTCCATTATTCCTCACCCTCACACTTTCAAGGCTAAAGTCACTTTTGTTGGTTCTCATGTGGATATACCAATTTTTATAGGACCCCAAGGAATTGTAGAAAAGTTTTTTTTTTTTCAGATTTGCACCCGTCATAGGCACTTTTGAAACTTAGTTTTCTACCGCCACCCTTAAAACCATCTCTATTCCTTCACCCAACCTATCTACCGTTAGATTTGATTAAATTTTTCACACGCCATTTACCCTCTTTTCACTTTCTATTTCTACATTTTTATTCCTACCACAGTGCGTGTTTGAATGCTGCAGTAAATAACCTCATAAGCTTAGTCTACCATACTAAAACATAAGCCTATACTAAAAGTTTTAACCTCTTAGGTGTTAGGTGTTAGGTATAGTTTACCAGAAATAAAATGATTTTTACATCTGAAATAAATGCCAAGTTGAGAAAGGTATTGTTCTTGTTGGGCCACACCCAGTGGCATTCAGGGCTATGGCTTTTCACTTAGTAATCACTTAGTAATTCACTTAGTAATCAGATCCCGGGCGAGAACAGTGCAGTCTTCTGCCCCCGCGCCTGGGTGTTCCTTCCCGGAGTCCCTTGGAGGGGAGCGGGTTGGGCTTTCCTCCCCACCCCAACCAGGGCTCCGGCAGCCGAAGACCTCCAGGACCAGCCACCACCATGCTGAGACCACTCTCCGCACACATGAAGGTACTGGCAGAGGGACAAAGCCACGCGGGTTCCGGGGCCGAGATCTCCAAGCCTACTCAGATTGGAGTCGAGCATCCTCCACCCAGATCCTCCAAATTCCAGTAGGCGGGGGTCACACCCACCACCTGGCCCCCTGGCGCCGTGTAATCCCATCAGTGGCCAAGACTCAGAGACTATAAAATCCAGATCCCGGAAGCGCGCGGCCGCATTTGCGGCCGCACGACCTCTTATCTGAACTTTTTTTTAATGACATCTTATTGTCTCATTCCTACTTTGGACAAACTTGCAGGCTATCGAATGTAGCCTGCCCACAGGGCAGAGTCTGGCAAACTCCCCGTGGCGTACCAAATATGCCAAATATCAGTAACAATGATGGGTCTCATTCTCCTAAAGAGCCTTGAATATAATCTCAGGGCCAGGATGAAAGAGACGTTACTGGGGCCTGCTCGAGGCAATCGACGAATAACAGGATGATGAAATGAAAATGAAAATCACTCTTGGAGGGGTTCAGGATTTGAGTCTTGGAGGAACCATATGAAGAACTGGGCATCAAGTCCAAATTGGCTTCCTGAAAGCAAGTGCCCACCTGTTCTACCTGGCATACTCTCAGTCCCTCCCCAGAAGGATTTTTAAAGTAAAAATTCAGAGATATTGAAATCAATATATAATCAATATAATTATTTTTATTACAATAGTTTATAAATAAATTTAAATCAAACTACTGTACCTCTTTCTTTGTAACACATATAGTTTGCTTTAAGAGCACTTATTATAGTGACTAGCATATCTTTAGTAATTTTTTCCATTGACAACATTTAATGGTAATTTAATGGCGATGCTTACAAGACTCAGAAAAGATAATGAAAACCAAAATTCGTCTGGATCATGAGTAACATTGGAAGAGATGATTATAATCAACAGACAGATCATACAGAACAGTGATTGCAGTATACTTTTTTAAGTCCTATTTTTAAGTCCAGGGTTGGGAGTTTAACTGTACTTGGGTAATTGAGCATTTGAAGTCATTTTGCTACTTATATACCAATATACTTTATTGAATTTTAATCACACCTTTTATAAATTACTGCCATTTTATTATTTTTATTTCTGTACAAGGAAATGTGATAAAGTTTACTGCACTTGACTTTACAAGCTTTCTAACATTTTATCTTAACAACTTGATCTAAAAAAAAAGAAGCTTTATTTCCACTACAGATTGTTATTTTTTAACAAGTGGAAAAACAGTTCAGGTTAATAAAAATTGAGTTATTTAGGGTAAGTTACAGTGACTAACTTCCAACAAAATGAATCAACAACTCAACCTGAGTGAGATTTCTTTTTTAACTTCCGTGAAAGTTAAAAGGCTATTTTGATAGTCTTCCTTGAAAAATCTATTTTGATTGTAAGCGACAGTTATCATATAAGATTATACTCTTACTTTCTATCTGGGATACCCGCCCCCGTGTCTACTTTAGAATCCTCATTTATTCTTCATATCCTGCTCACTGTCATCTCTGATATTTGATCTTTAGAGACCAAGCTGAACATAACTACATGCATTCTTCTTGACTCAGAATTTCTTTCCCATCCACACCCTTATTACTTTATATAGGTATTAGAAAGACCAATGTTTATTCTCTATACCTGAACAAAAATGAGTTCTGGAGCTCCCTTCCATATCTACAATATTGTATGATCAATAAATGTTACTTAAAAGGAACACTTAAGTAGTTCCATTGAAAGATGATCAGCAATCATTCTTTTGCTTATTATATCTTTTTTTTTCTTTTTGGGTCACACCCGGCGAATCACAGGTGTTACTCCTGGCTCATGCACTCAGGCATTACTCCTGGTGGTGCTTGGGGGACCATATGGGATGCTGGAAATCGAACCTGGGTTGACTGAGTGCAAGGCAAACGCCCTATCCACTATGCTATCACTCCAGCCCCCCACTTACTATCTCTTCTGAGATAACTACTCTTTCAAAGATATTTTCAAATATCTATGTAGTGTTACAAACCTTAGCTCCATTGTTTAATGTGTGTTCCAAAATGAACAATTACAGCATCAGAATTAATTCATCCATTTGGTCACCATAACTAAGTCATTAGCAGGCATGTGATTCATCCAGGCCAAAGAGGGTCAACCCTGGTCATTTGCAGGAAGAAGCTTGGTGATGATTTTAGAGAGATATATTTTTGCTTTCTTAGATCCTAAGTATAAGAATATTAGAGGTGGGGTCGGGATGGAGACTGGGACCATTGATGGTGGGAAAAGTACGCTGGTGAAAGTACCAAGTGTTGGAACATTATATGACTGAAATCCAATCATAAACAACTTTGTAAATGTGTATATCACTGATACAATTACAAAAATAAATGGAAAAAATTTAAAACAAAGAAAAAAAGAATATTAGATCTGGGTCTCTACATAAGGGAACACTAAAAAAAATGATGTTTATACTGAAAAAATTCAGAGTTAAGTGACAGCTGTAGGAAAACTTCTGCTAACATCACTTAGTCATCAGCTCTAGACATGCCGGAAGCTCATTCCTATACTCTCTATTGCATGAAGATTTTTATTTTCTTAAGCCAGTTTGAGTGTTGCTTCTGTCACTGCCAATAAAAATAAGTCTTAGAATAATAGAGTTACTCTCTAAAATAAGGACGTGAATTTTTAAAACTATGGAATAGAAAAACAATATTACTTACCACATAAGAATTATGCTTTTATCTATGTGTTCAGTATCATAATGTTTCAAACAATAAACTAATCTGCCACTATTTTTGTAAAAATAAAAGATAAGAAAAATCCTTATTCTTTTCTAGAATTCTCTGACACAGTCTTAATATTAGATTAAAGATATCCTCATATTAAAAAACAAATATACTGCAATGTGATTTTTCTTCTTAAGCTGATGAATGATAGCAAGCAAATTAAAAAAAACTACAAGAGTGAAAATATTTTTAGAAAATGACTGTATTCCTGTCCATAAATAGTCAAGTGACTATTAAGGTTTCTTGCTCCTGGTGTTATATAGGAAGGAGCAGTATTTTTTTTAATAATTAAAATAAACCACACTTACATGCCAAAATCCTAACCATAAAGACCTACTTCATGCATTTTTTTCAATTTACATATTATGTATATTTAATATACATAAGAATTATCTGAGAGTAACAGTTAAGCACTAGGATTTAAATGGTACCATCCCAAAGATTCAGATTTAGTATGCCGGAATGGACCAAGAATCTAAATTTTATGCAAGTACCCCCAGGTTAGTCTGAATTAAATAGTACCTTTCTCTCTGAGGTAAAGGGAATCATAAAAAATGATGAAACTTCAGAGCTGATACCTTCCTTACAAGGTGAGAAATGAAACTTGTTTTCATAAGAAGGGATTTTTTTTCAAAAGAGTTAGAATTGAGTACATTATTCTTCTTAGATTCCACAGAAAAGAAGGTATTGACTGCTCCTTTTGACCAGAAAATATAAAGCCTCAGTTCTATTCGTTTCTCATTCAGAAACTAGTTTGTCTCTCTATTTTTTGCTAAATAGGACATGAGGAATTGCTTAGAAATAATATGGCTTCCTGAACCTTATACCTAAGGCATAAAACTTGGTACATTCTTTAAAACATAAAATGTTAGATTCTAGTGGAACCTTATAGGTCATTTAATCCAACCATTATCAGATGTTGAACTCTTTTCTGCACTATTCCTTCAAAGTGGTCATTCAATCTCTGCTTGAACACCTCCAGTGACCCAGGACTCATTATTCTGTGAGAAAGCATTTTTTTTTTGTCTTGTGGTAAAAGTTTGTGTTTGCTTGTTGATTGGTTGCTTTTTTTCCCTTCTAGTAAACTAAAATCTACCTCCCAACATGGAATTTTCATTAGTTTAAGTCTATTTTCTGTTATTATTTATTCATATATGCATTAGCAAAGTTTACCAATTACTCACATAGTATTATGCATATATTATATTTGTGTATACATACAACTGCAGTCATAGATTAGATGCTGAGTCAGCAGTGTAGCAAGTGATGATAATCATACTCATATTTTCAAGTGTTTTTCCCATTAAATACTGTTAATAATTTGGTCATAAATCATGCCTATGAACTTTGTTATTGGATATATTGCACATTATACTTTGTCTTATTGTCTAGACAAAATCAGACTATTTTGGTAATAGTCAATTTGTAGAAGTATTGTATGATTCATAACATACTATAAGAGTTCTGCTATCACTGTCTTGAAATTCTTCATTTACAAATAAAGAGAGTCACATTTTTTTTATTTTTCAAGGAGTGCCACCAATCATGCAGACAGTCCTAGTCAGGTCACTTTCTTATTTGAAAATGAACAGCACATTTTCATGGTCTATTAAATTAATGATATTCATTCCATACCAGCATTCAGGGTCGTTTCCAACATGACCCCCACATGCTTTGGCAGACTGGTCATCCATGCAACAGTTCAATATATCTCGACTCTTTCATCATTTCATCCATGCAACACATTTCTATTCGATGCTATGGTGACCTATCGATATGTTTGTTACATATCTATTCTATCTAACTGTATATCGCATAAGTCTCTCCCTTAAATGCTCAAGCCAAACAGACAACATGTCCTTCCTTTACTTCTCAAATGGTCTGTCTTCTGGCATTTCGCTCTTACATTCTTTCTACTGAATTATTTTTTTACCCATTATTTGCCTGGCATGGCTTTCCTTATATTTCAACTCTATAAATGCCACCATAAATATATAGATATAGATATGGACAAACACACACACATGGTCACAGCCACGGTTGTTCCTCAATTTGCTCTAGCAGTAACGTCTCCATCGTGAGACTTGTTGTTACTGTGTTTGGCATATCGAATACGTCACGGGGAGCTTGCCAGGCTCTGCCGTGCGGGCAAGATACTCTCGGTAGCTTGCCCGGCTCTCCGAGAGGGGCAGAGAAATTGAACCCGGGTCGGCTGGGTTGGTTGCATGCAAGGCAAATGCCCTACCACTGTGCTATTGCTCCAACCACACACACACACACACACACACACACACACACACACACACACATATAAAACTCAGCAGTCCTATTATCTTTTATAACATTCTGCTTACTTCTTAGTACCATACAAAAATGATGGCTAGAATAATAATGGTGAGCTTTCAGGTGCTTTACATATTTAGCACATGTATCCACACAGCAATTCAATCAGCATTCTTTATGGCACCACCCTTTTATTTTGTGTGCTTACTCTATTTGTTATGCTTCATGTAATAGTTCTGAGTTTAATAAGAACAGTCACCATGACTGCTGTTCAGTTCTGAATTCTATACTGTGCACTTTTTTTTTTGGTGCTTGTTTTGGGTCACACCCGGCGATGCTCAGGGGTACTCCTGGCTCTGCACTCAGGAGTTACTCCTGGCAGTGCTCAGGGGACCATATGGGATGCTGGGAATAGAACCCGGGTCTGCCGCGTGCAAGGCAAACGCCCTACCCGCTGTGCTCTCTCTCTAGCCCCAATATACTGTGCACTTTTAGATGATCAAGAAATCTGAAAGTTCCTGTATTTTCTGAGTAAATTCAGTTTACTAGTTTTGACTCAAACTCTTTCCTTTTATTGAATGCATTCTCTTTTTTTTTCTTTTTTTTTTATTAGTGAAACACCATGAGGTACAGTTGTAGATTTACAAATTTTTGTGCTTGGATCTCGGTCATACCACGATCAAATACCCATCCCTCCGCCAGTGCCCATTTTCCACCACAAGGATAATATCCCTCCCCCCCATCCCCCCATCTCCCCTGCCACTGTGGCAGGGCATTCCCTTTTGTTCTCTCTCTCCTTTTGGGTGTTGTGATCAGCAAAAGAGGCATTGAGTGGCAGACATGTTCAGTCCAGTCTACTTTCAACCTGCATCTCCCCTCCTGGGAGGATCCTCCAAACACCCTCCACTTGGTGTTCCCCTTTCTATCTGAATTGTCCTTTCCCCTAGAATACCCAGCTGGCCTCTAAGTTATGGAGTAATTCTCCTGGTGTTTCTCTCAGCTATTCTTGGGTATTAATCTCATATTTTATTATTTTATATCCCCCAGATGAATGCTATCTTTCTATGTCTATCCCTCTCTTTCTGACTCATTTCGCTTAGCATGATACTTTCCATATTGTACCACTTGTATGTAAAGTTCATGACTTCATCTTTTCTAAGAGCCACATAGTACTCCATTGTGTAGATGTACCAAAGTTTCTTTAACCAGTCATCTGTTCTTGGGCATTCAGGTTTCTTCCAGTTTCTGGCTATTGTAAAGAGTGCTGCAATGAACAAACAAGTGCAGATGTCACTTCGACTATACATTTTTGCCTCTCTGGGATATATTCCCAGGAGTGGTATTGCTGGGTCAAATGGGAGCTCAATTTCTAATTTTTTGAGGAACGTCCATACTGTTTTCCAAAAGGGCTGAAGCAGTCGGCATTCCCACCAACAGTGAAGGAGTGTCCCTTTCTCGCCACATCCGCGCCAGCAACGGTTGCTTTTGTTCTTTTGAATGTGGGCCAGTCTCTGAGGTGTGAGATGGTATCTCATTGTGGTTTTGATCTGCATCTCCCTGATGATCAATGATGTAGAGCATTTTCTCATGTGCTTTTTTGCCTGAATGCATTCTCTTGTGCAAGAATCCTGTCCATTCAGTAATGCTCCTTTCAGATAACATATTCCCTATGTAGCACTGTAACACTGTCCTCCCATTGTTCATCGATTTGCTCAAGTGGGCATCAGTAACATCTCCATCGTGAGACTTGTTGTTACTATTTTTGGCATCTCGAATACGCCACAGGGAGCTTGCCAGGCCCTGCTGTGCGGGTGGGATACTCTTGGTAGCTTGCTGTGCTGTCCAAGAGAGAGGGAGGAATCGAACCCAGGTCGGCAGCATGCAAGGCAAATGCCCTACCCGTTGTGCTATCGCTCCATGAAGCCATTTAAAAATACCTTAAAAATACCCTCTCTTGTCATATTCTTCCCTTGCTTAGTTACCTATTTCTTAAATTTTTGTTGAATTTTAATATATCTTGCTTTCCATTAAAATGATTTTTGTATTTATCTTTTAAAAAATAACAGATTATATCTTGTTCATTTTTGTGTTTTGTGTTGTATTTTGTTCATTTTGTATTTAAAGTATTTTGATATAATTTTCTAATTATACTCGATCAGTACTTGATTGGTGTTGATTAAATGGAATAGTTCTACCAATATGCATTCTACCATTTGTAGGGAACCTAGAAAAACTCCTCAAATTTCAGATAGTCCTAAATCACTAGAGGTAACTATGTATCCAAATATATTGTCTGAATAATTTATAATGTCTGAATAATGAAGATTTTTGTGAAAGCAATTAAGAATTTTTGCTTTTCTTTCTCTTTTCTACTTTGAGAAATTCATGCCATATAATTCTCATGAATTTTCAGAGAAATTCTGAAATATTTTCTGAGAAATTTAGTTATCAGTATGAGAAAAGCATAAGAACGATGTTGGCAGAGTGAATGAGCATGATAGTTATAATCAAATAAGCTATATGCTCTAGTTTCACTTCTGATATCTGGAGAAAATTCCTCAAAATGGATCAGGAGGGTGAGAACAAATCTATAAACTGATATATCAATCATCAAATATTGATATTAAAAGTTTTATATTTAATGGATTTAAAATCTTGATATCTACTTCTGGTTCAAAATGGCAATGGAGTATATACGTAGATATTCATACATATATATTATCCATACATATATATGTGACTACAGAGATACATTTTCTCTCTTCCTCCTAGTCAGTGAATGTTTTTGGACTGAAACTCCCAAGATCAAACAGAATGGGGATGAAGTCAAGAATAAACATGATATATGATATATATATATATATATATATATATATATATATAGCACTGTCCTCCCATTGTTTATCAATTTGCTCAAGCAGGCCCAGTAACGTCTCCATTGTGAGACTTATTGTTACTGCGTTTGGCATATCGAATACATCACGGATAGCTTGCCAGGCTTTGCCGTGTGGGCGAGATACTCTCGGTAGCTTGCCAGGCTCTCTTTTGGGGTCACACCGGGCGATTCTCAGGGGTTACTCCTGGCTCTGCACTCAGGAATTACTCCTGGCGGTGCTCGGGGGACCATATGGGATGCTGGGAATCGAATCCGGGTCAGACTTGTGCAAGGCAAACGCCCTACCTGCTGTACTATTGCCCCAGCCCCCAAATGTGATATTTTAAAAGACAGAAAGTAAATGGAAGAAGACTGACAAAAGAAGCTGAGAAGAAACCATATACAAAAATGCTTTTGAAGTGTACCCCAAAGTGTAAGATCAAGTGGAAGCTAGTGAAACTTACAGATCCTCAGAAAAGGAGTGAGAGTAGACAAGGTAGGAAGCAGTGGGAAATGCAGTCCAAATTCTAAGGGAAAGGTAACCCTCTCGAGGTGCCAAATCACCAGTTCTCTTCAATCATAGAGTGATAGTTTCAGACACACAAGACCCCAGGGTTCCTCTTTAGCAATTTGTCTGTGACTGCCCGTCGGCAAAGAAGTGAAAAACCGGGAGCCAGAGTGATAGTATAGTGGGTAGGGTGCTCTAAAGAAGTGAAAACTCAGATGAAAACCTGGGGTTTGGCAACACATGGAGGTCAACAAGAACGGTGAAAAAAAGGAACCAAGGTGACACCTGGAAGCAACAGATCCAGACCATGGCGAGAAAGCGGCTGAGTTTGGAGGGAAATGTGCAAACAGTGACCACAGAGGGCTGGAGAAAGAGTCCAGCAAGTAGGGCACTTGCCTTGCATGAGGCTTACCGGGTGCTGATCCCCAGCACCAGATATGGTCTCCCAAGCTGGGCTGGGAATTATTTCTGAGCACCAAGAGTGTGCCCTTAAACACCAAAGAAAATAAACAGAGCGAGGAAATGACAACTCATATGGTGTAGATGAAGACCTAGAAACAGAGGAATAAGGAAAGGGCACAAATGGTAGGTGAAACTCTACTGTGAAAAAAAGAATACGGAATACAAAATAACGGTGCATCAAAGTCTTCTTTATTTAATATTTTTCACCATTCTTTTATTATACCACCATGATTTACTGAGTTGTTCACAACACAGTTGTTTTGGCACTAAATGTCCCATCACCAACCCCACCACCAGTGTGTCCTTCCCTCCAGCAATGTCCCCAGTTTCCCAACCACCATCCCAGCCTGCCCCTTGTAGGCACAAATAAATTTACTTCATAATGTTTGCTAAAAACACAAAGGCAAATGGAACCATCAAAATTCAGATCAGTAAGAGTCAATTTGTTGTAATTGCTATATCTCACAATGGTGTTACTAAAGTTTACCAAATTCTGATAGGAAATGATTGAGTTTCAAAAATAAACGACAGTAAATATAAAGCAAGAATATAGACAAGTATTAAAATCCAGTATTAAAATATGGAAGAGGACTTGGAATTCTTTTTTCAATAAAAAAAAAACAATAGAATAAAACAGAGTGGGATTATGGGGCTAGAAAAACTATCATAGTACGGTCCAAATAGAAGTCGGACTCTTTTTTTTTTTTTGCTTTTTTTGGGTTACTCCTGGCAATGCTCAGGGGTTCCTCCTGACTTTGCTTTCAGGAATTACTCCTGGCAGCGCTCAGGGGACCATATGGGATGCTGGGAATCGAATCCATGTCGGCAACGTGCAAGGCAAACGTCCTACCCACTGTGCTATTGCTCCAGCCCCAGAAGTCAGACTCTTAAGTGGAATGATTGGAAGGTAGAAAAGAGTTTATCTGAATGGTGTTTTTGAAACTTAATTCTTGTTACTAAAACCATAGGGAAGGAAAGGAAATCATAGAATACCACATGACCTTGCAATGAGTAATAGCTCCATTACCATAATAATATGAATGATGATCACCACTTTCGATTTTGAGAACCAACCAATAACAAAATTTGGAATTATTAATGGTGTTAGAAAATAACAATGTTCTTAAGCCAGCAATTTAAAAGTGAAACTACTTTTCCAAGAATGGCAAAGAAAAGGAAATAGATAAGGGTACTAATACTGACCCTAATGGAACAAGGATGAAGGTCAAATATGGTACACATATTACGCATTTTATTGATTGCATAGATTAACTGCACTGACTGAAGAATAATGTAATATCAGGTTTAAAAGATAAAGTTGAGGAAATAGAAAGTGATATCAATCTGATTTATGGTTATAGGAAGCTAATAATAATGCAGACAATAAGAAAAGAATCATCAGCAGAAAATAAACCACTTTGAGAATGGAGAAAACCATACAGTCTTAGCTGCCAGTAAAAGATTGGAGGCAAATGAGTAGGAATAGGAACAATCAAGAACCATCTTTTTTTCTAACTTACCCTCTGTGCTATTTTACTTGCCATTCATGTGATTGTATAACTTAGAAAAATAGTTATTATTAATAATGAAGACAATGAAAATTGCTGTGGAGTCAATGTTCCTTAGTAACAAAATTGAAACGATTTAAAAAATTGTTTATATTTTTGAAAAAGCAACACACACATGAGCCCCTGTTTTTGTGTCTTGCCAATTTATTATGAAAAGCATTCTTTGAGTGTGACTGTTTATGCCCCAGGAGTCTGAATCTGAATGAAATATAAAGTGAATTTAATAGTCATAGTTCAGATAAGGAGGTTATGTCTCAGAGGGTTCATGGTTTCTTGATTTTTTTAAAACTATTTAATCTTGGCTTAACATCAGTCTTTTTTCTGATAGCTTGTCACTGCAATAGACTCACAGAATAGCTATGCTTATATAAGCACCTAAGGGAAGTTACCTGGTTACAAAAAAGAAAGATAACTGTTCCAAACAAGCCATGCACAGAAAGGAATGTACAAAAGAAAGATTAGGGACCGCCAAAGGGAAGAAAACCTGTTAGGTGTCTGGCAGGGCCAAAAGCAAAGATGATTTCTGTTATCAAGCTGAACAGAGAGCCAACCCTCAGACTGCGTGAGCACTCAAGGTGTACTGGTAGCTTTTCTGTACCTTCAAGTTTCTATTTTATTTTATTTTCGGCTCAGGCTACTGAAGCAACAGAGTTTGGAAGTTAAAATATGTTTCACATTAATTATTTCACACAGATTTTCTTTGAAATGTTGAATTTTTTCCTAAAGTCCCTTTTCATTCTTTTTTATATTGAACCGTTCTTTAGATAAAGTCATTATACTTTCTAGTTTTCAACTGTATAAAAACATTATAGTTTTCAACTTAAGCAGCGGGACAAATATCAGGTAAACTTGATTTACGTACCTGCATTCACCTTAGTAAGTAATATAGCACCGTAGCACTGACCTCCCATTGTTCATCAATTTGCTCAAGCAGGCACCAGTAATGTCTCCTTTGTAAGACTTGTTACTGTTTTTGGTATATTGAGTATGCCAGGGGGATCTTGCCAGGCTCTGATATGTGAACGGGATACTCTCGGTGGCTTGCTGGGCTCTCTGAAAGGAACGGAGGAATTGAGTCTGGGTTGGCCGCATGCAAGGCAAATGCCCCACCCTATGTGCTATCACTCAGGGATCATTGCTATAGTATGTTATAATGTAGTAAGTAATGTAGAAAAAAATTAATGGGGGCCTAGTACCAGACTAAAGTCCTAATATTTCAACTTTAAGAATTTTAATGATTTTTTCTTATTAAAATTATTATCTCATTTTATTAGAAATAACTATATTTAATCTCATTATGAATATCCCATTTTGTTAGAAATAATTCTGCTATCTCCATAGATTTGTATTTCTTCTATATATTTCTTTAGTCATACTTTCATTTTAAATAAGTAAGTAGTCATTCTGTTGGAATAAGTAGCAAGTAACTTTTAGCAGTTCCAACCAAAATAACTTGTCCTTAGTATATATTTCTTTCCTTAACTACTACTTATAAAATCAGAAAACTTTTAGGATGCTCAGTTGTCCTTACCTTTTTTTTTGTTAGATATTATTTTTTATTTTTGAGAACAGAATTTTTATGTTACGGCAATGTTTAAGGGCTGAAACAAGAGTACAGTGGTAGGACATTTGCCTTGAACAAGGCTGATCCAAGTTGGATTCCTGAGTATCGCCAGGAGTAATTTCTGAGTTCAGAGCCAAAAGTAACCCCTGAGCATCTCCAGGTGTGACCTTGAAAAAACCCCCACTATGTTACTAAGAAATAACAGTGTATAAACTGTATAACATCAGTTCTCAGACAAATCTCCTCAAAAACATGTAGGAAAAATGAACAAGAATTGACAGCTATTATAATAAATAGAAAAATAAATAACCTAGCAATTATTTTAGAAAATGGCTCTGCGCTGATTTTTATATGCATATTATCACATCAACATTTTATAGATATAAATTTATCGGAATTATAACTTCTAAGCATATAGTATTTTTAATTTTTATCTTGAATAAGTTGTATTGCATTTATTATGATATACTTTTATAAAATAAAAACCAGTAAATGTAGAAGTTGTCTAATCTTTTAATTTAGCAATGTAAACACACCTACCTTAAACTACAGATCCGTGGCAATGATATTTTTAGCTTAACTCAGTTTAACAAGCATATATCCTGCAGCTACGGCATATCAAAAAAGCTTCATTAAGCATGGAATTTATAAACGTGAAGAGGAGTAAAGCAAGAAAGTTGAGAAATTTTTATCTTATAAATACTGATGGAAAACAAATTCAAAACTATATTTTATGATTATGTATTTAAAATATTAACACTCTTTGATCCAGCAATTATACAAGTTTACCATAAGTTACTGTCTAGTTTAACAAAAGGAAGAAAAGATATGCTAAAAAGAGTCATTATATAACACATTTATAACTACCTTTTTAAATGTCACTGTCACTGTCCTCCTGTTGTTCATCGATTTTCTCAAGCCGGCCCAGTAATGTCTCCATTGTGAGACTTTGTGGTTACTGTGTTTGGCATATCGAATACGTCACGAGGAGCTTGCCAGGCTTTGCTGTGCGGGTGAGATACTCTCGGTAGCTTGCCGGGCTCTCTGAGAGGGGTGGAGGAATCGAACCTTGGCCGATCGGATTGGCTGCGTGCAAGGCAAATGCCCTACCTGCTGTGCTATCGCTCCAGCCCCTCTAATGTCAATGTCAATATTTTAATTTTTTTTCAATTCTTTTCTCTTAGGAGTAATAATATGTTATGAGTCTGTAAACTAGAAATTTACCGAGAAATGAAGTAGTATGGAGTAGTATTTAACAGAGGTCCATGGAGACTTACTAAAGAGAAATTCTAAATGTTTCTGTAAAGAGACATAAAAGGTGATATCAGAAAAGAGGAAAACATCACTATTATTATAAATAGGGAAAAAATCCTCTTCCCAACCCAGTGATAGATGATCTGTAGGATTTACAGTGGATAAGAAGCACACGTCTCTGCGGTAGCAATGTCTGCATTGCAGCTCACAGGTCACTGAACCACATAAAATACAGTAGCTCCAGGGATTACACTATAAACTTTCAGAAGAAATGCTGCAGCACCCAGCAAATCCAAAAAGCCTTCACACATATTCATGCCTATTTAAGTTTTAAGGAACGAGTTGACTTTTTAAAACAGATTCAGAAAACCTTTTATCCATATACACATATACAATATATTTGTGTGCATATAGATATATAGATATATAGATACACGTAATATTGTAACTTAAAAAGAGCACTGATCCATTTATTTCAAAAGTTTGGGAGATGGTATGAAGAGTAATGGGAGAATAGTTAAAGGAGAAACAATAAGAGAATGAAAGAGTAGAAATAAATTAATTCAATAAGGCAACTATGCTTATCAAAATCCATAAAATGTTATACTAAGAGGGATAAATTTTGCCATATATAAAGTAAACTTTAATAAATATGGCTTAAAAATGGTCTGTCACCAGCAAATAATTGGTTAGTGATTCATAAAATTCAAAAAAATGCTAGTCATTAAAATGACTAAAATTAAATTCATAGTGTGAGAAAATCGTTGTATTACATAAATATTTTGAAGTTCAGATTTTCTTTTCTGTTTTGCAGTGAGGCATTTTTTATGACAAACCACAGTTTATCAGTTTATAAATGTTATTATTTCTTGGAGGTTATTACCTAATTATTAATTACATACAAGCAATACAAGATTCTAGAATTAAAATCAATATTAAGAGAGCTGCCCATATTATAATTATACATATATGTGTTTTTGGTTTTCTGTTGATTTTTCACTCTTCGAAAAGCAACATTCTTTTGATCATTGATCATTCTTTCTATGACATAGGTAAGATGTTAGGTCCCAACAAGTGGAAGTGAAATAAATAGGCAATATTTCTAAATTAAGAAGATAGGCAATATTTCTAAATTAAGAAGAAATTAACTGCAAAAGTTATTCTTTAGCTGAAAATTCTCTTGATACTCTTGAGAAATAAGAAAATATAGTTATTCTTAAAGTAACTGAGAAGTAAACTTAATAGTCTGAGGCATGAGAAATACACAAAAGAAAACTCTGCTAAAATATCTTACTGATTTTAGGATTCAAATCACTTAATCACTTCACTTAATCACTTAATCCCCGTTATTCATCGATTTACTCGAGCGGGTGCCAGTAACGTCTCCATTCATCCCGGTTGCGTGCTAGCGTAGCCCAGTGGTATCTGTTCGTTCTAGGAACATGCAGAGCCTCAAACCGATCATTCAGGGTCTTGACGAAGAAGTCTGACCATCTTGTAGGTGGGCGTCCACGTGATCTTTTGATGTCCCGTGGAATCCAATCAGTAATGGCTCTAGTCCAGCAGTTGTCTGTAAACCTCATTACATGTCCAGCCCATCTGATTTTTGATGTCTTGGCAAATGAGTCAGCGTCCCTGATTCTTGAGCGTTGACGGAGATCAGAACTCCGGATTCTATCCCTCATTTGAGTGAATCGTGATATTCCAAGCATAGCTCTTTCGATTCCTCTTTGAGAGACACGAATAGCGTTCTCATCCTGTTTTCGTAGGGTCCAGGT
The DNA here is from genome assembly GCF_029834395.1 of Sorex fumeus. Taxonomy (NCBI): domain Eukaryota; kingdom Metazoa; phylum Chordata; class Mammalia; order Eulipotyphla; family Soricidae; genus Sorex; species Sorex fumeus. Next base: position 1,285,666 of record NW_026606181.1, on the reverse strand, counting down.
CTCTAAGGCATATGTTAATGCAGGAAGAACAGTGGAATCAAAGAGATGTGCTCGTAGCTGGAGGTTCTTTGTCCTTTTAGTTATTTCTTCAACGCTCTTGAAGGCATTCCAAGCCGCTCTCTTCCTCCTGCGCAACTCAGGTGCCAGGTCATTCATCATGTTGATTTCTCGACCTAGGTATATATAACTGTTGCATTCGGAGATGGTGGTTTCATTGAGAGTGAATGGAGCGTCAGGAACAAGGCTGTTTCTCATAAACATTGTCTTCGTAAGATTCAGCTGTAGTCCGACCTTTCCACATTCACGGTCAAAGTCGTTCAGCATTTGTGCCGCTTGGCTAATGTTTGGTGTTATTAGAACGATGTCATCAGCAAAGCGGAGGTGGTGTAGTTGCCGACCATCTATCTTCACTCCCATTCCTTCCCATTCCAGTCATCGCATGATGTTCTCGAGGGTGGCACTGAAGAGTTCTGGTGAAATGGTATCACCCTGCCGCACCCCTCTCTTGATATGGATGATTACTTCTTTGTAGAATGGTGAGATCTTGGTAGTGAATCCGCAATAGAGCTCACGAAGGATCCTGATGTATTGAGTTTGTACGCCCTGATTGGCTAGGGCTTCCATAACCGCTTCCGTCTCAACAGAATCAAAGGCCTTCTTTAAATCAATGAACGTTAGACAGAGCGGCATCTTGAACTCCCGAGAAACCTCAATGAGCTTAGTAATAGTGTGGATATGGTCGATGGTACTGAATCCTTTTTGGAATCCGGCTTATTCACATGGTTGTCCTTCATCTAGTGTTCTGCTAATCCTATTCAGGATGAATCGAGTGAACAGTTTGTAGATGACAGACAATAGGCAGATTGGGCAATAGTTGCCAATGTCATGGATGTCTCCCTTCTTGTATAGTAGTACAGTCCTGCTGGTTTTCCATTGGGATGGAACCTTGCATTCAGACAGGTAGCGTGTGAAGAGCCGAGCCAATGTACTGATGAGTACTGATGGTAAGGTGTTCAGGTCTGATCTTGTCTGGGCCAGGTGCTCTTTGTTTCTTTACTGACGAGATGGCATGTTGGATTTCGGAAGGGAGAACATTGGGAACAACATATCCATCATGTGGTATGTGGTATGTGGGCAAGTGGACGTGGCTATTAAAGAGATCTGAATAGAAGTCATGAATAATCTTCTCCATTGCCCTTCTGGAAGATGTGATAGATCCATCATGATGTCGGAGGGCAGTCATCTTGGTTTTGTAGTTGGTGAAGGACAGGTGGGCATTAAGGATGCCTTTCCCAGCTTCTGCCACATCTACCAGTACTGCTGATCTCCTGTTTTTGAGGTCATCCTTGATGGCTTCTCTGCACTGCTTTGTCAGTTTGGATGTTCGCTTGTGGTTGCCTGAGGCATGTGCTAAGCCATGTTGGCGAATAAGTTCAAGAGTGTTCGAAGAAAGGCGGTTTTTTTGTGGTTATCTCTCTCTTGGTATTCCTCGCACAATCATGGAGGTGCTGAATCATTCGATCGTATTCTTCATCAATGTTGTCAATGACGGCATCTTCCCATGTTGCCACAACATAGCCAAAGAGCTCCCAGTTGGTGGTCGTTCTGGGAGTCCTCTTCTTAAACCTTGCATTCTTTTCTCCTCGTTCTGTGAGGTAGAATTTTGCACGAAGAAGACGGTGGTCTGATCCCGTTTGGAATTTTGGGACAACAGCAACATCGGTTAAGCAAAACCGCCGATTGAATATGATGTAGTCTATTTCATTGTGGAACCGTCCATCGGGAGACTCCCATGTCCAACGTTTAGATTCAGCCTTTTGGAATTGTGAGTTACCATGGAAGGTTTTGGTTGACATGATGAACTCAGATAGTCTGTCACCCTGTTCGTTCCATTCCAGGCCATGGGTCCCGGTGTGGAGTTCATCGACTGATCTTGGTCCTATCTTGGCATTAAAATCACCGACAATCATCTTGTAGAAGGTGTGATCTTCTTTATAGAACTTCTCCAGCTCCACGTAGAACTTCTCAGTTTCTCTTTCACCATAACTGGATGTTGGTGCATAGACAACAAAGATAGAAACTGCCGGTAGTGAGCCACATCTATTCAAGTGCAATCGTCCGATTCGGGTTGTTAGGCATTTGAATGAATCAATGCTCCTGGATAAGTTTGTGTTGACAAGGATACCGACACCACCGACGCCTCTTTTACCACATGTTCCAAGGATTCAAATACTTAAGAAAAATTAGGAATGCTTGAGAATTAAATCTAATTCTATTATTCAGTTACTTCCATTTAAAAACTTCTATAGGGGCTGGAATGATAGCACAGCGGGTAGGGCATTTGCCTTGCACACGGCCAACCCAGGTTTGATTCCCAGCATCCCATTTGGTTCCCTGAGCACCGCCAGGAGTAATTCCTGAGTGCAGAGCCCCTGTGCATTGCCGGGTGTGACCCACAAAGCAATGAATAAATAAATAATAAAAAGTTCTGTAAAGTATCAATTCCTAGAACAAATGCTACCAAAACTGACTTAAGAAGAAGCAGAGAATGTGTCTAATCCTCTAACTATTAAAAACTTAAATATGCATGAAAAGTTTTCAACAATTAAAACACAAGATTGTTTCGTAGTGAGCTTAAGCAAATATTCAAGTAGCTAAATAGTTTTAGTTATAGATATTCTTTTTCAGAAAAATATAAATGAAGGGAAATCTACCTTACTTATTTTTTGAGGCTAGTCTCACAATGGAGACGTTACTGGTACCTGCTCAAAAAAATCTTTGAGCAACAGGAGTACAGTGCTACAGTGCTACAGTAGTATTCTATTACCCAAACCAGAAACTTTACAAGAAAAATATATACCTATATTCCTCTAGAGCATAAATGGATATCATGAACATTTTCCAGAATCATTCAAAATTTTCAAAATTACATAAATTTCATTTTAAGATACAGTTTTAGGAACTACATATTAATTCATGGTATTAATTATGACCTAACCATGTACTCAACTATTAAAAATTGTCTTAAGGAACTCATCCTTTTTCCCCATTTTTATTCAAAATCAGTGTATCTATTTCTCAAGTAAAGGTAGAATATTATTTTATTTGCAATAAAGACTAAGAATACTGAATTAATTAGGCTTGAGTACTAGACTTTTCAGGGGAGTGCCTTTTAGACCTAAATATTCTTATGAACAAAGGTATGGAGAGAAATCAAGAATGGATCAAAATAGCTCTTAAGACTGATTTTGGTTTTTTTTTATTTTTTCAGAGGCATAGGTTCAACCATTGAACCACATCCCCGTCCCAAAGAGTTATTGCTTCTAAAGCCAAATTCATTAATATTTTCCTGAATAGCTAATAAGAGTTTTAAACAGAAGCAATTTATTTATGCCATATAAAATATTCCTGTTATTCTGTGCAATGAGATAGGTGAAAGCTAACTACCATCTAACACACATGAGTTCAGTTTTAACTGTAAGAAAAGCAAAATAATGGCCCTAAGTGCTAAAATAAAATCTAGACAATAGCACCCTCCTGTATAGATAGAAAACATTTTTATAATCTTTGCTCCTGAGTTCTCTATTTAACGTAATGTAGAAAAAATAAATTCATCCAGGGAAAAGATAAAGCCATCGTCTTTAGCTAATGCGATGTAAAAATGTCTGCACATCCCAGATACCACTTCTCAAAAGCTATATACAAGTCACAGAAATAGGTTAAATTTCCAGGGACTTGCAAAGCACTTTCCAGTTTTAGCCAGAACCTAGTTTTAAATATTGTTTTTTTTCTTTTTTGCTTGACATGTCCCTAGTCAGAAATATGAAAGTATATTCTTAATAGTCTCACAAAAAAAGATAATCAGAAATATTCCATATTCTAAAACAGATATGGCCATTCCAGAAACATATGGCATATTCTGCTTTTCTGAGAAAGAATTCAGAGAAATCAGTTGCAGTTCCCATCCTGGAGTTTCAGGAAATATTTATGAATATTTTGCATGTCACCTTCAACCTTTTCTTCAGAAAACCACGGTGAATTTCAGATGCACGAAACTGATCTTAAATAGGAAAACATATTTAGATTGTTTCCAATTTTCCACTTAACTGAATATATATTTAAGTTCACTTTTAGGTGAGAATAAATAATATAGTAAATGTCATGGACTCTTTAAAAACTCTTTGTATCTATTAATATCCGATTTTCAGGGAAACTTTTTAAAGTTATAATTATATAGTGCCATTCTATTAGACAAACTCTAACTGTATCAGCACTTTAAAAACTTTGCTTATTTGTTATTTGAAAAACTGTTATATCATTGTATGCATTTGTACTTCTGCGACTAAATTTAAAACTACATGTTAACGTAATTACGATGTTTTTCATTAGAACATATCACTTGCCTATTGTGAGCCATGAATTACTGGTTTTATTCATAAATACATTGCTTTTCATAAGAGTTTTAGGATGTGCCCTTTTATACAGTAGTGCATGCTCTATGCGCTACTTTAATAAAATCACATTGGACTAATAACATGATTTTATTTCCCAAAATGAACTTCAGAACTTTAGATTTTTATTTTACTTTGCCTGGCTTCATAAAACAGAATAATGATAGGTCCAAGATGGCTGAAGAGGAAGAATTTCTATTTACATTCTCCTGCAATCAAAGAAAATCTAATAAAACTTAGATAAAGCTGCATACAAAGTTACCCAAAACTCCAGCAAAAAAATAAAAGTGTTCATAGTAAAGAACAAAAGGAAAGAAACCAGACAGAAAGGAAATACTCTTAGCAAAAAATATAATCCCACTCCGGATAATAAGATTCATTCTTTTTTTAAGGTAATTCTATTTCTTGGGTGACACCCAGCAATGCACAGGGATTACTCCTGGCTCATAAAAGGTAAAGGCCCTCCCGTTGATCATCGATTTGCTCGAGCGGGTCCAGTAATGTCTCCATTGGAGACTTTGTTGTTACTGTGTCTGGCGTATCGAATACTCTCGGTAGCTTGCCGGGCTCTACAAGAGGGGCGGAGGAATCGAACTCGGGTCGGCCGCTTGTAAGGCGAACGCCCTAGCTGCTGTGCTATCGCTACCCGCTGTAAGGCGAACACCCTACCCGCTGTGCTATCGCTCCAACCCCGGCTCCAACTCCTTGCTCATGCACTTAGGAATTATTCCTGGTGGTGCTGGGGGACCATATGGGATGCTGGGAATCAAATCCTGGTCGACCAAGTGCAAGGCAAACTCCCTACCCACTGTGCTAACGTTCCAGCCCCTTAAGGTAATTCCAAAAGTGCAGAATTTTACCTTTGGTTACTGGAGGTGGGGTGAAGGTGGCAGCATTGTGTACAGCACTCAGCAAAAACAGTTCTATTATTATATGGCAACTTGCAACACTTAAACAGAAAAAAAATCCAAACACTGTAATGTATAAAACTGAAAGTCAGAATCATTGAAAGACACCATTTGGGCAATCTTTTCCAAACTTCTTGATCGTAGTGGTCAAGGACACCACCTTAAAAATTTCACTCTCATATAACATATTCTGAGGACAAAACTCTGAGGACAAAGTGCTAAGCCTCAACTAGCTTTGGACCCCTGGCTGGGGCAGAAAAACAATTATACATTGACAAAATGAAGGAATGAAACCATATTATTACATCAAAATACACAATGAATGCTTTATGACCAGTCTTTACATTTATTTATAATTAAAAATGAAGATGGAACTATCATACCACTCATAGTAAAATCCATATATGGCAAATTCACAGCTAGCATTACACATAATAGAACATATTTTATTTATTTATTTATTTATTTGGGCTGGAGCGATAGCACAGCGGGTAGGGCGTTCGCCTTACAAGCGGCCAACATGGCCGACCCGAGTTCGATTCCTCCGCCCCTCTCGGAGAGCCCGGCAAGCTACCGAGAGTATTCGATATGCCAGACACAGTAACAACAAAGTCTCCAATGGAGACGTTACTGGGCCCGCTCGAGCAAATCGATGATCAACGGGAGGGCCTTTACCTTTACCTTATTTATTTATTTATTTATTTATTTGTGAAACACCATGAGGTACAGTTGTAGACTTACAAACTTTTGTGCTTGGGTTTCAGTTATTCAACAATCGAGTACCCATCCCTCCACCAGTGCCCATTCCCCACTTCCAATGCTCCCAGCATCCCTTCCACCCTCCCATCTCCCCCATCCCACCCCACCCCTGGGATAGGGCATTCTCTTTTGCTCACTCTTTCCTTTAGGGTGTTGTAGTTTGCAATAGAGTTATTGAGTTGCCATTGTTTTTGGTTTATAGTCTACTTTCAGCACGCATCTCGTATCCTGAGCTAGTCCTCCAAACATCCTTTACTTGGTGTTCCCTTCTCTATCTGAGCTGCCGGCATGTGCTGCCGGCTTCTAAGCCATGGAGCAGACCTCCTGGTTCTTATCTCAACTATTCTTGGGTGTTTGACTCCCATTCTGTTACTTTATATTCCCCAGATGAGTGCAGTCTTTCTATGTCTGTCTCTCTCTTTCTGGCAATAGATCGTATTTTAAACTTTTCTCTAAGACTAGGCACAAGACAAGGATGTCCATTCTTATCACTATTATTCAGCATATTATTAACACAATAAATTGGCAATGTACAAAAAGCCATTGAATTTTGACATGCAAACAAGGATCCTGAAGAAAATAAAATTGAAGAATAATCCACTTATAATTACATTAAGAATTACCCAGGAATCAACTTGCATATAAAAATCTGCAAGTCACTGTTAAAAGAGAAGACATGAAAGCTGAAAGATATTTTATGGTTATGAATTTGAAGAATACTATTAAGATAACCATTCTCACCATTATATAGATTCTATATAATCTCTATCAAAATATGAATGATAATTTTTCATGGGGAACAGAACAAAGAGAACTTAAACTTGTGTAAAAACAACAAGACCCTGAGTAGCCAAAGCAATACTAAGAAAAAAGGATTAGAAAAAGATGAAGTTTTAACAAAGGTTACTCCACTGAAGTATACTTCATAGCTAGCAATTTACAGTGTGGTTTGAATAAAAGTAGGCACACAGACCAATGGAATAGACTTGAAGACCTGGAAACAAATATTAAAATATTTGGACTGTTACTTTCCATTAAAAAGCCAGAAGTTTTGCCATAAAGTGAAGAAAGAAATGTCTAACAAGAGTGTTGGTTAATCAGAGAGACAGAACAGTGGGTAAAGCACTTACTTTCCACACAGCCAACCAGGGTTTGGTTCTTGGCATCCTGTATGGTCCTGCCAGGAATGATTCCTGAGTGTAGATTCGGGAGATACTGCCTGGTGTGGCCCAAAAACCAAAAGATATAAAATAAAAGTTTCGATAAAACTAGACAGTCACAAGCAAGAGTGAACTGGGTGCACTATCTCCTGTCATACATGGACATTAACTAAAAATGAACTTAAAAATTGCATGATAGACATGAAACCTTTTTTAAAGTGCATTGAATAAAACACAGGCAAAATACTCCAAATGACATTAGCTTCATGGATATTTCTGATGCTGGTGCCTTTGGCCATGACTTTAATGACAGGGTATATAAACCCAAAATTTAAAAATTAGGTTACATGAGACAAATAAGCTTTTGCACAATGGAATAAATGATCATTAAAGGAACAACAATGTGTGCTATTCATCTGATAAAGGGTTGATATCCAGGATAAACAAAGAACTCGCAAAGGTCAACAACAACAACAAAAAGATGACCTTATCAAAAAATGGAGAAAATTATTAAAAAGATATTTCACCAAAGAAGGCACAGAGATGGCCAACCAGTCACATGAAAATACCTTGATTTCATTTATTATCTATCTGTCACTGTCCTCCTGTTGTTCATCGATTTGCTCAAGTGGGTCCAGTAACATCTCCATTGGAGACTTTTGTTGTTACTGTCAGGGAAGTGAAAACACAACACTTGGAGAACCCTCATTCACTGTGGATGATACTAATATTAATAAGTTAGGAGAAGAAAAGCAAATGCCAGATGCTCTCACTCATATATGAAGTGTAAAGAAATAAAACAAAAGGAACAAAGACCTCCTCCCCACCAAAACAAGCCCTTAGACTCTAATCTCAGAACTGTTACTATCAGTGGGTAGGGGTGACAGGGAGTTAGTATGCCAAAAGAATAGAAGGGGTCCAGTGAACTGGAGTGGACGGATATTGGTACTATGATAAAAGGTATGGTGTGGTATACTGTACCCCTAAAACAAAAAAAAAATGCATGATCAATAAAAGTAAAATAAAATAAATTTTTAATTAATTTTTATTAGTGAAACATCATGAGGTACAGTTGTAGACTTACAAATTTTTGTGCTTGGGTTTCGATTATACAATGATCAAATACCCATCCCTCCACCAGTGCCCATTTTCTACCACCATGGATCCCAGTATCCTTCCCACACCCATCCACCCCATCCCACCCTGCCTCTGTGGCAGGACATTCCCCTTTGTTCTCCCTCTCCTCTTGGGTGCTGTGGTTTGCAAAAGAGGCATCGAGTGGCAATCATGTTCGGTCCATAGTCTGCTTTCAACATGCATCTCCCCTCCTGGGAGGATCCTCCAAACATCCTTTATTTGGTGCTCCCTTCTCTATCTGAGCTGCCCTCTCCCCTAGAATACCCGGCTGGCCTCTAAGACATGGAATAATTTTCCTGGTACTGATCTCGGCTATTCTTGGATATTAATCTCCTATTTTGTTACTTCCCAAAACATTGTACAAATTCAATGCAATCCCTATAAGGATACCCATGACATCCTTAAAAGAAATGGAGCTAACACTCCTGAAATTCATATGGAACAATAAGCCCCCACGAATAGCTAAAGCAATTCTTGGGAAAAAGAAAATGGGAGGAATCAACCTCCCGAACTTCAAACTCTACTACAAAGCAGTAATAATTAAAACGGCAGGGTATTGGAACAAAGGCAGAGCTGCAGACCAATGGAACAGGGTTGAATACACTGACATCTCCCCTCAATCATATGATCATCTAATCTTTGATAAAGGTGCAAGAAATGTGAAGTGGAGTATGGAAAGCCTCTTTAACAAATTGTGCTGATAAAATAAATTATTAAGATACTATAACAACTGAACTTAGAATGTGGCTGCATCAAAAATACAAATTAAATTAGGAGCAATTCATTTGTGTTCTGAAGCAGTTCTTGTATTCTCAGGAAATAATTTTTTGGTTAAACAGGAGATTTTTAACACGTGGTATCTTGACGCCAGTGGTTAAAAATCAGCCAACATTAATAAGTCCATTGCAGTCTATGAAAGCTGACTTAACGAAAATAACAATGGAATGACTTCACTGTATCACTGTATCACATTCACTGTATCACATTCATTCCTTTGTTCATCTATTTGCTTGAGCAGGCGCCAGTCACGTCTCCATTCATCCCTGTCGCGTGCTGGTGTAGCCCAATGGCGTATTGCGGGCTCTTTCAGGGTCAGGGAAATGAGGACCGTCACTGTTACTGTTTTTCACATATCAAGTACAACACGGGTATGCCAGGCTCTGCTGTGTGGGCAGAATAACTTATTATATTTTATCATCTATTTATCATCTCACTTAATTTTATGTATTTTATTTTTTAATTTATTTTGTGACTTTCATGTCATCTTTTAGATTTTCATAAAAGGATTTTTGAAAATTTTTATCATCTATTTTTGGGGGCATGCCTGGCAATCTCAGGGCTTACTCCTGGACCTGCACTAAGTAATCATTTCTAGTGGATCTATAGGGACATACAGCATTCTTGGGATTGAACTGAATTGGCCACATGCAAGGCAAGCACCCTACCCACTGTATTATCACTCGGGCCACTTTTTCACTGAAGGTTTGCAGCTGGATTTAATTTGTTAGTTCTATACCTTATCTTTGGAAAGTTTGTAATTAATCAACCATAGAAATGGAATTTTTTTCTTCCACTAAAATTGCCAACTCTGCCATGCATAACACTGAATGACCCAAGCAATATCAGGTGCCACATTGGAGACCACTCTAAGAATCCCTGGTGATACCGAACACAACAGACTACAGCCTTAGGCCTTAGCATATCTGAATACACAGTCACAGCACACTCCCTAATCTGAAAAAAGAAAATCAACATTATGCATGATTTTTATCTAGGTGATATATTGATTCCTCTTATTACTTTTAATAGATTGTCAAAAGTATTCCTAGGTTTATTATATTTATATTACATATATACACATATATTTATATATATGTCTGTCTGTCTGTCCTCCCATTGTTCATTGATTTGCTTGAGCGGGCCCAGTAATGTCTCCATTGTGAGACTTTGTTGTTCCTGTGTTTGGCATATAGAGTTCATCATGGGTAGTTTGCCAGGCTTTGCCGTGCGGGAGAGGTACTCTCGGTAGCTTGCTGGGCTCTCTGAGAGGGGCGGAGGAATCGGAGGAATCAAACCCGGCTCGGCAGGGCCGGCCACACAAGGAAAACGTGCTATATGTATGTATAAAATAATATGCCATTGTAATTTATAAGGGCTTTGTTTTCCAACAAAAATCTTATTTATAACTATTTTTATTTGGTTTCTTAGAATTTCTGGAAAGGCATAGACTTTACCTGCCCTACTCCTGCTTTCTGTGTTCTTTGTTCACTATAATATCAATTTTGACATTGACTAATAAATATTTTTATTTCTAATCTACTCATGGATGAGGTCATACAGAACTCAGATGGTATGGAATTTTGTGACCTTGGACTCTGGACTCAACGAGACTGGAAGCAGAGATCCTCAGCCTGCTTTCCCCAGTCTCTGGTGTCCCAGGGATCACACTCATAAGCCACACCCTGCCAGCACCAGATAATCTCCTCATCGGCCACCCTCCAGAACGCACGGATGCTCCTCCCAGACAGGGGTTGTTTTCACTTGGGACGTCCCAGAGTGAGACAGGTGAGAGCCCTCCCCACCCCAAGGGACCCAACCCCAGCAGTCGACCTCCACTACCCAACCGCCACCATGCTGCAGGCCACTTTCTGGACCACACTACCACTTTGCAGCTGTATAACACATGATAAGACACTTCCCGCCCGCTCCTCTCTGGAAAGAAAGATGGCGGCCGCACGGGAGCCTTTTGGAAAGCAGGTTTGAGCCGGGCTCGGGGGGGGGAGCGGCGGGGACCTCATGGGAAGGGGGGCTTTGTGGGCCGTCCCCCACGCCCCACCGAGGTCGCCAGCTGCCCCCCACGAGCGGCTCTCCGGCACGGCCACGGCCCCGGAGGCACAAGGACTTAGCACAGAGAACCAGCCGCTTGGAGCAGAAAAGCAAATGGACTTGTGTTGATCCGCGCCACCAAGACTGCCCGGAGGGGGAAGGGCGTTGACCAGCCCGCCCGCTCCTCTCTGGAAAGAAAGATGGCGGCCGCACGGGAGCCTTGTGGAAAGCAGGTTTGAGCCGGGCTCGGGGGGGGGAGCGGCGGGGACCTCATGGGAAGGGGGGCTTTGTGGGCCGTCCCCCACGCCCCACCGAGGTCGCCAGCTGCCCCCCACGAGCGGCTCTCCGGCACGGCCACGGCCCCGGAGGCACAAGGACTTAGCACAGAGAACCAGCCGCTTGGAGCAGAAAAGCAAATGGACTTGTGTTGATCCGCGCCACCAAGACTGCCCGGAGGGGGAAGGGCGTTGACCAGCCCGCCCGCTCCTCTCTGGAAAGAAAGATGGCGGCCGCACGGGAGCCTTTTGGAAAGCAGGTTTGAGCCGGGCTCGGGGGGGGGAGCGGCGGGGACCTCATGGGAAGGGGGGCTTTGTGGGCCGTCCCCCACGCCCCACCGAGGTCGCCAGCTGCCCCCCACGAGCGGCTCTCCGGCACGGCCACGGCCCCGGAGGCACAAGGACTTAGCACAGAGAACCAGCCGCTTGGAGCAGAAAAGCAAATGGACTTGTGTTGATCCGCGCCACCAAGACTGCCCGGAGGGGGAAGGGCGTTGACCAGCCCGCCCGCTCCTCTCTGGAAAGAAAGATGGCGGCCGCACGGGAGCCTTGTGGAAAGCAGGTTTGAGCCGGGCTCGGGGGGGGGAGCGGCGGGGACCTCATGGGAAGGGGGGCTTTGTGGGCCGTCCCCCACGCCCCACCGAGGTCGCCAGCTGCCCCCCACGAGCGGCTCTCCGGCACGGCCACGGCCCCGGAGGCACAAGGACTTAGCACAGAGAACCAGCCGCTTGGAGCAGAAAAGCAAATGGACTTGTGTTGATCCGCGCCACCAAGACTGCCCGGAGGGGGAAGGGCGTTGACCAGCCCGCCCGCTCCTCTCTGGAAAGAAAGATGGCGGCCGCACGGGAGCCTTGTGGAAAGCAGGTTTGAGCCGGGCTCGGGGGGGGGAGCGGCGGGGACCTCATGGGAAGGGGGGCTTTGTGGGCCGTCCCCCACGCCCCACCGAGGTCGCCAGCTGCCCCCCACGAGCGGCTCTCCGGCACGGCCACGGCCCCGGAGGCACAAGGACTTAGCACAGAGAACCAGCCGCTTGGAGCAGAAAAGCAAATGGACTTGTGTTGATCCGCGCCACCAAGACTGCCCGGAGGGGGAAGGGCGTTGACCAGCCCGCCCGCTCCTCTCTGGAAAGAAAGATGGCGGCCGCACGGGAGCCTTGTGGAAAGCAGGTTTGAGCCGGGCTCGGGGGGGGGAGCGGCGGGGACCTCATGGGAAGGGGGGCTTTGTGGGCCGTCCCCCACGCCCCACCGAGGTCGCCAGCTGCCCCCCACGAGCGGCTCTCCGGCACGGCCACGGCCCCGGAGGCACAAGGACTTAGCACAGAGAACCAGCCGCTTGGAGCAGAAAAGCAAATGGACTTGTGTTGATCCGCGCCACCAAGACTGCCCGGAGGGGGAAGGGCGTTGACCAGCCCGCCCGCTCCTCTCTGGAAAGAAAGATGGCGGCCGCACGGGAGCCTTGTGGAAAGCAGGTTTGAGCCGGGCTCGGGGGGGGGAGCGGCGGGGACCTCATGGGAAGGGGGGCTTTGTGGGCCGTCCCCCACGCCCCACCGAGGTCGCCAGCTGCCCCCCACGAGCGGCTCTCCGGCACGGCCACGGCCCCGGAGGCACAAGGACTTAGCACAGAGAACCAGCCGCTTGGAGCAGAAAAGCAAATGGACTTGTGTTGATCCGCGCCACCAAGACTGCCCGGAGGGGGAAGGGCGTTGACCAGCCCGCCCGCTCCTCTCTGGAAAGAAAGATGGCGGCCGCACGGGAGCCTTTTGGAAAGCAGGTTTGAGCCGGGCTCGGGGGGGGGAGCGGCGGGGACCTCATGGGAAGGGGGGCTTTGTGGGCCGTCCCCCACGCCCCACCGAGGTCGCCAGCTGCCCCCCACGAGCGGCTCTCCGGCACGGCCACGGCCCCGGAGGCACAAGGACTTAGCACAGAGAACCAGCCGCTTGGAGCAGAAAAGCAAATGGACTTGTGTTGATCCGCGCCACCAAGACTGCCCGGAGGGGGAAGGGCGTTGACCAGCCCGCCCGCTCCTCTCTGGAAAGAAAGATGGCGGCCGCACGGGAGCCTTGTGGAAAGCAGGTTTGAGCCGGGCTCGGGGGGGGGAGCGGCGGGGACCTCATGGGAAGGGGGGCTTTGTGGGCCGTCCCCCACGCCCCACCGAGGTCGCCAGCTGCCCCCCACGAGCGGCTCTCCGGCACGGCCACGGCCCCGGAGGCACAAGGACTTAGCACAGAGAACCAGCCGCTTGGAGCAGAAAAGCAAATGGACTTGTGTTGATCCGCGCCACCAAGACTGCCCGGAGGGGGAAGGGCGTTGACCAGCCCGCCCGCTCCTCTCTGGAAAGAAAGATGGCGGCCGCACGGGAGCCTTGTGGAAAGCAGGTTTGAGCCGGGCTCGGGGGGGGGAGCGGCGGGGACCTCATGGGAAGGGGGGCTTTGTGGGCCGTCCCCCACGCCCCACCGAGGTCGCCAGCTGCCCCCCACGAGCGGCTCTCCGGCACGGCCACGGCCCCGGAGGCACAAGGACTTAGCACAGAGAACCAGCCGCTTGGAGCAGAAAAGCAAATGGACTTGTGTTGATCCGCGCCACCAAGACTGCCCGGAGGGGGAAGGGCGTTGACCAGCCCGCCCGCTCCTCTCTGGAAAGAAAGATGGCGGCCGCACGGGAGCCTTGTGGAAAGCAGGTTTGAGCCGGGCTCGGGGGGGGGAGCGGCGGGGACCTCATGGGAAGGGGGGCTTTGTGGGCCGTCCCCCACGCCCCACCGAGGTCGCCAGCTGCCCCCCACGAGCGGCTCTCCGGCACGGCCACGGCCCCGGAGGCACAAGGACTTAGCACAGAGAACCAGCCGCTTGGAGCAGAAAAGCAAATGGACTTGTGTTGATCCGCGCCACCAAGACTGCCCGGAGGGGGAAGGGCGTTGACCAGCCCGCCCGCTCCTCTCTGGAAAGAAAGATGGCGGCCGCACGGGAGCCTTGTGGAAAGCAGGTTTGAGCCGGGCTCGGGGGGGGGAGCGGCGGGGACCTCATGGGAAGGGGGGCTTTGTGGGCCGTCCCCCACGCCCCACCGAGGTCGCCAGCTGCCCCCCACGAGCGGCTCTCCGGCACGGCCACGGCCCCGGAGGCACAAGGACTTAGCACAGAGAACCAGCCGCTTGGAGCAGAAAAGCAAATGGACTTGTGTTGATCCGCGCCACCAAGACTGCCCGGAGGGGGAAGGGCGTTGACCAGCCCGCCCGCTCCTCTCTGGAAAGAAAGATGGCGGCCGCACGGGAGCCTTGTGGAAAGCAGGTTTGAGCCGGGCTCGGGGGGGGGAGCGGCGGGGACCTCATGGGAAGGGGGGCTTTGTGGGCCGTCCCCCACGCCCCACCGAGGTCGCCAGCTGCCCCCCACGAGCGGCTCTCCGGCACGGCCACGGCCCCGGAGGCACAAGGACTTAGCACAGAGAACCAGCCGCTTGGAGCAGAAAAGCAAATGGACTTGTGTTGATCCGCGCCACCAAGACTGCCCGGAGGGGGAAGGGCGTTGACCAGCCCGCCCGCTCCTCTCTGGAAAGAAAGATGGCGGCCGCACGGGAGCCTTGTGGAAAGCAGGTTTGAGCCGGGCTCGGGGGGGGGAGCGGCGGGGACCTCATGGGAAGGGGGGCTTTGTGGGCCGTCCCCCACGCCCCACCGAGGTCGCCAGCTGCCCCCCACGAGCGGCTCTCCGGCACGGCCACGGCCCCGGAGGCACAAGGACTTAGCACAGAGAACCAGCCGCTTGGAGCAGAAAAGCAAATGGACTTGTGTTGATCCGCGCCACCAAGACTGCCCGGAGGGGGAAGGGCGTTGACCAGCCCGCCCGCTCCTCTCTGGAAAGAAAGATGGCGGCCGCACGGGAGCCTTTTGGAAAGCAGGTTTGAGCCGGGCTCGGGGGGGGGAGCGGCGGGGACCTCATGGGAAGGGGGGCTTTGTGGGCCGTCCCCCACGCCCCACCGAGGTCGCCAGCTGCCCCCCACGAGCGGCTCTCCGGCACGGCCACGGCCCCGGAGGCACAAGGACTTAGCACAGAGAACCAGCCGCTTGGAGCAGAAAAGCAAATGGACTTGTGTTGATCCGCGCCACCAAGACTGCCCGGAGGGGGAAGGGCGTTGACCAGCCCGCCCGCTCCTCTCTGGAAAGAAAGATGGCGGCCGCACGGGAGCCTTGTGGAAAGCAGGTTTGAGCCGGGCTCGGGGGGGGGAGCGGCGGGGACCTCATGGGAAGGGGGGCTTTGTGGGCCGTCCCCCACGCCCCACCGAGGTCGCCAGCTGCCCCCCACGAGCGGCTCTCCGGCACGGCCACGGCCCCGGAGGCACAAGGACTTAGCACAGAGAACCAGCCGCTTGGAGCAGAAAAGCAAATGGACTTGTGTTGATCCGCGCCACCAAGACTGCCCGGAGGGGGAAGGGCGTTGACCAGCCCGCCCGCTCCTCTCTGGAAAGAAAGATGGCGGCCGCACGGGAGCCTTGTGGAAAGCAGGTTTGAGCCGGGCTCGGGGGGGGGAGCGGCGGGGACCTCATGGGAAGGGGGGCTTTGTGGGCCGTCCCCCACGCCCCACCGAGGTCGCCAGCTGCCCCCCACGAGCGGCTCTCCGGCACGGCCACGGCCCCGGAGGCACAAGGACTTAGCACAGAGAACCAGCCGCTTGGAGCAGAAAAGCAAATGGACTTGTGTTGATCCGCGCCACCAAGACTGCCCGGAGGGGGAAGGGCGTTGACCAGCCCGCCCGCTCCTCTCTGGAAAGAAAGATGGCGGCCGCACGGGAGCCTTGTGGAAAGCAGGTTTGAGCCGGGCTCGGGGGGGGGAGCGGCGGGGACCTCATGGGAAGGGGGGCTTTGTGGGCCGTCCCCCACGCCCCACCGAGGTCGCCAGCTGCCCCCCACGAGCGGCTCTCCGGCACGGCCACGGCCCCGGAGGCACAAGGACTTAGCACAGAGAACCAGCCGCTTGGAGCAGAAAAGCAAATGGACTTGTGTTGATCCGCGCCACCAAGACTGCCCGGAGGGGGAAGGGCGTTGACCAGCCCGCCCGCTCCTCTCTGGAAAGAAAGATGGCGGCCGCACGGGAGCCTTGTGGAAAGCAGGTTTGAGCCGGGCTCGGGGGGGGGAGCGGCGGGGACCTCATGGGAAGGGGGGCTTTGTGGGCCGTCCCCCACGCCCCACCGAGGTCGCCAGCTGCCCCCCACGAGCGGCTCTCCGGCACGGCCACGGCCCCGGAGGCACAAGGACTTAGCACAGAGAACCAGCCGCTTGGAGCAGAAAAGCAAATGGACTTGTGTTGATCCGCGCCACCAAGACTGCCCGGAGGGGGAAGGGCGTTGACCAGCCCGCCCGCTCCTCTCTGGAAAGAAAGATGGCGGCCGCACGGGAGCCTTGTGGAAAGCAGGTTTGAGCCGGGCTCGGGGGGGGGAGCGGCGGGGACCTCATGGGAAGGGGGGCTTTGTGGGCCGTCCCCCACGCCCCACCGAGGTCGCCAGCTGCCCCCCACGAGCGGCTCTCCGGCACGGCCACGGCCCCGGAGGCACAAGGACTTAGCACAGAGAACCAGCCGCTTGGAGCAGAAAAGCAAATGGACTTGTGTTGATCCGCGCCACCAAGACTGCCCGGAGGGGGAAGGGCGTTGACCAGCCCGCCCGCTCCTCTCTGGAAAGAAAGATGGCGGCCGCACGGGAGCCTTGTGGAAAGCAGGTTTGAGCCGGGCTCGGGGGGGGGAGCGGCGGGGACCTCATGGGAAGGGGGGCTTTGTGGGCCGTCCCCCACGCCCCACCGAGGTCGCCAGCTGCCCCCCACGAGCGGCTCTCCGGCACGGCCACGGCCCCGGAGGCACAAGGACTTAGCACAGAGAACCAGCCGCTTGGAGCAGAAAAGCAAATGGACTTGTGTTGATCCGCGCCACCAAGACTGCCCGGAGGGGGAAGGGCGTTGACCAGCCCGCCCGCTCCTCTCTGGAAAGAAAGATGGCGGCCGCACGGGAGCCTTTTGGAAAGCAGGTTTGAGCCGGGCTCGGGGGGGGGAGCGGCGGGGACCTCATGGGAAGGGGGGCTTTGTGGGCCGTCCCCCACGCCCCACCGAGGTCGCCAGCTGCCCCCCACGAGCGGCTCTCCGGCACGGCCACGGCCCCGGAGGCACAAGGACTTAGCACAGAGAACCAGCCGCTTGGAGCAGAAAAGCAAATGGACTTGTGTTGATCCGCGCCACCAAGACTGCCCGGAGGGGGAAGGGCGTTGACCAGCCCGCCCGCTCCTCTCTGGAAAGAAAGATGGCGGCCGCACGGGAGCCTTGTGGAAAGCAGGTTTGAGCCGGGCTCGGGGGGGGGAGCGGCGGGGACCTCATGGGAAGGGGGGCTTTGTGGGCCGTCCCCCACGCCCCACCGAGGTCGCCAGCTGCCCCCCACGAGCGGCTCTCCGGCACGGCCACGGCCCCGGAGGCACAAGGACTTAGCACAGAGAACCAGCCGCTTGGAGCAGAAAAGCAAATGGACTTGTGTTGATCCGCGCCACCAAGACTGCCCGGAGGGGGAAGGGCGTTGACCAGCCCGCCCGCTCCTCTCTGGAAAGAAAGATGGCGGCCGCACGGGAGCCTTGTGGAAAGCAGGTTTGAGCCGGGCTCGGGGGGGGGAGCGGCGGGGACCTCATGGGAAGGGGGGCTTTGTGGGCCGTCCCCCACGCCCCACCGAGGTCGCCAGCTGCCCCCCACGAGCGGCTCTCCGGCACGGCCACGGCCCCGGAGGCACAAGGACTTAGCACAGAGAACCAGCCGCTTGGAGCAGAAAAGCAAATGGACTTGTGTTGATCCGCGCCACCAAGACTGCCCGGAGGGGGAAGGGCGTTGACCAGCCCGCCCGCTCCTCTCTGGAAAGAAAGATGGCGGCCGCACGGGAGCCTTGTGGAAAGCAGGTTTGAGCCGGGCTCGGGGGGGGGAGCGGCGGGGACCTCATGGGAAGGGGGGCTTTGTGGGCCGTCCCCCACGCCCCACCGAGGTCGCCAGCTGCCCCCCACGAGCGGCTCTCCGGCACGGCCACGGCCCCGGAGGCACAAGGACTTAGCACAGAGAACCAGCCGCTTGGAGCAGAAAAGCAAATGGACTTGTGTTGATCCGCGCCACCAAGACTGCCCGGAGGGGGAAGGGCGTTGACCAGCCCGCCCGCTCCTCTCTGGAAAGAAAGATGGCGGCCGCACGGGAGCCTTGTGGAAAGCAGGTTTGAGCCGGGCTCGGGGGGGGGAGCGGCGGGGACCTCATGGGAAGGGGGGCTTTGTGGGCCGTCCCCCACGCCCCACCGAGGTCGCCAGCTGCCCCCCACGAGCGGCTCTCCGGCACGGCCACGGCCCCGGAGGCACAAGGACTTAGCACAGAGAACCAGCCGCTTGGAGCAGAAAAGCAAATGGACTTGTGTTGATCCGCGCCACCAAGACTGCCCGGAGGGGGAAGGGCGTTGACCAGCCCGCCCGCTCCTCTCTGGAAAGAAAGATGGCGGCCGCACGGGAGCCTTGTGGAAAGCAGGTTTGAGCCGGGCTCGGGGGGGGGAGCGGCGGGGACCTCATGGGAAGGGGGGCTTTGTGGGCCGTCCCCCACGCCCCACCGAGGTCGCCAGCTGCCCCCCACGAGCGGCTCTCCGGCACGGCCACGGCCCCGGAGGCACAAGGACTTAGCACAGAGAACCAGCCGCTTGGAGCAGAAAAGCAAATGGACTTGTGTTGATCCGCGCCACCAAGACTGCCCGGAGGGGGAAGGGCGTTGACCAGCCCGCCCGCTCCTCTCTGGAAAGAAAGATGGCGGCCGCACGGGAGCCTTGTGGAAAGCAGGTTTGAGCCGGGCTCGGGGGGGGGAGCGGCGGGGACCTCATGGGAAGGGGGGCTTTGTGGGCCGTCCCCCACGCCCCACCGAGGTCGCCAGCTGCCCCCCACGAGCGGCTCTCCGGCACGGCCACGGCCCCGGAGGCACAAGGACTTAGCACAGAGAACCAGCCGCTTGGAGCAGAAAAGCAAATGGACTTGTGTTGATCCGCGCCACCAAGACTGCCCGGAGGGGGAAGGGCGTTGACCAGCCCGCCCGCTCCTCTCTGGAAAGAAAGATGGCGGCCGCACGGGAGCCTTTTGGAAAGCAGGTTTGAGCCGGGCTCGGGGGGGGGAGCGGCGGGGACCTCATGGGAAGGGGGGCTTTGTGGGCCGTCCCCCACGCCCCACCGAGGTCGCCAGCTGCCCCCCACGAGCGGCTCTCCGGCACGGCCACGGCCCCGGAGGCACAAGGACTTAGCACAGAGAACCAGCCGCTTGGAGCAGAAAAGCAAATGGACTTGTGTTGATCCGCGCCACCAAGACTGCCCGGAGGGGGAAGGGCGTTGACCAGCCCGCCCGCTCCTCTCTGGAAAGAAAGATGGCGGCCGCACGGGAGCCTTGTGGAAAGCAGGTTTGAGCCGGGCTCGGGGGGGGGAGCGGCGGGGACCTCATGGGAAGGGGGGCTTTGTGGGCCGTCCCCCACGCCCCACCGAGGTCGCCAGCTGCCCCCCACGAGCGGCTCTCCGGCACGGCCACGGCCCCGGAGGCACAAGGACTTAGCACAGAGAACCAGCCGCTTGGAGCAGAAAAGCAAATGGACTTGTGTTGATCCGCGCCACCAAGACTGCCCGGAGGGGGAAGGGCGTTGACCAGCCCGCCCGCTCCTCTCTGGAAAGAAAGATGGCGGCCGCACGGGAGCCTTGTGGAAAGCAGGTTTGAGCCGGGCTCGGGGGGGGGAGCGGCGGGGACCTCATGGGAAGGGGGGCTTTGTGGGCCGTCCCCCACGCCCCACCGAGGTCGCCAGCTGCCCCCCACGAGCGGCTCTCCGGCACGGCCACGGCCCCGGAGGCACAAGGACTTAGCACAGAGAACCAGCCGCTTGGAGCAGAAAAGCAAATGGACTTGTGTTGATCCGCGCCACCAAGACTGCCCGGAGGGGGAAGGGCGTTGACCAGCCCGCCCGCTCCTCTCTGGAAAGAAAGATGGCGGCCGCACGGGAGCCTTGTGGAAAGCAGGTTTGAGCCGGGCTCGGGGGGGGGAGCGGCGGGGACCTCATGGGAAGGGGGGCTTTGTGGGCCGTCCCCCACGCCCCACCGAGGTCGCCAGCTGCCCCCCACGAGCGGCTCTCCGGCACGGCCACGGCCCCGGAGGCACAAGGACTTAGCACAGAGAACCAGCCGCTTGGAGCAGAAAAGCAAATGGACTTGTGTTGATCCGCGCCACCAAGACTGCCCGGAGGGGGAAGGGCGTTGACCAGCCCGCCCGCTCCTCTCTGGAAAGAAAGATGGCGGCCGCACGGGAGCCTTGTGGAAAGCAGGTTTGAGCCGGGCTCGGGGGGGGGAGCGGCGGGGACCTCATGGGAAGGGGGGCTTTGTGGGCCGTCCCCCACGCCCCACCGAGGTCGCCAGCTGCCCCCCACGAGCGGCTCTCCGGCACGGCCACGGCCCCGGAGGCACAAGGACTTAGCACAGAGAACCAGCCGCTTGGAGCAGAAAAGCAAATGGACTTGTGTTGATCCGCGCCACCAAGACTGCCCGGAGGGGGAAGGGCGTTGACCAGCCCGCCCGCTCCTCTCTGGAAAGAAAGATGGCGGCCGCACGGGAGCCTTGTGGAAAGCAGGTTTGAGCCGGGCTCGGGGGGGGGAGCGGCGGGGACCTCATGGGAAGGGGGGCTTTGTGGGCCGTCCCCCACGCCCCACCGAGGTCGCCAGCTGCCCCCCACGAGCGGCTCTCCGGCACGGCCACGACTCCAGGGCACAGAAACCAATCTCTTAACTAGCTAACTTTTAATAGAAATTCTTCCAGGGTCAATAAGTAAAATAGCAGAAATTCAAAACCGCGCGGCCGCTATCGCGGCCGCGCGACATCATTTTATTCTTAAACCAAGTTGTAGGAAGCAAATCATTTCACAACGTGTTTCAGCATGTCTGATTGGGGGGTGGGTGGGTCGTAAACTCTTAACAATAATTGTGCATCTTCTATCGAAATAATCTATCTAGTCAAAGTAGATAGAGTATTAACTAGAACTCATCTGCCTCACAAGAATTGGGAGGGGTGGGAGGTAGGGGTCTATTGGGGTTCGGGGTTAAAAATGAGTATTGGTAAAGGGAAATGTGTTCGGTATCTACATGACTGAGACCTAAACCCGAAAGCTCTGTAACTTTTCCCACAGTGATTCAATAAATAAATAAATTATAAAAAAAAAAAAAAAAAAAAAAAAAAAAAAGACACTTCTTACCCATTTTCCATAATTACCACACCATATTTGATGGAGTTCAGACAGTAGGCAACAAATCATAGAGAGAAGTATATAAATATATGCCTCTCGGAGAGCCCTGCAAGCTAACAAGAGTATCTTGCCTGCACGGGCAGAGCCTGGCAAGCTCCCCATGTCATACTCGATATGCCAAAACTAGTAACGGCAATAGGTATCATTCCCCTGACCCTGAAAGAGCCTCCGGTTATTGGGAAAAGACGAGAAAGAAGAGGCTGCTAAAATCTCAGGGCTGGAAGGAATAGAGAAGTTTCTGGTGCCCGCTGGAGTAAATCCACGAACAATGGGATAACAGTGCTCCTCCCAGACAGGAGTATAAAATCAGCATAAAGTGATACAGTGAATCTACTCATTATATTTCTACTCTTTTATTTCATTGTTTCTAGTGGTGAATGATGGTGGATTCATTGGCTGTGGTTGTTGTTTTGTGGTTGTCATAGTTGATTTTAACCAGAAGCGGGTTCTGTTCATTTGTATCCCATGCACATCGTTCTGAAGCTTTATTTCCTGGGTTTATGTGCTGGCATTGTAATCTATTTGTTCTAAAACTTTGATTAAGCTATTTTAGCTTTCCATGCTTTTATGGTAAGACTGATAAGATAATAACACTACATTTTTTGATGGTTTGTGAAAATTCAATGAGCTAATGAGTATATGGCACTTTAATCAGTGCTTGGAACATTTAAGAATTCAGAGAAAGTTAGAAATTAATAAATTTTAAATTAATTTTAAATTTATAAAGTTAGAAATGATTATACCATCAGTGAACTTTTTATTTATAATTTTTTATCCTTTAAGATATTGAAATGAAATATTCCTTTAATATTATATAACATCCTTGACAAAGCATTTGGTTTTATTAACTAGCTGAAGTGAATTTACCAGACCATTTAGGTCTTTTCTAAAGAACTAAAGTGATTGTATAGTTAGTCTGAAGAAGACCTATGTCACATATTCTTTGACTTAAAAAATACATCAGAAGTTTATTGTTTTTTCTATATTCTAAAAAATATAGCATATCTTCATAAATAGTACATATCTTCTTTTTATTTTTAATGTTACATAACTGATTGATTTTTCTTTTCCTTGTGCAAACATACTTAACCTTTGCAGACATTATAGGATTTATTCCAAGTAAAACTCTCTCGTAATTACTTCTTGTTGCTAGTATTTTGTATTTTCTAATTATTAATGTCTGTGTTTGCTTTTACCACTTCTTTTGTCTTTTCATTGGCTTGTTTATTTTTAATTTTTCTACCTGAATGCTAAGCTTACTTATTTACATGCATCCTTCTTTAGTAGCAAAAAATGATCTATTGCATCTTTAAAATGCATGCTGGATGATCTGAATCATTTTTCATTTGTAATTTGGAAAATTAAATATACCAGTGATAGGTAATATTTTATGACACATCATGTCATTTTCTCCAAATAGAAGCTAAGAATGTGAATATTTGCTTCTCACATTTAAAAATCAGGATGAGGTTCTATAAGATATGGTTCAAGTGGTATATGCTTTGATTATTTGAGATACTGGGTATTACCCCTTACACCACTTGTCCCCCAAGTGTGGCACCCACAAACTTTTAAAATAAGAATATGCCCCAAATTTGTGGCAACCAATATACCTTTAAATGATAAATGGAAAAATAAACCATAATGAACCTATGATATGGAATACAGATCCTGATCCAATACTTGCAAATACATATAACATCTATAACTAGGTGTTATATATGTCATTATGCAAATGTATATTTCTAAAAAAAAGAAGACTTTTCACATGGAAAAATATTGTATAATACAATTTATAGGAAATTCTGAAAGAGACGAAGCTATTCGAAACAGAAAAACATCAGTAGCTTCCAGGGCTTGTGGTGATTAGAGCTTAATCAAGAGGTACATATTTGAAGAGTGTAAAACTTTTCTGTATTCTGTATTGTACTATGGAGAAGATACATGATATTAAAATTCAGGGACTTGTTAAAACTCAGAACTTCATTGTACAAAGAATAACTGTGGCAAAAGAATGTGGCTTCACCAGCACTTCATTAAGTTGAAAGTTTGAGATATTCTTCATATCTTTTAAATCAAACAATGATAATTCGTCTTGGATAAATCAACTTTGTAAAGAGGTTCATCTTGAATCTCACCACTCCCAAGGTTGAGTCCAGTCTTGGAAGTGGGCTCCATTTATTTGGAGGACTGGAGAGATAATACAGTTTGTAGGCATTTGCCTTGCACACTGCCAAGCCAAGTTCAATCCCGGGCACTGCAGATAGTTCCAGAGACTGCTAGGACTGAAACTTCAGCTCAGACATAGTAGTAAGCCCTGAGTAGCACTGGGCGTAGCCCCCAAAGCAAAAACAAACAAGAAAGTATTCCATTTATTTATCTTCCTTGATTTATTCCTTCATTTTCTTTCTTTTTTTTAATGTTTTTTTGGGTCGCACCCAGTGATGATCAGGAGTAACCACTCCTGGCTCTAGACTCGGAATTACTCCAGGAGGTGCTGAGGGACCATATGGAACGCCAGAGTTTGAACACAGGTCTGCCGCCGTGTGCAAGGCAAACATCCTACTTACTATAGCATTTCTCCAGCCCTCATTTTGTTTCTATGTGACTTTAAGTAACCTCCTGAGAATTCTGAGTTTTGTTTCCTGCATCTGGAGTAGGAAGTGGGAAAAAAAAAAAGACAAAACACAGAGCATTAGAACATATGCTTTATCTAGAGTCTAATAGATTTGGGTTCGAAATCCAGCTCTAAACTTTCCTCGTTATTTAATCATGGCATATTACTTAAAATCTCTAATGCTCAACTTTCTTAAAATGAGGAAAATAAGGTCTTCTCAGCATTGTTAGAAGATTAAACAAACAAACACTGTCCTCCCGTTGTTCATCGATTTGCTCGAGCAGGCCCAGTAACGTCTCCATTGTGAGACTTCTTGTTACTGTGTTTGGCATATTGAATACTCTTGGTAGCTTGCCAGGCTCTCTGAGAAGATTAAATACTAATGCAAAAATAAATAAATAAACCCTTATAAAGGGGCAAGAACATTAGTATAGCTAGTAGGATCATTACCTTTCAAGCATCCAACCCAGACTCAATCCCTAGCACCCTGTACAGTCCCCAAGCTCACCAGTAGTGGCCCCTGAGCACAGAGGCAGAAGAAACCCTTGAGCACTGCCAGTGTAATCCAAAAAATGTTAAAAATATGATAAAACCCTTAGACTGCACTAAAATGTATGCTCAAACTCTAAATTTCTTCCACAATAAATGAAGTTTAACTTTTCTCCTATATTTAACAATTCAGATTTTTAGATACATGTACAATTTCTCTGAATTTAAATGCCTAATATCTAACTTTACTGTGTATTATACTCTTGATGAACACTACATTTTAATTAGATTTTGTTTGGAATTAATAATATCATAATGGCTTCATTTTAATATTTTTCTAATAAATATTTTCAATCTTTGTTTTAATTCTTTACTGTTTTGCTTGGCACATTTTACGGTCATTGTTGAAATTTTAACTAACGAATATCCAGAAGTAGAAAACGGGAAAAATAAATAAAAATAACTAAAAGGAATGTTATTTTTTAAATAAAGGAGTTTTCAAATACTCACGTGTTCAGAAAGGAAAAATCTTCAGAGCAATGGGTGAAAATATATATATATATATATATATAATGGGTATCTTCTTAACATAATAATCTCACTATCAAACTGAATTCCAGAGAAGATGGGGCGGCAGCTTTGAAGAGCTACTAGAAAATAAACCGGGACTAAGGATTCAGTATGTAGTCATGTCCATGAAATTAGTACTTTTAAAGTTTTGACATGTGCAAGAATTCAAGAGTACATTAGACAGTTTTTCTCCCTTATCTCTTTCTGGGTTACTACTGATCCGGTTTGGAAAAAAAGAAACGAACTTAACTACTTTAGGTCTATTTTATTTCATTTTTTTTATATTTCTTTTTCGTTCTATTTTCTGGAAGAATATTTGTAACTTGATTTTGAAGACCTTTCACTGAATTTTTTACTACCTATTTATATAGTTTTTCTATTTCCAAGACAGCTGAAAGCGCTGAAAATTGAAAATTCCAAATTTCAGGTTGTTTCTAACAACCTGAAAGGGAGAAAAAGGGGGGGGGGCAGTGAAGACAGAAAGTAGAGTAGGATATTGAACATTTTACTTATATAAGTGTACGCCATATTGACTAAATATATTGGAACAGAAAATGTAAAGATGAGCAAACGATACAGAGTTAGAAAGTTAGGACCAGAAAGAGAGTTCGGGTGGCCGAGGACATGCTTTGCACGCAAGAACCTGGGCTCCTTCCCAGCTCTACCTGATTTCCCCTCCCCCAGAACCACCTGCAGTGACCCCTGATCCAGGGGTAGCTCCAAAGTATGACTTTGGTGAATCACAAAGTCTCTAAAGAAGGGGAATGAAATAAAATTAGGAAGTTAGCAATCCATGTCATTCATAGTATATAATCAATAAATCAAGCATAAAGCTGAGTGTTGTACTGACAGATGAAGTGGGGAGTAGGGAAGTATTAGCTCAAGAAAAGACAAGTGCTACCACCTTCCTGTTCAATCCATCTGTCAGCCAGAAGAATTGCAGATTAGGAAAATCAGTCAGAAACGCATAGATGGCGTAGATGTTTGTGCCCTATCAACTGCTCTGGCGATCCACTTGATCTTCTTGGTGCAGGAATGAATTCCACCCTGTGAGTTCTTGGGGAGCTATAATAATTGGAGCAAGGAACTGCTCTCTGCAAGAAAAAGAAATCTATTCCTGACCTAGCCCAGGCTACTTGGTAGTATTATACCCTCGTCAAAAAAGAATTTCAAGCAGGAGATGAATAGTGAAGTAAAACATCGTTGGGAGACATGAGGGCACAGAAGAGAAAGACAGTCTGAGGGAACATGGGTTTCTCCAGTAAGGAAAGAATCAAGAATATAAATCTCAAGTTGAAATGTGGGCATACCCATTTGCCTCTGAAAAAAATGTTTTTATAGGATTTCCCCAACTTGTCTCTAATTGGTGCTTTCGATGAAGACTCTGTGCTAATGTGTTGTCAAGGGGAAAAGCCTGGAACTTTTGATGGTCTTCTTTTATGTTCTTATCATCATGTTTTGCTTCTTAAGAAGTTTCTCTTCTCATGCTCTCTTCGGCAGCACATATACTAAAATTGGAACGATACAGGGAAGATTAGTATGGCCCCTGCACGAAGATTAACATGGCCCCTGTGCAAAGATGGCACGCAAATTCGTGAAGGGTTCCATATTTTTTAATTGAAACCCAAGCACAAAAATTTGTAAGTCTACAACTGTACCTCATGGTGTCTCACTAATAAAAATTTTTTTAAATTTAAAAAAAATTTAAAAAAAGAAGTTTCTCTTCTCCTGAAGGGGATTCAGATTGGGCTGCCATCAGTAACATTTTTTGCTGGCTTTCACTTCAGCATCTCAATGCATATTCAGGCTTCATGTTTCTGGGTCTCATCAGACAAAAACTTGTTGAGTTGTCAGGGCTACATTCCTTCCTGAGGATTGTGAAAAAGAACCTATTTCCACTTCATTTGTTTGTTGACAGAGTTCAGTTCCCTTTGATTGTAGTACTCAGATCCTTGAGACCAGTTGAGGGTGTTTCATAGCTGTTTTGAAACCCATTTCTTGAGTCATGGCCACTTTTATTCACCTTCAAAGTCAGACATAAGGAGTTGAGTCCTGCTCCTTCTTCAAACTCACCTCCTTCTATAAGCTCATCTCCAATCTAGTGGAGAAGCTGGCTGCTCTTTAAGTTCTGAAGTCATTAGACTGGGCCATACAAATAATCCAGGATAGTCTTCCCCCTCTCAAATTCTACATATTGTTCATAAACCATACAATATTTGTTATATATGGTATAACCCATTCACAAAGTCTATGCTATAACCCATTCTATGTGTTATAGATTTTGAGAAGCATGCAACTGTTAATGCAGGCTCAAAAACACTGTTCAGTAAACATTTAAGAGTTGTTTAGAATGTTAAGATAAAATAATTCTTCGCTGTCTTTTTAGTCAGAATAGTCTCTCTGTGCTTTCCTCGTTGTCTGTGGCAGATATAAATTGATGGAAAATGTAAATTGTTCTGTAATTTAATTAAAGTGTCTGTCAAACTGATGCTGCCACGACTCTATATTTCTCTATAAGTTGTCATTTGAAAATGATTCCTTCCTTCCTATTTTTCTTTCTTTTCCGATGAAATTATTATCTTCCTCAGCCATCCCACTTCATCGCCTTCTGCATCTTACTTTTTTATAACACAAGGTTTAATTCTTGGTCGCCAGTTGAGATGGTAAGAAAGAGTTAATGGTAGAGTACCATTTTCTGTATCAATTTCATCTGAAACACAAGGATAATGTTCCCAGCTGTGGCATCTGGCTCCTTGGCAATTTCATCAGACATTGCCAGCCGTTATTGTAGAGTTCTGAGCTTGTCACAAGGATTAAGCTGTTGTGCAGCTGTTTCTGCCACCTTAGTACGGTACCATACAACTTGGCTTTCAATTTCTTCCTCTGAGTAATTCCTGTCTTTCTCTCTATTCATAGTTTGCTAAAATGCCTAAGAGATTTGTTGTCTAGATAAGGTCTGCATTCTAAATATGCCTTCAGAGAGCAGGAAATGTGTACCATACTCACCATCCATAGAATTCCTATCTGATTTCAATAAAATTTCCTTTGCAAATAGGAGTAAAATTAAAAGGCTTGAGCGCTTTTGTTCTAAGTATTTTTATTATGTGTAAGTATAGATTTTTTTAAAAAAATGTATTAAATATCCATGAGATAGACCATTATAAAGCTGTTCACAATTGGGTTTTAGTCACATAACGATCCAACACTCATCCCTCCACCAGTGGACACATCGCAGCACCAATGTCTCCTGCCTCCATTCCAATAACTCCCAACACCCCCTCCAACCAGCCTGCCTCTATGGCAGCCACCCTCCTCTCTCTCACTTTCAATTTTTGTGCGTTATGGTTTCCAATATAGGTAATAAGAAGTCATCATGTCTGTTCAGGGAATTCAGTATTTTCATCAGGAAGGTAAGGCTGGAGTAACATTTTTAAACTGTGTGGCAGCTTTGGGGTATGGACATAATTTCTGAGATTTCCATAAATACAAGGAGGTGGGGGGTCACGATCATGATCACGATCATCCTTTTGTTCATTGATTGCCTTGAGCAGGCACCAGTAATGTCTCCTTCGCCCTAGCCCTGAGATTTTAAAAAGTGCCACATTCAAGGCTCTTTCAGGGTCAGGAGAATGAGATCCATCATTGTTACTGGTATTTGGCATATTGGGTATGCCACAGGGAGTTTGCCAGACTCTGCTGTGCGGGCAGGTTACATTCGGTAGCCTGCCAGGTTGTGCATAGTAAGAATGAGATAATAAGATGTCGCTTCCAGGAACTGGGTTTTATAGTCTCTGGATCTTGGCCATAGATGGGATTACATGGTGCCAGGGGGCCAGTTGGTGGGTGTGACCCCTGCCTACTGGAAGATGGAGGATCTGGGTGGAGGATGCTCAGTCCCAATCCGAGCAGGCTTGGAGATCTCAGCCTCGGGACCCGCATGCCTTTGTTCCTCTGCTGGTACCTTCATGCTTGTGGAGAGTGGTCTCAGCATGGTTGTGGCTGGTTCTGGAAGTCTTCGGCTGCTGGAGCTCTGCTTGGGGTGGGGGAAGGTAGCAGAAATCCTTGAGATTTCAGTCACAAAACCTACAAACCCAAATTTTCAGCAGGTTATATCTTGGTGAGGTTTGTCCCGAGATGGTGGAGTGTGACCGGGGGCATGGTAGCGATTTTTGAATGTTGAAGCAAGACGCTGGTGCGCGATCTGCTTGGGCAGGCACCAGGCTTACCCCTGATTTACCCCAGTCTGTATTGCTGTGTGTAGATCCGAGCTTTTGATCTCTTTTGAGATTTATTTATGGGTCTCTTAAGCAAGGCCAGTAAAAGAGCTTACATGGTGGCACTGGGGTTGGTTTGTGGAGTTGATTGCCAATACTTCCAGAAGTATAGGGAAGTTGGGGGAGATAGTCCATCCCAACTCTGAGGAAGCCTGGAGATTTCAGTCACAAATGAATTTTCAACAGGTTAATGTCTTGGTGAGATCTACTCTGATATGGTGGAGTCTGGCCTGGGGCATGGCAGCAATTTTGAATTGTTGGAGTAAAATGCTGCCATGGGCTCTGCTTGGGCAGGTACCAGACTGACCCACCCACCTCTGATGTACCCTGGTTCGTTCAGCCTTGTGAGGATCCAAAATTAACTGTGGCTTTTGATTTCTTTCGAGATTTATTGATGAGTCTCTGAAGCAAGGCCAATAAATGAGATTATATAGCTGGGCGGAGGTGGTTTGTGGGCATGGCTCCCACTTCCCTAACTTTTCTCAGAAAACTTGGTGCCAAGTTGTTGGGGTCTGGCCAGAGGTAAAGCAAAAATTTGAGGGTATAAGGAAGCCATTGGCTTGACCTGCTGGCAGCGCCGTACCCCAGTATGTAAGTATCGCTTTTTAATAAGAGCAGACAAGTGAAATATAAAATGAACACACTCTGTGGAAATTTTTTAAATGCATGAGTCACTTGTTTAAGTAACTTTTCTAATCTATTGTTATTTCCATCACATAAAATGGAAAGCATTTCTTAATAGAGTGTATTTGGTGAATGTTCCCTTATCTTTCTCATGAATTCATTTGCTAACCATGATTGTTAAATCTCTAACTAACCATCAGTGTCAAAAGAATTGATCTAGAGTGTTCATTTTCAACTTAATTCTAATGTTCTATAAGCATTCTCATTTCTTTTGATGTTTAAGAATATGTCAAACCATAGAATAACAGATTTTAAAGCTGTAATGGAATTTAGAAGTTCTCTGGTGCTTCCATTCATTTTACAGATGACAAAACTGAGAACCAATAATATTAAATAATATGCCTCAAGTCAGTTACACACAATAACTGAAGTGACAAGAGCAAGTTCTGAATTCAACTCAAGTTCACAGTAATAGTCTCCCTAGGACCCACTTCCACCTCCTATCCCCCACTTAATCAAGACACTTCCTTACATGTGTATGTTTTACCTCTGCCCTTTAGCCTTTAATTCTGCTACCTGAATCTAAGAGAATTCTAGAAACGCAATGGAAAATCTCTAACCTCCACTGTGTTCTACTCTCTTTAAGGAGATGAAACAAAAATTAACAGGTGCCCATCTGCTAATGATAACAGAAAACACTAAAGGTACTCAAAGTTCAAGAGTTATGCTAAAATAATAAACAAATGTTTTAAAGTCATTGGTTTAAACTTTTTGAATCTTGAGTTATATGATCTCCAAAAGAAAAAAAGAGACAAAGATAAAGAACGAGACTTTCTCATTCCTTTGTTCATCCCACTCTGGGAAGGTCACCTAGAAAGTTTTCTCATCTTATTCTGAAATCTGTCCTGGAGATTCAAGTCTAGTCATCACACTGAAAACCAACTTGAACTTTCTGCTTGAAACTGATTATTATTAGTCAATGTATATGTCATGAATTTAATTGTTCTATAGCTTACTCACTTTTCTACTTAGAATATAGCGCCTACAATTTCCATTTCGTCAGCTTTGTTAATTGAAAGTTTGCATTTTATTTGGAAGGTGATTAATTGTTTCATTAGGTAGCTGTTCTCTGGGAACAAGACAAAAATATTTCTTTGCAGCTTAAGTGTCACTGAAGAAATTAGGCCAGAATCTATCGAAGTGTGACACAACCCCACAAACGAAGGCTGCAGACCTTGAAAAATTTGTTATGTTGCGAGACTTTTGAGCAATGACATCGGTATGCTTTAACTCCCTTAGGCACTGAGTTGTCAGATAAGGACTGAACAAGAGAGAAATTATATTTCTTAAGATGATTGTAAACAGAGTAGTTAACAACCAATAGACAATGGGAAAGATATTTACCCCTGCTGAAAATAACAGAGTAATGTATTTGTTAATGGAGAAAATATTTATCTTTGCCTAAGAATGGAAAAAAGAGTACAGTACTAACATAATCAAAATTCCAGGGGGACAAATTATTTAGCAAATCTTTTCTATAGAATGGAGTCTCAAAAAGCTTAAAATGGAAGTTCAATGCTATGTTGTTATTCTATTTTGAGTATTTACCTAAAAGATATTTAAAAAAGGAATAATATAAAGAAATATGTCACACTCCATTTTAATGAATCATAATTTATCATAGCCAAGAACTAGTAAGAATCTGTTTGACCAGTGACAGATAAATTAACAAAAATGTACATATATACACAATAGAATCTCACTCAGAAATTTACAGAAAATATGAGGTCTGCCATTTACAAGCAACATGCATAAATCTATGAGTTTATGATTAGTGAAATCAGAAAAAGACAAACACCATAGGATTTCACACATATGTGATATATTTAAAAAGTTAAAGTATGAACTTTTATACAACAGTGCCAAGCTGTGGTTACCAAAAATAAAAGACAATAAATTATATAAAAAAGAAAATTGCATGGCGAATTGGATTTTAGATAGTGAATTTAATGTAGAATATTCACATGTTGGTTTTTAGTGATACACACCTGGAACATATAAATGTTATAATGTAATGATGTTTTCAATAAAAAGAGCAATTTATTTCCTACTCCCCTTTCCTTAGAATGTACATAATGTATTACGAAAAGAAAAAAGAAAAGAATGCAGTTGAGTAACTAAGATTATGTTAATGGGTAAAAGTAGTCAATATTTATTAAAGTTTAATCACATACCACTGGACAAAAAAGTTAATCAAAGTTTATATCACCCTTGCTAGCTAAGTTTATGATCTAAGACAATAGTGCCAAAGGCATTGTCAGTCTGATTTATACCGGGAAATATTTTTTATAATAGCTTTGTTTATTTTACTAGTTGGGAACATTTTCAAGTCATACTACAATGCTTCTGAACTCCCTGAGGGAAAGAGAGTGTGAAGGAAAATAGAGAAGAGATGAGATAAGAAGTCATGTACTGATAGGATGCAAACAAAGGAAAAAAGGACAGAAAGTCAGTACAAGACATGCAGTTTTTCTTAGAGCCTTAAAATAAAGCAAATATATCGAAGATTTTAGGACTAGTCCAGATCTCTCCATAAGTTGTGCCATTATCCTAGAATGTGTGAAGTAAAACACCCTCGTCGTATGTCTGCCTAGGCATAAACCTGAAGAGGCCTGAAAAACCCAAACTCCCCATAGATTCAAATTTCCAATATGTTCCAAGCAGGAATGCTTTCTGGGCCAGATTCCGTCTCCATAAATTCATACCTGAATCAGTCTCATTTCTGAAGGCCAAGAATAATGTGATTTTTGCCTCACCATAGGATTTCTCTATAGAGTACGTTTTTACAAAAGGACCGGTTTTATCTATTTATTAGTGTCAAGAAAGAATAAATGTCAGTACAATTCTGTAGCCTGAATAGGGAGAAACATACAGGCAGCTCTACTGCTTATTAAATCCCTTACTAGGGATTTAAAATAGTTTGGCAAACTACTCCCTCCAATCAATATATTTGTATCTATGTGGCAGCACTCAAGTATGATGATCAAACATCAGGGCCGTCCATGTCAGCACATAGGTAGTATTTCACAAATGTCTACCTTTATATGAAAACAAATGAGAAAATGTCATAGAAAATGCTGACCAATGATTCTATAATAAAATTCAAGAAAAATAGAATTGAAAAGAAAGTGGAAAAGAGTCTCTCTCCAAGGAATTTAAAATACTGTACTTTCCTTCAATGTAAAGTGCGATATAAAATACTACAAAGGTACATGTTTCATTGCTTCTTGTTTGAGATTTATCTCCTGAAATTAAAATGCACATCAGGGTCAGAGAGATAGTATTGAGTTTAAAGCACTTACCTTGCTTTAGTCTGACACGAATATAATCCCTGGCACTAAATATGGCCCTCCCAATCAGTGTGAGGAATCACCCTTGAGCACAGAGACAGGAGTAATCCTTGAGCATAGGCAGGTATAACCCAATATCCTCTTCCAATGCTTAGTCCACCTTGAGACCTTTTTCCCCCTAGCAAATCCGGTCCTTCCATATGTCCTTTTAAGCGTTTACAAATAAAACTGTGATATAGTTGAAGTACATGTTGCATTTGTTTTTGTCTGATTCATTTTGGTAAGTGCAACTCAAATGCTGAATTTACCTCTTTCTTGTAGCGGAAAAAATTTCCATTGTAGTTTTACACAACATATTCTTTTCTTCCCTTCAATGTGGTTATGGCGAAAAAAGCTGCAGTGACCAGAGGAGTGCATCTATCTCTTAAATGTCCTATTCTGGTTTTCTTTGAATGAATACCTACAAGTTTAATTGCTGGATTTTATTATAAAATAAATCAGAGGGCTAAGGACAAAATCTGTATGATTGCAGTCATGTGTGATATATAATAGAAATGGACAGTACATAATGATAGCAAGTACTTGGACTTTTATTATAACAGCACTTTCTCAGATGAGAGCCATTTTTGCCTGTAGACCCTGTGACCTTCCAAAAAAAAAAAAAACAGTGTCTACTATAGTACCTCACCAACAATGCGGAAGGGTTCAGTTTTCTCTACATCCTTCTCATTTGTTGTCCATTTGTTGTTTGCTTGTTTGTTTGTTTTGGGAGTGCTGACTGTTTTTTTAATGGAGTTAGAATGACTGGAGTTTGGTGTCCTTTTCCCTGGTGATTAATGATACTGAGAATGCTTTTAGATATGATCTGTACATGTTCATCTTTTTTTTTCTGTGGTTTTTGGGTCACACCCAGCAGTGCTCAGGAATTATTCCTGACTCTGTGTGCAGGGTTAACTTCTGGCGAGGCTCAGAGGACATACAGGATGCCAGGAATCAAAGTTGTTTTAGCTTCATGCAAAACTGTGTGCCCTACAGAGCTACCCATATACTGTCAATCTGGCCCACATCTATTTGTTTTTTGAAAAATAAATCTCAATCTCCTTTGCCTATTTTAAACATGGATTGCTCTGGGTTATTTATTTATTTGTGATTTTGCAGTCAATTGTATGAGTATATTTTTATAAAAAAAAACAAACTCATCGTATTTCATTTCATTTTTTCATTTCATCATCCTGTTATTCGTCGATAGCCTCAAGCAGGCCCCAGTAACGTCTCTTTCATCCTAGCCCTGAGATTATATTCAAGGCTCTTTAGGAGAATGAGACCCATCATTGTTACTGGTATTTGGCATATTTGGTACGCCACGGGGAGTTTGCCAGACTCTGCCCTGTGGGCAGGCTACATTCGATAGCCTGCAAGTTTGTCCAAAGTAGGAATGAGACAATAAGATGTCATAAAAAAAAAGTTCTGATAAGATGTCGCGCGGCCGCAAATGTGGCCGCGCGGTTCCGGGATCTGGATTTTATAGTCTCTGAGTCTTGGCCGCTGATGGGATTACACGGCGCCAGGGGGCCAGGTGGTGGGTGTGACCCCTGCCTACTGGAATTTGGAGGATCTGGGTGGAAGATGCTCGACTCCAATCCAAGTAGGCTTGGAGGTCTCGGCCCTGGAACCCGCGTGGCTTTGTCCCTCTGCCAGTACCTTCATGTGTGCGGAGAGTGGTCTCAGCATGGTGGTGGCTGGTCCTGGAGGTCTTCAGCTGTTATATTATTTGCAAATATTTTCTCCCATTTTGTACATTGCCTTTTAATTTTTTGATGATTATGTCATGAAGGGCTTTCGAGTTTGATGTTATTTGCTTTCTGCTTTATCTTTGCTTTCGGTGTTAAGTCCAAAGGACCAATGACAATATTTGCATCAAAATGTATATCATCTATATGATTTTCTCAGAGTTTTGTTGGTTTCAGTTCTTATGTTCAAATCTTTGATTCATTATAAATTGACTTTTGTTGCCCATGTGGCAAAGCCTGGTAAGCTACCTGTGATATGTTCGATATTACAAATACAGTAACAAATGTCACAATGGAGACATTACTGGGCCCGCTAGAGCAAATTGGTGAACAATGGGAGGACAGTGACAGTGACAGTTAATTATGTAAAATACTGGTCCCACTTCATTATTGTGTGGTTACTCACTTTGCCTAAAACCAAGTACCAAAGAGACTACCATTTTCTCTCTCTGTATATTCTTGGCTTCTTTGGGGTAAACTAACTGACTTTGTTATTTTAGCTTATGAATCTCTATTCTATTTTATTGATCTAAGTATTGGTTTTTAGGGGCTAAAGCAAAATTACAGCTGTCAGGGCACTTGTCTTGCATGCAGCCAACCTTGGTTCACTCCCCAGAACCTTAGATGGCCTTCCAGGAGGGATCCCCAAGCACAGAGCCAGGAGTGTGCCCTGAGCACCACTGGGTGTGACCCAAGAAAATAAACAAACAAAAAGAATTGGTTTTTAATCACCATTTTGTTTCTATTACTATAGTTTTATAAAAATCATTTGAAATTGTGAAGTTTGATGTTTCCAGATTTGTTGTTCTTTCTCAAGTAGCTTTGTCTCCCTAGGACTTTTTGCACCTTCATGCAAGTTTTAGGATTGTTTATCATAATTCTGTGTATAGTGTTATTAGAAATTTGATAGGGATCACGTTGAATCTGCAGACTGAATTTATGGACATTTGAACACTTTTATTCCTTAGTTGATTAATTTGGAATATCTTCCAATTTTTTATATCTTTAATTTCATGAGTGACATAAATTTTTAGTGTGACTTTATTCCTTTTAACATCATTATGAGTGTAATATTTTTCTTTAATTCTTTTCCTATGTAAGACATAGGAAAGCAACAGACTTCTATGTATTGATTTTTCCTACAACTTCAATGGATTAATTTATGAATTTTCATAGTTTTGGTTTGCTTTTTTCTTGTATAGATTCATTAAAACTTCCCTTTTTTTCATTTTTTTGTTGAAGTAAGGTAAAGGTAAAGGTAAAGGCCCTCCCGTTGATCATCGATTTGCTCGAGCGGGCCCAGTAACGTCTCCATTGGAGACTTTGTTGTTACTGTGTCTGGCATATCGAACACTCTCGGTAGCTTGCCGGGCTCTCCGAGAGGGGCGGAGGAATCGAACTCGGGTCGGCCATGTTGGCCGCTTGTAAGGCGAACGCCCTACCCGCTGTGCTATCGCTCCAGCTCTAGAGTTGAAGTAAAAAAAGTAAAATTTTACTTGAAGGTTTTTAAGGAAGGTGTGGGGAGAGGAAGAGAGAGAGAAGAGTGAGGAGGAGAGAGAAGAAAAGAGAGAGACATAGAGATAAAGAGAGAGAGCTAGAGAGAGTGAGAGAATAAATGAATAAATGAATGAGAATGTGGGCTTCTCCAAAGGCAAACTAAGCCACAGTCAGCCACAGTACACATCTCAAGAGGGAAGATGTGGGCAACACACGTGCTAGAATACCACATGTGCTGGGCCACGTGGGCACAAGCACATGGGGTCGGCAGCATATGCACTAGAACTTTCTACACATAGTATGTTATATCTGTATTATAGAGAAAAATTGAGATAGTCTGACGTTTTCCTTTATGATTTGTATTTCTTCCAATTGCCCAGTTTCTCTAGTAAGACTTCTAGAACTGCGATGAATACAAATGGCCGAGAGTGGCCCTCCCGTTGATCGTCGATTTGCTCGAGCGGGCCCAGTAACGTCTCCATTGGAGACTTTGTTGTTACTGTGTTTGGCATATCGAATACTCTCGGTAGCTTGCCAGGCTCTCCGAGAGGGGCGGAGGAATCGAACTCGGGTCAGCCATGTTGGCCGCTTGTAAGGCGAACGCCCTACCCGCTGTGCTATCGCTCCAGCCCAAATGGCCGAGAGTGGGAACACTTTTCTTGACATTTGAAATTTTTTGTTCCTTTTCATGGATTACCATAAATATTGTGGTAGGGATAGTTTGAGGGTACTCAGGCGTCACCAGGGATACACTCCCCAATGGGGTCCCCAATGCTGCTATGGTGGTGCAAGACAGGGATACACAGTGCTGGGATGCAGTTGCGAGTCTCCCACAAGGAAGCGTGTGTGCTGCGACTTCAACTGTCTCCTGAGCCCAAGCCCAGGTTTCTTTTTCATTTGATTTAATTTTGATCATGAAAAGATTTCGCATTTTCTGAGAGCCAAGTAGTATTCCATTGTAAATATATACCATAGTTTCTTCATTGGTCATTTGTAAACTGAACATCGCCTTATGTTACTTTATCTGCCAGTTAGGTCTACTGCCTGAATAAAAAATGTCCTTAAAATAACAAATACATGGCCGAGATTAGTACCAGGAATTTTGCTCCATGGCTTGGAGGCCAGCCACACATGCTAGAGGAAAAGGGAGCTCAGATAGAGAAGGGAGCACCAAATAAAGGGTGTTGGGAGGATCCTCCCAGGATGGAAAAAGCATGCTGAAAGTAGACTATAGACCAAACATGATTGCCACTCAATGCCTCTTTTTCAAACCACAGCACCCCAAAGGAGAGAGAGAACAAAAGGAAATGCCCTTCCACAGAGGCAGGGTGGGATGGGGAGATGGGGGGTGGGAGGGATACTGGGACCCATGGTGGTGGAAAATGGGCACTGGTGGAGGGATGGGTACTTGATCATTGTATAACTGAAACCCAAGCGCAAAATTCTGTAAGTCTACAACTGTACCTCATGGTGTCTCACTAATAAAAAATTTAAAAATAATAATAAATACATAGAATATTTGAGAAATTTGTTATCTAGACAACAGTGAAGACGTTACTGAGTAATACAAATATCCATCGTACCAAAATAGAAATATACCATAACTCATTGTAGACTCTAGGGAATTGTGTACACTCCCTAATTAGGGTTTTCTGTAAAAACAAAACTGCGAAATATCTTCCGGGCAAAGCCATTGATCAAAAATAGTTTTAGTGTGAGTGCCATAGCCATTTGTTTAGCTTAAGCAAGACTATCCCCTGTGCCGTAGTACAGTTCATCCAATCATTTTCAGAAACACATTTAAATGTTCTAATGTCCTATGGATTTTTCCCCTCCACTGGATTATATCCAAGTTAATGGGAACCATTAAATCTGCTTTCGTTTTTTTTGTCTCTCAACTGAGTTTCTTTGGTTGTTTCTTTTCAAATGCCTTTTCAGATATTTTATTTGTTCCGTCAGAGTCAGTTTAATTTAAAATTTTGCTTCCCCATGAAATACACAGCAAAACAAAAACACCTAACAGAGGGTAGGTGGATTGAATGTGGTCTCCGGGCTGGCCATGTACAGCATCGTATGAAAATGCATCTTGATGCAGTGTCTAATCTGCTGTGACAGTCAAGTTTTAAGTGATGCTCAAGGAAATGGAAGGATTGGCTCCACATATATCCCAACATGTACTGGTCTTCTGTCTGTTAACTTGCTAATGAACCATGATTGAGTAAAGTAATGAAGAGTTTACAGAGAGCCCCAGGAAACCAATTTCCAATTTTGCAACCAGCAGGCTTTAACTTCACTGCAGTCTTTGCTAATTTTCTCTGGAAGCAGACTAAGATACTAAGTGCCATTCCTGGCCTGTGATTCAGACAGACTTTTCTAACCCTTATATACTTTTCCAATAATGAATGTCTTTTCATAAAATCCATTCTATTTCTCCCCTTAGTTGTTATAGTCTGAATAGCCAGAAATTATTTCAACAAAAGACCATTGTTCATCGATTTGCTCAAGCCGGCACCAATGACATCTCACAACAAATTGTGAGACTTATTGTTACTGGTTTTGGCATATCAAATACGTCACCCGGAGCTTGCCAGGCTTTGGTGTGTGGGTGAGATACTCTCGGTAGCTTTCCGGGCTCTTCGAGAGAGGGGGGAAGGAATTTAACCCGGGTCTGCAGCATGCAAGGCAAATGCCCTACCAGCTGTGCTATCTATCGCTCCAGCCCAATTTATAGCAATATTAAGCTCAAGCGGGCCCAGTAATGTCTTCATATTTTTTTGAGACTTGTTGTTACTGTGTTTGGCATATTGAATATATCACGGATAGCTTGCCAGGCTCTGCCATGTGGGCGAGATACTCTCGGTAGCTTGCCGGGCTCTCCGAGAGGGGCGGAGGAATCGAACCTGGCTCGGCCAGTCTGGCTGCCTGCAAGGCAAACGCCCTACCACTGTGCTATTGCTCCAGTCCTAGCAATATTAAGCAAATAATAATAATAATTAATAATAATAATAATACAATCGTTTACATTTAGTTTTGATTCTCTGGTTTAAAAATTATTTTCTTTTAGGTGGTATGTTTGAGACATCTACATCTTGCTGTGCTCAGAATTTACTCCTGACTCTGTGCTTAGGAACCACTCTGAGAGGTGTTCTGGGGACCATTTCCGTTACCAGAGAACAAACCAGTATTGGATACTTGCAAGGCCAGTGCTTAGCCTCTGTAGTATATCTCTGGGTACAAAATCATTTTCAACGCCACCAATTTTAGAGTGCACTGAAATTCAATTCACTTACACATAACTCACTTACTATAATTTTTGATTTATAGTAAACTGCAAGGTCTAATGCTTAGTACCCTTTTTAAAATTAATGAAACTGCTGTGTAATAAAACATGGGATTGTTTACAGTTGGAACCTTCTAGCAGGTAAGACTGTGTCACTGATAGGAATACCTCTCCCCGGTAGCACACACGAAAGTCCCCATCCATAGCTATAAGCATACTGAATATGCTCATATGCCGCTTAATGATCATAATCTGCTTAAAAACACTGGACTCCTATAAATATTCAGGGGATGTAAGCATATTTCTCTCCAATTCTATGAAAATCGTCCACTCTTTCGCTCCTCAGAAAAGCACCAAAATACAATCCATGTCTATGCAGTCCCTTTCAAAGGGACTGTGCTCTCATTTAAAGGAGAGTGTAAGGGAAAGAAGCCTTTTAACTCTGACTTTAATGACTCAAAGAAGGAAATGTTAGCAAAGATAAGAAAAAAACTGGGCTCTTTAATGCTGGTGTGGTAAGGATGGGAGTCAGTATTCATCGATAATCACCAGCAGGTGAATGAAGCCATTTTCCTTCAGAGAAGGTTAAAAATCTTTTAACTGGAAGGCACCGTAAATAATAGGAATAATTCCTCCTTTTATTCTCACTGCCATTAACTCCTGCCTTTAAGAGTATCAGTAAATGATCACTCATCATCAAGAGCCTCTTCAGGTTAAATATATCAAAGAAATGGGAGTCTGTCAATAAGTTTTCAAGACATGAGTTATATGCTACTCAATTAGGAAAAAATAGAAAAAAACAAGGCTCTTTTTCTTTTTATCCTGTTACCATCTTAAAGGTGTAAATGCATCACCTTTATGCATCATCCAGATGAAAATGACTCCAGATACCTGACTCTAACAGCGCTCTCTGTGAAATCCTTTTCTACTTGTTCCACCTGAGTAACGACTGCCAGCCTCTAAGAGATCAAAATGTGAAGCTTCAGTGCCACCGGAAGACTCAAAGGCTCATCACCATTAACAAAGCCAGACCTATCTTTTGCACTTTTGTTGTTTGGGTATGCATATATCTATTTTAAATTATAATATACAAGAACGTGAAGCACGCAGACCTCAGAGTCTGAGTATTTGCAACACCCGTTTATCAATTTTAAATTCTTGTTTTTGCTTTTAGAGGCCCCTGCTTGTCCAGAGACCAGCCTAATAAATGCTGACACTCTTGGCTCAGTTTAATTAATAATAAGCAAGCTGTGTGGAAACACAGTGGGAGCACTCAAGCAGGGCCATGTAGTGCTCCAAGCACGCTACTGCCAATCAAGGATTGAGTCCAGCTTTCAAAGGCGCCCCGGGTAAGATATTTTGGCAAGGTCTCTACTGACATGACATTTTCATTGAAAGCTCTTTAGACTTGCTCTATAATAACTGCCTACACGTTATATAAATAATCCAATATTTTAAATGTGTTAACCTCTCTAGAATTTATAAATTTTTTTACACATTATTTTACATAACCTTAAGTGTGTGTGTGTGTGTGTGTGTGTGTTTCAACAAAAGTCAGAATAGAAACAACAACAACAACAAAAAAAAACCCACTTATTTATTCAACACTATAAAGCTGAAGAAAAAGTCTGGATTTGAATCCAGGTTTTCACCTCCAACCCTGTATCTTTCACTTTGAGCTGGAGTGGGGAGGGTTAGAGCTCTATCAACAGAGCTGTGAGATCACATCTGATGCTGCTCGGGGGACCATGAGATGCAGGGGCTCAAACCTGGCCTCTCACATGCAAAGCGAGTGCGCCAGCCCATCATCACTTCCCCCAGTCTTTCATTTCCAAAGTATCTTTCTAGAAAGTTCAAGGACAGGTATACATAATTATGATCATTGTATATGTCAGTGGTCACCACAGGACAGGCTATATAACCTTGGCAGCTTTAGAATTTTATCTTTGCGTAGAAATTATTTGACTAAAAATGCCTTAACAAATGTTAACTGAATGTGTCAGAGCATAGACTTACAAGAAATTACTTTACTATAATGGTTTTACTTGTATCATGTGACCTGGAATTCCAAATACGTGCTAGTGCAAACATTTCCACTCCTCATTGTTCTTTAACTTGCCACCGAAATTCAATGAGTAGAACTTAGTGCTTCTCACGGTAGGCAGACTTGGTGCTAACAACAGCAAACGTTATAGGACATCACTGGGGTCCAAAAACATGAGAGAATGATCGCTAAATGAAAGGTACCCCAAAAGAGAACAATGTAGTAAAAGGAGAGGCAATAATTCAAGGGCATTTTCTTAAGAGAACAAGTACAATTTCTGATAAAATACCATGACCTTTCTGAGTAAAGAAAAGATGTTGATCATGTTCAGTAACACAAATGTCAGTGAAATTAGGAAAATTCTTAATATTTAACAGCAACAAAGTGAACACTGCATATTCTTGCTATTTTAATTTTTTTGCATTAGGATCAGCAGAACTGAATTTGCTCTGAATTATCCACAAACACATTTGGTCTGTCTTCCAATGTCTTTTTGTATCACTAATCCAAAAGTTCAGTGTTTGTTGGTAGAACTGACATTTGAGTTATAACTCTTCTCTACATACCTATGCTAACACATGCTAGCAAAGATATTAAAATATTTTCCCTTCTACTCCAATCACCGAAAGCAGATGTTTCTCAACCTCTTTCCTACCATGTTCCTTCTAGTTTTGTTTCCTTTCTGTAATCCCCTGCCCTGCTGGTTAGTCCCCTAATCTTATGTTTTGTGCCCCATGATGTATGAAATTTTAACCTGTGGTCACCCTGAATATTCTTGGGAGCCCATAGAAGGGCTCCTTGAACTCTAGATAAATAACACTGAATTAAAGCAGCAAAAGATGCAAACTCTTGTGAAAGGTGACAAGATGATTCAGCCATAAAGACAGAACAGAATTGTGACTTCTATATTTTGAATGAAGAATTACTCTAAAAATAACAATTATAACAATACCCATTTATTAAAATCAGCGAAATCTGTATTCTCAGACATTCAACAGAAAATGTTTTTGCTCCACTGGTAAACTTGACAGAAATCCCTATAAAAGTACATCCTGCAGCGAGCAGAAGGTCAAAGAGCTAAGGTAGAATAAACTATAAATATTAGACAAAAGTCAATTTGCAAAACTGACATAACCATAGGATAACCGACAAAATTGAACAAAGATACAAATACTCCTGATCATAGACTTTTATTTTTATAATACCATGGTCTATTTTTTTGTGTAATTTTATAAAGACTATGTTTTCTACACAAATCCCCTACTGCTAATTGAAAATGTATTTTGAAGGAAATGCATCAGTGAAACACTATTCATTTCCAGTAACAGATTCAATGACATTTGCAGAAATAGCTCTCCATTATCTACATTGTATTACTTGGTAAATTTAGCAGAAAGAAGAGGATGGAAAAATATGAAAACACAAAATGTGAAAATAATGAAACTTTAATGTAGCACAAAAACTGTGACAGATGTAAAGCCACAAAGAGTCATTAAATTCTTCCCAGTCCATCTCTTTTTATCTCTCTCATCCTTTCACTATCAATTATTCCTAATGTTGTTCCCTTTTTATAACTAGACTTATGGAAGCAACAGTAACTTATACAGCTTACTTGTGATCTTTCCATCATTCAGTATGGAATTTTTCTGATTGAATAACATGATAGTTATTCTATATAGTTTTTGTCACTTTGGTAGCTATATGTTTATTTTTACATTTATTTTTAAAAAGACTAATGTATTTAGTTACCTTTTAGGTAACTGACTCATCACAAATGCAGCCATTGTTTCTCAGACTCACAACATATTGCAGTATGAGCTATATTGGTCTTTTTAGCATGGATCAATGATTATGAAAAGAGCTCTAAGCTGTACTCATTTGTCATTGTCAGCTATAGATAGCTACCTAAATATATTGAAAATAAAATTACGCTGGAAGAACCTGATGCTATCAGCTCTATTTAAGTTGATAAGAATTATTCAGTCATTAGTGTTGAATTTAATTTGTTGTAGCTGGCAAAAGCAGACCTTTAGTTACAGCAA
Source organism: Sorex fumeus (assembly GCF_029834395.1). Classification (NCBI taxonomy): domain Eukaryota; kingdom Metazoa; phylum Chordata; class Mammalia; order Eulipotyphla; family Soricidae; genus Sorex; species Sorex fumeus. Next base: position 1,241,282 of record NW_026606181.1, on the reverse strand, counting down.
TTCTTAAAGCTATTAGCCTATATATATATATATATATATAGCAAACATACCCTACAATAGAAACCCCCCCCCACCCGGGGGAATCCTATATATCACTATTCTGCTTTCTAACACTTTAAATATGTCTCCTAATCCTACACAATCACGATAAAAGACTAGGAAGGTACCATATGGATCAGTGTTGATAATCACATGTTTTTCAATGATGGCAACACCCAAGTATTTTGTTCTCTAATGGACCTGTGAATTAGAAAGGGTCAGGTATGAACAGAGGATGAATACTATAAAGAGCAAGAGATGGAACTATCTGAAACCAAAAACTTCCTTTATCCATATCATCCTTTGTATTGGTCTTAAATTGAAGAGTGCACTTCCTGGAAACTCTCCAATGTTTGAACCACTTCAGGAAGAACAAAGAGTAGTTGAGAACAGGTGTCTCATAATTGATCTCAGGTCTGGAACACATTCACTATGACTTTAGGAAATTTTCTTATGCTCTAATAATATGTGCAGTGGACTCATTCCTTATAAGAAAAAAATTGGATTCTAAAATCAATGTCAAAAATCCTTGAATGTGAAAATTACTGTCGGAAGTTTGTGGGTAATTTTCTCTTTGGTGCCTTATAAATTGTTTTCTTCAAGTTCTTCCCTAGGCATTTTGACAAAGCTTTCTTAGCCTGTGAGATATGTTTCAATTCTTGCCAATGATATTGGTGATGAAATCCTTAAAATTACTCACAAACATTTTTCATGCCTCTTGCCACTAATTATTTCAGATACCTTTGAGGCAGTGTGCTGATTCAGATTTAAACAATTCATAAGGAAAAATTTCACTACCGTGACCATTATTTTTTGATTTCTCATCTAATGAAGTAGAGTTTCTTCAGCTGAAAATGACAGTAACACCCACAAATTATTTAGACAGTTTGTAGGATGGGTAGACAGTTTTAAGAATAGAGAAACAGCCTATGACATATGTGGATAGTTGGATGTCAATGGGGTCCTGAAACAGAATTGTCAAGATTAGCAAGTATTAGGAAACAATGTCACCATTTGATTGAGGGGGATCTACGCATTATTAGTTTGCATATTTCTTTATAATATGCACATTCTCTCTGTTCTCTGAAAGCTAGATTCTCCTTTGTTCTGAAAGGATCATGTATCATCAGTGACTCGCCCCAAATCAATGACTCAAATGAAGGCTGTTATCTTTGGTTCAGAAATTCAGGAAATAAAGAAAATAAAATATTAGCAAGCTGGGTTCGATAGATGGGAATTGTGTGGTATAAATATGGTACAAGTTGTGGGAAAGTGCAGTTAGGACAGAAAAGGGACCACTATGAAAATGATCACTCAGGGCAAGAACTGAGTGATTAAAGGCGATAAATGTATATACATTTATATATATATAAATGTATATACCTTTGTATATACATGATAGCCTTTCAGTAACTATATTGCAAATAGTAGTGTTTCAAAGGAGAGGGAGAAGAAGAGGGAGGTGGGGAAAGAGAGAGAGAGAGAAAGAGAGAGAGAGAGAGGAGAGAGAGCAGAAATGTCTGTCAAAGAGGCACAGGAGAGAAATGAGACATCTGCTAACAGAGAAATGCACACTGGTGAAGGGATGGATACTGGAGCATTGTACGACTGGAATCTTGTAACTGCATATCTCAAGGTTATACAAAATCACAAATCACAAATCATCCTGTTAATCATCGATTGCCTCGAGCAGGCCCCAGTAACGTCTCCTTCATCCTAGCCCTGAGATTATATTCAAGGCTCTTCAGGAGAATGAGACCCATCAAGGTTATACAATTTTTTAAAATGAAAAAAAAAGTTTGCAAGTGTTTAGTTATATTGAAAAGAAACACTTTTCAAAGAAAAATTATGGGTAAGGCATATGCTTCCGGATATCCAAAATATTATTTTTTTCAAAATAATATCAATAGCAGATCCTTTCATATCTAAAATATAAATACTTGGAAGAATTTCTCAAGGAGCGGTTAGGAAAAAAAAAGTTAAAACAGTTGCTCTTAAGAATTTTGTAAAGTAGAAATTAAGAAATGGAAATTCAGCTTTTTAATTCCTCTAAATATGATAACCATTGGCAACTGAACTCTTAAATCTACACAGATATCAGAACACCAGAGGACAAAAATACATTTTAAATTACCTAAATAACTTCATGAGAAACTACCTCTGAGGTGCTATTCAAATATAGCCTGGTTTTGTTTATACTTAAATAAGTTGGTACACTTCTTTTCTAATGACAATATTGGTTTTAAAACCCAAAGCAGTCAATCAGAAATAATAGCCTGTTTCTAAAACAAAGTATGAATCTTTAAAATCCTCAAATGTGTAATAATAAGTTGTCTATCATGCCTGCAGAAAAATATTTCATTTTGATAAATAGTCACAAGAATGTAAGATTGCATATTTTGGGAATTTATGACAACAGTTTTTTACCCTGTGAATGGGCTGCTGAATGTCTAGAAATTACATTTTCATATAAATTGCATTTTTCAAAAAAAAAATCACATGATTTATCCCGTTTAAACAAATCAAGAACACACTAGGATATTCTAATTCAATGTATGCATTAGCTTTATTCCCTCCAGTCACAACTTTTTCCAGACTTACTTAAACAGTTAATATTTTTTCAAGAATAAAATATATCTGAATACAAGAGCAATTCAACAATATGCCATTAACTCTTCACTATTCATGGCTTAGCACAGTGAGGAGAATGCTGTAAATTATTAAGCTGTTTTTTTCTGACATTTATGATAATGCTTTAGTTTAAAATAATGTTTTCTCCTACAATGTATAACTATCTCTGAGAACCTATTAGTTTCACATAATAATCATATATTTGCATAATATACAGTGACAATTTTAATTTCTTTTTTTCTATCTTTAATAAAACCTGGATAAGGATTGTAAGTGATCTGATAGGTCTCTTAATAACTGCTACAGTTACTTAGTGTTTATTATGTGGCATTCACTGTCCTGTTCACTGTCCAAAATAATTGTGTGAAGTAAATAGAATTTAGAGATGAGAAAATAAAACTTCAAGAACAGGGACCAAAATCTTACAGCTATTAATTAGTAGAGTCAAGATAACACACAGGTGTAGAACTTCAAAACCTGTACAGAGATTCTCTTACATTTTGTGAGCCCATAATTGGTTTTTTTTTTAATAACAACAACAAAAAAATTAATAGGGACTGAAGATATAATACAGTAGGTCTGGTTCTTCCCTTGACTTGGTATTGAATGCAGCTGACCTGAGTTCAATACCTGGCACCACATATAGTCCCCCAAGTCCCACCAAGAATGACCCCTGAATGCAGAGTCAGAAGTAAGCCTTAAACAGAGGCAGGTGAGGTTCAAAGGCCAATAAGAATCTCATAAAAATAAAACTAGGAATAATTATTTCTGGATTAACTAGATAAAAGAAAGGACACTGTGATCATTAGTTGCTAGGCTGTTTCTTCCTCAGAATATTAAAAGAATTGTACAGTGAAGCATAGAATTTGTACAACTGGGTCTGAGCTAATGTGATTCCTTTTTCAGTGAGAATGTCTTCTTAGTCCCTGTTCTTATTTTTAAGACCCAAAAGAAACAAAAGAATGGGGAAAAACAAGTCTTCTCTCTCTAGATATCACCTAAGTCAGGGAACTGAGGCAGATCATGTGGCCTCAACTGTGCCTTCTGTGGAGTAAGACCCAGCAGCTGGACTCTTAACTGTGACTCCACTCCATGGAGCCCACCGCACAGAGCCAGCCAAGAACATTTTACAAACTTCAAAGTCTCAATTTTATCATAACATGAAGTCTTCAGTATACTTTTGGGGTCAATTTGTGCGAATTTTAAGTGGAAATATTTAATACCTATGATATCACTGTATCACCGTCACCCCGTTGTTCATCGATTTACTCGAGTGGGCACCAGTAACGTCTTCATTCATCCCAGTCCTGAGATTTTAGCAGCCTCTCCTTACTCGTCTTTCCCAATATTGCCATATTGGAGGCTCTTACAGGGTCAGAGGAATGAGACCCGTTATTGTTAACTGTTTTTGGCATATCGAAAATGACCCGAGTAGCTTGCCAGGCTCTGCTGTGCAGGATATGTGATATATATATATATATATATATATATATATATATATGTGTGTATATATATATATATTGCTATCAATTCCACCCTTAAATAGGCATCAAGAGTTTTCAATTTAGATTATCTCCTTGTGATTGCTAAACTTTTCCCAAGCCTGGTATGTTTAGAATATTTCATTTTACATGTTCCTAGAACAAGCAGATGCCATTGGGCTACGCTAGCACGCAACAGGGATGAATAGAGACGCTGCTGGCACCTGCTCGAGTAAATTGAAGAGTATCGGGGTATCAAGTGATCAAGTGATCAAGTGAGGAAACCATTAGAATGACCTCTTAAGTTCAGTAAAAAATATTCATACCGCATTGTCATCTGACCTAGTTATCATATTCTTATGAATTGGGAGTAATGTGTCCTTATAATAATTCCTTATAAGGAATTATCCTTAATGAGATCATCAACGGTTGAGCAGCAGCCTAATGATAGACCAAAGGTCACTCACCTCATAGCCTCAAGCTGCTGGTGTTTTATTTAGACTGGGCTGGGCTCGAGATGTGATAGAGAATTCACATGCCTAGCATGTGAGAGGCCTCTATTCTCATTCCCAGCATCACAGAGTCCCTTGAGCATTGCTGGGTATAGCCCTGGGAGCCCCCAAGCTCTGCTAGACTAAGCACTACCACGATTGACCCTTCTCCTGAGGGACCTTCTACAAGGGACCTTCCAAAATGAATTAAAAAGTACACACATGTACACATATACACACATTCACTCACACACACACATACGTGCACACACACATACACACTGATGATGATGATAACTAGATTCTATCCTACCTTTATACTCAGAACAGAAAATATGATCAACAGAGTCTCGAATGTAATACTTTCTGAGAGCTAGATCCATCAAAGAAAATCACCCCTGGAGTTGAAAGAAAGGGCATGAGTAAATTGGTGTCACCTTCTTATTTCTCCATATTAGTTTTATAAGATAGGTAGGCCTTGTCTTTTTTAAAGGATATGATCTAAAGCTTGTTCAATTTAATTTATGTGCAATGTTGTCATAGGGTTGGTGACTTGGTATAGAATCCAGTCTGTAACATCAAAATATCTTACGCCCTAAGTTTTTTTGGCTGACCTCAAGACTGACTTGAATGTTATATACTTCTCTTCATTATATTTAATTTGACATAATATTGTTTAAAATGATGTGTACCATGCAGCATCTATTACACATTTATACCACAGCCAATATGCTCCTCAATTCAGAAGCTGTTAGTTTTATATATCCAGTACCTTCTTTTCACCATGATGGGTAAAATTGGAAGAAAGGCTTAGAAATGCGGACACAGTGTATGCTAGGAGAGCAAAGACCCTAACTACTCAACACAACTCTTAATAGATCATTACTTCAGATATAAACAATATAATGGATGGAAAAAAATCACTTCTTTCCCCCTGTGCTCATTAAACAGCTAGATCTAGTTATTCTGATAGATAACTTGTAACAATAATTTCATTTTGAATTACTTATCAATTATCATCATAATATACATACATATACACATACATACATACACTTATATATATATATATACATACATACATATATTCTTTAAAGCTCCTGAAAACACTTCTTCAAAGTTTAGCTAGGACAATTTTCAATTCCCTGTTTATCTGTTCATCTAAATATTGCATTTGTTTTAAAAGACTATACTAAAACTGTTAATACAAGAAAATTTTCCAATGAAAAATATCATAGCTGCGTTAATATTTCTTATCAAAAATACAAGACACTTGGGAATTTACTTATACATTTATTACTAATATCACTGTTAGTCTTCATTTAGGTTTGGTGTTCTTAAAAGAAAATTCTTATACATTTAAGTACTATAGGTATGACAATGGTAGAACATAAAATCTCAAATATTTCAGTGGTATAATGTCTGAACTTATAGACTCTAGTCCAGAAAAGATCCTCTTATATGAAGAAAGCTAATCTTTCTTTAATGAGGTAACTGTTCAAATAAGACACAAATCTGATGACCAATGAGGTGATAGATTTCATCTAATCTAGTGTCTTAACAAAGGCAAACATAGAGGAGAATAAAAATCCCAGTAACTATATTCATCATTTATTCAGTACTGAAACTGCTCAGAGCCTGGTATAACCAGACCATCAAAAAAATCGCACTCCCAAATATAATCTATAATCTACTAGCAGTGAAATTCTGGGCAGCTAATGTTCAAATGATGAGGGAAAAAATAGGGTTTCCTAATGCCTAAGGAAGTCTAGCTATAAAATGATAAGGGAAACTGAATCACACTACCTAACTAAAGTATGTATTAAAGACAAAGAGCAACACCTGAAAAAGAAAAACCCAAAGCTGGACTAAGGTGATGATTAAGAATTAAACTGCGTTGGAGGAGATTCAGCTAAGGGAAAAATCTATTTTCAACAGTCTGTGTCTGTGTCAAATATTACTTGCATAAGGAGTGACTGTTCGCACTGTTCACAATGGCCAAAATCTGGAAACAACCAAGTGTCTGAAAACAGAAAACTGGTTAAAGAAACTGTGGTACATCTACACAATGGAATACTATGAAGCTGTTAGGAAAGAAGAAGGCAAGCGATTTTCTTAGAAGTGAATGGACATGGAGAGTATCATGCTAAGTGAAATGAATCAGAGAGGGACAGGCATAGAATGATTGCGATCATTTGTGGGATATAAAATAACATAATATGAGACTAACACTCAAGGAGAGTAGACACAAAGGCCAGGAATATTGCTTCATGGTTGGAAACCTGCCTCAGGAACTGGAGGAGAAGGCAGCTGGGATAGAGAAGGGATCACTAAATCAATGATGATTCGAGGGATCACTAGGGATGGGAGACGTGTGCTGAAAGTAGATAAAGGACCAAACATGACAGCCTCTCAGTATCTGTATTGCAAACCATAATGTCCCAAAGTAGAAAGAGAGTCACTGTCACTGTCCTCCTGTTGTTCACCAATTTGCTCGAGCGGGCCCAGTAATGTCTCTATTTTTTTGAGACTTGTTGTTACTGGGTTTGGCATATTGAATACATCACGGGGAGCTTGCCAGGCTTTGCTGTGCGGCGAGATGCTCTCTGTAGCTTTCCAGGATCTCCGAGAGGGGCGGAGGAATCGAACCCAGCTTGGCTGGGCTGGCTTCAAGGCAAACACCCTAACGCTGTGCTATTGCTAAAGCCCAGAGAGAGAGTACGGGAGAAATTTTCTGCCATAGAGGCAGGGGAGGAGTGGGATGGTGGTGGTGGGGTAGTTACTGGGGACATTGGTGGTGGAAAATGTGCACTGGTGGAGGGAAGGGTGTTAGATCATTATAAGACTGAAACACAAACATGAAACCTTTATAAGTGTTGCTCGCAGTGATTCAATAAAAAAAATGATAAAAAAAGAAAAGAAAGTGGGTGTTCAGTGCTTTAGAAAACAGATCTTGAAGAATATGCTAGAATAGAGGAGAATCAGCACAACAATTTTGACTCAGATGCTCAAAGCCCGACTGACTTAAAGAATGAGGGCCAAAGACAGCCTACAGAATGGGAAAGGATATTCACCAAAAACACATCCGACAAGGGGTTGATATCAAGGATATACAAGGTACTGGTTGAACTCCACAAGAAGAAATCACCCAACCCCATCAAAAAATGGGGCGAGGAAATGAATAGAAACTTCTGCAAAGAAGAAATCCGAATGGCAAAAAGGCACATGAGAAAATGCTGTACATCACTAATCATCAGAGAGATGCAGATCAAAACAACAATGAGATATCATTTTACACCACAGAGACTGGCCCACATCCACAAGAACAAAAGCAACAGGTGCTGGCGCGGATGTGGCGAGAAAGGGACCCTCCTTCACTGCTGGTGGGAAAGCTGGCTGGTCCAACCCTTTTGGAAAACAGTATGGACAATTCTCATTTTTCATTTCATTTCATTTCATCATCCTGTTATTCGTCGATTGCCTCAAGCAGGCCGCAGTAACGTCTCTTTCATCCTAGCCCTGAGATTATATTCAAGGCTCCTTAGGACAATGAGACCCATCATTGTTACTGGTATTTGGCATATTTGGTACGCCACGGGGAGTTTGCCAGACTCTGCCCTGTTGGCAGGCTACATTCAATAGCCTGCAAGTTTGTCCAAAGTAGGAAGGAGAAAATAAGATGTCATAAAAGATGTCCTGATAAGATGTTCCGGGAGCTGGATTTTATAGTCTCTGAGTCTTGGCCGTTGATGGGATTACACAGCGCCAGGGGGCCAGGTGGTGGGTGTGACCCCCGGCTACTGGAATTTGGAGGATCTGGGTGGAGGATGCTCGACTCCAATCCGAGTAGGCTGGGAGATCTCGGCCCCGGAACCCGCGTGGATTTGTCCCTCTGCCAGTACCTTCATGTGTGATTCTCAAAAAATTAGAATTTGATCTCCCATTTGACCCAGCTATAGCATTCCTGGGAATATATCCCAGAGAGGCAAAAAGGTATAGTCGAAGTGACATCTGCACTTGTTTGTTCATTGCAGCACTCTTTACAATAGCCAGAAACTGGAAGAAACCTGAGTGCCCAAGAACAGATGACTGGTTAAAGAAACTTTGGTACATCTACACAATGGAGTACTATGTAGCTGTTAGAAAAGATGAAGTTGGCCATCTTTGAAGCGTTCAGAATAAGGAACACATGGAGGGTGCGGGATCCCGGAGGAAAAGAAAAAAGAAAAAACAGGTTCCAAAAAGAGCCGAGAGCACCGGCAAGTTCCAGATGGAGTAGGCGCCGCATCCCGCCTCCCCCAGATGGAACCCCGGTGACCAGAAGCCTCTACAAACACAGCTCGAGTATGCGGGAACGAGGACTTTTTCTCAAATCTGCCGGACTACACCTCCCAGGTAACCTCTGATTCCGGAAGTCACGCCCACAGCCCGCCCCCCAGCGCCATCTTTGAAGCGTTCAGAATAAGGAACACATGGAGGGTGCGGGATCCCGGAGGAAAAGAAAAAAGAAAAAACAGGTTCCAAAAAGAGCCGAGAGCACCGGCAAGTTCCAGATGGAGTAGGCGCCGCATCCCGCCTCCCCCAGATGGAACCCCGGTGACCAGAAGCCTCTACAAACACAGCCCGAGTATGCGGGAACGAGGACTTTTTCTCAAAACCGCGCGGCCGCTTACGCGGCCGCGCGACATCTATGTACAAAGTGATCAATGAGAAGTAAACCACCCAATCTTTCTCCCTGAAAATCAGAGTTAAGTTTGGAGCATGGCCACAGCCCCAGAAACACAAGGACTTAATGCAGAAACCAGCAGCTTAGAGCAGAAAAGTGAACGGACAATGAGTTAACCCAGACCATCATTTCTGCCCAGAGGGGAAAGGGTGTTGTCCCATTCGCCCTCTCTTCTCTGGAAAGAAGGATGGTGGCCGCATGGGAGCCTTGTGGACAGCAGGTATGAGCCGGGGTGTGGGGGGCGACTAAATCTTCACGAGAAGGGGGGCATTCCGGTCCGTCCTTCACGCCCTACCGAGGTCAACAGTTGCCCCCCACGAGCGGCTCCCCAGCACGGCCACAGTCCCAGAAGCACAAGGACTTAATGCAGAACCCGGCAGCTTGGAGCAGAAAAGTGAAAGGACTATGCGTTAATCCAGGCCATCAAGTCTGCCGGAGGGGAAAGGGTGTTGCCCCATTCGCCCTCTCTTCTCTGGAAAGAAGGATGGCGGCCGCATGGGAGCCTTGTGGACAGCAGGTATGAGCCGGGGGTGTGGGGGCGACTAAAACCTCATGGGAAGGGGGGCGTTCCCCTCCGTCCTTCACGCCCTACCGAGGTCACCAGTTGCCCCCCCACGAGCGGCTCTCCAGCACGGCCACAGCCCCAGAAGCACAAGGGCTTAATGCAGAACCCAGCAGCTTGGAGCAGAAAAGTGAAAGGACTATGCGTTAATCCAGGCAATCATTTCTGCCCAGAGGGGAAAGGGTGTTGCTCCCTTCCGCCCTCCTCCCTCTGGAAAGAAAGATGGCGGCCACATGGGAGCCTTGTGGACAGCAGGTATGAGCCGGGAGTGTGGGGGCGACTAAAACCTCATGGGAAGGGGGGCGTTCCAGTCCGTCCTTCACGCCCTACCGAGGTCACCAGTCGCCCCTCACGAGCGGCTCTCCAGCACGGCCACGGCCCCAGAAGCACAAGGACTTAATGCAGAACCCAGCAGCTTGGAGCAGAAAAGTAAACGGACTATGCATTGACCCAGGCCATCAAGTCTGCCGGAGGGGAAAGGGTGTTGCCCCATTCGCCCTCTCCTCTCTGGAAAGAAAGATGGCGGCCACATAGGAGCCTTGTGGACAGCAGGTATGAGCCGGGAGTGTGGGGGCGACTAAAACCTCATGGGAAGGGGGGCGTTCCGGTCCGTCCTTCACGCCCTACCGAGGTCACCAGTTGCCCCCCACGAGCGGCTCTCCAGCACGGCCACAGCCCCAGAAGCACAAGGGCTTAATGCAGAACCCAGCAGCTTGGAGCAGAAAAGTGAACGGACTGTGCATTGATCCAGGCCATCGAGTCTGCCGGAGGGGAAAGGGTGTTGCCCCATTCGCCCTCTCCTCTCTGGAAAGAAAGATGGCGGCCACATGGGAGCCTTGTGTACAGCAGGTATGAGCCGGGAGTGTGGGGGCGACTAAAGCCTCATGGGAAGGGGGGCGTTTCGGTCTGCCCTTCATGCCCTACCGAGGCCACCAGTTGCCCCCACGAGCGGCTCTCCAGCACGGCCACAGCCCCAGAAGCACAATGACCTAATGCAGAACCCAGCAGCTTGGAGCAGAAAAGTGAAAGGACTATGCGTTAATCCAGGCCATCATGTCTGTCCGGAGGGGAAAGGGTGTTTGTCCCTTCTGCCCTCCTCCCTCTGGAAAGAAAGATGGCGGCCGTATGGGAGCCTTGTGGACAGCAGGTATGAGCCGGGGGTGTGGGGGCGACTAAAACCTCATGGGAAGGGGGGCGTTCTGGTCCGTCCTTCACCCCCTACCGAGGTCACCAGTTGCCCCCTGCGAGCGGCTCTCCAGCATGGCCACGGCCCCAGAAGCACAAGGACTTAATGCAGAACCCAGCAGCTTGGAGCAGAAAAGTGAATGGACTATGCATTGATCCAGGCCATCAAGTCTGCCGGAGGGGAAAGGGTGTTGCCCCATTCGCCCTCTCCTCTCTGGAAAGAAAGATGGCGGCCACATGGGAGCCTTGTGGACAGCAGGTATGAGCCGGGAGTGTGGGGGCGACTAAAACCTCAGGGGAAGGGGGGCGTTTCGCTCCGCCCTTCACGCCCTACCGAGGCCACCGGTGGCCCCCCGCGAGCGGCTCTCCAGCACGGCCAGAACTCCAGAACACAGAAACCAATCTCTTAACTATCTGACTTTCAGTAGAAATACTTCCAGGGTCAATAGGTAAAAGAGCAGAAATCCAAAACCAACATTTAATTCTTGAACCCAGCCGTAGAGAGCAAATCACTTCACAATGCTTTTTCAGCATGTCTGATTTGGGGGGGGGGGGTAAACTCTGGGTAATAGTGGTGAATCTTTTATTGAAACAATGAATCTAATCAAAGCAGATAGAGTGTTAACTAGAATGCATCTGCCTCACAGGGACGGGGAGGGGTGGGGGGTGGGGTTTTATTGGGGTTCTTCATGGTAAAAATAAGTATTGGTAAAGGGAAATGTGTTTGATATTTGCATGACTGAGACATAAACCTGAAAGCTTTGTAACCTTTCCCACAGTGATTCAATAAATAAATAAATAAAATTAAAAAAAAAAAAAAAAAAAAAAAAAAGAAAAGATGAAGTTATGAAATTTACATCCAAGTGGTACTACATGGAAAGTATCATGTTAAGCGAAATGAGTCAGAAAGAGCGGGATAGACACAGAAAGATTGCATTCATCTGGGGAACATAAAGCAACAAAACGGGAGACTAACACCCAGGAATGGCTGAGATTAGTACCAGGAATTTTGCTCCATGACTTGAAGGCCAGCCACACGTGCTAGGTGAAAAGGAAGCTCAGATAGAGAAGAGAGCACCAAATAAAGGGTGTTGTGAGGACCCGCCCAGGGTGGGAGAAGCATGCTAAAAGTAGTCTATAGACCAAACATGGTTGCCATTCAATGCCTCTCTTGCAAAACACAGTACCCAAAAGAAGAGAGAGAGAACAAGGGGGAATGCCCAGCCACAGAGGCAGGGTGGGACGGGGGGATGGGAGGTGGGAGGGATGCTGGGACCCGTGGTGGTGGAGGATGGGCACTGGTGGAGGGATGGGTACTTGATCATTGTATAACTGAAACCCAAGCACAAAAATTTATAAGTCTATAACTGTACCTCATGGTGTTTCACTAATTAAAATAAAAAAAAAGAAAGAAAGAGGGCCCAGTAAACCAAAAGACTAGATGTATAAACTCTCTCATGGTCTGCAACCAAGATTCACTTTTCTTCACTTCCTTCCACACCCAACTCATACATACATATTTTTCAGCGGAATACATCTTTCAGAGTTGAATGCCAACAAAGGAAACATAGGTACATAAGTGTTTATGTTGGAGGGCAGGGAAATCCTCTGTGTTCAGATTTCATCAGTCTTTTACCTCTCACACCCAAATCCTCTTTTTATAAAGGACGATGCAAATGGTCGGCTCAAGATAGGAAGTATGTTATGAGCAGGCTTTGAATGTAAATCAGTACTACTACAACTCAGCAAGTTGCACTTAAATTTGCCATCTTTTATAGCATTGCTAGCACATTTATTTAACATAATTATGCAGGGTGTCACAAAAGTTGTCAATTCTCTCTCTTCTAAACTAATTGAAATCCAGCATAGAATTGGTCCACTCCAAATTGCTGTCACTGTCACTGTCCTCCCATTGTTCATCAATTTGCTCAAGCGGGCCCAGTAACGTCTCCATTGGAGACTTTGTTGTTACTGCGTTTGGCATATCGAATACGTCACGGTGAGCTTGCCAGGCTCCGCCATGCGGGCAAGATACTCTCGTTAGTTTGCCGGGCTCTCCAAGAAGGGCAGAAGATCGAACCCAGGTTGGCCATGTTGGCCACTTGTAAGACAAACGCCCTACCACTGTGCTATAGCTCCAGCCCTCCAAATTGCTAGTAAGACTTAAACTAAAAAGTCCCTCTTATTAACATTTGAATTGAGTCAAAACATTGTAGTGAGAGGTTTTCCCATTTGATTGCTTTACTTTCAAATAATAAACAGCACAATGAAGTTTACATCTAAATAGAACTTTTGTAGGGTGAAAGATAGGAGCAAGTGGTCCAGCAGCCCACAACGGATCTAATGATTCCAATGCCATCCAGATGCTACTCTTCCTTGACAAATTTCATCTCTCCTTCTCTCAAGCCAGCTGTTATCAGGGAACCAAAGTTGCAACTGAAACTATTAACATCTTATTAGTATTGTCAAGAAAATATAAAACTAAGATTTCTTTTTTAGGATTGAAAATTTACAGATATGATTGTTCCTAGTTGGCTCTTATTAATTTTAAATATTACAGTCAACTACCATAGTTCAGGAGGAGACATTAAGATGATTGACTTCTTCCATTTTAGTCAGAAATTATGTCCATTTCCAGAAGAATCATAGTTTCTTCATGGCCACCTGGAAGTTTTCATGATCAAGGGAACCACCCCATGTTTTATCTACCACAGACACATTGATAGTTCAGGAACTAGATCTGAGTAAATAAATTTGAATTTATTAGGAAGGACAGAAGGTGTTGACTAACTTCAAAGAACATAGTAACTCACACTACATAAGAAAGAGAGTGGTTTACAATCTTTTGTAAAGATTGCTTTAGTGAAAATAAAAGATGTGAAACTTGTGAAAGTATTCAAGACATCTGAATGTTTAAAAAATTTGCTGAACAATTATAAATTCATCCTGTGTCTTTGTCAAAGTTTTCCTCTATTTTAAATTAAAGAGCATAAATTAACACCTGATAAGACAAAACAGCTGAAACACAAAACACAACCATAGAATGTTGTCAAATAAAGATGCCATCTGTAATACGTTTTCAGAAAAGGCAAGTCATTCACTTTAACCAACATTTAGGAAATAGCCATCACATATTGGATGGTGGAAGGATAAAGAAAATAATGTAGTAAGTAGCCATATGAAAATATTTGGAATTAGATATCATGGCAGAGCCTGGCAAGCTCCCCGTGACATACTCGATATGCCAAACACAGTAACAAGTCTCATGATGGAGACGTTACGGGGCCTGCTAGAGCAAATCGATGAACAATGGGAGGACCGTGACTGTGACCGTGCCTGTGATATATGAGGAGATGTTAAATAACCCTATTTTGAAGTTAAATAAATCATAACAAATTAAATTAAATATTCAAATAATTTCACTTCATTTTTTCATTTCATCATCCTGTTATTCGTCGATTGCCTTGAGCAGGCCCCAGTAACGTCTCTTTCATCCTAACCCTGAGATTATATTCAAGGCTCTTTAGGACAATGAGACCCATCATTGTTAACTGGTATTTGGCATATTTGGTGCGCCACGGGGAGTTTGCCAGACTCTGCCCTGTGGGCAGGCTACATTCGATAGCCTGCAAGTTTGTCCAAAGTAGGAATGAGATAATAAGATGTCATAAAAGATGTCCTGATAAGATGTTCCAGGAGCTGGATTTTATAGTCTCTGAGTCTTGGCCGTTGATGGGATTACACGGCGCCAGGGGGCCAGGTGGTGGGTGTGACCCCCACCTACTGGAATTTGGAGGATCTGGGTGGAGGATGCTCGACTCCAACCCAAGTAGGCTTGGAGATCTCAGCCCCGGAACCCGCGTGGCTTTGTCCCTCTGCCAGTACCTTCATTCAAATAATTAATATACAACATTAATAATTCTATTTGTATATGTTCTTAATCCTCACAATCACTCTATGAGCTCAAGTCTGTTATTACTCCCTACTTCAGAGAAAAGAAGTGCAATGTGACAAGTTTGTTCAAAGTCTCACTGTAAGTGAAAAAGCCAAGACTGGAAAGGGGACTGCTGATTCTAGCCTATACCTTTAACACTATTTTATGGAAATTTTAATTGGTACTTAATTAATGAAACAAGGAATTGTGAGCAAAAAGGCCATTACTCTTATCTTTCTATAGACTTACTTACCTCTCAGCATAGACTATGAGAAGAATAAAACCTTGCTGGATATGATATTCTAAAATGAGTTCCCTTACTCTCCATTAGCACAAACTTGAGGTAGACCTAAAGCAGATGACCTAATAAATTAGAATTTCTAGTTCTCTCCTTCCTGTTTCCCAGTATGAGGTGAGAACCAGTTCTGAGATTGGATCAGATGGGTTTATTCTGAACGATCTGGGTACTAGAACTTCTTCCACAGTGCAGCTTTCTTCTCTAGCCAAAAGTAAATCTTGTCCCCAAAGGTGAAGAATCTACGTTTCCTTTATCTTGTCATCATGAAATTTGCTCTCCTAAAAGTAGGCCAATTCATACAAACATGGAAAAAAATAATAATAAGTTTACATTTTAGTCTAAAAAAACTGAATCAGTTAAGTAACTCAAAACTAAAAGAATAATAAGACTCAAGAGAAGATGAAAATATTTGGGGGCTTTCAGAAAGGAGAGAAAATTAAGGGTGAGATAGAACAAATGAAGAAGAAGGATGATAGCTAGTGTGGCAGCAAATAAAAGTTAAGCCTTCTGTATGGTACAACAACTCCCTTGCAAGGATTCACTAAGATGAATTTGCTGAAGTTCTGTCAAATGTGGAATCACTGACTTTGTGTGCCTCTCGAAACAGAAAAAAAAATACTTTGAAATTATTTTCCATAGATAGGAGTGCTCACTACTGGGTGGGCTCTTGCACTACTGAACTAAACACATATCCACAAACGTGTGACACTGGTAGATACTAAGATTCTACTAGAAAAAAAAAACTGAAAATAAAATGGAGTTTGCATACGAACCTTCCCAGAACAATAAATAATGATGCACTCATTTTAAGAAGTACCAATAAAGAGCCGTTAATACTCAACAGCAACACCAACATATTTTGAGAGGAGTGATAAAAATGCAAATCTGAAGCTGCCTATAAAAAGAGAAGTAGGGAAAAATCAAATCTTTTAGACAAGCTCTATTTTCAGCATGTAAGAGAAGCAGAGGGTAAATGGATGAAAAGCAGATATCTTTGAAGTATGTGTGACCCGAGACCTATCTAACATTAATGTGGAGTAGAGGCTATGATTTCCGGTGATGTTGACGAACTGTGAAGTTGTGAGAGAATTATAAATATGCTAATATAACTGAATTTAGAAGCCTATGTAAATTTCAGAGGAAAAATATATTTGGATACTGACTTCCCACACAAATCCCTCATGATTCACCTGTGATTGCTTTGAACTACTCTACAAGTAGGACTTTCTGATGTTTTTCAAACTTGAGATCTTTGAAGTATTTCTCTGAGTGCCCTGCACTGAAGCATGGTGAGTTGTTCAGAGACCTTTAAACTCACAGCAAAAAGTTCCAGTCGACTTCAGATTTTTAGGATGGAAGTTTCATTATTACAATAAATGGTTTTTTAAATTACTGTAATATTCATTTATTAGTGGTTTTCAGTATCCTGTTTCATCTGAATATATCTATATGTAAATATATTCATAGTTATCAGTATGTAAACATATATTGCTGATTGGTCTGGAAATCAAACCGTTTTTCCTTAAAATATGAAATCTTAACTGAAATAAGACACTTGTGGCAGAAAACTAAGAGACAGAAGGTCAGGAATCAAACAGCATTTTTGCAAATAACCAATGGCATAAGCGGTAGAGTTCAGTATAAACATCAGAGCTCTCTAGGTTGTGCCACTCCTTCATAAAAAGATTGTTAAGTGAGCTGCAGCTCTCAAAAAGGACAAAGTTTCCCCCAACAGTTATCCAGGGTGATGTGAGTCGCTTTCAGCTAATACACTGATCATAAGGCGCACTTGGTATTTGGACAAGAAGAGATACTAGATACCAAGCTATGTGCAAGGAAGTTCTCGACCATAGCAATCTCCATAATCTATAAAATTCCAAATGTTTCATTAGGCATTAAAATTGGTAAAAAAATCTCTTTATGCTTATACTTGGTTATGTTTATATTAATCTGATTTTAAAGCTTAACTCTTTTTACAAAAAGCCAGCAGTCCATATACCATATACATACATAAAAATAACTCTAGACATTTTTGCATGAATTTGTGTGTGTTGAGCATAATTCTCTGACAAAATTCTACATCTTCTATTTGCTTGATTACATCATTTTATTTCAATATCTCTGTCAATATTGGAATCACTCAGGACTTTGCTTCCATTGTCAATTTTAATTTTGGTTTCTTTTGTCAGAGTGTCTGATAAGTTTTATTTGGATGTTGGACATTAAATTGAAAATCTGTAGAGTTGCTGAACATTTCTCTTTCTCTGTGAGGTGTCCTAGCATGTAAATTGGGTGTTGAGTTCATTCCAAGCTGGGTTTCAGTTCTTCATAAAATCAGATCTATATTTTTTCTCCAGACAATAGTTCTTCAGGATCTGCAGAAGAACTTAAGTTCCTTCTCCTTGGTCAGTCTTAAATTCTTCTTATTTTTTTATTCTCCAAATATTTTTGAAAGGTGACTTTCAAAAAATCCTATCTAGTTTCTCAGCATCATGGAAGTCATTTTCTTTTATTTATTTTCCAGATTTTTTTATTAAAGCACTGTGAGTGATAAAGTTATTCATAGTTGAGTTTTTTTCTTACAATGTTCCAGCACCGATTCCACCACCAGAGTCACCCATTGTCCTCAGACTCCCTCTCCTACTCCCTCCCACTGTCCCCAACCCCAGCCTACCATCTTGAGGGGCAACTTTTATGTTTGGTTCTCGCAATTTCAGTTGTTGACTCTGTGGTTTGAGCTCTATTATTCCTTAAAACCAAATAAAGGGTGCTGGGAAGATCCACCCAGGACGGGTGATGCATGCTGAAAGTAGACTCTAGACTGAACATGATTGCCACCCAATGCCTCTTCTGCAAACCACAGCACCCAAAAAGAGATAACAAAAGGGAGGGCCCTGCCACAGAGGCAGGCTGGGATGGGGGATGGGTGGTGGGAAGAATACTGGAATTGGTGGGGGTGGAGAATGGGCACTGGTGGTGGGATGGGTACCCCATCATTGTATAACTGAAACCCAAGCACAGAAACTCGTAAGTCTACAACTGTATCTCATGGTGTTTCACTAATAAATAAAAAACACTGACATACTTGGATCTCCTTGATCCCTGCACCCTTTGCTTCCTGCTAGTCTTCTCACCGTTCACTGCTTATGAGTGGTGATGCCTTGAGTGAGAGGTTGATGAGGAATATGTTCTCGACTCTCCAGGATCTTGGTTCTTCCAGTACTGGCAGTTACAGTCACTCAGAAAAACTTTCCAACAGTCTTTTGTTCTCTTTTAGCTTTGACTAGGAAATTCCAAATATCACAACTCAGTCCATCACAGCTGGGCATAAAAGATTGGCACAGTTTTAGACATTATCAGATTTCCTACCACGACAACTGTCTTATAAATTGAGTATCAGTATAGTTTGCTCAGAAATGGGTTGAACTATGAGACAATCCCATGAGCGACGTGACATCAGTGCTACTTGAATCACCAATACATTTTAAGTCCATCTGCACTTACTGTTATTGCACTCATAGTGGTTTTGTGTGTATGTGTAGATATACTTACTTGGTGTTTATTTCAAGATGTTGAAAAGAATGAAAATTCTTCTTTAAGTTCAATATGATTGGTTATGAATAGATACACAGTACTTAACTGCATTTTTATTTATGTATTTTCTCGTTTTATTATCTTCTTTTATATTCGATATTTTTATTACTTCCTTCTTTTACCATGGGCATATAACAATGCATGTGTTTTCAGAGAAACAGGTTCACACACAGACTTCTTCAAGTATATATTCTTATGTGAAAGCCATCATCAAGGTAGCAAAAATTCTCCACCATAGTCCATGCCCATGTCCATGGACTCCATCCTTTATCCCTGCCCACTTCCCCTTAACATCAATTCTGCAGTCAGAATCAACAAGTTTAATTTGAATGTAGTTTCATCTATTTTCGATAGCACAGCGGGTAGGGCGTTCGCCTTACAAGCGGCCAACATGGCTGACCCGAGTTCGATTCCTCCGCCCCTCTCAGAGAGCCCGGCAAGCTACCGAGAGTATTCGATATGCCAGACACAGTAACAACAAAGTCTCCAATGGAGACGTTACTGGGCCCGCTCGAGCAAATCGACGATCAACGGGAGGGCCTTTATCTCTCTTATCTCTCTATTTCAAAGAAAGGTGAAATCACCCAGTATATTTTTCCTCCTGACTTACTCTGCTTAGCATGATTACTTCTAGTTCAACCTTTCTATTGCAAATGGCAGTATTTCTTGTATTTTATAGCTGACTCATATTCCATAGTGTGTTACTATGTGCGATATGTTCTATGTATACTATATCTTCTTTATCTATCCATAAATGAGCACCCAGTTTGTTTCTATATCTTAGCCATTGTAAGTGATGCTGCTATAAACATAGGAGTCCAAATATTTTATCAAATTGATGTTTTTATGTTCTTCAGGTATATTTCTTGGAACAGAATTTCTGAATTATAGTACAGAGCTATTTTAATATTTTGAGACATCTCCAGTTTCCATAGAGATTTAATCAGTTTATATTTTCACCAACAATATGCCAGGATTGCTTTTTCCCTGTAAATTCAACAATTTATGTTGAAAATCATTTTTATATAAGTCATTCACACAAAATAAGGTAATTGTTCATTGTACTTTAGGTTTGCATTTCATGATTATAAGAGATGATAAACCTTTTTTTCATGTTCCTGTTAGTCTTCTGAATATCTTTTTTGGAGAAAGTGAATCTGGAGATTCTGAATCTGCTCATTTTTCAATGGAGTTATTTGATATTTGATTTGTTTTTGTTGTTATTGATGATGATGATGAATTGTAAGCATTCTTTTTACATATTTATTTATACATATTAGCTCCTTCACAAATGTAAGATGTGCAAATATTTTCTAATTTAGCATGTTGTATTTTTATTTTAATTATAATTTCTCTTCTACACTGAAACTTTTTAATGTGATGAGGACCCATTTGTTAAATGTCATTTTATATTCTATACAGTTGTATCTGAGCTGCTATGAATTTTAAAGCATAAATTTTCCTCATCAGCTTCTCTGCCTATAGATCCCATGATTATAGAGCTATGGTAATTCATAGGTTCATTTAATTCAGTAATTACTGTATATAAAAGAGAATCTCTTGGAGTCTTTGCTCGCCTTGTCTTCAGTTTAAAATCTCACCTGAAATAAAGAGCCCGACTTTGTTTGTGATGGCATGTCAAAAGTCCAGTTGTAATATCTCATTCTGCATTTCCAAGGTTAGGAGGCAAGGGCAGAATTGTTGAGTTTCCCTTGGGATAGAAAATGCCTGTATGATTCATTTGAACTTCATTCAGCTAAATTGCCTACCACATTGTGAATATACAGAGTATTGTCTTAAAAGAGCTGAAGGATTGGAAGACTACTCAGACCTGCCAGAAATGAATCATCTCCCTCAGAGGAAAGCAGAGGCTAAAGGTTCCTGGATGGAGTAGGAAAAAGTGGTGTAAAGGATTGCTGAGTCACCGTTTGAACATCTGCCATATTGAGGGACTAGGGCCAGATCTAATGGTGTCAGTTAAATAAGATTTCTTTCTCTTCTAGTCCCCACTCCCTACGTGACCCAAAAGAAGTCAAAGGAGACAGTGAGCAAGTGTTGAGAGAAGGACAAAATTCGTATTTAAAAAATGGTCTTTCCTTGTCTTCAGCTCCTATTGATGCAGGTCAAGGACCTTTGATTATGCTTAAAATAGGCCCTTTCAGATTTCTGGGTTTCAGAATCAAGGGAAATGTGTTTAACCTTATAACAAGAAGATAAACTGTATGAAAAGTTAACTTTGTATTTCAATTAGAAAGAGCTACTTTATGCCTAAAATAGAGACACTCTGCATTTCAAAGTGACCAAAAAACTAGCTAATAAATTGTCATAGATCTCTCTTAGGGCATTGAAAGAGAGACCAATTATGTCAATTCAAAGATAGTGGTGAGAAAAATAGAACTATTTCTCCAGTGTAAACTACTGAGTAAAGTCCCAACATGCCTGCAAAGAACACTTGGTTGACCTATTCTTAAAAATAAAAGATGCTTGTGAAATCAGAGTTTTCACCTTATTCAATATATTAAATGGGAGTAAATGAGCCTGGGAGATTAAAAATATCTTGGTTTTTAAAATTATTTTTCAAAATAATGAAGACAAGATACACATAATACTTTCAGAACTGGAGATTAAACAGCTGGTTAAATATTTATTTCCTCCATATATTAAAAATATGAAGTCCTACAAGCATTCAGAAATTGCAAGAAAAGCAAAATAGCATTAAAATTATAATTATGAGGGAATCATTCTTGTAGCTCCAAGCTAAGCAAAGATGCAATAATAAGCTGAATTTTGAGTTACTCCAACCTCCAAAAGAATTTGAATTGTCAATGACAATCCTTTCATGATAATGCATAAAAATGTCACATACACGAAGAGTCACAGATATATAAACATCAAGTCATATGATTAAATGACCTCAAGAGACCGGTCTTGCTGCAAACATATTATAGAGATCCTTATTGTCTCTCTTGAGTAAGGTAAGTACTGGAATTATTTTGCTTGTAAATTAGGTATGAGATTTTTAAACTCAAATAGTCAGTGAAGATGCCAAGTGAAACATAACTTTTATACTAAGTCAAGAATTCACTTCTATCTGTTTAGCTGAATGATGACTCAAAGTGACATCCCCTGTCATAACATTCTTTGAAAATACAGTAAAAAGCCATTAGGAAATGTCTTCCTATTCCACAGATTCAGTCATTCTCGAGATCTCATCACTTCCCCTGTGTACTCAAGGATACAGAGTGCATCGTACTCACCAAACACACGAACGCTGTCAGGTACCATCATTAGCCCTGGACCACAGCAGAAAAGATGAACTAATGGTGCATCTCTGTAGGAGACAGGAGGTTGCTGATAATGAAAGTGACAATGTGGGTTTTAATATATATATATTTTTAAAAGAAAAACCACTAATAATCACCTTATGTAAATTTAAGGAGAAAAATTTAAGTTCGAGGCGTCTTATCAAATAGCTACAGCCCGAAACTAGCACAATCTGTCAGAGCATGAAAACCTTAGCATAAACTGATTTTATTAATCACATAAAATTTCATTATGCAATCCTTAACTTGAAAAAGATATTTTATTTATTAATTATTCTTTTTAATAACAATGATACTTGTGCTTAATAGCATAATTAAAAAATAGAAATGTAAGTTGAAGAGAAACTAAAACGGTGATTCTATTCTATTTTTAAACTTATTTCAAATATACTGCAGTTTCACTATCTATGAAGATACAGAATGATTTAGACCCATGAGCTCTATGAAAGTATATAGGTAAATGTAAAAATAAGCTTCTTCAATCCTATTCTTTCATAATAAAGAAATTCTAGCTAAAAGTGAGATTTCTTGGATCACACAGTCAATAATATATATTCATTAATTTAATTTAGGTACTCATTATATATTTGAGTTGCTTCCAAGTCAAAGGCAACGTCTTAAGAATTACAAAGGATATCAAGGTGACAATGACCCAAAGCAGTCCTATAAGGACTTAAGTAGAACTAGCCCCAAAACTATTACAAACATTGCAATTTAGCTCTGTAGCACTATCCTCCCATTGTTCCTCAATTTGCTTGAGGGTCTCTATTGTGAGACTTGTTGTTACTGTTTTTGGCATATCAGATACGTCACGGGGAACTTGCCAGGCTCTGCCGTGCAGGTGGGATACTCTCGGTAGGTAACTTGCCGGGCTCTCCGAGAGGGACGGAGGAATCAAACCCAGGTCGGCGGCACGCAAGGCAGATGCCCTACCCGCTGTGCTATCACTCCAGCCCATGTAAGATCAACTGAAATATATCCTGCTCCCTAAAGGAAACTTAGACTTTAGAGGAATACTTCAAGAAATGACCAATTTTGGAACTAGGTAGTGGACGTTGTAAAAGATGGGAGGAGATATGAGGAGCGTGAGCAAGAGTCAGAGCAGAACATTCGTTGGACTTGGTCTGATTAGATCAGCATGTATGAGATAAAGCTGAAATGCTACACAAGATCCTATCGTGAAAGGTCTAGCCCTCTACAAAAAAAGACTGACTTAATTTTGTGAAAAAGTAAGGACGTGTGGAAATTGCCAAACAAGAAGTAAATCACATCATAAGGAATGATGTGCTTAAGAGAATAATTCAGGGACCAAAGAGATAGAATATGGATTTAGTAGCATTGCATGCAGCCTGGTTCATTTTCAAGGCACTGCATATGGTCCCGGAGTACTTCCAAGAGTGATCTCTGAGTACAGAACTAAGAGTAATCCCTAAATACTGCTTAGTGTGGTCCCAAATCCTCAACCTACACACACACACACACACACACACACACACACACACACACACACACAAAGAAATTAAAAATTCAACATCAGAATATGAAGATGTTAGTGAAGCTTTGGGATGAAAAGTTATTGCTTTTTAAAGCCTAGTGTGAAAGATAATTCACAATGAGGGTCCTCATGTGACTTAGTCCCAAGGAACAGGGACATAATTCAGAAAGAAAAAAGGCGGGGGAAGTCACATTTGGAACTATAGACTGAAAGAGGAACCACAGAGAAAATGTAGATATTTTACTCCATGAAAAAAAGATTTAAACAAAATATATCATGGCAGAATACAGCCAAACAGAATTCAAGGATGAATAGTCTTTATATCCCAGTTCTCTTTCCCTTATATAATACTACAATTTCTTTAAGAGGTAATTAGTAAATAAGTAACTATGTAAGAGTAAAAACCAAAATAAATTTGTTTTCACTTATAGATTAGAATCTTGCTTATGATACAAGGGTTTAAAGCATAATTTTTTAATACTTTATTTAAAAATGGTAAGTTTACTAACAAAGGTAATTTTGATATCACTTTTTATAACAACTTAGTACTAATAATGTCTATTACTCTAAGCACTTAAGTTTTCATAGTAATTCAATAGTATCTGTATTTTTAATCAACTGAGGAGCAGGAGTATGGGGCTGGAGCGATAGCACAGCGGGTAGGGCGTTCACCTTACAAGCGGCCAACATGGCCGACCCGAGTTCGATTCCTCCGCCCCTCTCGGAGAGCCCGGCAAGCTACCGAGAGTATTCGATATGCCAGACACAGTAACAACAAAGTCTCCAATGGAGACGTTACTGGGCCCGCTCGAGCAAATCGACGATCAACGGGAGGGCCTTTATGTAATCTATTTAAGAATATTCAGCTAGTTCTTTGAGAGGACTGACCTGGGCACCTGCGATGATCTGGATTTAGACCCCAGATTTCAACCACTGCCCTTGATGTTATGCTGTATTCTGTTCTAGAGAGTCCCTGCCTGGCTAAGGAGATTGTGATGTTGTTCTCTTTTCTTAAAGATGTTGGAAGTTAATTATGGTTTCTGTTTCTCTTGCAGCAGGGAGCCAGCAAAGAGGCATCTTTTTCACATGCTGCACACAGATCCAGAACTTTCCTCAGGCATGAGATGACACAGACATACAGTCATTTCTCACTAGCTCACCATCACCATATGCCTCTTACCCATATGCAGTATACTACATCTTTTTTTCTAATTCTTCCTAAACCACACATTGGAAAGAGGTAATGAAGGTCTAAAGGGTGATCTGTGATGGTTGTTCACAGAAATGCCCTTCATTTTAGGTGATGTTATCTATTTTAAGCAAAAACTTTAAGCTGCCTCATTCTTCTTTATATCACTATAATTTTTAATAAGCCCTTCATTCTACACCCATTTGTGTCAAGTTTTAACAATATTTGGGCAAGTTTTTGAATAAAACTCTTTTTATTTCGCTCTTTTCTACTAGTATTTACTTAAGAGTAATAGCATCGGGGCTGGAGAGATAGCACAGCGGGTAGGGCATTTGCCTTGCACGCGGCCGACCCGGGTTCAATTCCCAGCATCCCATATGGTCCCCTGAGCACCGCCAGGAGTAACTCCTGAGTGCATGAGCCAGGAGTAACCCCTGTGCATCGCCAGGTGTGACCCAAAGGGCAAAATATAAAACAAGAGTAATAGCATCAAGTGCATTTAATTAATCCTATACCAACTTCAGGGCAAGTGCTATATATTTAAATTTTATTAGGTTCCTTTGTGGTTTGCAGGGTAAAGGTGGGGCTACCACACACAGCAAGCTCATTAGCCAAGATACATTATTTCAAATCTATTGAAAACTATACTGACATGATTGAGTGCAGGCTATTCAATTTTACATACTGTTTATGTCAGATAGCTCCTTAAATCATGCCTAGAGCTGGCTATAATTCCACCATGGGAAGAGCCTCTTCTTCCAGGGACAGGAGTAATTGCTTCTCTACATTTCAAATCACTGTGCTACAATGGGAGATTAAATTAAACTTCGGGAACAAGTAGCCTATATAAGGGACTTATCAGTAGTTGAGCCCTACTTCTACTCGTGCTTTTCTTTCCTCCGTATATAGTATGAGCTCATGGCACTTTTGTTGGTGCGGTGATACATGATTAATGGTGTGTGAGCTATTTGCTAATCTAGTGTTTCTAATCTTCCTTTTCTCCTGAAAAGATTTCCTTAGCTCTGTTTTTCTTAAATATCAAGTTTGAGGAGTCACAGTGGTAGATTACATTTGTAAATGCTGTGAAATACCAAACTCATCCATGATATAATTACACGCACTCTTGGACAGTGGAGATAAGTGAGAGGGAACATCACCCTGAGCCCCAAGTCTCATGATAGATTTCCTGACAGCAGATCATCTGCAAAGTAGACCCACAAAGCATAATAATTAGCAGTTTGAAGCACTTTACACTCACTAATTATTTAATCCAATCGCCTCCCTATGGAGAATATTTAATAACTTGCTGACCTTAACATAATAAGATTGTCCTGCTGCGTCCCTACCCGCTTCCCGCTAGTGTGTGCCCTGAGTTGTTTTGCTCATAGCTGGATGGAAGCTCATCTGCTCTCTCTCCCAAGCCACAGATGGCCAACATAACATCCTGTTGATTGATTTGAGAGGGAGGACCATACTAGAACCAAACTCATGACAATGGGCAGCCTTAGGAAGAGGGACCAGGCTGCTGGTTTTATTACCTTTGTTTGCTAATCAGCTTAGCTACTACCACAAGAGATAAGTGTGGATGTTCTCTGTAAATAATTTAGGCTGTGAAATTTGAACCATACCTTTTAAAATCTGGGTAAGCATCATGTGCTTAAGAATCTCACCTTCTCTAACTTTTTGAGCATTGATTGAATGTGAGAAATTATAATTGGCACTAACAGACAGAGAGAAAATAAATGTCTTGGCAGCTGACAAGACTTTATGGACATTGATGAAATCACTGTATGCATGTCAGAAGGAAAAGTAAGAATAAAAGAAATTCCAGTTCAGACATAGCAGCAGAGGTGGTAGGCGGTACAAAGTCACAGAAGAATGGAGATAAAAACACAAGAGTGGCTGATGCCAGCATGGTGATGCCAGTTGTCTGCATTGGTCCCTGGTTTCCTGGTTCTTCATATAAAGATGCTCAGACTCAGAGTCAGAAAGTAGAAAAGTTTATTGGAAAGTAGAAGAGAACGGACAAGGAGCCTCCCCCCCCTTGTGGAGCTAGTATAGGACTAAGTTAGCTATGGCTGATTTTGTGAGATTTTTAAAGGAAAACTAGATCTATGTGTTTCTTTAACAGAGTAACAAGAATGTTATGGGGAATGCAAGGAAATTAAAGATGAGAAATTTTTGTGTAGGCCATTTTAAATGAAAAATGGGCTCTTTGCTTTTCTTATGGATTGACAAGAATGTTACCGAGAATGCAAGGATCCTACATAGTAGTCTGGGTCCTCTTCAGCTAAGTAAGAGCCTATTGCTAGGATGGTTGCCAAGGGGTTAGAGG
This sequence comes from Sorex fumeus, assembly GCF_029834395.1. NCBI lineage: Eukaryota > Metazoa > Chordata > Mammalia > Eulipotyphla > Soricidae > Sorex > Sorex fumeus. The sequence goes on along the minus strand of NW_026606181.1, from coordinate 1,213,999 downwards.
TGGGGGGTGGTTGATAGCTTGCTTTGAAATTCCTTTTGTTGGCCTTTGTTCCTGCTGGAGGGTCTCTTGAACAGGGGTGGGGGCTGCTCCAGCCTCCTCTGGGTCTGTTGGTACCAGATGAAGTCTTATCCGGTTTTACCTGTGTCTGCAAGGTGGGCTTTCTGTAGCCTTGAGCTATTGGTTTTATTATCTCCTGGAAATTCTATTGCCTTTGGGGATGCTTCCCTGAGTACCTGCCTGCCTCACTATTTATTGTATTTTTAAAACTGTATATATTATTATTTTTATTGAATTGTATTTATTCTATTTATCTGGAACTAACAGAGAAGCAAGTAGTTTTAGTCTTAGTTTTATAAGGTTATTCCATCTACAAAAAACATTTTTTTTCCAGCTTTAGTGGAAGAAGTTTTCATCAATGATTACTACATCTTGTACAAGATAACTTAAATCTTGGATTAAACTATCTATGAATTAAAAAAAAATAAACACACAGTTAAGATATATTCCCAATATCATGCACCCAAATATTCTTACATTTTGTATTTACAATTTGACTATGAAGCTCCATTTTATTGATAAGAATAAGCTGTTCAAAAGCATCTTCTCTGCCCTCTGTTCTCTGACCTTCTGCACCCTCAAAATTTAAGTTTTCATGAGCAAGTGAGATGAGGAACTGACTCCTAGGGCAGAATAGGGATCTGGGCTCACCCAAAGATATATAAGCCTGAGAGACAGAAAGGAAATGTGTGGTGTGAAGAAGTGAAAATCATAACAATGAAGTCTTTCTGTAAAAGAAAGACGAAGGCAGAAATTTAAGCCATCATGAATGGGCATGAGTTAGCAAACAGGATAGCTTCTTACAGAGGGTTTGTGAGGGATTAACAGCTCTTGAATGTAAACAGAAAAGCTTAGCTGGGAACGTGTGCTTTTGGAGACCAGAAACCTTCACACAGAGAATTTTCTGCAATGCATCTGATGAGGTCAGTGTTCAGGTACTTGAAAGTTTATTGGACTTAGTACAAATTTTGATTTTACCACTTACTATTATCTTAAATTGGTGTTTTATGTTCCCTCGACCAATAATATAAATTACATTGTGAATTTTATTTTAAATTCCTATGAATGAATTATAATATGATTATTGTAATTCAAATAACATGAATTGTATTTTATTCTTTTGAAAAAGTCATTGCTTGTTCTCTTTTAAAAGGTTAAAATCAAAGGATGGTGAGAAGAAAGGGCATCATTTTGATATCCTTAAGTTTGCTTGAGTCTTCCATGAATAACGGTATAGAAAACGGGAGTATCAGTGTGGGAAGAGGGGTAGATTAAAATGGGGTGGGAGGGTGTGAGGTAATGAGGGGATAAAAAAAACTTCTATGAGAGAAGTACTGGAGTACTGGTTTCACCTAGTACTAACTGAAGCACTTTCATCTGTATCTAGCTAGGTATCTGGTAGGCAATAAACATGACTGATAAACATAAGAACAAGTACCTTGTGGATAACAGATCCTTGTTGGAGTCAAAGACTATGTGTCAGATCTCAGAGCAAATAGGTTAGCTACTGACCCTTGGCCTTTATGAGTGGACCTCATTCACAGAGTGTTCCTACTGAGCAAACACATCACTTTTTCATGCTAGACCACCTTCACGCAGGAGGCCTCGTTCATGCAGTCATTATTTCTTTCTCTCTGTTTTGTCGGTGATGTTTGTTTGTTTGGGGTGGAGATACTGACACCTGGCAATGCTCAGAGGTTATTACCAGCTCTGCGGCCATGCCCCCGTACACAAAGCATGCACTCAGCACATTGAGCTATATCCCTGGCCTGCAGCCATGCTTCTTTATCTGAGGGACAGTTTTATAGGGCTTCACGACATTCTACTTCCTAGGAAGCATTTTTATATTGATTATCATTATTGTTTTTTATCATGGGCCAACAAAGACAACAACCTTTAAAATCAATGTGTACTCTTTAGTCCTTAATAAGGATTTTTATTTACAGTAATATCCTTCAGATTTTTGGCACACTCACGCCCTTCATTGAAAGGCCAATAAGAATCTATTATTTTATGGCCATAAGTGGTTTCATTTCCCTGAAGTAGAATGCTCTTTGGTTTAAATGTAGGGTTGAACAAGCAGGCGTACTTAGAAAATTTTAATTTAAAAGCCTTAGGTAAATAGTTTGTGGGATGAACTGTTTGCATCCTGAATTATCATTAAAGACAACCTGTCAGAAGTTCACCCAATATTTCATTTTATATTCTAAATTCCATTAAATTTTCATAAGAAACATAAACACTGCTAATGTCACTTCCCTCTTAGGAGAATATCTAAGCCACAAGCGAAGTTTCCTTCCTCAGAAGTCTCAGTCAAAAGGAGATTTTCTATTAGTGTTGAACTTGGAATCTATGCCTGGTTCTGAGCGTAAATGCAAAAATTAACAGAAGAATTACCCTTCCAGGAAAGAACCTTGGTGCAACCTACGTTATATTTTAATAACATAAAGTCACTAAAAATGAAGTCAAATGGTGTCTGAATCAGGAAGTCCTAGTCTAGCTGCCCTAAATGAACTCACCAGGGGCATGAACTTAATCAGTTACTAACTGGGAAAGCATTTTACTTACATTTATTCATCCTAAATTTTTCTTGTTCGAGTTTCAAAGATTGCCTTTAATATTAACATGTAACTTCACAAATGATTCTACATTAAGCCATTCAATGCCGCCTTAGTCATCTCCATCTAATGGTCATGGTCACGGTCCTCCCGTTGTTCATCGATTTGCTCAAGCGGGCCCAGTAACGTCTCCATCATGAGACTTGTTACTGTGTTTGGCATATCGAATACGTCACGGGGAGCTTGCCAGGCTTCGCCGTGTGGGCGAGATACTCTCGGTAGCTTGCCGGGCTCGCCGGGGGGGGGGGGGGGGGGGGGGGGCGGAGGAATCGAACTCGGGTCGGCCATGTTGGCTGCGTGCAAGGCAAACGCCCTACTGCTGTGCTATCACTCCAGCCCTCTCCATCTAACACAGTTACACAATAAATTGAAATGATAAGTTAAATTTAACTATTGATTAGATTATTATTTATATAATAAGAAATAATTAAGCATAAATGATTCTTAAGTATAAGGAATATTCTTTTGTTTTTTTATTATTATAGTTTAAGTAACATGGTTATAATAGTATTAACATGTTTAGCTCTTGTATACGTTATAACACCCCCAAAATAATCATAATTCTCCACCACTGTCTTTGTTAATTATGTTAGTTTATATATTTCAGTAGTGATGAAGTTTATGGTTTTAGTGTGTATAATTGCTTTAGTTCACTACCACTAGATTTTCCAGGAACTTCCACAAATGTCTTATATTACTAGAATCCACTTCATCATTCCTCCACCAACCCACACCCTCAACCTGGTATCCTCAGGTCTGTAATATACTTACTAGAGTCTTTTAATTTTATTTTATTTTATTTATCAATTTACACTGTCTATATCCATGAGATTTTCCTCCCATCTATTCTACAGATGAATGAGACTATCTGGTACTTGTTCCCCCACTGGCTTATTTCACCCAGCATAATAATCTCCAGGTCCATCCATGACATTGCAGTGAAACAAGTTGTACCCTTAATCATGGTATATAACTCCTCCAAACACTTTCCTCAAAACCCAAAAGAAATATAGTGCATTCGATATCTCTGTCGGAAGTTTTAAAATCTGATCATCAGGTTGAATTCAAAGAAACTGAGGGTTATGTGGGGTTAAATAAAGAAGTAACCTCTCTCTAGTCATAGTCAAATGTAAAGGTTAGCTCAGATCACAGAAAAAGCTTCTATGCTTTGTGAAAAACCACAATTTTATGGGAAATCTAAGTCCATACGCAATGCACTTACTAAGGGCTGGTATGTAGATTCAACAAATTAGCAAAACTTCTTTGTAAAAATGTTAGCTAGAGCATTCGCATGTAGAGAAGAACACCATTGACTCAGAGTCATCATAGGTGTTTTTAAATTTATAAGAAACAGCATGAGCTCCTCACGATAGCCAAATGGTTAAGCCAATTCAGTACAATGCAAAGGATCTCATTGCCAATAACGTGCATAGAATAGAAACATTTAATTTATTTGTTAATTTTTTTTCTTAAATTTGTGATCTAGAAGAGTAATGGATAGTAGAAATTTCAAAATTAAATATGAAGTAAATGGGAGAAAATTAAAGGATAAACTGAAAAATAAGACAATAGAAAATGTTACTTTTATAACAGTAGAAAATACCCTAGACTCTACTTTAGAATATTTGGTTTTACTCCCAAATTGAGTACAGTGGCTCCGTAACCACTATATAAATTATTTATGGTTTTTGGAGGCTACATTTGGTGATGCTCAGGGTTTATCTTAGTTCTGTGTTTAAGGATCACTCTTGGTGGTGCTCAGGGACCATACTGGATACCATTGAACTTTGATTGTCTGCATATACTAACTCTATGGTCTTTGAGTTACATTACTCTTGATCAAAAAGATACGAAGTTTGAATGAAATAAATTTCAAAACACGCCATCAAGTCTAATAATAACTATAATTTCAAAGGTCAAAAACTATCCATATGTATATCTTAGAGAAATAGATACATTGTTCATATACATATATAAAAATATTTTTATAATTGACCCCCTCATAACTGAAAGCTTCAGAAGTTTTATGTAAAATCATAAAGGAAAAAATAACAAATAGTATAGTCTTAAGCACAAAACATAAATTGTACGATTTGAATATCCACCAATTTTTCTCAGTATCAACAACTAACTGAGCATAAGATATCACTAAGAACTTGAATAATACAAAAGCACTCATTCAAAAGCACTTAGGTATACCTTTGTCCATTGCAGCATTTGTATAAGAGCTGGAATACAGAATCAATCCAGGGACCAACAACCTATTAGTGGATAATGAAATGGATAATCAGAGTATAATGGCATACTCTGATAATATGACATAAAGTGACGATGGACTATTATGCAGCTACAAGGAATGATGAAACTTGCAACTTACTACAACTTGGATAGAACTCTAGGACACTATTAACTGAAGTTGCAAGAGGAAGTTACTGATAATCACTTATCTGTGATTCATAGAATAGCATGACAAGGGAATGGAAGAAACCAAGTGTAGGCAAATATTTGGTACTAGATTACAGAAATGAAAAGGGCAGGGAAAGATAGAAATAGAGGTGGGATGTAAGAAGAGCTTGGTAGGGAGTTACATAGGTTCAAAGCACATTTGGTTGTGTAGAGATGTGGAGTATGTACTTAACTAAGCCACAGAGCCACAGTACTTACTGCAAGCGTGGAACCTGAATGATAATAATCAAAATTAAAAAGGTGCCTATTGAGGAGGCAGGCTGGAGGGATCTGGAGAAATTAGTGGAAAGTTGACATGTGATGGGATTGGTATTAGAAAAGTCTATGCCTGAAATCCTGTTATGGGCAGCTTTGCAAATCACAATGTTGATACAAATTTTTTTAATATGCTTATTTTATAAACAAGGAATGAAGAGAATTTATTCAGTTCTCTTGATTATCCGCTGATAAGATAATTATCCATTATCAATTATCAAGATAATCAAGATAATTATCCATTGATTTATAAAAATGATAAGCAACTAGTAAATATAGAAGTTAGCCTCAGCTTTTATTTATATTTCAGTGCTATATTTTACAGACGGTAATAAAATCTTAATACTTTTAAGGATTATTATGAAATTAAATGCATATGATCTTTATATCAGTATGTTTATTTTAATGTATTAAACAAGTCCATAATTAAGTGGATGAATATGCTGTAAAGAATTATATTCTCATTTTATGACTAATATCAAAATATTGGAGAAAGTATTTTAAATCCATGATGTATTAGGCCCAATATGTCAATATTCTTTGCCAAATGAGTCAGACATATTTAACATATAAAAGTGGAATATGACGTAAGTTGAAAACATGGACTCAAACCAGATAATACCATTTATTATATGTATCGCTGGTTAATAATTTAACTTATATAAGTTCCCAATTTTTCCATCTGTAAATCGAGGAATAATTTTAGGTACTACTTCATACATAGTGTTTGGTTTTGTATGAGTTTGTTTTTTCATTTCCAGGGGTTAGAGGAAGGAAAAAATGGTGATTTGGTGTTTTGTTTCGTGTGGTGGTGCTAGGAATCTAAAATAAAACTTCACACATAATGCCATGGACTTTATTACTACATAAAAGGAACAATAAGTTGAACAGAAAGAATGGTTTCTGAAATTCTTGAAAAAATCAGCAGCACCACAATTGTCTGGAGATAAATGCTAGAATGTCACTATAAACATCACACACCTATTCGTTTAACATATGGTATATGGGAGTTTTAAACTGCCCAGAAGAAGCAGCTCAGAACTTTCTCCTTTACTATCTAATAAAATAATAACTTGGAATTTTTACAATATTCCCTGAAATAAATTATCTGAAAATTAATAGTAACAGAATGCAAACAATCTGTAAGCATATTGCATTCACACTTCTCCTTAGTTAAAAGTTTTCAGAACTCTATAAAGATATTGATGATCCATTTATCAGAGTACACAGCTTGAATTCTGCAAGATATTGGAAACGATCAAGAATTAAAATTGGTTTCAACACCTAAACATCTTAGTGAATAAGCTTAAACTTTCTGCTTAGTTACTAGGTGCTTTGTTTCTTTAAATCAGTAGAAATAATAATATTTAAGAAATAATATATTTATAATGGCAAAGGATAAAGGCAACCAATATTGGATTGACGGAAAGCAATTGACAAGAGCAGCATATATAAAACTATATTTTAAGGATAAAAGCTAAACATGTGTCAAAGTTTTATAAAGGATCATACATACAGAAAAAATATGAAGGAAATATACTTAAATACTGGTTCATGAATATTTAAATCATGAATAATATCATATAATGATATTTATTTGCTATTTTTAATATTTTATATTAATGTCTTATTTTTTAAATAAGAAATTTTACTTGTGTAGGCCGGAGCTATAGTACAGCAGGTGGGTAGGGCGTTTGACTTGCTCGGGGGCCAACCTGAGTTTAATCTCCCGCATCCCATATGGTCCCCCGAGCACCACCAGGAGTTATTCCTGAGTGCAGAGCCAGGAATAACCTCTGAGCATTGCTCGGTGTAACCCGCCCCCCCCAAAAAAAAGCAAAAAAAAATTTAGTTGTTAGTATTTTTAAATATAAGGAAAAAACAAAAACACATTTTTGGTTATAAATCTGATAATTAGAGAAAGCACTGTACTTCATAAGTAAAGGGAAATTAACGTTATGTTATTTGTTCAAAGAAAATATTTTTAATAATTAATTGATAATTAATAATCAACCTAATAAGTAACCTTACTCATAACTTATTCTTATTAATTCTTATTAATTCTATTTAACCTCACACAATAGGCTCTGTTGCCTTACATAAACACTAAGGTATTCTTGTTATCAAAAGTGAAAAACCTAAAGTTTAAAAAATACCTAAAGTTTCAAAATTAAAAGCAGCTGACTAACCATTGCATGGAGCATAAGTGACAAATACCTAAGGAACAGGATAGTTGGACATTAGCACTTTTTTCTATATTGACTCTATGGACTAAGGCAAATTGGTTTCTAGTCTCTCTCTCTTTTTTTTCAGAGGTTCAGTGGTAGAAAAGAAAATTACAAAATTGATGAAGGAATTTCAGAAATTTTACACTATATTCTATGTCTTAGAAAAATAAAATGACAGTTAACCACAAAGAATGCCTTTGGGAACTCCTTTGGCCTTGCATGTTATTCTGAACTTGCTCCTTTTTCTCTCCACCAAGAGGTTTAATTTTTCAATTTGTGACACTATTGGTATAAAGTATGGTTCATTAGCTTGTGGGAGGTAGCTAGTCTTCATTAATTCAGTTCTCACATCATTTGCTTTGCACACAGTCATAATTAGCTTCCAAATAACTTAGGTAACATCAATAGATTTATGACTATAATTTTACTCTATATTTGCTTCTTAGACTCCTATTCTTCTATTTTTTATACTCTGTACCAGTAAAATTTAATAGGACAAAGCTACTTTGGGGAGTGGTTTGTTGTCAAAACGGTTAACATTCAGTTGTCCTATATGATTAATGCACAGTGATTGTGTGTTTTAGTGATTCTATTACCTGAAAAGCTAAGATTAAAATGCAAACAATGATGTTTTTTAAATACATTAAAAGTGTAACTATAAATTTAAGCAAAGAACAATACACAGAATATAATCACACCTGGAAGAAAAGCATCTGGAATCAACCAGATTGCAGCCTATCTGCTAATTGACTGCAAGGCATAGATGCAAACTTGCATCACTATACAATCTTTTGTCTATCGCTTTGATCAATATAAAAATGGTCCATGCTAAATTTTGGAAATCCGATCTTTTCGTAGGACTTATACTACATCCAAAAATAGCAAGATACTCTGAGTTATAATATATAGAAAACAAACAGGGCAGGGAGTGGGGTCAGGAACGTCACTCTATGTTCTTTTACTTGCATGTACACAAAAACCCAATTTCTCTTTAACCTGAATATGGCCTTTGCCAGGTTACCACTTTGAACCTTAACAAGTGCGGGAATGCCCATAACCATGCCACCGGACTCTGAACCAGGTTATTTTTACTCAGGGTGCCCCAGAGGGTGGCGGGTGAGAGCCCTTCCCACCCCAAGGGACCCAGCCCCGGCAGCCAACCTCCACTACCCAACCACCACCATGCTCCAGGTCACTTTCCACACATTCGGGCCAAGCCTTACATATGAGTGAACATATTCCTGGACACATCATAAAACACTTCCTACTCATTCTCCATAGATTACCACATCATATTTGATGGGCTTCAGACAGTAGGCAACAAACCATAGAGGAAAATATATATGTGTATATATATGCATATATACTTATTTTCAGACATACATACCAAAGCTCACATCACCCAAACCATGACACATGTTAGTGATATCCTATAAAATGTCTTAATGGCTTCTGCCAAAATAGAACAAGCTTCACACTTGTTTTCCATATGAACATTTTTTTTTTGTAAGCACGTTCAGCAGTTCTTCATAAGAGACACTACAAAATAGATTCTTTCGTTTGTGTTTTGGGAAAGGATTCGGGACTTGGGATGGAAACATCCCAAATTTGGTGGTGGGAAGGTGTAATGGTTGTGGGATTGGTGTTTGAATATTGAATGTAATCGGATATTGTGAAGTAACTTATAAAATAAAAAGAATTTTTAAGAACCGTGTGGAAATGAGACAGGGACAGGAAAAAGTTCGCACAGTTGAACCTCCCTTTCTTACTGCTTCTGAACCCTGTGAAGTCATCTGGGCTACTTACTGTGGGTAGAGGTATGTAACTTAACACTTTGCCTATCTCCAAGCCAAATGCCACACTTGTATTAAAAGCAAGAGCCCAACCTATCTGCCAGGTGTCTGCAATCATAGGAATTAACTCCCGTGAGACTTCAGAAGAATGGCCTATGGGTGGGAGAGATAGTATAGGGAATATGACCTTTCTTATGCTGCTGATCCTGGTCAATTTTTGGCGTTAGAATGGTCCCCTAGCACTGTCAGGAATAAGCCTGGAGAACCACAGGATATAGTGCCCAGTGCCCCAACCCCACCCCAAAATAAACAACAATGAAAACCGGAATGGCCCAGCTAGGCCTAACCCAAAATGTCAACCCCAGAATGAGGAGAGAATGAGCTAACGTTGTTATTGTCTCTTTTTTAAATTATTCAGCTTGGGAGTTATTTAAAACTCATCATGGCTATTGACAGACTGATATTCATGAAAGTATCCTGAACAATCTCAAGTCTTCTCACAAATTTTGAAATAATTAGTGGGAAAAAATAGTTTAAATCACTACAACATCAGCCCTGTAATAAATTTGGATGAATCCACTACCATGCAACTAAATTATATTAAATTAAATACCCAATGAATTTTCAACATGAAAAACTGCAATAAATAGAGAATCGGCAAATAACCAAGTATGTCTATAGAAACTGAGGAGTTTACAAAGTTTACACTGCAAAGTCTCATTTCTAAGGAGAAAAACCATCAAAAAAAAAAAAAACCAACATGGAAGACTTTCTACAGTAAAGCTTCTTTTCCTTACTTAAAGTTAAGATGTTTGGGCCTTCACAACAGCTCCTTAGTATAAATTTATGTAAAACTCTAACTAATTAGGTTGTTGTTTTCAAGAACAAATATCAGATTAAGACATCAAATTAGAAAGGAAATTGCTAACGGACCGGTACACTGACACCAGAGAGAAGAGCTATTCTAAACAAAGAAATTTAAAGAAAATACCTACGTGCCAAACAATTCAATAAGCAAGTCAATTGAAACCACTGTAAATACCAATGAAAAAAACAATTCAATCTAAAAACAGACAAAAACAAATCAAAACAAAAGCCCTTGAACATGTGTTTCTCAAAAGCTGATAGGAAAATGACTCAAATAAGCAGTATATAAGATAGCCAAAAATATTTCCAAAACTATTTTGGAAATGCAAGTGAAAAACACAATAATAAAATACTTTGGAACTATCAGAAACCTCTAATCCAAGAAGTAGAAAATAGCAAGAGTTGGCAAGGATATGGAAAAAGTAGAATTTTTATATATTACTGGTGGAATGCAAATTTGTGCAACTATTATGGAAGATAAAATGACAGTTCCCCAATGAATTATGGGTTGAATAATTCACAATCCCATTTCTAGTTATTATACAGAAAATAACTGAAGGCAAACACTTGAACAGGTATTTGAACACTGATGTTTAATGACTGTATTATTCACAATAGCTAAAATGTGGGTATCATCCAGAAGTCCAATAACAGATGAAGAGATAAACACAATGTGGTCTTCACAAATAATGGAACAGTATTAATTCTTAAAAAATAATTGAAATTTGGTTAAGAGATATAGTATAGCAGAAAGAGCATTTGCCTTCCAAGAGATTGACTTGGGTTTGATCTTAGCACAGCATATGTCCCTGAGCTCTGTCCGGAGAGATCCCTTAGCAAGAAACCAGGAATAAGAACTCAGCACATCCAGGTTTCCCCCAACCCCCGCCGAAAATAAATGAAACGAAACAGAACTAACTTCTGGACCAGAGAGATACTACATGGGATTAAGACTTGCCTTGTATGGAAAAGACATGGTTCAATTCCCAGTACCACAGATGGTCCCCTGAGCACCACTGGTAGCAATCCCTGAGTACAGTCAGGAGTGAGCCCTGAACATTGCCGATTATAGCCCCCAAATAACTAATAAAAATAATAAATTTAAAATTAAATTCGGATACATATTTCTCCATGTACAAACCTTGAGAAGAGTATGTGGAATAAAATTGGAGCAAATGTATGAGAAACCATTTTTGATAGCACTATAAACCACAGAATCAATCATTAACAATTTTTTAATAAATTGTTGTATGAGGTTCCTAAAATAATCAAAGTCATAGAGAAAGAAAATTAAATGAAAGTCACCAGGGTAATGATCACAATCACGATCATGATCATCCTGCTGTTCGTCGACTGCCTCGAGCAGACCCCAGTAACGTCTCCTATGTCCTAGCCCTGATATTTCAAAAAGTGCCACATTCAAGGCTCTTTCAGGGTTAGGAGAACAAGACTCATCACTGTTACTGGAATTTGGCATATTGGGTACGCCACGGGGAGTTTGCCAGACTCTGCCATGTGGGCAGGTTACATTCGGTAGCCTGCCAGGTTGTCCAAAGCAAGAATGAGATAATAAGATGTCTTCCGGGAGCTGGGTTTTATAGTCTCTGGGTCTTGGCCGTTGATGGGATTACACGGCGCTGGGGGCAGTTGGTGGGTGTGACCCCCACCTACTGGAAGATGGAGGATCTGGGTGGAGGATGCTCAGCCCTGATCCGAGTAGGCTTGGAGATCTCAGCCCGGGACCTGCATGCCTTTGTTCCTCTGGCGGTACCTTCATGCGTGTGGAGAGTGGTCTCAGCATGGTTATGGCTGGTTCTGGAGGTCTTCAGCTGCCAGAGCTCTGCTTGGGGCGGGGAGGAAACTCAACCTGCCCCCTCCAAGGGGCCCCGGCGAGGACAGTCAGGCGAGGGGACAGGAGACTCTGCATTGTAATGAAAGGGTAATGAAAGGGGCAAAAATGACTTACTGTTTCACAGACATAAAGTTTCAGTGAAGGATGATGAGAAACTTCTGGAGATAAATAGTGGTGACAGTTAAAAAACAGTGTAGCGATACTAATGCCTGTGAACTGCATATTCAAAATAGTAAATAGGAACCAAAGAAATAGTACATGGGAGGAAGGCTCATGCCAAACTCACCCATGGTCCCCTGGAACATTGCCAAATGCAACCCTGGAGGTCTCTGAGGAACGTAGTGCAGCCCTTGAGTTTCCTGAGCACTGTTCGGTGCGATCTTAGAGACCTCCTGAACACTATCAGGTTTGCTTTGGGGTCAGCCCTGGCACCACAGGATGTGAAGAGCACTGCATTCTTGTCCTTCCCCAGGAATTTTTATATATTTACATATATATGTTGTTACTGTGTCTGGCATATCCAATACTCTCATTAGCTTGCCGGGCTCTCCGAGAGGGGCGGAGGAATCGAACTCGGGTCGGCCATGTTGGCCGCTTGTAAGGCAAACGCCCTACCGCTGTGCTATCGCTCCGCCTAGTAATATATATATATAGTAATATATATATTTATTATTTTTGAGCCACACCTGGTGATACTCAGGGATTACTCCTGACGCCTAAATCAGGGATTACTTGTAACGGGGCCAAGGGTATCATCTGTGTTGCCAAGGTTCAACCTCAGGTCAGCTATATATAAGGCAATTCGCTGTATTTTTTCTTTTTTTGCTTTTTTTTAAATCTATCTGATTTCATATTGATTTTTTTTTTATTTTTTATTAGTGAAACACCATGAGGTACAGTTGTAGACTCACAAGTTTTTGTGCTTGGGTTTCAGTTATACAATGATCAAACACCCATCCCTCCACCAGTGCCCATTTCCCACCACCTCGGATCCCAGCATCCCTCCACCCCCTCACCCCCCTTCCTCCCATCCCACCCTGCCTCTGTGGCAGGGCATTCCCTTTTGTTCTCTCTCTCCTTTTGGGTGTTGTGGTTTGCAAAAAAGGCACTGAGTGGAAATCGTATTTGGTCTATCGTCTACTTTCAGCATGCGTCTCCCATCCTAGAAGGATCCTCCCAACACCCTTTATTTGGTGCTCCCTTTTCTATTTGAACTGCCTTTTCCCCTAGCATGTGCAGCTGGCCTCCAAGCCATGGAGCAAAACTCCTGGTACTAATCTCGGCCACTCTTGGGTGTTCGTCTCCTATTTTGTTACTTTATGTTCCCCAGATGAGTGCAGTCTTTCTATGTCTGTCCCTCTTTTTCTGACTCATTTTGCTTAGCATGATACTTTCTATGTAGTACCATTTCTATGTAAATTTCATGACTTCATCTTTTCTAACAGCTGCATAGTACTCCATTGTGTAGATGTACCAAAGTTTCTTTAACCGGTCATCTGTTCTCGGGCACTCAGGTTTTTTCCAGATTCAGTACTGTAAATTCACTGTACTATATTTCTGGCCCCTGTTACTGTTTTCTGGCCCTGTGTCATCCTGTTGTTCATTGATTTACTCAAGCTGGCGCCAGTAACATCTCCATTCATCCCAGCCCTGAGATTTTAGCAGCCTCTCCTTACTTGTCCTTCCCAACCCTGCCATATTGGAGGCTCTTTAAGGGTCAAGGGAATGAGACCCGTTATTGTTTCTGTTTGGGGCATATCAAATATGCCACGGTCTGGAGCAATAGCACAGCAGTAGGGCATTTGCCTTGCACGCAGCCAACATGGCCGACCCGAGTTCAATTCCTCCGCCCCTCTCGGAGAGCCCGGCAAGCTACCTAGAGTATCTCGTCCACTCGGCAGAGCCTGGCAAGCTACCCGTGATGTATTCGATATGCCAGACACAGTAACAACAAAGTCTCCAATGGAGACGTTACTGGGCCTGCTCGAGCAAATCGATGAACAACGGGAGGACAGTGACAGTGACAAATATGCCACAGATAGCTTGCCAGGCTCTGGCCCCTATATTTTATAATCTATATTTTAATCTATAAAGCAATCTATATTTTACCACAATATACAAAAGATCGGCATAAAATTTATGCATATAATTTATTGGTAAAGGAGTACTAGAGATACAACTATTTATAGGTGTTCACATAACTGGGATTCAAAGCTTAAGAGCATAAAGAAAAAAATGGAAAGATCCAGAGGGATAGATATGGGGAAAGGATGGTGATTGAGGGGAACCAAGCACAGAAAAAGAGAGGCAAAATAAGCAATCACAACTCTTTTTTAAAATCCTCCTCCGAGAGTGAAGATAATACACAACAATCGCTACTAAGGGACAGGGAGAAATGCTTTGGTTATAAAGAGTCATTAAAACTCCAAAGGAAATTGGGATATAAAATAATTTATCAACTGGCTGGAGTTTTCTGTTTCTGATGAAGGGAATGCTGTAATGTTTTAAGTGACATAATGGCAGCAATATATCATATATCAAACAGAAGGAGAAAGATCTGCTGTCAGAGGGTCCTGCTGGATTTTGCTCAGGTGTCCTTGCATTAAGTGATAAGGACCAAGCTAGATTTGCAGTATTAGGAAGGTGAAAGAAATCGAGAATATAAAAGGCATTTCAAAAGAAGATAATAGATTGGAGATTTGCTGGAGTTAGGAATAAATATATTTTATCCCATATCTTTTACAGTGGCAAGTCTAAACATAGCATTAAGGTATGAATACAGTCTAACTGGAGGCATAGAACACTGGGTTAAAACGGAAAAAGTCCTAGACCTAAATTTCTGCCAAGATTTTGCTGTCTATAAGAACTGCTTGCAAGACAGAAATGAAATGCACAATAGACAGATACTGTCAACAATTCAACTTCGTTCTTGAGACATCATTATCAGGCCTTCCTTTATACCCCCTATTTCAAATAATAAAATTGCACGATTATAAATAATACAAATTAATAATAAAAATTAATGTCTTGTGTAATATTGTTCTATCATTAAATGGAAGATCAGGCTTTTGTAGTAAAAGGACTCATATGAAACAGTTCTTTAAATACATGTTTAAATAAGAATCAAAATTTTGTGGGGCCGGAGCGATAGCACAGTGGGGAGGGCATTTGCCTTGCACGCGGCTGACCCATGTTCTATCCTCGGCATCCCATTGGGTCCCCTGAGCACCGCCAGGACTAATTCCTGTGTGCAGAGCCAGGAGTAACCCCTGAATATCATCGGGTGTGAACCCCCCCAAAAAATCAAAATTTTGTTCAGTTACACAGTATATCTGTCACTGTCACTGTCCTCCTGTTGTTCATCAATTTGCTCAAACGGGCCCAGTAACGTCTCCATTGTGACAATTGTTACTGTGTTTGGCATATCGAATACGTCACGGGTAGCTTGCTAGGCTTTGCCGTGTGGGCGAGATACTCTTGGTAGCTCGCTGGGCTCTCCAAGAGGGGCAGAGGAATCGAACTCAGGTCAGCCATGTTGGCCGCTTGCAAGGAAAACGTCTTACCTGCTGTGCTATCTCTCCAGTCCAGACATTATATCAACTAGAACAAAAGTATTCCCCTAAGTAAATTGACTGAATCACAACATGCCATACTATACTAACAGTGTTTCTCAAACTGAAGTTTTTTGAAATTCTAAAATAAAATGACAAAACACTGAGGATGCTGAAGAACAACAATTTTCTAGTTAAGCTATCTACAATATTTAGCACAGCATTTATGTAATGAATTTATGTTTAGTTTAATGCTGTCTTAAAACACTAAGTAGATTTTAAAAAAAAGATTGTGATATCTGCTATCAAAATAAGTTATCTGATTAAATCTTTAAATGTATAATGCTTAAATTGCAAAACTAGAATGCAGTCTTGCTTAATAAATATAGTAAAATATTTGTTATGTTTTAATAATATTGGCAACCCCATCTGAATGCATTTTGCTTTATTCCCTCTCTTATTTTTAAACTCATTAATATACACAAAGAAAATTTCAGGTGCTGGAGTGATAATACAGCAGGTAGGACATTTGCCATGCACACAGCTGACCTTTGATTCCCAGAATCCCATATGATCCCCTGAGCACCGCCAGAAGTAATTCCTGAGTGCAGAGCCAGGAGTAACCCCTGTGCATTGCCGGGTTTGATCTGAAAAGCAGAAAGAAAGGAAGAAAGAAGGAAGGGAGGGAGGAAGGAAGGAAGGAAGGAAGGAAGGAAGGAAGGAAGGAAGGAAGGAAAGGAGGGAGGGAGGGAGGGAGGGAGGGAGGGAGGGAGGGAGGGAGGGAGGGAGGAAGGAGAAAGAGAAGGAGGGAAGGAGGGAAGGAGAAAGAGAAAGAAAAAAGAAAGAAAGAAAGAAAGAAAGAAAGAAAGAAAGAAAGAAAGAAAGAAAATTCCAAACTGTGGAACCAAAACTGCTAGTCAAGTGTCAAGGGATTTTTGTGTTTGTCTGTAACTAATAATATTGTTCTTTTCAAAAGATTAAACATGGTGGTTTTATAACCATATAGATAAAAGTAATGTGAAATGTTTTCATACATTTCACAAATGTTTTCAAATGTTCTCATCAGCCTTCATCAACAGTAGATCCAAAATCTACCAAATTGACATCCCCACTGATTTATGGAGAAAATTCCAATCCCCAGAATGATTTATGCCTTGGTATTTCTGGAAGCACCTAAAAAAGAAAAATGAATCTGCTGTTTTTAGCAGGCAACTTTTCCTTTGAGGGATTGTCTTGCTGTATGAACACCACTAGTCACTGCCTTTGTTTCACTTATACTGTGAAATAGCATAGCGATAGGGTGTTTGCCTTACAAGCGGCCAACATGGCCGGCCCGAGTTCGATTCCTCCGCCCCTCTCGGAGAGCCCGGCAAGCTACCGAGAGTATCTCGCCCGCACGGCAGAGCCTGGCAAGCTCCCCGTGACGTTTTCGATATGCCAGACACAGTAACAACAAAGTCTCCAATGGAGACGTTACTGGGCCTGCTCGAGCAAATCGATGATCAACGGGAGGGCCTTTATCTTTTTTATCTTTATCTTTATACTGTAAAATATCAATGACATTCCAGTATCACCTCTCCATGTCCACGAAGTCTTTCACACTTGGAGTAGGACAATGACAATCCTGTCTAATGTTGGAAAGTTGTCCCCCACACACACTTTGCAAGTCATTCACTTGGAGCAACAAGTTGATCTCATGAAAGCATTTCATTAATTTTTTTTCTCTACCTCAAGCACAGCGGGTAAGGCATTTGCCTTGTATGCAGCCAACCAGGGTTCGATTCCTCCGCCCCTCTCGGAGAGCCCGGCAAGCTACGGAGAGTACCTCGCCCACACGGCAAAACCTGTCAAGCTACCTGTGACGTATTCAATATGCCAAAAACAGTAGCAACAAGTCTCACAATTTGTTGTGAGACGTTACTGGTGACCGCTTGAACAAATCGATGAATAACGGGAGGACGGTGCTACAGTGCTACCTCAAGCCATCAAGCCTCAAAAGTCCAAATGGTCAGTAGCCATTCTATTCGCTCTATGTTGTTTCTCTGCTCCTTACTCCAGATGGGCGGGTACTCGGAGAGCCCGGCAAGCTACCGAGAGTATTCGATATGCCAAACACAGTAACAACAAAAGTGTCCAGTGGAGACGTTACTGGGCCCGCTCGAGCAAATCGACGATCAACGGGAGGGCCTTTTACTCCAGATGATCCTATAACATAAAAAATCCTCTCCTTCTCACAAAACAAAATCGCTTAAGCATATGCATTGTATATTAACAGATGTCTTTCCTGGTCATCAACACACTCAGGCTCAGCAAACAATAAGAATCATATTCTCAGCTCTAAAGTAAGAACAAGTTAGTATTTGCGTTAAATGGCCATGAACTAAAATTATTTGTACAATTTAAATATAACAAAAAAATGTTTGAACCACAATAGAAGCAGTTATAAAATATGCCAGCATAAAAGGATTGAAAATTAGACAAAAATATCTTTTTCTCTATATATCCATTTCTACAAACTGCAGAAAAATTAACCATTGTCTGAAATCACATGAAGAAGGAACATTGTTTCAAAAACATAATCTGGAACTGATATGGGAATAGATTTGAATAAATCTATTTTATTTTCTAAATTTAGAGTCACTTCATTTTGCTAATTAGTCTCACATAAATCCTCTTTTCTTTGGATTTCCTTTCTGAAAGAATGCTTGCTACTTTGTATCCTAAAACTTGCTTTTAGGTGTCCTTTGAGGACAAAATACAAAAAAGTTATTAATTTTAAAATCTTCTCTTTTTAAGACCAATGTGATTTGTTTAAAGTAGATCACTTGATCACTTGACATCCTGCTACTCATCGATTTGCTCGAGTGGGCACCAGTAATGTCTCCATTCATCCCTGTCACGTGCTAGTATAGCCCAATGGTGTCTGCTCAATCTAGGAACACAAAGAGCCTCAAACGAATTGTTCAGGGTCTTGACGAAGAAGTCTGACTATCTCGTAGGTTGGTGGTCATGCGATCTTTTGACGTCCCGTGGAATCCAGTCGATAAAAGCTCTAGTCCAGCAGTTGTCTCCAAATCTTATTACGTGTCCAGCCCATCTGATTTTTGATGCCTTGGAAAATGAGACAGTGTCCCTGATCCTTGATCGTTGATGGAGATGGGAAATCTGGATTCTTTCTCTCATTTGAGTGATGTGTGATACTCCAAGCACAGCTCTTTCGATTCCTCTTTGGGAGACCCAAATAGCGTTCTCATCCTGTTTTTGTAGGGCCCAGGTCTCTGAGGAGTATGTTAATGCAGGCAGAACAGTGGAATAGAAGAGATGTGCCCGGAACCCAGAGTCTCTTCATTCTCTTAGCTATTTCTTTGATGCTCTTGAAGGCATTCCAAGCCGCTCTCTTTCTCATGTGCCACTCAGGTGCCAGGTCATTCGTCATGTTGACTTCTCAACCTAGGTACACATAACTGTTGCATTCGGAGATGTTCATTCCACTGAGAGTGAATGGAACGTCAGGAACGAGACTGTTTCTCATGAACATTGTCTTTGTGAGATTCAGATGTGGTCCGAGTGTCAACAAATGAATTTGGCATCGTGCCTGTATCTCACTGGTGAATCTGTGGAAATATTCCTTCAAATTCCAATTTTTTAAAATTTGTCTCCATTGGTCTTTTGATCATAACCTCACAACATTATGTCTGCATGGGGCTTGTAAATATGCATATTTCTGCAATACAATAAGAGTCTTTCTGTCAGGTTGGCCCAGAGCTTGACACCGTGAAGCCTGCATGTAGCTCCACCACCACCACCCTGGAGCCGGCTGGATCCTAAAGCTACAATGAGAGACAACCTGCCAGACTTTGGCGCCAGCCAACCAAGCCCCACCAGGCAGCAACAGGACATGGTTCAGAGTTAACACACATCACCCCCCTCGCCCCAGGCCTCCTCCACCTCCTAGAACACAGGTAGGTGTTATCCTCACTAGCCCCTCTCGGGGTTTTGAGGTCCACTCAGAAGAGCTCTCTTTCCAATTAGCCCCATTTCAGCATTAATGGTCCTCTTGGATTCTGTTTCTTCATTTCTACGACCCCATCTCGGACCTTACCCTTTCAATACTTGATTTCAACATGCTTACTGGCGTGTGCACACACATACATTTTAAGGATAAAATTTGTATTTTGGTTCCTATGAGCATAATAAATAACTTGTTTAATTCACCAAGGGTAAAAGAGGCTTTCCTGAGTGTGTTTTTGAAGACTGGAGTTTACAGAATTCCAAAATTAAAGATAGCTTTTGTTCTCATTTAGATTGAGGGTTTCAACTTCAATAAGTTCAAATATGCAGTGTGTTTGAATATTTTTTACTAATTTTATTACACCAAAAAATCTGTTTCCACTGTTAAGGGGCCAATTAGTCAAGAGACAAGGTGAAGGGACAAGAAAGAACTTTATTGGCAACATACTGGCAGATTCAAAGATCACAGACTCATGTTCTCAAAGCAACCATGTTGCCTGCATAGCAGCAAGAAGCAACTTTTGTAGAAAAAGATCATAGATAAGCACATTTCTTTAAGCGTGGCTACAGACGAGTAGTCACCAGAGTGATCAATACATTCTACAATGAGCTAATCCCTGGAGGTACACTAATCTCATCTGTAATCTTCAATCAAAAAATTTCTGAGTAAGGCTTCAGCATTCTTTGTCTTGGGGTTTCAAGGGAAGAACAAGATAAGAACAATGCTCTCTACCCAGAAGTTTTCTGGTTTTTAATTTTGAATTTAGTTCTAGATTTCATTGGGGTTGATTGCAAGAGGAATCTCTGCTATGAAAGCTTAACCTTCTATCTGCCAAATGAAAAGGGAAGTTGGAAAGTAAGCATTCTAGCAAAATTAAAAAGATGGAAAATGATGGGGTATGCAGAGAGATAGCTCAAGGATCCTGCAGAATCCCTGGGTTTAATCCCCAGCACCATATGGTACTTTGAGTACCACCAGCAGCAATCCTCAAGCACAGGATTAGAAGCAACTCTGAGTACTACAGAGTGTAGTTCACAAATCAAATAATAGTAGCAATAATAATAATGAAAATGAGTAGGTAAATAAAAATAGAAAGTTACTTAGCACAGCGATAGGGCGTTTGCCTTGCACGCAGCCAACATGGCCGACCCGAGTTCGATTCCTCCACCCCTCTCGGAGAGCCCGGCAAGCTGCCGAGAGTATCTCGCCCGCACGGCAGAGCCTGGCAAGCTCCCCGTGTGACATATTCGATATGCCAAACACAGTAACAACAAAGTCTCCAATGGAGACGTTACTGGGCCCGCTCGAGCAAATCGATGATCAACGGGAGGGCCTTTACCTTTTACCTTTACCTTACTTTTTTAAAAAAAAATTATAAAATTCCAGATACTACTACAAAAAAAAAAAGATTGTGTAACTGCTTCATCTTACATGAGTTTCAAGAAAATGGGGAGAAAATGATATGACTTGTCAAATCCCAAACCTAGAACCGAAAGACCTCGTAATCATAAAAATCAAATGAAAACACTGTCTAAAAATAAAATGTATGTCATTGGAGCAACTTCTCAAGGACTTCACTACTAGAGGCTGAAGTTAATGTGCTGATTATGGCACTGGAATAGACATCAGGTCATAAAATTTGTAGTTTAAAAATAAAAACTGAAGTGGGCATGTAGATAAGTAGAAGATGAGGTAGGTTGGTAATAAGTTCTTGGGAAGTAATCAAAACCAAGATGGGATTTAAAGAAGCTATTCTGTCACTATCTCTAATGCAACCAAGAAGCATTATGGCTCAACCCACTTGCGCTGAGGGCTGAAAAGACTCAGGGACTGAGGTCGGATACGACTCAGGGGCAATAGGCCCAGAAAAGGCAGACCCTCCCCCAGAGAGAAGCTCCAGCAGGAACAAAGGACTGTGGTAAGTACCATGAAGATGAACTACTAAAAGTTTCAAGCGCTTCTCTTTGACGATGCCACAGCAACAGTCTTCTGTCTCCATAGAAATCCCCCAGGTGAGATTAGCACTGTAGCACTGTCCTTCCATTGTTCATCGATTTGCTCAAGCGACAGTAACCTCTCCATTGTGAGACTTGTTACTGTGTTTGGCATATCAAATACATCACGGGTAGCTTGCCAGGCCTTGACACGCAGGCGAGATACTCTCAGTAAATTGCAAGGCTCTCCAAGAGTAATTTGAAGGAATACCTATAAAGCTAACTTAACAAAGGCAAGCCTGGTGCTTCCCCATTCTGGGGGTGTAGACCAAATCTGGATGTGTACTCCCAGCCCTCTTCCCTCCGCAGAAGCCTGTGTTTTCTCTCTAGAAGGCATTATTTTCTCTCTTTTACCTCCCTCATATCTCTAAGAAAAACTTTTACTTTATAAATTTTATAAATTTATTTACTTCCAATGGGCTAGAGTGATAGCAGAGTGGTAGGGCATTTGCCTTGCGCACAGGCAGCCCGGCCGAGCCGGGTTCGATTCCTCTGCCCCTCTCGGAGAGCCCGGCAAGTTACCAAGAGTATCTCGCCTGCACGGCAAAGCCTGGCAAGCTACCCGTGACGTATTCAATATGCCAAACACAGTAACAGCAAGTCTCAAAAAAAAAAAAAATGGAGACGTTACTGGGCCTGCTCGAGCAAATCGATGAACAACAGATACAAAAGATTTACTTTCTATATTTCTTTAAATTTATTTTATAAATAAGACTGTTTGCATCTCTAAGCCTGAGTAAGATTTAGGACTGACTTTGCTTGCCTGTAGAAAGCAATTTCTCACTCCAGCCTGGGTTCCATGGCTCCTAGAGAAATGAGTGCAGGGATCATTTCCCATGCTAGGTAGAACAAATGGAACCCAGTTGCAGTTTGACTACCACCTCACAGGACTGGTAAAATGTGAGGTCTGTACCGTGCTAGTGTTCAACCTATATTCTCATCAGTCCTACTGAAAGAATCCATATTAGGGCATCAAATTTTTGCGTGCTTCAGCTAACTTGCAACATTGCTTTCTGTAAAACTGCTTGGCTGCTTTGCACCTGGGGGAGAGGGGACTTGCAAAGTGAACAGGGCATAACTTTTCTTTCTAAACCAAGTGTGACAGGATTCAGGTGTATTTACTTTTCCTGAAATGTATTGTCTCAGTAAAGCACCCTGCAGACTTGGGTAAAGGATAACTCAGGATGCGGTGGTTGGGGGAAATTGCCCTTTCCTGGAATGTATTGTCTCACTAAAGCACCCTGCAGACTTGAGTAACTCAAAATGTGGATGGTCAACGGAGATTACCTAAGGCTTAATGATTGAAATCATTAACTATAATATATAATATAATATAATATAATATAATATAAAGCTATAACCTTGCTTGTGCTGACAATCGATGTATGATTCAAAGATAAATGCTGATCTTTGAATCTATAGGCTAAGGAATGAGGTACTTTTAAATGGATTGGTTAAGAAAGTATATGTTGTTACAAATCTATTGGCTATGAAATGCGCGGGCTTTGCTGTAACGGCGCCAGTGAAGGCCTATATAAGATCCCCTTTGAAGAAGCTCAGGGCTCTCAGCCACTGCCCGTTTTTGGGGTATGCTGCGGAGCCCCAGCATGCTGGTCTAAATAAACCCCGTTTTTACTCCTGCAGGAATAGTGTCTATCTGGTCTCTCCGCGCCTCCCAGGGCCAGGGAACTCCCGATCCCAACACTACATTTCCCCAGGCACTTCCCGGGTAACTGAGGTAGAGAGGGAAGCAGGGTAGACCCTACTCAAGGCTGTCACTTCTTTCCTACCTACTTCACATAAGTCATTCACAGCAAAAACCAAAGACTTTTTGGGTGGAGGTCACACCCCACTGTGCTCAAGGCTTACTCCTGACTCTGTGATCAGGGGCCTTTCCTCGCAAGTTCAAGGGACCATGAGATGCCGTATGTCAAACCTGGGTTTGCCTCATGCAAGACAAGCGACTCACCCGCTGTACTGTACTACATTCAGACCCCACCAAAGACATTTTAAAGTACTTTGCAAATACAGATTCTCCTGAAAATCCAAAGCCAAAAGGAAAAGAGAAAACATTTGGGGGAAATAAAAGATGGGTTACCTCTCCTTTACCAGGAAAGAAGGACAGTATATTCATGAGATTCACCAGGGAAGAGATGATAAGTAGTCGTGGACCTATTGATGTCGGTGGGCCCCACGGGTGACTTATGTGAAGTGGGGAGGAGAAAGACGGTCACTTTCTCCCCACCTGCCTCTGCCACCCAGGACTCAGGGTTATTGGGTTCTTGTCTCGCCTAGCAGAAAGGAATTTCAGGAGTAGACAAGCAGTGAAGTAAATAGATTTTATTTGGAGGATTTTTAGGTATGGAGGGAAAGAGGGTGAGAGAGTAACATACTCAAGAGAGAACACGGGCTTCTCCAAGGGCGGAGAGAGCCCCTACACACATCCTGGCATTAGACACGAAAGCATAAAAGTCCACATCTCAAAAGGGGAGATACGGGCGACACATGTGCTCAGCCCACATGTACTCGACCACATGGGCGCAAAGCAGCACAGGGGCTCTGGCAGCATATGCCCGCCCTGCCCTTCCTTTGTTCAAGGTGGCCTTTATAGGGTTTCTCCAACCTGCACCCACTTGGGGCTTCTTCCCAGGTAAAAGTCCCGTTGCTAAGGAGGTTACCAGGGAGGATGGGAGTGGTGATGGTCTTCTTTGAAATTCCTTTCCTGGCCTTTTGTTCCTGCAGGAGCTTCTTTGGGTCTGTTGCTGGAGCCAGGTGAGGGTCTTATTAAGCCTTAGTTCCTGTTTTCCTATTTTCTGCAGGACTGGCTTTTGTCATCGCCTTGGGAGGGGCCCTTCCCTGTCTACCTGCCTACATCACTATCTCCTGTAACTTTTAGGATAGGGTACAGGTAGTCACTTTCCACTCTACTCCAAAGAGCTGAAAAAGGATGTTTGATAAGTCCATTTTAATTAAAAGTATACCAGTTTTCTTCCAGGGGGGAGGGGGGAGAACAAAGGATAGAATTCTTTCCTCCAGAACCACAACATCTATAACAACCCTCTAACTGCCTAGAGCTCATCTTTTCTACCCTTCTAAAATCGCTTAAACATTTATAAACATGTTCTTACCATCCCAGTCCTTCCATCTTTCTACACCATGCCCTTTCCTTCCTAGATCTTACTACAAGGTCTTTCATTGGAAATCACAGTGTCAAAAGTAACAAAAATGCTGGACATCACCTTATGCTGGACATCACCTTCTCTCCATCACTGTGTTACTTATGCCTTGTATGGATTGGGGGTACTCAGACAAGCTTGGAAAGAACTCCTCTCTGCTTCTTATTACCTGCTTGGAGAGACTTTTTCATGAAGAATTTGTACATATTAAATTTTACATTTAGAATTGACTTCTCTATTGGAATTTCAAGGAATGTCCCAGAAAAACACCAAGAGTCTTTCTCTCCATGTACCATTGGAAATGTCTGAAACCTGGATGTGATACAGAGATTCTTCTTTGGATAATTAGAATTAAAGAGCATGTTTGTGTGCCTGGTATATTGAAACTGACTTAAAGGCAGGCTGACCGCCAGTATCTGTGATATGCACCCACCAGGGCTTTTCCTCGTTTTATACATAAAAGGAAGAAAAGTGCCCACCAGAGTAGGAAGGGTCTTGGAAACGGGTGCTTAAAAACAAAAAACAATTTGTATAACATTCAAAACCCTGTTTATGAAGCTGCATGTCACCTAGAACCTTCCTTGGGGAAAATAAATACAACTTTTTGGAGATGTTTATCATATTCAGCTGGAGATGCTCCTATTTGATTTGCGAGGATTTGTGATTATTATATGTAACCACAAGCTTCGCTATACAAAAGCTTGTTTTTGAAAGAATTTGTTAATCGAAATATTACCATTTTGAGAAAGAGCAAAGAGAGATAAAGAGAGAGAAGATTGTTTTAGAAATTTTAATCAAGTCTTAATCTCTCTAAGCCCGGAGTTTAGGGATGGAGTTGGAGGGTAATGTGCGGCCCCCGATGAAGATAAAATGACAAATTGGGACTCAAAGACAAATTGCTGCCACACAACTACCCATAAATTTCATTGTGACTAAATGAAACAGATAAGTCCTTCTGAATGCTCAATGAGGAGACGGGTGACAGTCTTAAATTGTCAGGATGCCTCCTTTTGCTTTTCTTACATGAAAATGGCATTATTCATTGGTCACGTAAAAGCATAGTTCTTTAAGCATAGACTATTCCAATAAGATATAATAATGCTTATAAATCCAATGAGTCTTTATGATTTCACTGCCAGGGGGCCCACCTAAATATTTAAAAACAGTGGGATTTCTAATATGGGCTGACTTTGCATCATAGGGGATGTTTGGACACATGCAGAGACATTTTGTTTCTCAGACGTGGAGGATGTTACTATCGTAAAGCAGGGAGAGGCTGCTGAACACCCTAGGGTCCACAGGATAGCCATCTACAATATCGAACAATCCCGCCCAAACATTGATAGTATATCTTACTCATCATCTTCTAGTATAAAAAAGGAAACACATCAAAGTTCAGAATATTCTTTTTCTTAACCTCCCAATTTTTCCATTTTCCTCAACTTCAATTCCAGATTTATTCAGTAATCTTTTAGAATGTTATAGGCCAAGGGTAGGCAGCTAGCTTAAAGGACTGGAGTGTGTGAATTACATGCAGGGGCCCCATGTTTGATCCTCAACATTGCCAAAAGTAGCCCTGGAGTGCCACTAGGTATGGCCCCAAAGCAAAACCAAACATAAAACCCAAAATGTTCTAGTCTACCTAATGTCTTGCAAGTGGCCAACATGGCCAACCGGAGTTCGATTCCTCTTCCCCTCTCGGAGAGCCTGGCAAACTACCGAGAGTATCTTCGCCTGTACGGCAAAGCTTGGGCAAGCTACCCATGACGTATTCGATATGCCAAACACAGTAACAACTGTCACAATGGAGACGTTACTGGGCCCGCTCTAGCAAATTGATGAACAACAGGAGGACAGTGACAGTGACAATGAATGTCTTCGCCAGGACCCCTCTGACTGGGGTGGGTTGAGTTTCCCTCCCTGCCCCACGCAGAATCCTGGCAGCTGAGAACCTCCAGAACCCAGCCACAGCCATGCTCAAGGCCACTCTCCACATGTGCAGATGAACCTCAGGCATGAAGGAACAGGCAGAGGAACCCAGGTATGCAGGAGCCATGACTGAGATCTCCAAGCCTGCTAGGATAGGGACTGGGCCTCCTCCACCCAGATCTCCCATTTTCCAGTAGCTTGGCAGTCACACCCACAAACTCACCCCCGGCACCATGTAATCCCATCAATGGCCAAGATCCAGAGACCATAAAACAAAGCTCCTTGAAGCACACACCTGTATTTGCAGCCACATGAACTTTTATAGTCTAGCCCACTGATGTGCTTAAAGCAGCACACATGTGTTGGGTTTTAACATACTTGCTTGTATTCTCTTATGTACATTTTTTGTCCCTCTCAGAGAGCTCGGCAAGCTACCAAAAGTATCCTGCCCACACGGCAGAGCCTGGCACGCTCACCATGGCATATTCGATATGCCAAAAACAGTAACAATAATGAGTCTCATTGCCCTGAATCTGAAGGAGCCTCCAATATGGCACCATAGGGAAGGACGAGTAAGAAGATGCTGTTAAAATTTCAGGGCTGGGATGAAAGTGATGTCGGTGGGCCCCACGGGTGACTTATGTGAAGTGGGGAGGAGAAAGACGGCCACTTTCTCCCCACCCACCTCTGCCACCCGGAACCCTGGGTAGGCTAGGACCGGTAAAGTCTACAGTGAGCACCTGCTCGGCACGGGCCTAAGCCCCACCAGCCCCACAAGGTGGCCGTCAAGCCACACCTGAAGTCCGCTTGATCTTCTCGGCACGGGAGTTAATCCCCGCCACCCGATTGCTCGGGGAGCCACGGACTCAAGCTGGGGCGAGAATTTGCTCTTCACAGGAAAGGAGAGACCAGTCCCAAGCCATACCCGAGGTTTCTGGCTTCTTGTCTCGCTCGCAGAAAAGAATTTCAGGAGTAGACGAGCAGTGAAGTAACAGGTTTTATTTGGAGGCTTTTGGAGAGGGAGAGAAAGGGATAAGCAGATAAGCGGGGGAATGGAGAGTAAGAGAGAGAGAGAGAGTAACGCGTCCAGAGGGAACGCGGGCTTCTCCGAGGGTGGAGAGAGTGCCAAGTGGGCTCTCGAGCTGGTTCTTATAGATCCTTCTGACTCGGAATGTTCTGGAATCTCCTTGGGGCTGGGTCGCTGGAGTCAACCGGATTGAAAGGGGGTTCTCGGAAAGGAGGAATTTCATGGAGAGGAGGCCCATATCTTCAGGGTCTGGGGATGGTCTTATCAAGTCCTTATTCTCTGTCTCCACAGGGTGGGTTGGTCCTAGAATTCTTCTTCTATGAGACTTTGTTTCATTGCAGAAAGCCTTTCCCTATCTACCTGCCTACATCAAAAGGAGATGTTACTGGTGCCCACTCGAGCAAATCAATGAACAGTGGGATGACAATGACACAGTGATACAGTGATGCCTAATTTTAGATGATTGTTTTGTGATATTTTCTGCTTGCCTGGCGATTTTTATGGTCCTATACTACCGTGTGTACTATAGTCTATTCTTTTCATTCACCTATTGAAGGACATTGTCTTTACTTTCAAGTTTTAGCAGTTATGAATATTAGTTTTCATTCTGTCACTGTCACTGTCCTCCCGTTGTTCATCGGTTTGCTCGAGCGGGCCCAGTAACGTCTCTATTGGAGACTTTTGTTGTTACTGTGTTTGGCACATCACGGGTAGCTTGCCAGGCTCTGCCGTGCGAGCGAGATACTCTCGGTAGCTTGCCGGGCTCTCCGAGAGGAGCAGAGGAATTGAACTCGGGTCGGCCATGTTGGCTGTGTGCAAGGCAAACACGCCTTACCGCTGTGCTATCGCTCCTGAGAGTAATAATTGTTAGCAAGAGTAGAAAGTCAAGAAGCCTTTTCAAGCTTAGTCAAGCTGTGGGGAAAGAGTAAAGTTATTTTGTTTTTACCTTGTAGTTTTACCTGTTCTCCAGGTACAAATCTTCAGGTAGGGGAAGAAAAATAATTTTCCCCCCATCCTTCTAAGTTCTTAGCTGAATTGTAATTTTTAAAAAAGCTTACTATTGTGTAAAAAAACAAGTCAAAGTTTAATAACATACATGCCTCCGTTCTACATACAAGGGAGAGATGCAGACAACCTGAGTAACTGTGTTAAAACACGTAAGGCAATATTTCAATAAAATATTTAGGTACAGATAAAATATGTGTATGTTGGTGGAGAACTGGAAACGAGAGTTTAGTTCTGAGAGTACATACAGAATAAATAAGTGTACGATTGTGCTTTTTTTAAGTTGTTACTTTTACCACTGATAGAACTTTCTAGATATTTGGTCATTCTCTACTGCCTGGTACAGACAAAGGGATGATGATATCTTTATAAAACTGAGAATATTTTTCTCCTTCGTTAAATTCAAAGTCTCACAATGTTACTGGGCCCACTCAAGCAAATCTATGAACACGAGGAGGACAGTGACAGTGACAGTGTTATGATGGAAGTGAATTGGAGAGGAGAAAGACACCAGACAATCGAGTTCATCCCTTTGGCCATTTCAAATCTCACATTCATGGAGGAAAATCTTCAAGCTGTGGGAATAGTTCAAGTCAGAGGTAAGATGCATAAAAGAGGGTATGGAATAGGTGAGGCCTAGAAAAGGGTCTGAAATAGGAAACACTCTTTGACCCCATGGCTGTGCTTAGGAAGATGACAGGAAAAGCAGCTGTTCTCACTCACATTCACCCAGAGGGAGAACAAAGACAGACCCATGCGACAAAAAGCAGTGAGCACCAGCAAGGAAGGTTCAACCAGCAACATACCAGCTACATACCAGTGGGCCATCAAGTGTACTGAACAGCTTGGGACCAGGCCAGTGCAGACCCCTGAGAAACCAAAATAGAGAGGAATTGTAGGATAACAATTGACTTGTCCTTTCTCCCTTGCCACAAGGAGCTTATGTTCATTGAGTCACACCCATTACAGTGCTCCCCAGTCACTTCCATTATTTTGTTTATCTGTAACCACTTCTCTATGCTCTCTTTCCAAACAGTTAATCAGCTTTTCCCCTAATCCGAATTTGTTAATTTGTAAGGTCAGATCCTTCTAGGACACTGAACTTGTATTGCAAGTTAATATTGCCTTTCTTCTCTCCTTATGTCTTTTGAATAGTTTAGTTTAGAGCAATGTCCTTTTTGTATAGATACAGGAAACCCGTTAATATTATGCTTTGTAATTTAGGATTTAATTGGCTTTGAATACTATTCACTCCTGGGCATCTGCTTTCTTGACTTAAGCCTCAGTTGCCCTCACTTCCTAATGCCCCCAAAAGCATGGTCCCGATGACAAACTGGATGAAGCCTGGGCAAGCAGGTAAGCTATGTGCTATCCTGGCTTCGAGATGGGCCAGGCCAAAGTGCCACGATTCTTAACTATAAATTAGGAGTTTGATCATAGACAAATGCTGTCGTGATCCAAAAGTAACAACGAGATTAGGATCCTGCTAGGGATAGGAAAGACTATCTGGCCTGAGCACTGTAGTCTGAGATCGAGATGGCCCCTAGGAGAGCAATTCTATAAGCTTAAAGTATTTCTTACTGTGTCCATACAAAATGATTTATTTTATGTATGCCTATATGTTTGTTGGACAAGGAGAGGAAAAACACACCCAGGGGATTCCGTTCTAGGGTGGGTTGATCTGCTAAATGAGAATCTGTCCTAGAAGGGGCTTTCCTTTGTGTCCTGACTAGTTTGGATGAGGCTGAACATTTCTCCCCTTCAAGCTGTCTTCAGTAAAGAATGTCAGTGTATTGTAAGAGAAGGCTTTCCTTTGCTCACAGAAACCTGGCTGGTCTTAGATATACAGATCCCAAGTGCTAGCCAGGCCTGATCTTTGGGATGTAGATTCCAGGCTCTAGGCAGGCTAGTCTTTGGGATGCAAAGCTCAGGTACTTGTCTTTGGGATGTAGATTCCAAGCTCTAGCTGACTGGCCTTTGGGATGCAAATCTATGTGCTTGTAGCTTACGAAAGTGCTTGTGAAAAGTTTCAGTTTTGGTTTTTTATCTTCTTTCCAGGAGGTCAAAATTACTAGTCTGCACATGTAAAGAAACAATGTATGTTTTGCTGCCTCAGTGTTCTTTCTGTAACTCCTTTTGATGACATCATCGCGTTGCACCCTTTAGAGATACCATGATCTACTTAAGGAAATTTCGGGGCTTTCTACAGGGGGACAGTCTGAGAGAACGGGGGGGGGGGGGGGGGGGGGTGTCACAAGTCTGAGAGAACGTGCACCCTCCATGATATAAATTTCTTTTATGGGATATAATGAGACTGTCAGAATGGACTGGGAGAGGCAGAGGAGAGACAGGAGTGAACGGAAAGAGGATTGGAATAAACTGCAACCAAGACCAACCACTGTGGCCTTCATTTCCTTTCTGCCCATCACCATCGACCTCCCTGGAGTGGGGGAAACGGCCTGAGACTACCAAACTCGGGCTGTGGGAGAGATAGACCAGACCGCTGCTGTCTTTTTGTGTTTACACAAGGAACTAATATGAGGCCAGGACACCGGACATTATTCACAGGAAAGAGAGAGACACCTGCACTTCAGGGGGCCTTACTTAGATAACTGAACTGTTAAAGAACTATAATACTAAAACATCTGCTGTCTTTATGTTAATTTTACAGATTGGTTGCCCAAAGATCCACTCAAGAGCTGGATAAATTTGCCCTACCAATATCTCTTATAAGAGAGTAGCTTCTATTTAATTTTCAAAGCTGTTCGTTTAACCATTTCTAAATACTAAAAAACTTAAAATGATCAATATGCCAGAGGCATATTTTAGGGTGACACATTGTGCTGTCCTTCTTATTCAGATTTGGAACTCATTGCTTTGAAATGCAATCAAATAATCAAAACTGCACAACTTTGTGTCCCCTCTCCTTCCTGCTAAAACGAAGACAACCATTCTGGAGTTCAGAAAGTAAAATACACTAGCCTGAGACTTGTAATTCAGGTGATGTAAATCCTCCTCCCTGGGAACATCCACACAATTACACTTTTGGCTTTGACTGGGATAAGACAAAATCCTTACAGACGCTTTGTTACTGACAACGACCCCAGGCCCCTGGCTAAACAGAGCTGTCAGGCAGACTACACAATGGAATCTTTGGTTGCATATGAATTAAGTCAAGTGGGGAGGTAGAGAAGAAAGTCTCAAACAGAATCTTTCTGTTTCCTCTTTCTCTGTCACCTGGGAAGTTTCTGGGAGGGTTAAGACTGGGAGAGTCTGCTTTGAACGCCTGCACTGCATAATAACCTTGCATCTCACAGACTCCACGTGATACTCATCAAAGTGTACCTGAGCCCCATTTGATCTACTGTCATTGTCACTGTCCTCCCGTTGTTCATCGATTTGCTCCAGCAGGCCCAGTAATGTCTCCATTGTGACACTTGTTACTGTGTTTGGCATATGGAATACGTCACGGGGAGCTTACCAGGCTTTGCCGCGCAGGCGAGATACTCTCAGTAGCTTGCTGGGCTATACAGCATGGAATTAATCTCTGTTCATGATCTCTTAGGGACATGTGGAACCCAGGCTGGAGTGAGGAATTTCTCTTTGCAGAAAAAGTCAGCCCTACCCTCCCTTCCTCAGTCCATCACTTTCTTCTGCAGACAATAATTTCAGGAAGGAGACTGAAAGAGTTTCATGCTCAGTAGGAAAAGGGGGTTTCTCCAGAGGGGAGAGAGAGAGAGAGAGAGAGAGAGAAAGAGAGAGAGAGAAGTAAGCATCTCAAGTAGAAATACAAGAGAAGAATGGATGCCAGAAAGTTAAAGAAAGAGAATACACAGCTCAAGCAGAGATGCAAAAGACTCAAAATTTGAAGAAACGTGTGCCTTTGCAGTAAGTTAGTTTTTATACCTTTTTTTCCAAACTGCCTCCAAAGTTTGTCGCTAGGGTGTTGAGAGAGAGAGAGAGAGAGAGTGAGAGAGAGATGGAGCTACTATCTTTGATAATCTTAGCATGGTTTTTGGTTCCAGAGTTGGAAGTTGGA
Organism: Sorex fumeus; assembly: GCF_029834395.1. Lineage (NCBI taxonomy): Eukaryota > Metazoa > Chordata > Mammalia > Eulipotyphla > Soricidae > Sorex > Sorex fumeus. The sequence continues at coordinate 1,181,130 of NW_026606181.1, read as the reverse complement.
GTTCTCCTCTCCTCCCAGGGGATTCAACAGATGCTTTGGTCCTGGAATTCTACATCTGAAAGGTTTTTTTAAAGCACCTCCTCGGATGGGACCTACATTTCAAAGGCTTTCATTCCCTTGGGCTGGTGTGAGTTCCCATTATCTTTCCCAATACAGTAGGCCTTCCTGCCTCTCTATCTCCTAATACCTTTTTTTGACCTATTTCCTCATATCATATTAAAAAACACCCCATCCCCCCTAAGATTTCTCTGCCATTTTCTACACATGTGATATACATTTCATTTTATGTCCTTCAACTTTGCATGCTCACTATTCCACTTCATAAAGATGCATGGCATTTTTCTGGAAAGTTCTTAAATGGGTACAGATTGTTTGAGCACTAGAATGCGTACAGATTGTTTCAGCACTAGAACTAGGGTATCAAGCCAGACATTCTCTTCCCTTTCCAGTTTATCATGCAGCTTGTTGTGGCCAGACCAGTTTCTCAGGTTATAAAAGACCTTTTTGCCACTAATGCCTTTCTTTCCCCAGTCAGCTTATTTTTAGATAACACATAATTAGAAAAAAATAATAACTATCTGCAAACTTTCTCAAATAAGATTAAATGGAATACTGGCAAAATAACATAATCATAATAAGTTTTCTTGGAATTGTGTTTGAGCTCATGAATTCTCCCTTTACTCTATCAAGAAAGTAAGTATCACTTTTTGTGAGATTACAGACCAAAAAAGAAGCGAAATATATGCCTTCCAGAGGTAATAGAGGGTTTATGGTACATATTAGTTTCTGGGTCTCATACATTTCTATTCATAAAATCTAGCCAACTCGGTGCTGATTAATGCCTGCGCTTTTCCAAAGCAGCACGTTTAAATTTCTAATTTACAGTCTTAAATATCTCTGTATTTTCATGGAGAAGAATTTTTTTTTTCAAATGAATCCAGACAGACCGAAGTCTTTTTAGCCTCCAGGAATTGCCATTTCCTGAATGTTCCATTCTCCACAATTCAGCTAGTTTAACAATGCAGCTTCTTAATGCGCTGTGGCCAGATGTCTCTCTCAGCCATTGTTTGCCAGGCAAACTCTGCTGCCTGGGGTGTCTTGATTTGTGGAAACCACTTATTCTCCTTTAAATGTGAGGAGCCCAGCAGGTTGAAATATAAACACTTTTTTCCACCAGGTTCAAAGAACAAGAACAAGCTACAAAGAACAGAATCAAATGCCATCCAAATTACAAAGCCATAAGTTCTGGACCCCACCAGATTTCGGATTTGTGAATATTTTATCAAGTGTTTGAGCAATAGGGAGCAGCTGACCTGCTTGGCTTACTTATCAAAGGGATCTGTTGTTATCCTCTAATGACAAAAGTGGGCCTGCATGACAATTTAACAGCAAAAGCCATTTCTTTCAATTTTATTCTTTTAAAAACTGCCAGGTAATTAACTTCACAGCAGTTTTGTTGGCAAAGTAATACTAGAAATAAAATGAAACATTCATTAATAATTGACCATGAAAACTGTACTTAAATGCTATTAAGCTAATATAATCACTAACAGAAGACAGAACAGAATGACTGCAAGACAGAAAGCAGATGTAATCACTGGGGTGTTCCAGTTCCATAAGGCTAAAATATGAAAGAAAATGAGAGATCAAAAACCAGAGGTAAAAGCTTTATATACAATACCTGCATGTTCATGTATTTGTGGGATAAACAATTAGTGTTTAAAGTGCAACATGAATTTTCCTTGAAAAGACACTCTCTCATTTACTCAAACGTCTTTCATTTGTGTGATTACCATAAGCAAGAAAACACACAAATATGATAACCAAAAAGACCATTACGGCACATGATGAAATACACAATTAGGCCAGTGATAACTATTCATCAAAGCAAGCACTTATTTCCACTTTAAGACCCTGTCCATTTTATTGGTTTTTTTTTTAAAAAAAAAAACTAAAAAATGCTAGTAACAGCAACTGCTTTCTTGTTTCAGTGTCACTGTTGTTTTTCCTCTCATGCACAACCTTATAAATAATTTTGGCCCCAAAAATAAAGATAAATGTGTGCAAAGGAATTTTTTTTTTTTTTTTTTGGTTTTTGAGTCACACCCGGCCATGCACAGGGATTACTCCTGACTCTGCAGTCAGGAATTACTCCTGGCGGTGCTCAGGGGACCATATCGGATGGTGGGAATCGAACCCGGGTCCGCTATACTATTGCTCCAGTCCCACAACGGAATTCCCTTTTTTTTTTGCAATTTTTTGCAGTCCTGCAAAGAAATTCCTTTATTTTTTTTGCAATTTTTTAAAAAATCCTTTCCCCTAGAAAATGTGTGCAATTCCTCTTGTGCATAAAACAAAAGAAAAAGAAAATAATTTTCTCTGCCTCAAATAAATGCCTACCTCAGTTTCAGTATCCAGGTTACCCACGCATACTGAGTAAAATAATAAAGGATAAAGGAGTGGGAAGGGAGACAACCTCACACTCCAAATCATTTCTTATCTCTTACACTTGTCTGTTGTTAAAATTATGCACTTGATATCACTTTGATCTGAAGAGCTATAAATAGCATCAAACCTTTCAAGTAAGTTTCTTTGAGGATAGATAAAAATTAAACTTCTATTTTTTTTATAATAGGAGGACTCAGATGCTAAATCTGCTATTTAATTGCCATGGGGAAAGCTCAGAAAGGGAAAATAAAAGTTTCTACTTTTTTTAAACTTGTTTTTAAGCAACTGACGATATTAGAACCTGGGGAAATCTTTTTAATAAATTCCTCGCAAGGGAAAAGAGCAATGATATCAGAGAACCAAAGAACAAAGTCAGAAACATAAATCTCTATTGCCAAAGACTTGCTACACCTATGGAGACGTTGGAACATCAACAGTCCGTTTTGAACTGGTTCCTAATTTCTGGCGTGATTCGGAAATAATTGCTAACGTGCTTTTCAACTTGAAATTTTCAGAATCGTAAACTTTAAAACTCACTCTGGAAACATGTAGGCTCTATTTTAAAATTTGAGAAAGGAAACATCTTGTGTCTTTTCTATATTCTCTTGTTCAAAGAAAAACCTTTTTTTGAACAGTTCTGGATCTATAGCGTCAGGATATGCGTCTCATGACAAAGAACAGAGGAGAATAAAAATAAAAAGCAAATATACATAAGCAGTGTTTTGATATTCATCAAATTAATACATAAAACAATGTTTATAAATTCGAATATTTTACTTATTCCTAGTCCCTATGTAATAAGAACAATGGGGTAAACTATACCCCCATTATTTGACTTTAAGGAGAGACAAGTTATCTCATTCTCAGAATGACAGCATAATTTATTTATAAAGGCAGTTATCAGATCAATATCTTAATCTCATAGACCTAAAATATATTTTATTATGAATTGTGCTTTTCCATTAATAAAACTCTGAGAAAATATATAATCACATGTTCTTTTTTCTTCTTTGCACATTTGAAGTTCTTTTCACAAATCTGAAGCAATTTGGGGTGATCATGCCATTATACACATAAATCTTGGAAAAAAATCATACTTGATTGAATTTTCAATGTATTTGTAAGGTACAGAAAGCAAACTACAAACTACCTTTGTAGTTCATTCAGTTTTAATTTAAAAGCTCTGACTCAAGTAAATGTTACTTTATTGTCGTCAACCTCAGTTACAAAACAGGTGACTTGACTGTTAATCTGGGACCCTTCAGCTACTGGTTGGCTGATCGTAGTAAGGAATAACATTCTCACTCTCTGTCCTCATGCTATAGTTGCAAAAATAAAAGAAGTATGCTACAAAAACATGGCAGGCAGATAGAAGGACCCTGGTAATGTGTATTAAGAAGCACACTCTATGCCACTCAAACCAGCCCAAAGACACATGGTCTTTGAAATACAGGACTCTTCTGAAAGTCTGAGATGCAAAATTCTAGGGTCACAGCATAACTGGATCTCCTGAGAGAAGAGGCTCTATTGCTAGAACAAAGACCATGCAAACAAAATTAAAGGAAGACCATCAACAACTCCAAGTTCTCTCACTTGACAACAACCCCAAGAAACCGAATTTGGGGGGCATTTGTAAAAAACTCATATATAATATAAACTACTCAGCAGAGGAAAGCATGCATGTCTTCCCATTCTGGAAAGTAATATGTATCTCCACCTAAGAAATGTACACTTTTTTTATTTCATGGGACATATTCTCCATCTGCGGATTTGTCCACAGCTCTACTTAGGATGTATGTTGTCTCTTTTTTCACTCTGAAGAAGCCCACATTCTATTTTGAGCACGAAACACTTCCTTTCTCCTCATGTCTCCCAAATTAGGTAGCCATTCCTTCCTAGAATTCCTTACTGTGAGATAGGTGACGGATATTCCTTTTCTTGTGAAGAGTGATTCTTCACTCCAGCCTGAGTTCTATGGCTCCCCTCCTCCCCCCAAAAATAGGGTGGCAGGAGTAATTGCCCATGCTGTTTAGATCAAGTGGGACTCAGGTACAATTTGATGATTCTGTTGTGAAGCTGATGAATTAATCTGTCATGCAGGTGCCCAAAGGAGGCTTTCATCAATCCCAAACTTCTACAGACATTTTCTGGGTGACTGATGTAGGTAAAGAAGAAATTGGTAGACTCTTCTCTTGAGGCTGGCATTCCTCCTCCCCACTTCACATAAGCCACTGCAACAAAAGGAAGCTCATATACCATCGCTTAATCTGAAAAACCCTTCTCTACATATATACATATGTATGTATATATATATATATATATATAATAGCCCATGTGATTTTTTTCCTGTAATAAGCGTAGACACACTTTCAGCTTCTATGAGCTATTCATGCTAGAATGAAGAATTTCTGGTCTAACAACTCAATATTTGGATACAGCTGGATACAGGTCTCCCAAACTAGGGTCTTTATTGTGAAGCTGGCCTCTCTTACTATCTAATATCAGCAAAGACTTACCTTAAAATAGGTTCCCCTGAACCATTTATTTCTAACTAGACACTTAAAGTAGAAAGTTCATGGACATCAGTTTATATAAAGAAAATGAACCTCAGCTTCTTTTATCATTTTGACAGCACAAAGCATTTGAAAATACTTAGTTTAGCTTATATATTTTTCTTTTAAAATTCTATCCCTAAACATTCCTCTATGTGAGTCATGTATTTTCTTTGTTTCATCAAGGCTGAATAATGCCACTCATAGCATATCTCCTAAAATGATTTAATGCTTCTTAATTCAGTTATGTATTATTTCAGAATCCTGGTGAACCCTCCAGTTAGTGATGCCTAGAAAATCTACTTCAGATGTAAGTTGCTAATTCATTCTAAAATTTAGCTTTGAAGATGAAGATATAACATGAACACAAAGCTCAAATACTGTCATTTTGTGTCTTTTTAGGTCATTGTAGCTGAAGTATAGGTAACATGCAGTTTATACAAAATTAGATTAGAGGATCAGAGAGATTACAGGAGATCAGACTCTTGTCTTGCATAGAGCTGACCCAGGTCCAATCCCCATTATTGCATATGGTCCCTGGAGCACATGGTTTCTGACTAGAGGTCACTCCTGAGCACAGAGCTATAAGTAATTCTAAGAATTACTGGATCTGACCAATCCACTCCCCATTAAGGAAAAAAAAAACCTACTTAACAGGGGTATCCAAAAGATGGCTCAATGGCTTAAAGGGTTTATTCAGCAAGTGCAACATTATGATTTCAAACCCTGGTGCCACAGTATGCAGTGAAATGATCAGGACAGTCTGGCTGCAAGGTGAAGGGCCCAGGGAATTGTTCAGTGCTTTAGGAAGCATTCAAGATAAATGTGAAGCCCGGAGCTTAATTCCACATAATCACCAAGGCAATCCTGAAAATTTCATAGTCTGGCATGACATTGAAGAGGGGGAAATGCTTACAAAGAGGATATGTATTTTTAAAGATTACATAGGATTAAAATGATCACATGAAAACAGATTTCCCACTTCACTGAATTCAAGTGTGTGGCATGCTTTCCATCAGATCATTGAACACTTGATCGCTTGACATCCCATTACTTATTGATTTGCTTGAGTGGGAACCAGTAACGTCTCCATTTGTCCCTGTCATGTGCTAGTGTAGCCCAATGGCATCTGCTCGTTTTAGGAACACAAAGAACCTCAAACCAATCGTACAGTCTTGACAAAGAAGTCTGACCATCTGATAGGTGGATGGCCATGCGATATTTTGACGTCCCATGGAATCCAGTAGGTAATGGCTCTAGTCCAGTGGTTGTCTCCAAATCTCATTACGTGTCCAGCCTATCTCATTTTCGACACCTTGGCAAACGAAACAGCGTCCCTGATTCTTGACCGTAGATGTAGGTCAGAACTCCAGATTCATTCTCTCATTTGAGTAAAGTATAATACTCCAAGCATAGCTCTTTCAGTTCCTCTTTGGGAGACCTGAATAGTGTTCTCATCCTGTTTTTGTAGGGTCCAGGTCTCTGAGGTGTATGTTAATGAAGGAAGAACAGTGGAATCGAAGAGATGTGCCCAGAGCCAGAGGTTCTTGGTCCTCTTAGCTATTTCTTCAACGCTCTTGAAGGCATTCCAAGCTGCTCTTTTCCTCTTGTGCAACTCAGGTGCCAGGTCATTCATCATGTTGACTTTTTGACCTAGGTAGACATAACTGTTGCATTCAGAGATATTCGTTACATTGAGAGTGAATAGAATGTCAGGAATGCGACTGTTTCTCATAAACATTGTCTTTATGATATTCAGCTGTAGTACAACCTTTCCACACTCATGGTAGAAGTCGGCCAGCTTTTGTGCCACTTGGCTAATGTTTGGTGTTATTAGAACGTTATCATCAGCAAAGCGGAGATGGTGTATTTGCCGACCATCTATCTTCACTCCCATTTTTCCCATTCCAGTCGTCACATGACATTCTCGAGGGTGGCACTGAAGAGTTTTGGTGAAATGGTATCATCCTGCCAAACCCCTCTCTTGACATGGATGATCACTTCTTTGTAGAATAGTGAGATCCTGGTAGTGAATCTGCAATACAGCTCACAGAGGATCCTGATGTATTGAGTTTGAATGCCCTGATTGGCTAGGGCTTCAATGACCACTTACATCTCAGCAGAATCAAAGGCCTTCTTTAAATCAATGAACGTTAGACAAGTGGCATTTTGAACTCCCGAGAAACCTCGATGAGCTTGGTTATTGTGTGGATATGGTCTATCATGCTGTATCCTTTTTGGAACCCTGCTTGTTCACATGTTTGTCCTTCATCTAGTGTTCTGCCAATCCTATTCAGGATGACTCAAGTGAACAGCTTGTAGATGACAGACAATGAAAGATCAGGTGATAGTTGTCAATGTTGTGGATGTCTTATTTCTTGTACAATAGTACAATCCTGCTGGTTTTCCACCGGGATGAAATCTTGCATTCAGACAGGTAGCATGTGAAGAGCCAAGCCAGAGTATTGATGAGTGCTGATGGCAGGTTCTTCAGGTGTTTGGGTCTGACCTTGTCTGGGCTGGATGCTGTTTACTTCTGTACTGATGAAATCGCATGTTGGATTTTCAAGGGAGAACATTGGGAATGACATATCCATCCTGTGGAATTTGGTACATGGACAGGTGGATGTGGCTATCAAAGAGTCCGAGTAGAAGTCATGGATAATCTTGTCCATTGCCCTTCTGGAAGATGTGATAGATCCTTCAGGGCGTTGGAGGGCAGTCATCTTGGTCTTGTAGTTGGCGAAGGATAGGCAGACACTGAGAATGCTTTTCCTGGCTTCTGCCGCATCTGCCAGCCCTACTGCTCTTCTCTCTTTGAGGTTTTCCTTGATCACTTCTCTGCACTACTTTGCGAGCTTGGATGTTCACTTGCGGTTGCCTGAAGCTTCCGCCAAGTCACGTTGGTGAATGAGCTTTAGAGTTTTTGAAGACAGGCATCTTTCTGTGGGTGTCTGTCTCTCAGCATTCTTTGTACAATCATGGAGGTGCTGAACCAGTCCATCATATTCTTTTTCAATGTTGTCAACTATGGCATCTTCCCATTTGCTGCAATAGTTCCAAAGAGCTCCCAGTTGGTGGTCATTCTGGGAGTTCTCTTCTTAAACTTTGCAGCACTTTCTCCCTGGTTCATGAAGTAGATTTCTGCATGAAGGAGATGGTGTTCCGATACTGTTTGGAATTTTGGGATAACAGTGATATGGGTCAGGCAAAACCATTAATTGAATATGATGTGGTCAATTTTGTTGTGGAAACCAACCACTGGGAGACTTCCAAGTCCAACGTTTAGATTCGGCCTTCTGGAATTGTGAGTTACCATGGATGGTCTTGGTTGACATGATGAACTCAGACAGTCTCTCACCCTGTTCATTCCATTCTAGGCCATGGGTACTGATGTCGAGTTCTTCAGCTGATGTTCTTGGCATTAAAATCATTGAAATAAAAATATTATGTAGAATCATTGAACCTGAAAATACTGTGACCTGATGAATAGGGTAGATATTTTCAATTAAATAATATTATTGTGTTATTATCAACCCGAGTTCGATTCCTCCACCCCTCTCGGAGAGCCCGGCAAGCTACCGAGAGTATCTTGCCCACATGGCAGAGCCTGGCAAGCCACCCGTGATGTATTCGATATGCCAAACACAGTAACAACAAAATCTCCAATGGAGATGTTACTGGGCCCGCTCGAGCAAATCGATGAACAACGGGAGGGCCTTTACCTTTTACCTTTATTGTGTTTACACACTGATTAGACACATCAGTACTGTGTTCTATTTCTGCATCCCCCACATCTACACTGTTTATTATATGTATGATTACTCACTGAATGTAGACTGAGTTGATGGAAATGTATATCAGAAGTAGGATGAAATGGCTGTCACTTGGAAGCACGGAAAGCAGAGAACAAGGAAACAATATCACAATAAAGTCCCACCAATCAGTCCCTGCTTTCACCCACTTCCGTCTCAACTGTACAGTGCTTGGGGTAAGACCAGGGAGATAAGGGCTAGTCAAGATTGCACCAACACCTGCATGTGGGGTGATATGGGGTGCTTGGGGTGCTGTGGGGTCCAGACTTGCAGGACTCCATATATGAGGGATATCCTCGGCGAGGTTGCTCCTGAATGAGAAGGAATGGACGCAAGTCTTGGACGGGGAACATGCAACGAGCTTTATTGTCTGCAAGGCACTTATATACCTTAAGGTGGCACACGCGTAAAACAGAATGGGCTGATCTCTGTCGTGGCTAATGGTCAGTGGACAGAGAGTCAAGATAGCCGTATAAGGTGGGCTATCGGTCAGTGGACAGAGAGTCAAGATAGCCGGATAAGGTGGGCTATCGGTCAGTGGACAGAGAGTCAAGATAGCCGGATAAGGTGGGCTATAGGTCAGTGGAGTACAGTCAACATAGCCATATAAGGAGTGAAGATTTACAGAGGGGCTAGCCAGGTTGCATCATCCAAGGGCTGCGTGGTGGGATCCCATGTGCTTGTGGTGAACAAAGCCAAGATGGAGACTCTGGCTCCCCACACCTGCATGCCATGAACACTAGCCCATCAGGTAGTTGTGATCCTCTTGATCCAAGCAGTGGGAACTTGTTCCTATGCCCAGCATTCTCAGGGAACTATGGTTCTCAAGCAGGAGTAAGACTTGCTTTTCTGAGGAGAGAAGTCAGTCCCAACCTTGTCCAGGTTTTCCACTTTCCTGATCTATTCTCTCTGAAAAGAATTTCAGGAGAAGACAAACACTGTAGCGAAATACTTTTTTTTTTTACAAGAAGTATGAGGCAAAAGAGAGGAGGGAAGCTCAGAAAGCAAAAGAAGGGAATTACAACCCAATGTTGAGATGTGGATGATTCCAGAAGCGAATGTGTGCCGTCTGCTTTTGCAAAAGTGTGGTGTGTGTGTGTGTGTGTTGTTGTTGTTGTTGTTGTTTGTTTGCTTGGTTGACTTTTTGGGGGGGAATCACACCTGGAGGTGCCCAGGACTCACTTACTCCTGACTCTGCACCCAGGGCATCACTCCTCGCAGTGCTCTGTGGACTGTATGGGGTGCCGATGATGGAACCAAGTTGGCTATGAACAAAGCAAGCATCCTAACCACTGTACTGTGGTTCCTGGCCTGCAGAAAATTTTCAGTTTGTTTGATTCTCTGTTTGGGGGGACAGGAAGGGATGGGAAAGGGAGATTGGATCATGCCCCATGATGGTTAGGGCTAGAGTAGGCTCTGTGCTTATGGAACACTCCTGCCTGTGTGCAAGACATCATATTCAGTGTCAGCTGCATGCAAGACATGCAGTCTTAACCATTGTTCTATGTTCCTGACCCTGAAAAATACTTTTTTATAGGATTTTTCCAAACAGACCCAGCTTAGGTATTTAGGCCTCAGTTTCTAGATCTCCTAACTGTGAGCAAGGGTCAGTGACAAAGTTACTTCTTTTTTAATCATATCTTGATTTTATTATTTCCAGATTTTCATTGCCTAGGAAGTGCTCCCTGAATACCTGCCTGCCTCATAGAAAGAATGAGTGAAAAAGAGACCTATTGTAGCAAATTACATGTTCTTCTGCAGCTTTTAGTCAAAATAGGCATACAGTAATATATTTTTAATTATAAGAAAGAAAACGTCTTTTTAAGATTTCTAAAAAAGTCAAAAAACTTTTTAAAATATTCACAGGAAGGCCAATCCCAGGGAATAAGTATGGGTTTATAATGTTCAGGAAGGAAGGAATAATGAGAGGAGGACAGAGTCCAGGGTGCTGATTTACTGCTTTCAGGGTTTTTTCTTGCTGATTTATGGAGGTGCAGTGGAAGCAACTTGGAAGAAATTCTTTTTCCAGAAATAGTTACTGCTCTGACACTTAACCAAGAAGGGAGCAGAGAAGAGAGCAAAATAAAGTAGGAAAATTAAGATGATGAAATAAAACTGTAGGAGCAATATGTATTTTTCTTCATGCCCCATTAGTGCTTATAAACCATTAATACGTGGTCAAACCCAGGTGATATGGAATTATATATATGTCTTCACTGACAAAAATACTCCCTGTCACTGTCTGCAGTGTCATTAGGTTCTGACATTAACCCAAATAAATATTTGTAGAATAACACTGTTTTTGTCCTTCCTGCATAGCCTCAGGTAGTTTAGGCTTATTGGGTTGCTCCCATCACAGTGCTCCCATTCCTCTGTGTTTATTTGTAACTTCTTTCTTTGTGCTCTGTTGACTTGTAAATATTGTTTTTCTCTTCTCCCTAAGTCCTTTGCATAGTTTATTCAGAGCAATGTCCTTTTTGTATAGACACAAGAAGAGAGTATATGCTAAGCTTTTGTTATGTGACTCTCAGTGATATTTTCCTCCTGAGCATCTGTTCTGTTCTCTCACCTAAGCCTCAGCTGCCCTTATTCCTAAAAGCAGGGTCCGAAGAGGGACTGGATGGAACCAGCACAAGTGGTAAGCTATGTGCTACCCTGGCATCAAGATGGGCCTGGTCAAAGTGCTTAATGCTTAACTGTAAGTTAAGGGCTTGGTCATGGACAAATGCTGTCATGATCCAAAAAGTAATAACTAGACTCAGACCCTGCTAGGGTTAAGAAAGATTAATCTGGCCTGAGCTCTGTAGTCTGAGTCTGTGGCAAGATGTTCCCAGGAGAGCTGCCCTACAAGCCCCAATGTTATCTCTTAGTGTGTCCATACAAAAATAGCTAGTATTAAGATGTTGATAGAGTTATTGGACTGAGGAAAGGAGAGAAACACCTTAAAAGGTGTTTGGCCCTTGGGCAGTCAAGAAGGGCTTTGGAATATCCTAGGTGTGTTCCCTTTGAACTTGGTGGGCCCCCAGGAAGGGCTTTCTTATGTTGATTTGGCTACCTGACTGGGTGCAGTGTGAGCCCAGAGGGCTGGGGAGTTGGAGAGACAAGAGAGTAGGAGGGATGAGAGAGAGAGAGAGCAGGGCAGTAAGATGGTCCACAGAGAGTACAGGAGCAGGCATGTGGAGAGAGAGAGAGAGAGAGAGAGAGAGAGAGAGAGACAGACAGACAGAGACAGAGAGACAGAGACAGAGAGAGAGACAGAGAGAGAGAGAGAGACAGACAGACAGAGACAGAGAGACAGAGACAGAGAGAGAGACAGAGAGAGAGACAGGAGAGAGACAGAGAGAGAGAGCCCAGGCTGCGAGATGGAATGGGGAGAGACAGGTGGGAGAAACAGATGACGAGAATGAGGAGCAGTGGAGACTAGAACCGGAGACTCAGAGAGACTGGGGCAGGCGAGTGGGGAGAATGGAATAAACGACATCTGATCAATCAGCTGGCTTGACCCTTGTCTCTTCCACCGTCTGCCCCATGGCCAGGGCCGCCCCAGCTGGGGGAGCAGCTCGAGCCCCCCAAATCCGAGCGTCGAGGGGGAGAGCCGTCGGGCCTCTCCCTGGCCGCCCCCTGGAGATTTAATACAAATATTCAGTGACAAAATCTTATGAAACAGCCTAGTAAAAAGAAACACATGTCAAGAAGTAAAATTGACTTACATTTTGTTATTAAGAAAAAAATAATTCTTCCCTATTAAGAAGCAGTCCACAATTTCTAGCGTAAAATCTACAAGGCTTCCATTACCAGAAATGAGCAACAACAACAAAATTCTCCATCCGAGGGTTGTGTGAAATTCTGGAAACACTGGAGTCCGTTTCTGCCCCCTCTTGAGGCCAAATCCAACTACTAATTATGTCCCCTGAGTAAAGCATTCTCCCTCCTTCCTCCCTTTCCACACCCGTTGCCTCTAATATCTGCAGCCCAAGAAACTGAAAAGTCATGTACCACCTTGTGAAACAGAAATGCCAGAGGAAATGTCAACTCCTGAACAAAAAGCATAAACAAAACAAACAGAAAAAAAAAACAATATGCAGACATAAGATTGAAACGCAGCATGACAAAGACTTTCTAAAAGTAAACAAGGACTTCAAATAAAATATTGAATAAACTCGTTTGAGAGAAAAATGGGCTTAGAAAAGCCTTGTGCTCGTACTCAAGTCCCAAACAGTTAAATAGAGCCAGAGAGATGGTACAGTGGATAAAGCACTTGCCTTAGACAGGTTCAGCCATATTCAGTCCCTGGCACTATAATAGGTCTCTGAGCACTGCCAGGAGTGATTACTGAGCACAGAAGTAGAAATAAGAGTTAAGCACAGCTAGGTGTGATTTCCAATCCTCCTCCCCGCCACCCAGAAAAATACAAAAAAAAGAAAAGAAAATTCAAATTTCTATGTACTAATACCATTTTTTGATTTATGAAAAGTATTTGCTTTCTAAGAACAAGCCTACAATTCTATTATTCACTTGTGTTCTGTGGGTTAAAACCCAACTGCCTAGTTAGAACTGTGTAAAAGTAATAGTTTTACAGAGCTAAGAAACCCTATTATTAAAATTATATGACAATAAAACCAAACACAAGGATCACAAAAACAAGCATACCTCAGACCAATATACCACACAAAATCAGACACTACCTTGACAGACCTATCTAAATGAAACAGAAGACAAATGAAAAAGAAGTACTGAGAAAAAAATTACAAGGCAAAACAAAATATTCATCAAGATAAACTACCTTGAAATAGACATAGGTGGTTAAAACAAGCAGTAGTTATTCAGCACCACAAAAATATCCCTTATCTTCCTCATTCATAAGCTCATACTATTATCTCAAAAGTGATATAATCCATGTTCTCCCATCTAAGGTTGAAGTCTGTAGACTGCACTGTTTGCCTAGAGATAGCAGAGTAAGGGTTTGTCAGACAGGATGAATTTGTCTGTCAAGACAAAATGAAAAATCCTAGTTTCTCTTCATTTCTTGAGCTTTAAAGTAAGTAGATTTCCTTTCTCATCTGTGTTTGACATTATTATTGTTAGTATTGAATTAGCATGCGCTATAGGTATTTATAGATAAACTCTTATCCAACATTCAAACTCTAACCTAAGCCCATGATAACTAAATAATTTTAGAAAATCAATAAAAATATCAATCTATAAGGCATATCGTGAGAAAATCAAGACTGTTTACACTTATTTTCCTACTATAAATTATGAACTGTTATCCTATTATGAAAATGAAACTTTAAGAAAATCATATGTTAAATAAACATAAGATACTTCAAGAGCCTTGATTTTCTTTCAATAAGAAAGAAATTTGATTTTATTGCTGAAGAGATAATATAGCAGATAAAGCATTTGCTTTGCATGTGACTGACCTACATTGATCCACAACATGGCATATGGTATCCCAAGCACCACCAGGAGTGACACTTGAGCACGGGTTAGAGAATAGGTCCTCAGGGGCTGGAGTGATAGCACAGTGGATGGGTGGTTACCTTGCATGTAGCCAACCGGGTTCAATTCCCAGCATCCCATAGGGTCCCCCGAGCACCACCAGGAGTAGTTCCTGAGTGCATGAGCCAGGAGTAACCCCTGTGCATCAGCGGGTGTGACCCAAAAAGCAAAAAAAAAAAAAAAAAAAAAGATTCTCAGCACAGCCAGGTATGGTTCAAAAACCAAAAGATGTAAAGAAAAAGACATAAAAATAAAGAAGAATAAATAAATGTTGTTTACTTAAGTTTTATTGTTAATAGTCATAACCATGTGTCAGTTAATTTTCAGATAAAACTTTAAAATCTTTGGAAGGCACTGCTTCTTTTTAATATATCCTAAATGAGAAACAGTTTTCCAAATTAAATTTACTTTATTACCATATCAAGTTGGATATTTGTAAGACATTTTGCAATTATAAAAACTAAATAACCTTATCAAGTTCATAATGATTTTAATTACATATAATTAGATAATATATATTTTACATATAAACAAATATTTGGTTAGAAACAGAAAAGAAATATTACCCAACTAAAATTGTGAATTAATGTAAGAGCAGTGTATTTATAGATGGTTTTTTCTCTTTTTGAACTTAATTCACTATTCTCTTTCAGTTTTGTATCAAAACAAGAAGCACTGTAGCACTGTCCTCCGGTTGTTCATTGATTTGCTCGAGCAGGCACAACTAACATCTTCATTCTGAGACTTGTTACTGTTTTTGGTATATCCAGAATGCCACTGGTAGCTTGACAGACTTTGCTGTGCGGGCAGAATACTCTCGGTAGCTTGCTGGTCTCTGAGAGGGGCAGAGGAATCGAACCCGGGTCGGCCACGTGCAAGGCAAACTCCCTACCCACTATGCGATGGCTCTGTCTCATCAAAACAAGAAAGTAGTGATAATTCAAGTAATTTTGAACAATATTAGGAAGACTAAAAACAGGTACAGACATCAATAATTCAGTTGCAAAGAATCCTAAAATTTTCTTACCTCAAATCAAAGAAGCTAAAATTTGATATCCCACAGTCTGAGAATATTTTATCTAATGCAACAATGAATAAAATAGAAATGGGTGGTTTATTTATTTTAAAAATGTGTTATTACTCAGAAGATAAATCATATGCAATAAAATTGAAAACTTCCTTTTTTCAGAGGAACAGAATACTCACTATTTTAAGACAATTAACTTTTCTATCTAGATAATAGATGAGAACTAACTGAAAGATTATTAAGATTCATAAATTATTTTATTCAAATATGCAGCATATAGCAACTTTTGTATAATAATGCAATAGCCATTTAGAAATAAACCATAAAAAGTTCCTACTAACAGAATGGCATGAGAAATTCACAAGAATTTTCTTGTACCTATATAAACAGAATGCCTCCCCCCTCAAAAAATAGCTTATTGGTAGCACTGCAATGTAGCACTGCCCTCCCGTTGTTCATCGATTTGCTCGAGTGGGCCCAGTAACATTGTGAGACTTGTTACTGTGTTTGGCATATCAAATACGTCACGGGTAGCTTGCCAAGCTTTTCCGTATGGGCGAGATACTCTCAGTAGCTTGCTGGGCTCTCTGAGAGGGGCGGAGGAATCAAACTTGGGCCAGCCAACCTGGCCAAGCGCAAGGCAAACGCCCTACCCGCTGTGCTATCGCTCTGGCCCAGCTTTTTGGTAGGGATAGATAAAGTTTGAATAAATGGATAGATAATAACATATTTGAATGAAAATTATAAATATTGCAAAGGGTTCTGATTTCCTTAAATTGACGTTTTAAGTTTAGAACTTAACAACAATAGTTCGGAAACATATCTGAAAGATTAAATGACCAGAAAAACTAAATAAGAATATTTGAACACAAAAATAAGCAGAGAAACTTACTATCAGATATAATAATATATCAAGGAGCAGGGCAAAGATGGTTGAACAGAAAGAACTTCTACTTATACTCACACAATCATGACAAATTGACACCAATATCTAGGTTAGTCTACACAGAAACTGTCACCTGGATTAACAACATTCAGTCAGAAAATTGAGACTCACCTTCATCAAAAAGAAAATGCACTTCACATCAATGAGCAGATATCTCAATAGGACGTCCAAGGTGTGACACAACTTGCTGTCACACCTTGGGGGAAGGGGAGGATTATACTGGCATGAGGCAATTAAATCCTACAATCCAAGTCTCATGGCACCAGAATAGGAAACAAGAAGTTGTAGAGTATAAATCGGTCAAATCTGTTGGCAGATACCATCTGGGAAACCTTAGAAACTTGCTAATAGTATCACTGCTATTATAGGGTGGAATATTGCATATTGTAACTTCTTGTAAAAGCCTGAAGCCAAATCCCTGAGGACAACCCTATCAAATCCCAATAGCTGAGCAATTTCAACTATCAAGAAGACTTACTTCAGGCAAACAAATAGATCTGAGCCTTCTGAATCCCCACTTACAACCAGCAAAACATCTTTGTAGAAAGCAAGTGTCCAGTGACAAGCTCACTGCACAGTCAGTCTACAAGGGGTCCTGTTGCATGCTGTGCCCCCTTGATGGTTCATGGCCAACCAAACCCCATTCCCTTCTAGTCCCTGAGTACTGTTCTATCACCAACATGACCGAAGCACCAGTCTTGTAGTAGACCTTCGCTATCATGAGTTCCTCAGCAGCCACCCAGGTCTGTGGACAGAGTTTTAGGAGCTAGCCACATGCTTGTGACATAGATCTTTCTGATCCTGCTTGGCTTTGGTAGCAGAACCAAGTGCCCAGAATGTATGACCATGAATCCCTTTCTTGGCCCCTGACCCACCAGAACGGCCCCAGACTGTTCAGCCTTTCTCAAACTCAGGGCCATAGCCAACCTCAGACTCATAACCACAAAATCCTTGCCATTGTCCTATTCCACTTAAACATGGGCGAGTCCTTCCCAAGTCCTTATAGGGGATATAAAGAGGAATTCACATAAGTTGATGAATGGAGATAATAGCCTGAGAAGAACTAGTACAACTGAACTATGCTACCCAAAGTATTCAAAATATAGTTCTAGCGAAATTCATTGAAATAAGGACATCGACTGAAGAAATTGTCAAGAAAGAGAGGGACTAGAGAAATAGTACAGTGAAATGAAAAGCATTCTCTGTATGTAGGAGGTCCCGGTTCAAGCTACAGTACTACATCGTATGCTCTAATCTCTGTTAGGAGTGACTCCTGAATACCAAGGGATGTGGATAAACCAAGATAGATAGATAGATAGATAGATAGAAAGAATATGGCAGGAATATGTGAAAAGTTCAAAGAGAAGCCACAGAGCTAAAGATACACAATCTGAACTAGAAATACCAGCTTGAAGATAAAGTAGTGGAAATAACCTAAATATCTGCATAGAGAATGATGAAAGTAGTAAGAATGATGTAAAATCAATATGGAATAGCATGAAAAAGATACAACATTTCTATCTTAGAGGCTCCAAGGGAGCAGAGAGAGAGAGAGAGAGAGAGAGAGAGAGAGAGAGAGAGAGAGGAAGAATTTATATTTGAGAAAATAATAGCCATGAATATTTCCAAACTGAAAAAGATGGTAGACATTAGATCCAAGAGGCTCAAATAGCTCCAAACGAAATAGAGTCAATAGAAGCAAATAAAACTAAATTTTACCAAAAATGCCAAAAACTAAAAATAAAAAGAAACTTCTAAGAAAAACAGCAAAGGCGTGAAAGGAAACCTCCTATAAAATGCCATTTACTTCTCCATAAAATCTCTGAAGTCCTAAACTGAGTGTCATGTTATCCAATGTGCTGAACGGAAAAATATCTTCAACCAATAGTACACTAGGCAACTAGATTATTATTCGAATTAGAATGAAGAATAAATAGCTACACAGATAAACAGTCAACTGTTTCATCACCATTAGCCATTAAACCAAGACTGCAAGAAATGCTTAAATGATGTTTATTTAAAACAAAAAGTAGGGAGAGAAACTGGGAACACTGGTGGAGGGATGGGTGTTGGAGTACTATATAACTGAACCCTGATCATGAACAGCTTTGCAAGGGTCTATCTCACAGTGATTCAATAAAAAAAGGAAATCTCAAAATAAAATTTAAAAAATTTAAAAATATAATAATAAAACAAAAAATAGCAAGAATAAAAGAACAACAACATAAAATCTGGGATGGTGAATAATAGTAATACTCTTAGAACTCAAGATTTTACTTAGTTTCAATCAAAAATGAACTATAAGATGGGAACTGCAGATGTAATGGTTTACATGAGGTTTCACAACAAAACTATTCAGAACATCTCAAAAGAGATCGACAAGCCAAAAATATTTCTCAGATACCCATTCCCAGCTGAGACATCTGGGGCAAACTTGGGATGTGGGCTGGCCAGCTCCTTGGCTAACAAATCCCTGGTAGCCACAGTCATGTCCCAAAGCCGCCATCATGCCTCCGGCCAAACACCAACACCTCAGGACTGATCTCCACAGAGATACTAATCTGCTGAAAATTTTAGGTAGACGGAATTTCTTGGCTGAAAACTCCAGGCCTTCTTGGAGTCCAAATGGGCGAACTCCCCTCACTCCTCATACTTCCAGAGGCCTTGGCAGCCGTGCTCATGACTTCAGCAGTCTGCCCAGTTAAATATTCTGCATTTTCTGGAAGCTAGCGATCTCCAAACTCTAAAATACTACATCCCAGTAGTAGCACACCAGATTGGATGACAAAGTAACACAGAAGCCAACCAACCTCCACGAACAAAAACATGAACACAAAAGGCTTAATTTGCAACAAAAGCTTAGTAAACCCTCAGATAACGACTTCATGTTCCCATGGTGAGATACAACAATTTTCACCAATTTTCTTCTATGGGAAAAAATTTTAAATAACTCCATTAGGCATTTAATGGCAACAAGCAATATAAAATAACGATTGCAGGCTTCTTGAGGAGTCTTGGGCGGGGGTGGGGAATGAAGACAATCACGGAGGGAAGGTGAAAATGTTGGTGGAATTGGTGTTGAATGGAATTTTGGATGCCTGTAACAAATCATCATGAACAACTTTGTAAACCATGGTGTTTAAATAAAATGGGAAAATATATTCAGAACTGTGGAATTCATGCACAATTCAATCAGCTAATCAGTGGCTGAATAAATAGCAGTACTCCTACATAATAAAAAAAAAATATATTCACAACAAACAAGAAGGAAATAGAATTCAACAGTTGCCCCCAAACAGAAATTGAAGTACAAGAGGAAAGATTTTTTTTAATGGCACAAAGATAAGTAAAGCAATGATTATGAGTTTAAATTAATTGCCTTAATTCTGTCTGAATTTGATCAAAAGATACTATAGGTAAATTCCTATCATACTTGACTCATTGACTCATAGCTTTATCTGTACTAAAAGAAAAGGAAGTACTGTCAGAATTTCTTACTTAAAATGGCATTCATGCTAATGTTGTCCTTATTTTGTCTTTTCCATAATTACACTAAGGTATTGATAAGATAGGAAAAGATAACCCCTCCCCCCCCCACACACATACATATACTCACACACACCGCCCAAAAGTTCAAAGAAAACATATTAAAATTTATATATAACATAATCTCTGGAAAGAACTTTCACAAAACAGAGGAGAAATTAATTCAACGTGCCTCAAATTGAAGTGTAAAAACAATGTGTACTTGATATTCAAATATAAACATGAAAAATGTTCATTCATGACTTAATGAACAGAAACTTTAAGAAGCCATCATCTTATTCATATTTTATTCATATTTTGAATAAAAATAGCATGAAACCCAAAAATATTTTTTAAAAGTTGAAGGTTAAGATTATGTTTTAAACATTACTCTCTCTGAATTCCCAAAGTTTTGATAAATAGTTTCTATTACACTTCATTCTAAAAGTTTGTAGGGATTAGTGTGGCCTGGAGAACACTTGGATTATTGTTAACCTCCAATACTCAAACAAACAAACAAAAAATTTCTATAGCTTTAAGACACTCAGCATAGTGTGCTTTGTTAGGTTAGCCCTAGGAAATTAATGCAGAAATGCTTGCAAATATTTCTTACTGGGACTAATTAGCAGTTCATAATAGCACCAAAATTTATAACAATTCAAAGTAATTTTTTAATTAAAAACAGAATAAAGATCTAGGTGGAATTTCTGAGTGAATAAGAAAATAAAACTGTTTAAAAATGTGAAATACATCCAATCTTATTACCAATACTCACTCCTGAAATGTCAAAAAAATATCTAAAATGGGTTCTTAATCTTTTAAGTTACTAAATTAAGGATACTAAATAAAATTTAGCACTTCGTCTTTGCATAACACTTTATCATCCGAAATGTACTTAGAAATTTCTGATAATATTTTAAGCATGCATTGTGCCCTTACGAAATCTTGAATTACCAAGTGAACAGGGGAACAATATATATGTATATTTAGCACATAAACCTTGAGTAGATTAGTCAAGCTTTTCCTTTGGATGTCAAGTCCATGATTTATTTTAAAGCACCAAGTAATGAGATTGAGCAGAGGATAATTACTTGCGTGGAAGATTTCAGCAATCATTTATTCAAACGAAAATAAAAATTGCATATAGTAAATAATTGTTATAACACACTGAGCAATAGCATTCTTTTTTAGTCACTGTCCTTCCATTGTTCATCGATTTGCTCAAGCGGGCCCAGTAACGTCTCCATTGTGACACTTGTTACTGTGTTTGGCATATTGAATACATCACGGGTAGCTTGCCAAGCTTTGCCAAGTGGGAGAGATACTCTCGGTAGCTTACCAGGCTCTCTGAGAGGGGCTGAGGAATCGAACTAGGGTCGATTCTTTTAGTGTATAAAAATATAAAGTCACAAAAGTCAAACTCAGGGACCATATACTATAGCACAGGGCACATGTCTTGCACATGATCAGCCCGAGTCTATCTCCAGAACCCCAGATGATACTCTGAACCACCCCTGGAGTGATCCCTGAGCACAGAGCCAGGAGTAAGCCCTGAAATCTGCAGGGTGTGACCCCAAAACAAAAACAAATAAAATTAAAGCAGTAGTAAAGAAAACATCTTAATTTAGGGACTGGATTGAGCTAGTACAGCAGGGAAGGCACTTGCCTTGCACGTGGCCAACCTGGGTTCCAACCCCAGTATCTCATTCAGCCCCCATGATCCATCAGGAGTGATCCCAGAACCCAGACCCAGGAGTAAGCCCTAAGCACCACTGGGTGGAGCTCCAAAAAAAAAAAATAACGAAACAAAAAAAAAATCCAAGAATCCAAAAATCCAGCACATTATTAACCCTTGTCACAAAAAAAAAAAAAATAGAATTAGCTGAACTAATTTCTTTGGATAATTTGGAAATCCAAATATTTTAACTTCTCATTACCAGTCAATGAATAATACATATGCTCATAATCTCTATAAGAATTGTGTTCAAATGTTTTATGTTATTTTTAATTTTGCTCTTTTGCCAACTAAATGGCAAGAAAAACTTCCCCATTTTCAAATAAATATTTTAAATAAACCAATTTATTCTTTAGAGTAAATAAAGTCAAAATTCAAAATTGATATAAAATATAGACAAATATGGTGGGTAACATGGACTGGTGAAATAAATTGTGTTCCTAGACCGGCAGTCTTTAAGAACTTTGCTACGGAAGATAGATTTTTTTCTGTTCCTTTAAAATGCAATTATTAATATGCTTTTAAAATAAAGTTAATTTTCTCAGAAAGAAAGGAAAGTATTTCTGTATAAATCATTTCTCCAAGTTTTATTGAGGTATAATTGACATATAGCACAAAATAAATTTAAGATATATTGTGAAAGCTTTGATATTATAAAATTATATCACAATATGCTTACTAAACATTGATCATTTCATGTTGATAAAAAAGGGAAGGCTCCTGGTAATGAGAATTCTTGAGTTTACTCTCAACAAATTTCATGTATGTCATGGTAACAGTGTAAATTTCAGCCATCGTGTTGTACGTTTCTTATCTAGTACTAATTTTACAGCAAGAGATTTGTACCTTTCAACTATTTTTATCAATTATTCCTCCAACTAGTCCCCGCTATTAAGCTTTCTTTGGAAATTTAATTCCATATGTAAGTGGGATCATGGTATATTTCTCTGTGTTATTTCACATACCATGTCTTCAAGCTCTATCCACAAAGAACAGGATTTCCTTCCTAAAATATATCGCAAAATATATGAGCTATAAAATTTTACTAGAGCAAATCCAATTTTTATGTATGGCTAATAAAATAATAAAAGTATATTTACATATAATATTGACATATAATGAAACTGCTTGATCACAAAAAATTTAATAATTCTTCAAACTCCAGAATTATTTTTCTTAAACATGAAATACAAGTATTTCTGAATAGAAATCAATTATATGAAGAATTCAAATATCCTTTTATTTTTAATAATATAACCTACTCAATGAAACAAAATGGTAAGAGACTAAAAGATATTTAGGTGGGATATTTTAAAATATGGCCCCCTTGAATTATAGTATTAAGTACTAACATTATTAATTATCTAGAGCAATAGCACAATGGGTAGGGCGTTTACCTTGCATGCGGCTGACCCGGCTAACCTGGGTTTGATTCCTCCGCCCCTCTCAGAGAGCCTTGTGAGCTACTAAGAGTATGTCGCCTGCAGGGCAAAGCCTGGCAAGCTACCTATGACGTATTTGATATGCCAAACAAACTAACAACAAGTCTCACAATGGAGATGTTACTGGACCCGCTCCAGCAAATCGATGAACAACGGGAGGACAGTGCTACAATCGCTTTTTTGGGCCACATCCAATGGTGTGCAGGGCTTATTTCTGATTTTGCATTCAGGAATCACTCTTAGTCAGCTTAGGGGACTATAATGGGGTTCTGGGGAATGAACCAGGATCAGCTGCATGCAAGGCAAGCATACTACCCACTGTAATGTCTCTCTGGCCCCTAATATTGTTAATTCTTATATTAAACTTTGTAAAGGGGGCTGGAACCTTAGCACAGTGGGTAGGGCATTTGCCTTGCATGTGGCCAACCTGGGTACGATTCCCAGCATCCCATATGGTCCCCCGAGCACCACCAGGAATAATTCCTGAGGGCATGAGCCAGGAGTAATCCCTGAGCATTGCCAGGTGTGACCCAAAAAGCAAAAAAATAATAAAACAAAATAAATATAAAAAAAGATAATAGTTCTTTCTGTCACTGTCACTGTCCTCTCATTGTTCATCGATTTGCTTTATTAGGTGAAGAAATGTCTCCATTGTGACACTTGTTACTGTGTTTGGCATATTGAATATGTCACAGCTAGCTTGCCACGCTTTGCTGTGCGGGCAAGATACTCTCTGTAGCTTGCCAGGCTCTCTGAGAGGGGTGGAGGAATCAAACTTGGGTTCGCCAGGTAGGCCACGTGCAAGGCAAATGCTCTACCTGCTGTGCTAAAACTTTATAAAGTGATTATATAAGAAAGCTAAGTATGAAATCATTTTTATAGTATAAGACTATCTCTGAGAAGTTGTGTTATGCATACACGATGGAATACTAAGTTATAAATAAAGATGGAATCTTGATTTTTGCTGCTGTATCGATGAAACAAGAGGGGTCATGTTAGGCAAAACAAGTTAGGCTGAGAAGGACAAATACCAGATGGTCTCAATCATGTGTGGTATATACACAAGTAAAACAAGTCAATAGATAATATCAAGCAATGACAAATCTTTGAGTCTTTGATTAAAGAATTAATATTGCTAAGCAGTACATATAGTGAAATAGGAAGATGAAGAACAAAAAGGCAAGCTATAAATGTCCTGAGCATAATGGTGAAGGATCGTTGTCGGTCTGGTTAAGGTTAAGGCACAGTAAGTGTATCTATCAAATATTTAACTAATAACACTACTATAACCATGTTGGGCTGGAGCGATAGCACAGTGGTAGGGCATTTGCCTTGCGTGAGCCAACATGGCCGACCTGAGTTCGATTCCTCCGCCCCTCTTGGAGAGCCCGGCAAGCTACCGAGAGTATCTCGCCCGCAAGGCAGAGCCTGGCAAGCTACCTGTGATGTATTCGATATGCCAGACACAGTAACAACAAAGTCTCCAATGGAGACGTTACTGGGCCCGCTCAAGCAAATCAATGAACAACGGGAGGACAGTGATCTCTCATAACCATGTTACTTCAACTACAATAAAGAGTAATGTTTTAAAGAAAGAGTTTTTTTAATATTCTTTAATAAACCCTCTAAAATGCTTACTCCCCTAACAATTTAGATATCTGATGAGTAGTGGTATTGATAGTGCCCTTACATACACCCTCAAGGAATATTTTGGAAGATCTACAAAAGGGCTGGAGCGATAGCACAGCGGTAGGGCGTTTGCCTTGCACACAGTCAACATGGCTGACCCGAGTTCGATTCCTCCACCCCTCTCGGAGAGCCCGGCAAGCTACCGAGAATATCTCGCCCGCACGGCAGAGCCTGGCAAGCTCCCCGTGACGTATTCGGTATGCCAGACACAGTAACAACAAAGTCTCCAATGGAGACGTTACTGGGCCCGCTCGAGCAAATCGACGATCAACGGGAGGGCCTTTACCTTTACCTTTTACTACAAAATAGGTCGTCCTCCTTGTGATCAGTTGGCATTATAATGAACTTTGCAATTTTTTCTGGTAAACTGTAAAATTCTAAGTATTACATGGACTGTTCCATTGTTCTCCTGTATCAACATTTAGATAATGAATACATACAGCAATTCAAATAAAAAAACAGGTGTAGTAATGTCATGCATGAAGATCTAGAAATATAATCATTGTCACTGTTGTTCATCGATTTGCTCGAGCGGGCCCAGTAACATCTCCATTGTGAGACTTTGTTGTTACTGTGTTTGGCCTATCAAATATGCCACGGGTAGCTTGCCAGGCTCTGCCATGTGGGCGAGATACTCTCGGTAGCTTGCTGGACTCTCCGAGAGGGGCGGAGGAATCGAACTCGAGTTGGCCATGTTGACTGCATGCAAGGCAAATGTTCTACCTGCTGTGCTATCGCTCCAGCCCCAAAAATGTAATATTAAGTGAAAATTAAATGTGAAATGATGTACAAAATATCGTCTGACCTACTCAACTAGCTAGCTCTCTATTAGGCATCATTACCAAGGCATAAGCTCCGAAGGAACTTAAAGGAATTCTTGCACATTCAGAGCCAACATTCAGAGGTAAGGCAATGGAAAGAGCACTGTACCTACGGAGCTTTTTGCTCTTGAGAAGCACGCTATGAGCTAGGTCATTTCAGGGATTTAAAATGCAAGAGGGAAAGCATAAAATTCTGCATGCTAAGGTCTTAATCTCCCCGTAGGACACCTTCTTACTTAAATACCATTTGCAAACCCATGCTGTTGCCCACGCTTTTCACAAATTGGCTATAATTCCCATCGTTCTCTATCCTTAGACTTCAGCTGCCATTCACAAGCCTTTCTTGCAACCTAGCTTATGGCCGGTTATGAATCTGAGACCTGGAGAGCCACATCCCCTCAGGTTCAGTTAATTTGCTATAGCCACTCACAGAAAACAACAACAACAACAACAAAATAATCAACTCACTAGATCACTAATGCATTTACAATCAAATGGGAGGAATTCATAAAACAGAATATAGGGATAGGAGTGGAACTGACAAGTCATCTCTAGGGGAGTCATTCTCCCCATTCTACACATGTTCACCAACCAAGACACCCTGAGACCCCTTATTCTTCTGGAAGGTGGGCAAGGTTCCATTACATAGACATGATAGATGAACCTTTGGCCATTGTAATTGATTTGACTACTAATTCCCTTTTCTTTCGTGTAGGTCAAGGAGTGCAAGTTGAATTTCTAACCCTCTAATCAATGATTTTATCTGCAACCAACCCTCCAAATGTCACCTGCTTTACAGAATAAAAGACGTCTTTATCCTGGCACAAGAAATTCCAAGATTGTTTAGAACCATGAAATAGGAACTATGGAGAAAGATCAAGCATATATGGTAAATGTATTTCTTATAAATCATAATGTCAGAAGACTATCATTTTAGTATCCATATGCAGACCTATATAATGATGCTATCATTTCTCATATTAAGATTGAGGTTATTGAAAAGTAACTGAAATAGCATTTCTTTCATTTGTTTGCTTAATGTCAAGGTTGAATGCAGGATTTTATACATATGAAACAAGTATTTTGCAACTGAGCAAAATTCTCAGCCCAATACCATATTTTTTAGATTTCATTTTCAAAGATTTTTTTAAGTATTAATTTGAAGCTGCATACCTACATTACTGCTCACTCTTTCTTTCTTTCTTTCTTTCTTTCTTTCTTTCTTTCTTTCTTTCGGCACACTTAGCAAGTCAGAGGTTACTCCTGATTGGACATTCAGGAATCATTCCTGACTGTATTTAGGACCATATCAGATGCCAGGGATCTAACCCAGGTTGGCTGCATGCAAGTTTTCTTAGACTCAACTCTGAGACTGTTTATCTTTCTTCCTGGAAGATTCATTTGTCTAGAAAATTCCACTTCTTTTATAATTCAGTATAGTAAGTCCTCACTTAACTCATTGATAGGTTCTTAGAAATTGTGACTTTAAACAGAACTACCATGAGGTTAATTTTCAGGAAACTGGGTCCTTAAATAACATCACATTCAAAGTTGGCCTGGATATTTTTATTAACATTATAACAGAATTATATCAAATAATAACATCCAGGACCTGGAGTTTAGATTTCAATTCTATGCAACTTTCCATGGCTGTTATTTTTTTTTCCATCTCACCATGACTATCATGTTTAAAAGATCACTGACCTTGCCTGGCACTGACAGAGGGGAAAAGACAAGTTTAGTGAAGAAATAGGAGTTTGTTATAAAGTGGAGAAACAGACAGGTGCACTCCTCGGCCACTCCACTTGATCTCTAGTGAGGTCTGAATCAAGTTGTTACCTCTAGGAGACTCTTAGAGGGTTTCATTATTATTATTATTATTATTATTATTATTAATTATTATTATTATTACTGAATAATAATTAATGGCTACTGGCCAAGATTCAGAGACTATAAAAACCAGCTCCCGGAAGAGAACAGTGCAGTCTCCTGCCCCTGTGCCTGGCTGTCCCCGCCGGGGCCCCTTGGAGGGGAGCGGGTTGAGCTTTCCTACCTGCCCTGACCAGGGCTCCGGCAGCCGTAGACCTCCAGGACCAGCCACCACCATGCTGAGACCACTCTCCGCACACCTGAAGGTACCGGCAGAGGAACAAAGGCAAGCGGGTCCCGGGGCTGAGATCTCCAAGCCTACTAGGATCGGGGCTGAGCGTCCTCCAGCCAGATCCTCCGAATTCCAGTAGGCAGGGGTCACACCCACCACCTGGCCCCCTGGCGCCGTGTAATCCCATCAGCGGCCAAGACTCAGAGACTATAAAAACCAGCTCCCCGAAGAGAACAGTGCAGTCTCTTGCCCCCATGCCTGGCTGTCCTCACCGGGGCCCCTTAGAGGGGAGCGGGTTGAGCTTTCCTCCCTGCCCCGACCAGGGTTCCAGCAGCCGAAGACCTCTGCTGCCGTGTGACATCTTATTATGACATCTTATTATCTCATTCCTACTTTGGACAAACTGGCAGGCTACCGAATGTAACCTGCCCACACGGCAGAGTCTGGCAAACTCCCCGTGGCGTACCCGATACGCCAAATACCAGTAACAATGATGGGTCTCATTCTCCTAAAGAGCCTTGAATATAGCACTTTATTAAAAATCTCAGGGATAGGATGAAGAAGACATTACTGGGGCCTGCTTGAGGCAATCGATGAATAACAGGATGGTCATGATTCGTGATTCGTGATTATTACTGAACCACGAGCTTTCGTGCTTGAGTTTCAATCATACAATCATCAGACACTCATCCCTCCACCAGTGCACATTCTTCACCACTAAAGTATCTCCCCTTTCCAACCCTCCCCCTGCCTCCATGGTAGACAATTTCCCTCATCTCTCTACGTTTGGGCATTATGGTCTGCAATACAGAACCTGAGAGGTTATCATGTTTGGTCCTTTATCTATTTCCAGCACACGTCTCCCATCCCGAAAGATTTCACCAACCATCATTGACTTAGTGATCCCTTCTCTATTCCAGTTGCCTTTTCCCCCAGCTCATGAGACAGGTTTCCAACTATGGGGCAATATTCCTGGCCCTTGTGTCTACTGACCTTGGGTGTCTGTCTCATATTATGTTATTTTATATTCCACAAATGAGTGCAGTCCTCCTATGTCTATCCTTCTCTTTCTGACTCATTTCACTTAGCATGATATTTTCCATGTAGAATCACCTGTACGTAAATTTCATGACTTCATCTTTTCTAACAGCTGCATAGTACTCCATTGTGTAGATGTACCAAAGTTTCTTTAACCAGTCATCTATTCTTGGTCACTCGGGTGGTTTCCAGATTCTGGCAATTGTGAACAGTGCTGCTATGAACATACAGGTCCAGGTGTTATTTCTACTGTTTAGTGGGGTTTTTAAGGACTCTGTGGTACCGAAGGGACAAAGGTCAACATGGGTTCTCTGGCTTGATTGGGACAAAAGGAAGGTGTTCTCTTTGGCAGGAGGGAGGCAGAGGAAGTGCGCTTAGTCTGGCATTTCTCTATCCACAGGGGCAGATGGAATGCCGCCTGGTAGAATACAGTTCTGTAGGGGGAGGGGGAGGGGCAAGGAAGGGGGAGGTCAGTTGGCATCTGGGACAATTGAGGTGGTTCTGGTGATTTCCCCTACTGGGGCCTAGAGGAATTTCAGGACACAAGGTACTAAGAGAATTAACAGGGAGACTAAAATTAAGGACCTGTCAAGGGGAGTATTCAGGGGGCAAGTGGGGAAGGAGACATTCCCAAGTCATGGTGGTTACTGCCCTTCTTTTTCCTAGTTTCTCAGTCAGGCCTGTGAGCGCATCGACATTCCGTTCCACCGGGCCCAACATTTATGTTGTCACAGCGTTCTCCTCTGAGAAAGACAGGTTCCTTCCTTCTCAGCTGTGAGGAGGTCCAACCTACGGCAGTTCTGAAGGGAAACGGGAGAAGGAGGTGACCAGTCGCTGGGGAGAAGCCAAAGAGGAGAATGTACATTCTAAAGCCAGCCCAGATTTTCTGCTGGGTCCCAAACACACGTTACAATTTTTATTTTATTATTTTTTTTACATATTTAAATCCTTAATCCATTTGTAATTTTTAAGAGTATGGTTATTTTTATGTATTTTATTTTAGTAAATAATGACAATTTTTATTTTAAAAAATATAAATAAAACTGGTTTTTTGGGCACACCCGGCAATGGACAGGGGTTACTCCTGGCTCTGCACTCAGGAATTACTCCTGGCGGTGCTCAGGGGATCATATGGGATGCTGGGAATCGAACCTGGGTCGGTTGCGTGCAAGGCAAACACCCTACCTGCTTTGCTGTCACTCCAGCCCCTGCTGTGCGATAGCACAGTGGAAAGGCGTTTGCCTTGCACGCAGCCAATATGGCCGACCCGAGTTCGATTCCTCCGCCCCTCTCGGAGAGCCCGGCAAGCTACCGAGAGTATCTCACCCGCATGGCAGAGCCTGGCAAGCTACCCGTGATGTACTCGATATGCCAAACACAGTAACAACAAAGTCTCCAATGGAGACGTTACTGGGCCCGCTGGAGCAAATCGATGAATAACAGGAGGACCGTGATCAAATAAAACTGGGCTGGAGCAATAGCACAGTGGGTAGGGCATTTGCCTTGCACACGGCCAACCCAGGTTCGATTCCCAGCATCCCAGGGGTAATTACTCAGTGCAGAGTCAGGGGGAACCCCTATGCATTTCCGGGTGTGACCCCCAAAGCAAAAATAAATAAATAAAACAAAACAATAAAACCTTCCCAAAGAAGAGGAGGTGAGCAGAGAGTTAAGGCACTTGTCGTGCCTATAGTTGCAACAGTTGTGACCCTAGTCTGAATCCCTGGCACCACATAAGGTCTCCCAAGCACTGCTGGGTTCACTCTGGGAACAGAGCCAAAAATAGCCACTAAGCACTACTGGTCCAAGATCTCCCATCCCCCCAAAAACTTTCCTCTAGGGCAGGATTAATATTAGTTGTAAATAATAGAAAGAATAGAATACTACATTATCAATAAAATAAAACAACAAGCCCTCTATAAATTTCAAAAATTAGTGTTACTTTTAAAGAACCACAGAAGCATCAATCTACATTTTAGTACCCAAACATTGGTATCTATTTTATTCATGTATACATGAATATATAAACACAAACAAATGGGGAAATATATACATCAAATTTTGAAGTACGATGATTCCTAGAGAAAAATAAAGGAGAAAGGGAGAATGAATGAAACTTTTAGCTGTGTTTGAAATATTTTAATTAAGGATAATAAAGAGGAGAGAGAGATTGGAAGAGAAAGAAAGGGATGGAGGAAGAAATAAGAGAAGGGAGCTGGAAAAAATCAAGCCAACTGGTAGTATTTGCTAACGTTATTGTACATATATATATACAATATATATATGAGCAAAAATATAATTTCTCCTATGTTGTATTATGATTTAGACATTCCTCTTTAGGGGTTTTACTTAAATTTGAATGATAAAATAAATACTTTTGCTAAATAGTCGGGAAATAATCCCTATTACCTTTATTTATTTGTATGTAATGGCAATATATAAGTTTTTACTGAAGGTATTGGAGGGCTGGAGCGATAGCACAGCGGTAGGGCAATTGCCTTGCACGCAGCCAAAATGGCCGACCCGAGTTTGATTCCTCCATTCCTCTCGGAGAACCCAGCAAGCTACCAAGAGTATCTCGCCCGCACGGCAGAGTCTGGCAAGCTCCCCGTGACGTATTCGATACGCCAAACACAGTAACAACAAAATCTCCAATGGAGACGTTACTGGGCCCGCTCGAGCAAATCGATGAACAACGGGAGGACAGTGACAGTGACAGTGATGTAATGGCAATATATAAGTTTTCACTGAAGGTATTGAGTTTATTGACAATGGCATTATAAAAAATATGTACTGTTTTTCTTTTTTTTTATGAAACTGTTAGTGGTAGGGTTTCATTGATCGGTATAGTGAAATCATTTATTAAATGACTATATTTATGATTATGATTTATGATTGGGCTGGAGTAATAGCACAGTTGTAGGGCGTTTGCCTTGCACGCAGTCAGCCCGGCCAAACCGGGTTCTATTCCACCCCTCTCGGAGAGCCTGGCAAGCTACCGAGAGTATTCAATATGCCAAATACAGTAACAAGAAGTCTCACAATGGAGATGTTACTGGGTCCGCTTGAGCAAATCGATGAACAATGGGAAGATAATGGATAGTGATAGTGATTTATGATTATATGATTGTATAAATGATTATATGAATACTATAATTATTCATTTAATATATAATTATTCATTTAATACATATTTGTATTAAATGAATATTATATTCATAATATATTATATTATATTCATTTAATATATGTATTAAATGAATAATTATAGTATCCAGAAATTAATGTACAGTCTCTCAACAGCATGTCACTCAACTCATCCTATCATTCAAACACATGACTGATGCTTACTATGAAACTTGGATTATTGGTTAATTTTTATCATAATCAGGTTCCAAATGCAAAATTCAATCCTAAGGATTATTTGTTCAACCCAATTGTGAAGCCCTTTGGGGAAAAATATTTACATATTTTTACTAAATAAGCTTATATTTATCTCAGGCTAGCGAATGCTAATTGAGAAGAATAGTCTTCCTAAGGATTTTTATGTACCCCATTAATAAGGTCTCTGAGTAACAATAAATGATAACCATCAAAATATTTAAATGGGCAGACTAATAATTTATTCAGGATATATTTATCAACTTTGTCTGGCATATCGAATACTCTCGGTAGCTTGCCGGGCTCTCCGATTTATCAAACAACTACTATATACTAGTTACTAAGGTCAAAAATAAATTTTAAACCTTGACGCTAATACTAGCTCTAGAGAGAACTTTATTGTCCTTTTAACAGTATCTGAGTTACATTTCCTTTTTTTATCTTTAAGCCATGAGTAAATCTTAAGATTAAATAAATTATGAAATTCTTTATAAAGTAGTGAGGTCAGCATAAATGTTAGGTTCTCCGGAAATTTTTTTATACCACAGTAGTGTTCAACTATGTTACACATTGTCTTCTCTTATAGAGCATTAATATACATACATATATGTGCATTTGTCCAAAAATGGACAAATTTTGGACAAACTTGCAGGCTATCGAATGTAACCTGCCCACAGGGCAGAGTCTGGCAAACTCCCCGTGGCGTACCAAATATGCCAAATACCAGTAACAATGATGGGTCTCATTCTCCTAAAGAGCCTTGAATACAATCTCAGGGCTAGGATGAAAGAGACATTACTGGGGCCTTGCTCAAGGCAATCGACGAATAACAGGATGATGAAAGGAAATGAAATGAAATGAAATATGTGCATTACACACATATACATACACACATATGTATATATTAAAGGGTTAGAGAGATAATACAGGGTTCAAGCACTTGCCTTGCATTTGGTGGACCTGGATTTGATCTCTGGTACCCTGTATGGTACTCCAATCCCTATTAGGAGTGATCCTTGAGCACAGAGCCAGGAGTAAGCCCTGAGAGCACCCCCTTGTTGTTTAACCCTTTCCTCTCCCCAAATACATATGAGATGCCAAGATCTCACTTGTCCTTTCATTATCTCATCTGATGAACACAACAGTCTAGAAACTTAGAAACTTCCCACCTTCCTCTCAGTGAGAAAGAATTCCTTACAAAAACTCGATTTGGAGAACAACAGCATTCGCCGTGGCCCACTAGCCCGCCTGAGTTAAATCCCTGACATCCCATACGGTTCCCCGAGTACTGCCCGGAATGATTTCTGAGTGCAGAGCCAGGAGTAAACCCTGACTTCTACTTTGTGTGGTCCCCCAAAATAAAAATCAATGTGAAAAAGCCCTCCGTTTTCATGCACCAAAATAGGAAGAACTAAGATGGTGAAAGCTTTAAACCGCCTCTAGCTCACGGTGGTAAAATCTGGCATCTAGGCTTGAAAAGCTTGGAAATCCTCACTAGATCTCAGTTCTTTGATTTCTGTTCTCCTCTACATGAATATTGGATAGAATAAGTATATCAAGGTCATGTTTACCTAATACTAATGAAGCAAAGAATAAATGGATCTTTCTCTTTTTTTCCTTCACAAATCAGGCAATTAGAATAGAAAAATGTGTTGTGTTAAAGGAGACTGGCATGTTACTTTATTAGATAAGGGAGTAGCCCATGACCACATAATGTCATTAAAGTGATTGGAAATTATGTGGTACTTTAAATGGCTTCATTTCCCTCAGTAGAATATTAATTTCAGGTGAGTAATTTAAATTGCATTAACAGCAGACTCCTTAAGATGACACTTCATTTAGTTTTGAAAGTTGCCTCTGTTGAAGATATCCCCCCAGCCTGCCATTTCACACTGGTGCTAACTTGTGCCAGATTGTATATTGTTTTTTCAAAATACCGTGGGGGTGTCAAGTGCTTTATTGCAAACCTGCTGCTTAATGCGAACATGCAATGTAAATAAACCAGAGAGACACTTTTGTAAATTGCCCTATTTTAGATGGAAATGGTTCAATTAGATGTATGAAATCAACTGACAGTTTTATGAAGCAAATCATTTTGGAAATATCCTTCACAGGCACTAGATATCATCATAGTTTCAGAGACCATATGGTACCAACTTGATCCACAAGATCTTCAAGGACAAGCAAATTTTGACTCAGCATGAATCCCCGTTCCAGTGGTTGTGTCTTGTTCCCTAACAAATGTCCCGATGAGATATCTTTCGAAGTTGAAAAATTGGTGGGACTATCCATTTAAAAAAAAAAAAAGAAAACAGCATGGGTATTTTCTTTATAAAAAGAGTATGTATAAATGTACATTCTTCTACATTTCCGTGGACTGAGTTCCATCAGTAGTTCAAGCAAACCAATTATTAACACATGGGCCAAAACGTTGACGAATGTTTAGTGGCTATGGATATGCTTATAAAATCAATGTCCTATTAAGACCTATAAACTTCAACTTCATATATATCTTTCACCATGAGAGTGACAGGTTCGTGGTTGACTGAATGAGATAGCTAAACGAGTGAAAAAAATAACCTATAAACTTGTAGCAAATGTACGATTCATAGTCAATTTGAATTTGACCTCATAATTCCTCCTCAACCAAAAGGAAAAATATATTTTAAATTAGCTATACAAAGATACAAAGTTGTTGGTTCGAATTCCCTATCTTTGTGAAATAACCCTCTTTCTTTCTCTTCTATGACCCCTTTTCTATTATAACAGCAGTTTTACAAAAACTTTCAAAGAGATAGCATTTTAAAAAAAAACTGGTCCAGGATCATTGCTTTCTCAGCTGTAAATCCCTGTGACTTGATTTCCTTTTCTCCTTTAAGCTCTCTGCTCTAATCTTCAGTACCTCTCTCCTCTAATCTTCAGTACCTCTCTCCTCTGACTGAATTTTCCTTTCCTACTGCTGCTTTTCTTACTACCATTATGTTATTCTTCTAAGCTATCCCCCTGCTTTTCAGTTCAGTTGCCATAATATACTTCACTGTCCTGACTATAATTGCTTCCTTGAATCAAGCTCATATATTTCAGGGCATTCTTCCTAGAAAAGGCATTTCAGACCTGGCTCCACCCTAATCAACCCCCTATTTGATAGGGCACATCTCTAGAATTCTCATTCTCTGCAAGGTGGAATAGATTCACTTTCTGGAAATGCGAGACTTGGGGAAAGAGAAGCAAGCTTCCCATCAACGGAAGTTTTTCCAAACCCTAAATGTGCAGTTCTTACTTCCCCGAGAATTATCGATACCATTACTATGAAACCATCCAGTCACACAAGTTTAAAAATCTACCTGCCACTACTCAGGAGCTACAGGGCTGAGTGTGCAATTGCTAATACACTCAAAGGGAAGAGTTTAAAAACCTTGAAGTAAATGAGAACCAAGAGTGATCATGAGGAAGGAGGCCACTATCCAAGCAGAGAACATAAAATGATCTGGATGTAATGGAATTACACGGTGGAGTCTGGCAAACTCCCCGTGGCGTACCCAATATGCCAAATACCAGTAACAATGATGGGTCTCATTCTCCTAACCCTGAAAGAGCCTTGAATACGGCACTTTTTAGAATCTCAGGGCTGGGACGAAGGAGACGTTACTGGGGCCTGCTCAAGGCAATCGACGAACAACAGGATCATTGTGATCGTGATTATGATCGTAATGGAATTACAAGAGACTTTTGCAACTAGGTACTTCTTTAATTTCTTTCCTCCATTCAAAAACAAACAAAAGAGACCCCAAAAGTTGTACTGGCTGGCGTTAATGAAAATAGACTTCATTGAGGTTTGTAGATTGAACAATGTGACAACCATTCTCCTGGAGAAGTCACTTTTTTTTTCTTCTTGGTTTAAATTAGGTCAAGACAGTTCTAAATACTCTTTTACCATCAAGGACCCTGACACCCAAACTGGACACTACTGACCAACAGAGACTGAGCAAAGGATCCTCTCTGAACCCAATCATTTCCTCTTCATTACCAACTAAATACAGATCCCTGGAGATGTTTCTCCAGAATTTTCGGTACGTGCAATGTATGACTGTTGCAGATTCCTTGACTGTTCAAAGTCACTTCCCCCCATCATCAGTATGCATAAATTTCCTGAAAAACTACTAAGTATGTAATAGTGTCACATCGGCCAAACTCTACGCAGCATAAAACCAGCCCTGACTTCCCTCTTCGAAGCTTTCCCCCCAGTCTGTTCTGGTAGACTTGCTTTCTAGCTTGTTTTCTTACTGCTAGAGTCCCCTCCTTCCATTCAGTGTTTGTTGGGCTCTTTAAGATGCTGTGGCATATTCTTTCAAAAATGGACAAACTGAGCTTATAAGCAAGGGTAAACTTACAAGAACACAATTTCAATGAAATAAAACGTATCACTACAAAAGATACCAATTTGTGGCCAGATTGGGTGTTTGCCTTGCACGTGGCTTCCCTGGGTTCTCTTCTGAGACCCCATTTGGTCCTCTGAGTCCACCTTGAGTGATCCCTGAGCAGAGCAAGTAGTAATCCCCGAGCATTGCCAGGTGTGCCCCTAAATCACACACACAATGAAAATAGCACAATATGCCCCTTTGGCATGAAGATTATGTTTGCTTAAAGGCAATGGAAGCAGCAGAAATACCGTTGGTGCCTAAAAGAAGGGTGTAAATGACCTTTTAGTGAGGTTTCCTCCTGTTCTGTTCCTTTTAAGGAGGAGATGATTTTTATCCTGCAAATTCACAGACTTGAACTTGAATAAATAAAAAAAGTTTAATTCTGCAAAGCATTTTTATTCTGTTTAACTGCGAAAACTATTGAAACAAATGTTTGCGTTACATTTATTTAATTTACATTTATGCACTCGTTATTTGAGTGTGAAATCAAAGTAATTACTTTTTCATTTTTGCTTTTAGATAAACTTAGTGTCTACTACAAGGTTGTAGTACAACTTGATGTTGCTAAATACAAAAGCAAGTCATCATTGACATTTGGATGCCTCTGCTCTTTGGGATAGATTCCAAACAGTACATAATGAATTACGTACTATGTGTCAATGGCCATGGGGGTGTAATCTAACAAATATTAGTTTTATTACTGAATAACAACAATAGAGTACACACAACACAAACCTACATGACACGGCCTACTGTACCCAGGCTACATGGCTATAGACCCCAGCTCCTTAAACTGTGGGTGGCATTCCCATACAGGATAGTGTATTTTTAAATTGGTCTTATTTATTTTTTTTTGTTATATTTATTTATCGAATCATTGTGGGAAAAGTTACAAAGCTTTCAAGATTAAGTCTCGATCATACAACGATCAAACACCTTTCCCTTCACCAGTACTTATTTTTCACCACCAAGAACCCCAATATACCCCTCCTGCCCCTCCCAATGCCTGTGAGGCAGATGATTTCCACTTAACTCTCTCTCTACTTTGATTACATTCATTATTTCGACAAAAGATGCACTGTTATTGTTTAGAATTTCCCCCCAACAATCAGAACTGCTGAAAAGGCATTGTGAAATAATTTGTTTTCTATAGCTGGTTATGAGAACCACATGATGATTTTGGATTTCTGATAATTTACTAGGCAAGTCTGGAGGGATTTCTGCCAAGAGCCAGATAATTACGAGATTGGTTTCTGTGCGTCTGGTGTTATGGCCGTGCTGGAGAGTCGCTCTTGGGGGGCAACTCGTGACCTTGGTAGGGCAACAAGCCGATACCGCCCCCCCTTCCCATGACACTGCAGTTGACCCGTCACTGCCGGCTCATACCTGGCTTTCCAATGAGTTCTGAGGCAGCAGCCACCTTGCTGCTGGGGGGTGGGGGAAGCAGATTGAATAAAAAATTTTTAAAAACAAACAAAAACACCTCACTAAAATAACCCTTCTCTTCCATTAGTTTCCTCTGTATTTACTACCCTACAATTTCCTGCCCCTAGAAATCCAAATCCCTTTTCTTTGTCTTGTCACTTCTCCAAATTGATCACCCTGTTTAAAATGGTATATAATCCCCCGGGCCTAATTACTTCTCTAGAGTTTTCACTTCTTTTCTGGGAAACTCCTGTGTGCATAACTAATAAACTTTTTCTCCCGTTCATTTGTCTTGTGTTGCTTTAATTTGCAGACCCCCACTTATGAAAACTAAGAGGGCATTAGAAAAAGTGACTTTCTTTGCCAAGGGATCTTCACTAACCACAATTATAGTCAAATTTTTTATACTTTGGGAGAACATAAAGAAATTCTTCAGAAGATAGGTTAGGTTGTTCCCCCCACACCCACCCCTTTCTTATAGTGAAATAAAGTGATGTGAGGAAATAGAAAAAGACATGGATAGTTTTAAGAATATCTTAGTTCTGGTAACTTTTATGAATTTCCCCCATTACATATCTAGCATTGAGGATGTTTTATTTGTTTTTCTAAAAGTTGCAGAGCACCAGGCATAAATGCTCCAACCATTGATTTAAAAAACAAAACAAAACAAAAACACCTGAGTCATCTGTTGCTGTGACTTGACACACTTTAGAGGAAAAAGCAACAAAATTTAGATAACGGACACTGGTCTCACAAATGATGAAAAGTGACAGAAATCACACCACTTCACATTGGATGAACCAAGGCAATTTACAGTTCTGCTTAATTTTAGTTCATTTAAAAACAACACTACAAAGTACAGTGGGGCTCATACTCTTACATCACATATCAAACAGGAAGAAAAGCAAGATTCCAAGGGAGTCAAGAAACCATTTGCAAATCATGAATCAGTAACAGGCAGATGAGTGGCGAGAGATATGGTCTTCCAACCCCACGAGGAGTGATTTCTGGGTGCAGAACCGGGAGCAAGCCCTGAGCGCCTCCAGGTATGGCACAGAATAAGAGAGAAAGAAAAATATGTGAGCGGGAGGGGGCTCAGTGGTTAGAAGTTTCCTGCTTGCGAGTGTGAGGCCATGACTTTGCTCTGGTGTCTCTCCACATGCTGCAATCCTGATCCTGCCCATCTGCTTTGTGCCAGACAGCTCGACTGTCTATGATCAGCAATGTCTGGCCACACTGCAGCGAGAGGTGTGAGTTTCACAAAAGTTGCAACCCTCACTGAGTATCACAAGTTAAAAAAAAAAAGTTGCGTGAGTTCCACAGCCAAAAGTATGATCTCCCACAAGCTTGTGGGAGATCATCACACTTATGGGAGATCATCACAAGTGTGATGATCACAAGTGTGCAACGAGATCCTGTCAAAAATCGTGGCAGCATGCTCGAGCATCATAAGCAAATGTGTAAGTGCTACATTTGTGGAAAGGGAGGAAGTACACATAAAATGAAGCATTTGGGCTTTGTACTATGAAAATTTGAGAAGCATTCAACAACATTGTGGTACATACGCATCATGTAGCTCTATCACTACTATTTGGGTCTAGAGTGCTTATTTTCTCAAAATGAAACTCTCTACCTTTTAAACAGTAATGCCCATCCTCTTTCCCCTATCACTGATAACTGCTATTTTGTTTAATTTATCGATTAATGTTACCATTAAAGGACTCTACTTTATATAAATGTAATCACACAAGTATCTGACTTATTATTTATTCCAGATTTATGCTTGAATCACAATAGGTATTCTACTTGCTTTCCTTCTAAAAGCTGCATAGTATTCCAGTGTATGTGCATATATCAGTTTTCATCACTTCATCTTTGACAGGCATTTGGGTTTCCAAATTATCATTGACATTTCAACTGTTGTGAAAAACTTTGCTGTAAACACTGGTGATGAATATCTGAGCTCCCGACTTGATTCTCGTGATCCTAGTGTTGGAATTGCTATAACGTGATATTCTCTGTTTAATTGGCTGAGGAACCACCTGTTAGCCACAGTGATGGCACCATTCTTCATACTCACCAATGATCTATGAGGGCTCAAATTTCTCCACAGACCCACTAATAATAATTCTCATCATTTAAAAAAATAATAGGCAACTTGATGATTATGGAATGATATTTTATTGTGGATTTTATTTGAACTTTTGAAATAAGTTATGCTGAACATCTAATATATAAGGCTTTTTCCTATTTTATCCATTTTTAGTCCAAAATTTATTGTCACATTCAGTGAAAACTGATATTTGATACTATATATATATGTGCTAATATTTAACTGCTTTATCTATTTTCCTTAAATATAACTTATATGCCATGAATTACACACAAAGTATAGCATTTGATAAGTTTTTATGTATGCACACACCTTTTAAACTTTTACCACATTTCAAGACAATGAATATATGCATGACCCTCTAAGTTTATTCTTCTTATACTCTTTCCCTTTTTACTTCTCTCCTAATCTTATTTCCAGATAAACATTGACCTACCTCTCTTAACTCCAGATTAGCTGGTATTTTCTAGAATTTTAGGCAAATATAATCATAGATTATACAGCATTTTGTCTGTTTCACTTCAATCCACTTAACTGCCTTGGGGTTCATCCATGTGTGACATATAGCAGTAGTTCATTTCCTTTTATTGCTAGTAAAAGTTGTTTATTCATTTACATGTTGATGAAGATTTAGATTGTTTCTAGCTTTGGGCTATAGCCAACAAACCTCTATAAATAGTCCGTCCTGTTCCAATCTTG
This sequence comes from Sorex fumeus, assembly GCF_029834395.1. Taxonomy (NCBI): domain Eukaryota; kingdom Metazoa; phylum Chordata; class Mammalia; order Eulipotyphla; family Soricidae; genus Sorex; species Sorex fumeus. Next base: position 1,140,450 of record NW_026606181.1, on the reverse strand, counting down.
AAATGCACATATGCTTTCATGTCCCTTGGGTGAATATCTAAGAGTAGAATTTCTGGGCAATATGGTGGGTAAAGGCCTAAGTATTTACAGATCACTAACTAGCCAAAGTGGTGGTATTACATAAGACTAGTAATGTATTAGAATCCTGGTTCCTCCACATCCTTATCAACAGCTGATATAGTCAGCCATTAAAATTTGAGCCATTCTAGTATGATTTTTGTAGTTTTATCTTTGTTCCTATAAAAATAATGTCAACCACTTATTCTGTGTACTTAATTTTCCCGTGTATCTTCTTTAACATTATGTGCAGGAAGAAATGGCTAACAGGTGTACATCCATGGTGATAGGATTCTTCCCTGTTAGTAAGGGTAAGAAAAAATGAGATCTATAAAAGAGGATAAGGAGCTGATTAATTGAGAAACCCTCAGTTAATGTGGTATATGCATATATGATATATAATATGTATGCATATATAATGAAATTACAAAGTCAAGTTAAGAAAGGCAACAAGTACTATTTAATTTTATTATTACTAAAGAAGTTGGAAAGACATCACAAGAAATTCAGCAGAGGACTTCAGGTCTTAGCTCTGACTTATACTAAGTTCCATCCTTAGAAAAATAAACAACTGAATAGACTGAACTTACTTTCCATAAACTTATCAGAGAAACCAAACCACCAACCATAACTCTGAAAAGACAAGTGTATTTACCTCAACAGCACAAGAGTTCTGTTTCCCGGGACCAGAAATCAGCAAAGCTATAAACCACTAGAGATACTTAGATAGTTAATTTTGATGAGTTGTTGGGGTTGACTAGTGCTAAAATAAGAAAATTCTAGGGGGTCACACTTTTTTAAATCAGCTTTCTCTCCAGGAGTACTAAGAAGCTCTCACAGTGAGTTGCGAACAAAATCCCCTTCTTCTCTTCCAGTAAGAAGGGAAGAGCAAAAAAGATTTTTTACACAAAAGTAGGCCTACTTCCAGGGGAAAAAATCCTTTTCAAAATTTGCTTCTGACACCTTATCCCAGTTTTTCCAAGTATCTCCTCAATCCAGTCCCTCCAGATGTCTCTAGTTTCCCCCCATCGGTAAACAGAGCTTTGCAGGAAGTACATATGAGCGCCTTGCAAAAGGACCACCACTGGTGATTCAGCAACACGCAATAGAGCAGGGAGAATACCAGAATACCGTGAAACAAAAAGGAAGGAAATATGTAACACTGCGCCAGGTGTCTACTCTTAGAATTCAAGCTGAAAGTAGAGTTTAGGTTAAAACTTAAAATCACATTGGTGGCGGAAAACGCGCACCAGTGGAGGGACGCATGTCGATCACTATATGACTGAAACTCAATCATGAAAGTTTTGTAATTATATCTCACGGTGATTCAATAAAAAAAAATAAATCAAGCAAAAAAATAAAAGAAAAGGAAACAGGCAAAGTGAGGCAGAAATATTCAGTGGAATCTAACTAAATCCCTTGGCCTGAATTGGAAGCAGTAGGAGGCAGGCTTTGGATTAATTTCAGAAGTGTTATCAGGTTTTCTCTCAAATGATGTCTGAGAACTGAAGTCTCAAGTAGGAAGCTCCCTAATCCTGATCCAGTCCCTCTGGTTTTCATCTAAATACAAGGCAATCTCCAATTGGCACAGATTTCTCAGAATGACACAAGGGGCATTTCAGGGAAAACGTTAGACTATTCTCATCAAACTGGGAGATAGTATGTTGTCTTAAGAAGCAACCTTATACCATCCACATGGCAAATGCAGAGTCTAAATGTGCTATAACCCTAAACCCAAGCTAAGCTAAGATCTATAAAACTTCTGCTTTTTAAAAAATGGCACAGAAAATTTCTTATCAAGACTATATAGAATTACCAGTGTTTTCTTTTTAAAATCAGAGGGTAGAAAGATCTGCTAGAGCACTTCTTTTTTTAAATTTTTTATTAGTGAAACACCATGAGGTACAGTGGTGTACCCCAAGTTTTTGTGCTTGGGTTTCAGTTATACAATGATTGAGTACCCATCCCTCCACCAGTGCCCATTCTCCACCACCACTGATTCCAGTATCGCCCCCACTCCCCATCCCCGCTATCCCACCCTGCCTCTGTAGCAGGGCATTCCCTTTTGTTCTCTCTCTCCTTTTGGGTGCTGTGTTTTGCAAAAGAGTCATTGAGTGTCAATCATGCTCAGTCTAGAGTCAACTTTCAGCATGCATCTCCCATCCTGGGAGGATCCTCCCAACACCCTTTATTTGGTGCTCCCTTCTCTATCTGAGCTGCCTTTTCCCCTAGAACAGATGACTGGTTAAAGAAAATTTGGTACATCTACACAATAGAGTACTATCCAGCTGTTAGAAAAGATGAAGTCATGAAATTTAAATACAAGTAGTACTACATGGAAAGTATCATGCTAAGTGAAATGAGTCAGAAAGAGAGGGACAGACATAGAAAGATTGCATTATTCTGGGGAACATAAAGTAACAAAATAGGAGACTAATACCCAAGAATAGCCGAGATAAGTACCAGGAGGTTTACTCCATGGCTTGGAGGCCAGCCGCACACGATAGTGGAATAGAGCTCTTCTTACTGAGAAATCTCATTACTGTACAGTTTTCCCAAAAGCTAATGCTGATTTCATTCAATGCTTCTGATCATGGTGAATTACTAAACATTGTGATAACCTAGCAAATATACAATAAACCAATTACAGTGATAGACTTTCTGTCAATAAATAAATAAATAAAATGAAACTTAAAACTTAAAATGATAGCAAAGAAAGATCCCGGTGCACTAAAAGACAGAGAAGTCAGTCAGCACCCTTCCTGCTCATTTTTCCAATGTAACTCATAGCTGGGTCCATTATACCACATCCTGGTTGATATCAATTTTATCAACTTTTCCATCAAAACCAAAATGGACTTAGTGCAATGACGTGCTGTGTGACAAATACCTCCTGTATAACTGACTGGGTAATGTCTGAAATGGAAACAATTGGAACAAAAATATCAAGTAGATCTAAGGATTGACAAGGTTCTAAGACTTGAATGAGTACAATGCACACAAGAAGAAACATAGGCTGAGGAGAACTTTGTATAAAGAATAACTCAGCATAAACATCACATTGTAGTCATGAACTTACTAAGAGCTTAAAAGTTCGTTGAAGGTCCCTAACATCCCCATCATGTATATTTCTGATCATGGTTACAACATTGAGCAGATGCCAGGTGATGGAGCCTCTTGATTCTAGTTCTTAGAAAGCAAAGTTCTCCTGCTTTCCTTCAATTTTCTCTAGTGCTAGATCATTAAACATCTTTAGCATGTCTCTGAATTATCATTCCACTCACCTGTTTGTTCTGCTGTGAGATGAGAGTGGCTGAGTACGTTCCCTTTTTGCTGTTGTTTTGCAAATGCTCTTACAGATCATTACAAATTTAGTGGCATCTTTTTATAAATCATGATTGTTCACATAATAAGCAAAAAGAAGATAAATAAAATACAAGGAGGAAATAAAACAAATGGAACAGTAATAATCACTTCAAGTATAAATACTGAAATAGTTCAGCCAGAGAGGGTAAGTTGGCAAATAATCTTTCAAACTGGAAAAAAAAAACTAGAAAATGTCAAGACAGAGGCTTTCCAAAAAAAGACTGAGATTATGAAGCACTCCCTTCATACCATCATGACCACAGGACCCCTGAATAGCAGTAGAAAATAGTTAAAAGAGCTGTAAAGGACAGATTGTTTTGAAAGCATTATTAAAACTCAACAACTACAGACAGAAACAGACATTAGAGGAATTGGGGTTTCTTGATATATAACCGCAACAAACACTAACCATAGTCCAACTCCCAGTAAAACTAACATAAATCCCCCCAAAAATGTTTAATATTGTTATCCAATATGATGTATACAGTTTTCAAGGGAAAAAAATCACAAAACATACTAGAAGCAGGAAAAGAAGATATTGAAGAGACAGAACCAGATTAAGATATGACATAGATGTTAGAATTTTCAAGGAATTTTAAGTAAATATTATTTATATGGTGGGCTGGAGCGATAGCACAGCGGGTAGGGCGTTTGCCTTACACGCGGCCAACATGGCCAACCCGAGTTCGATTCCTCCGCCCCTCTCGGAGAGCCCGGCAAGCTACCGAGAGTATTCGATATGCCAGACACAGTAACAGCAAAGTCTCCAATGGAGACGTTACTGGGCCCGCTCGAGCAAATCGACGATCAATGGGAGGGCCTTTACCTTTATATTTATATGGTAAAGTTCTAAAGAAAAAAATGCATACCACATGCAGAAAGGAAAGAATCACATAGAAGAAAATAAAATCTAAAAATAATTTAAAAGAAATTTTATTAATCAAAAACACACTAACAGAAATTTTTAATGCCTTTATTTATTTCACTGATGTGATTGAAGAAAAAAATTCAGAGAATTTAAATATCGGTTAAAAAACTTCCTAAACTGAAATAGAGGAAAAATGAGAACAACAAGAACTGTAATAACTATGGTATAATATGGAAAGGTAATATATAGGTATAACTGAGAAACAAGAAGAAAAAAAGACAGTAAAGCAGAGAAATAGTTGAATAATAATGACTGAGAATTTTTCAAAGCGAATTAAAAATATCAAACCACATATAGGAAGTTTAGACAAATACCACCTAACCACACCTATTTTAAACCACACAATATTCCAACTGCAATAATTAATGGTCATACAACGACATTTTTTAAGGAGAAAAGGTTATAATCCATGAATATAATCTTGTCAAGATGTAATTCACATGTGAATTTAATAGAAAAATATTTTAGACTACAAAGAGGTTTGTGTGTTCTGAAAACATAAAATTATTATATCATTCATGGTGAAAATATCAAAGACAGAGGTTTGAGCAATAATATAGTGAGTAGTGCATTTGCCTTGCACATGGTAAATCCAAGTTCAATCCCCAGCATCCCATATGGTCCTTCAAGCCCACCAAAAGTTATCCCTGAGCTCTGAGCCAGGAGTAAGCCCTGATCACATGCAAGCACCTAAAAAAAACAACAAAAAACTATCAAAGACAGTTCCATTGATGGATCCCTTTTCTTTATTTCTTTCTTTCTTTCTTTCTTTCTTTCTTTCTTTCTTTCTTTCTTTCTTTTTTGTATTCTCATCTCAAGCTACTGCACCCCTTCTTTAACTTGCCCACCAGTTAGGAGGAAGCTGAAGAAAGGAAGTTTTGTCTCTCTTTCTCCTATTATACCAAAGAAGGAGATCCTCATCTCAGATTAAACACATGCTACTCAAAGAAAAAAGAAAAACAACAAATGGAGGAGGAAGGAAGTACATCACTTAGTCTTCTGATCGTTTTTCTTTTAGATATAATTTTCTGTTCAAACAAAATGTACTTGCCTCTCTTCAAATGCTCGAGTTATAGACTACCTGCAGTAAGGACCCAGGTTTGAGTAAATGAGATTTGCAGTACATTCCCACTTATGACTAAGTAGGCAAATTTATTTTGGATTACATATCAATTGTGGGCTGGAGCGATAGCACAGTGGGTAGGGCGTTTGCTTCGCACGCGGCCAACATGGCTGACCCAAGTTCAATTCCTCTGCCCCTCTCGGAGAGCCCAACAAGCTACTGAGAGTATCTCGCCTGCCCAGCAAAGCCTGGCAAGCTACCCGTGATGTATTCGATATGCCAAACACAGTAACAAGTCTCACGATGGAGACGTTACTGGGCCCGCTCGAGAAAATCGATGAACAACGGGAGGACAGTGACTGTGACCGTGTCATATTAATTGTATCACCTATAATACTGCACTGTCCTCCCATTGTTCATCAATTTGCTCTAGTGGGCCCAGTAACATCTCCATTGTGTGACTTGTTGTTACTGTGTTTGGCATATCAAATATGTCACGGGGAGCACCTAACCCAATATACTACAGATCAAAAACTACTGTTAATCTTGGACCCATGCAATGCTGAACATAACCAGGTTAAATCAAAAGGAGGGAGATCAGCCTGGTGCCCACCCAAGGAGAGCCCCCAACAACCACTTTATTCTACAATCCAAAATAGACTCCATGCCCCCAGCCGGACTTCACTGTATCAGGATGGACCTCACTGAGAAATAATCTGCTGAAAATTTGGGTATGCAGGTTTTGTGACTGAAATTTCCAGCCTTACCTCAGGGTCGGAATGGGCTACCTCCCCCACTTCCAAACATTCCTGGAAGCACTGGCAGTCACCCCCACAAATTAACTTCAGCTCCACCGTGTAAGCTCTTCTACTGGATTTATTTCAGAGACCCATAAATATAACTCGAAAGAGATCAAAAGCTGCAGTTAATCTCGGACCTGTGCAAGTCTGAACAGAGTAGGGTAAATCGGAGAGGCACGGGAAGCTTGGTGACCACCCAAGCAGAGCCCCTGACAGTCACTTGCTTCCACAATACAAAATCACTGCCATGCCCTCATCTGGACTACACCATCTCGGGACGGACTTCATCAAGATATGAATCTACTGAAAACTCAGGTATGTGGGATTTGTGACTGATCTCCAGACTTTCTCAGGGTCAGGATGGGCTGCCACCCACACCTTCCTGTACTTCTGGAAGTCTCAGCAGTCACATACACACCCCAAAGCTGTGACCCAGTTAAAAAGCTACTAAAACCTTGCCTTCTTGATAAAAATATTGAACTCCCTGAACAAATACAATGGCCTCTTAGTACTTGTACTTATTGCAAACCATAATTCACAAATGAAGAGAGAGACAGAAGAAAAGTACCTGCCATAGAGATAGGCCAGGGAGAGAGATTGTTGAGGAACGGAGGGAGGGAAACAGGGGACATTGGTGGTGGGAAATGTACACTGGTGGAGGGATGGGTGTTGAATTATTGAATGATTGAAATCCAATCATGAACAGCTTTGTAATGGTCTAGCTCACAGATATTCGATTAAAAATTTAAAACAACAAAAATAAAGGTATAACATGAAAAATAAGATAAAATAAAATCTTAAATGATTTACAGAGATATAAGTAAAATGCCATTAAATTAATGTTAAGACTTAAAATGTAGCTTGAAATTGTTTCTGTTTTGTTTTTGCTTTTTTATTTTAACAAAAATATATCTGTTTCCCAATAATTTGAGTAAAAGCAACATAGCTTATCTACAGAAAATAAATTAATAAAAGCAATTGGAGTCTAAAATAAAAAACACAGAAAAAATGTAAAACTTATAAAAATAACAATAATAACAGAAACTGCATTAGGGGTAACATAATCATTTCAGTGGAAATTGTTCACATTTAAAATCAAACTGTAAAATGGCCAAACATGGTCATTCAAAAAATATAATCAACAAATAAGATGCAAATTGTCAAGATATGTCAAAATTTTAACAGCAGGGTAGACAGATTAATCGCTAGAGCCCAGGTTTTGCATGCCGAATTCCCAGTTCAATTCCTTGGTTCAGTCCTCTGAGCACTGTCAAGAGCAATCCCCAAGAACAGAGCCAGTAGTAGATGCTACTACATCACAAGGGGTGAAGCTTCCAAAGAAAAAGTAGTGCTAACTTTCTCTAAGAAGTGAAGTTCGATAATTTTCCTTCTGCTCTCCATATTTTCAGTAGTTCCCTGACTTATTTCCATTTTACTAGAAAGAAAACGGGTTTTAAATAAAACACACAGAGAACGTGCTTGTTGGATAAAATGTCAATTCATCAAAGTCTGAAATAGGAGGTATTTTCAGCCCTTGATTTAAAAATTACTTAATCACTTGAAATAGTAAGGAGATGAATAAGTAGATTTCCTCCCAAACACGTAAACTGCTGCAGTGCTAATGGGAAGGTTTAGCACAGCCAATCAGAAGCTGACTTGATTAAATTTACTAGTCAGTGACAGTAAAGTGTAGGTTGGAGTGCATGTTTAGCAGAGAACTTAACACAGCCAAAATGCCATGACAGTCTCTGGCAGTCATAATTTTATTATAAAAGGCACTATTATTGATAGCAGCAGGTTGGAGCGATAGCACAGAGGTAGGGCGTTTGCCTTGCATGCAGCCAACATGGCCGAGCTGAGTTCGATTCCTCCGCCCCTCTCGGAGAGCCTGGCAAGCTACCGAGAGGATCTCGCCCGCACTGCAGAGCCTGGCAAGATCCCCGTGATGTATTCAATATGCCAAACACAGTAACAACAAAGTCTCCAATGGAGACATTACTAGGCCCGGTCGAGCAAATTGATGAACAACGGGAGGACAGTGATACAGTGACAGTGATTAATAGCAGCCAAGACAATTATAATTGTGAAATAGGCCAATCAGAAGCATTGTAAAACGGAAGATCTGGTGTGTTTATATATATTTGGCAGTAGGTGGAGGGTATGCTCCAAGCATAACTCATAAGGCATTAAACCTCTGTAACTTAGAGAGGAATTATTAATACTTTACCTGACACAAATGAGTATAGGGCTTTTTTTTGGAGAACATAAAACCCATGAGATTTACGGTGAATATCATGCACGTATTCTATAATTTTATGGAATCCTAAGTAATCAAAAGCCATTATCTCTAAATTGAGATTGTGGAAAAGCGGGATTGTTCTGAGGAGGAATTCAAGTTGAAATTGTTGTCATGTAAACCTCTCTCCTTAAGCTACTATGAGATTGAATAAGTAATTTTGTAGGCAATTGTACAGTAATAATGACTCACACATCTTTCAGGTTGCCATTAACCAGGTGAAGTCAAACATATCTCTTCAATTATTTCATCAACTCTATGTAATAGATACTATTAACACTTCCTTCCCCTCCATAGAGAGGACAGCAAGGGCTTAGAATTTGTTTTTTATTGTCCAGCTAGGAATCAGTCACATCAGGTCTGTCTGACTCTAAGCCCCTGCTCTTAACTATTTTGCTACGCTATGTAACTGACCACACATCAGTAGATATAAACATTAAGTTTCCCTGTCTGACTACTTTTGTACAACCCTCCAGTTAACTCAAATTTTTATTAATCATAAGTTAAATTCTTAGGAGCAATTAGGGTAGCCAAGCTAGAACTCATTCTCCTCTTCTCTTTGCTATAGATTTCAGATTGGATTTGGCCTCCATAAGGATGTTCATGGTCCAGAGCGATAGTACAACAGGGAGGGTATTTGCCTTGTCAGAGGCCAACCTGGGTTCCAACCATGCACCCCAGAGACCCCTCTGAGCATCATTAGGGGTGATCCCTGAGCTCAAAGTCAGGAATGAATTAGCCCTGGCCATTATAAGGTGTGGCTCAAAAAAAAACCAAAAAGAATGTTTATACAAAATATCAACAAGTGAAAATGAGGTTCAGTCCTGAACCTCTGATACTGTGACTAAGCGCAGAGATAGATGGATGTAGACTTGGCCCCAGTCCCAGCTCAATTTAGCGTTCCTCTGCTCTTGACTCTTCTCAGCATAGCCCAAGGCTCAGCCTGGACATTTGGCACAACTGCACCGAGAAGTTAGTTATGCAGAGTTGTAATTTCCATAAAGTCTTCCATGACACTTCCCTCCAGTCTTATTTTGTCAGATGGACATCCTTGCACTTTTAGATTAGCTAGTTAATTTTTTTTAATGCTTCCTTTGTGGGTTGTTTTTAACTTCTTCTACAACTATATAAGTTCCGATTCCTACAATGAATTCTCTATCATATAAATAATAATTATTTCTACGATTGACGCTCATCTAATATGTCAAGCATAAATCTTTAAGTTAAATATAAATTTATTAAAATACTTTGACTTAGATACAATTACAAAGACAAAGTAAAACATTCAAGGCATAAATGCAGATGAACAATATTTTGAACTCAGTAACAAGAAAATGTTAAGGAAGGTCAGTCATCCTATCTTTTGTTCAGACCAATACACGAACAGAAAAAAAGTATTCTGACATTGAACTTTTTTCCCAATATGTTCCTTCCCGAAAGGGGAGGGGAGACATGGGAGTCTCATTTTAATTAATAGGAATAAATGAACGAATCTTCACATTTTATGGATAGCTGTTTTGGTTCAAATGTGCTGCTAAGGCAAAAAAAAAAGTCATAAATTTTGTGCCTTAAAATGTAAAGACTAGGGGAAGGTTGGAGAAACCCTATAAAGGACACCATGAACAAAGGAAGGGCGTACATATGCTGCCTGAACCCGTGTTCTTTTACACCCACATGACCAAGCACATGGCGCCCGAGCACGTGTGTCGCCCACATCTCCCCTCTTGAGATGTGTACTTTCATGTTTTCATGTCTAATGCTAGGATGTATGTAGGGACTCTCTCTACCCTTGGAGAAGCTCACGTTCTCTCTTGAGTGCTTTACTATTTCTCTCTCTCTCTCTCTCTCTCTCTCTCTCTCCTCCCTCCACACCTTCAAAAAACCCTCCAGATAAAACTTATTTATTTCACTGCTGTCCACTGTCCTGCTAAAATAAATAGCACTGTAGCACTGTCCTCCCATTGTTCATCGATTTTCGAGCGGGCACCAGTAACATCTCACAACAAATTGTGAGACTTGTTGTTACTGTTTTTGGCATATCGAATACATCACGGGTAGCTTGCCAGGCTTCGAAAAATCATAAATAAATAAATAAAAAATAAATAAAATTTAAAGGTTAGAAGTCTAAGATCAATATTGGAGCAGATTTGAAGTCTAATGAGAATCTCATCCCTAGCTTCCTTGACTTTTCTTTTTACCCATGGAAAGATAATTTTACGTGCCTATAATCAAAGTGCCTCTGAATGTACCATACTGGTGATGGGATTGTTGGTATATGAACTGGGGGAGGGGCGGGAGGAAATAGGAACGCAAATATTTAGTCCAGAGCCAGGACCCAATTGGTTGAGACTAGCAGGTTGGACCTTCTGAGTACCAACTGAGAGACCTCCACCTCCTGCCAAAATCATTTAGTTTATTACACTGTATGGAAGGTAATTATAGGTCTTAAGGCAGAGGACAGAAATTCCTCACCTTATCTAAGACTCAAAAATTAACACTATATTTTAATTTGCCACTAGATGAAAAACTAAAGTAAAAGTAAAGGCCCTCCCGTTGATTGTCGATTTGCTCGAGCAGGCCCAGTAACGTCTCCATTGGAGACTTTGTTGTTACTGTGTCTGGCATATCGAATACTCTCGGTAGCTTGCCGGGCTCTCCGAGAGGGGCGGAGGAATCGAACTTGGGTCGGCCATGTTGGCCCCGTGTAAGGCGAACGCCCTACCCGCTGTGCTATCGCTCCAGCCCAGATGAAAAACTATAGTGGAAAAAGTTACTCCACTTCACATTACTTGCACCTTTATCAAAGATTAGATGAGCATATGATTGAGGAGAGATGTCAGTGTATTCAACCCTGTTCCATTGGTCTGCAGTTCTGCATTTGTTCCAGTACCATGCTGTTTTAATTATTACTGCTTTGTAGTACAGTTTGAAGTTCGGGAGGTTGATTCCTCCCATTTTCTTTTTCCCAAGAATTGCTTTAGCTATTCGTGGGGGCTTATTGTTCCATATAAATTTCAAGAGTGTTTGCTCCATTTCTTTGAAGAATGTCATGGGTATCCTTATAGGGATTGCATTGAATTTATACAATGCTTTCGGTAGTATTGCCATTTTGACAATGTTAAGTCTCCCGACCCATGAGCAGTATGCTCATCTAATCTTTGATAAAGGTGCAAGTAATGTGAAGTGGAGTAAGGAAAGCCTCTTTAATAAATTGTGTTGGCATCACTGGACGGCTACATGCAAAAAAATAGGCTCAGAACTCTGCCTAACACCATGTACAAAAGTAAGATCAAAATGGATTAAAGACCTCAACATCAGACCAGAAACCATAAGGTACATTGAAGATAAAGTTGGCAAAACCCTCCATGACATTGAAGCTAATGGTATCTTCAAAGATGCCACGCCACTGGCCGAGCAAGTGAAAACAGAGATAGATAAATGGGACTATCTTAAACTAAGAAGCTTCTGCACCTCCAAAGAAACAGTGACCAAAATACAAAGACAGTCTACAGAATGGGAAAGGATATTCACCGAATACACATCTGACAAGGGGTTGATATCCAGGATATACAAAATACTGGTTAAACTCCACAAGAAGAAAACATCCAACCCCATCCAAAAATGGGGCAATGAAATGAACAGAAACTTTCTCAAAGAAGAAATCCGAATGGCAAAAAAGCACATGAGAAAATGCTCTACATCATTAATCATCAGGGAGATGCAGATCAAAACCACAATGAGATACCATCTCACACCTCAGAGACTGGCCCACATTCAAAAGAACAAAAGCAACCGATGCTGGCGTGGATGTGGCGAGAAAGGGACACTCCTTCACTGTTGGTGGGAATGTCCACTGGTTCAGCCCTTCTGGAAAACAGTATGGACGATTCTCAAAAAATTAGAAATTGAGCTCCCATTTGACCCAGCAATACCACTCCTGGGAATATATCCCAGAGAGGCAAAAATGTATAGTCGAAGTGACATCTGCACTTGTTTGTTCATTGCAGCACTCTTTACAATAGCCAGAAACTGGAAGAAACCTGAATGCCCAAGAACAGATGACTGGTTAAAGAAACTTTGGTACATCTACACAATGGAGTACTATGTAGCTCTTAGAAAAGATGAAGTCATGAAATTTACATACAAGTGGTACAATATGGAAAGTATCATGCTAAGCGAAATGAGTCAGAAAGAGAGGGATAGACATAGAAAGATTGCATTCATCTGGGGGATATAAAGTAACAAAGTATGAGATTAATACCCAAGAATAGCTGAGATCAGCACCAGGAGGATTACTCCATAACTTAGAGGCCAGCCGGGTATCCTAGAGGAAAGGGCTATTCAGATAGAGAAGGGAGCACCAAATAAAGGATGTTTGGAGGATCCTCCCAGGAGGGGAGATGCATGTCGAAAGTAGACTATGGACTGAACATGTTTGCCACTCAATGCCTCTTTTGCAGACCACAACACCCAAAAGGAGAGAGAGAACACAGGGGATTGCCCTGCCACAGAGACGGGGGGATGGGGGGATGGGGGTGGGAGGGATATTATCCATGGTGGTGGAAAATGGGCACTGGTGGAGGGATGGGTATCTGATCATTGTATAATTGAAACCAAAGCACAAAAAATTGTAAATCTACAACTTTAAAAAAAATAAAATAAAATAAAGGGGAAAAAAAAAAGTTGTATCAAGACACTATAAATGATAAGAGATTTTCTCATATTTCTTTGAGGGGGAGTTGCCCCCTCAACCCCCCACTCCAACTCTACCCCGGTGTTCAGGGCTTGTTCCTGGCTCTGTGCTCAGGGCTAACTCCTGGCAGGGGCTTGTGAAGCACATGCAAAGCTGCTGATTGAACCATGGCTAACCGCATGCCAAGCAATACCTCCTGCACTATCTCTCTGGCCCTCAATATGTTTCTGAGATATTTGTCAGTTTTTTTCAGATGAAATAATATATCCAATTAGAATATAGCGGTAAAAGATACACCCCTTGCAAGTGATGAGGTTTATGGCATGAATTCCATAGGAAATAGCCCTAGGGTCTTACTATGGATTTGATTCTTAGGTTGTGTGTGTGTGGTGAAGGGGGGCGGGGAGAGTAAGGTTTAATTCAATATAAAATGTTGCCACCTATGCATTTTTTAAGGAACACATAAGCCATGCCAACTTGAGTTTGTTTGTTTTTAAAATGGAAAGGAGACTGCGAAGATAGTCCAGGGGATAGGACACTTTTCTTACATGCAGCTGATTCGGGTTCAATCCCCAGCACCCCGTGTGGTCCTCCAAGCCTCATCAGGCGTGATCCTTGAGTGCATAGTTGGGAATGAGTCCTGAGTTCAAAACCAATCAATCAATAAACAAAAAATGAATATGGGCATTTATTGGGTATGAAGTGAAGAGTCAAAGGGAATGAAAGAGTTTGCTTATCCCGAGATGCCTGAAGAGAAGCAGTTTTGAGCGTCTGCCCTGCCCTCTTCACTCCTGACCTGACAGCGGCACCCATCTCATCCCAAACCCAGGGTTCTGTAGAGGCGTGGCCTCCTCAAAAGTGGGCGTGGCCTCAAAGTGGGCGTGGCTTAATTTCCAGGGGGCCAACGCTTACGGCGGCCGCAGGTTGTTCTCCCACACTAAGGAACCTAGTCCCCAAGGAATCTAGTATCCCAACCTACTCAGCAATATGAAGAAACAAAGAAAATCTCCAACACAAGGGGAGAACAACGAAAACAATCTAGACCATTCTGTCAATGCAGCTCACCTAAAGGACCTCTCTGACATAGAATTCAGGTACGAAGTCATCAAGATGTTCAATCAACTCAATGCAACAGTCAGACAGACAGCCAGTAACACCACAGAAAAAATCGACAAATTACGAGAAGAAATGAGGGCAGAAATGTCACGATTAAAAGATTCCATAGATGAAATGAGAAATTCAGTTTCTTCTCTTAAAAATAGAATGACCACAGCTGAAGAGAGAATCAGTGACCTGGAAGATCAGCTGCAACAAGCCAACACGCAACAACAAACAGTGGCAAGGGACCTCAAAATGGCTCTACAGAGAGTCAGAGTCCTAGCAGATGACTCCAAGAGGAACAATATTAGAATCATGGGACTACCTGAACCTCAGGGAAACAATCCCAACGAAAGAAACACCGTCAAACAAATCATTGCTGAAAAATTCCCAGAGCTGCACAATGCAGCCATTCAGGTTCAAGGAGCCCGAAGGGTGCCAGCTAAAAGAGACCCCAACAAAAACACTCCAAGACATATCATACTTAGAATGAGCGATACTGCCGATAGAGACACAATACTGCAAGCAGCAAGAGCAAAGAAGGAAATCATATACAAAGGAGCATCCCTTACATTCACAGCAGACCTATCAGAGGAAACCCTACAAGCCCGAAGGCAGTGGCGAGATATAGTCAAAAAACTCACGGAAATGAATGCTTCCCCAAGAATACTCTACCCGGCTAAACTCTCCCTCAAAATCGAAGGAACAGTGCACTATTTTATAGATAAACAGCAGCTCAGGAACTTCATAGACTCAAAACCAAACCTAAAGCAAGGCCTAAAGGGGCTACTATAAGAAAAGACAAACCCTACAACCACAACACACCCGCACAGAAACATGACACAAAACCCCATAACCATTCTCTCTCTCAATGTCAACGGTCTAAATTCACCAGTTAAGAGACACAGAGTGGCAAAATGGATACAGAGACAGAACCCAACATTCTGCTGCCTACAAGAAACTCATCTCAACAGCCAGAACAAACACAGACTCAAAGTCAAAGGATGGAAAACAATCCTGCAAGCAAACAGCCCCTTCAAAATAGCTGGGGTGGCCATACTAGTATCCGACAACATTAATTTCACCTTGAAAAAGATTAGAAGGGACAGTGAAGGCTATTTTCTCTTCATCAAGGGATACGTACAACAGGAAGAAATCACACTCTTAAATGTATACGCACCTAATGAGGGAACAGCTAAATATTTAAAACAACTGCTAACAGATTTTAAGGAGGACATCACTACCAACACAATAGTAC
Organism: Sorex fumeus; assembly: GCF_029834395.1. Taxonomy (NCBI): domain Eukaryota; kingdom Metazoa; phylum Chordata; class Mammalia; order Eulipotyphla; family Soricidae; genus Sorex; species Sorex fumeus. The sequence continues at coordinate 1,124,891 of NW_026606181.1, read as the reverse complement.
TTGGAGACTTCAACATCGCTTTATCACCTCTGGATAGATCAACAAGAACAAAACCCAGCAAGGAATTACTGGCTTTGAAAGAAGTAATAGAAGAGAAAGGGCTTATGGACTTATACAGGGCTTTACACCCCAAAAAGAAAGAATACACATTCTTCTCCAGCGCGCACGGAACATTTTCCAAAATAGGCCATGTGCTAGGACACAAAACATACCTCAACAGAATCAAGAAGATAGAAATAGTATCAGCCATCTTTTCAGACCATGATGCACTGAGGATAGAAGTGAATCACACACAGACACGGAGAACCAAATCAAACACCTGGAAATTAAACAACTCGATGCTGAACAATGAGTGGGTCAGGAACGAAGTCAAGGATGAAATCAAAAGATACCTGGAAACAAATGAGAATGAAGACACAAACTACCAGAACTTATGGGATGCAGCGAAAGCTGTATTAAGGGGAAAATTTATAGCTCTGCAAGCCTATCTTAAGTCGATAGAAACGATGCACATAAACAATTTGACCTCACAGCTCAAGACCTTAGAAAAGGATCAACAGAAAGAGCCTAAATCAGGCAGAAGGAAAGAGATCATAAAACTTAGAGCAGAAATCAACGACATGGAAAACAAAGAAACAATCCGAAAGATCAATGAAACCAAGAGCTGGTTCTTCGAGAAAATAAATAAGATAGATAAACCACTAGCAACACTCACAAAGAAACAGAGAGAGAGAACCCTAATAAATAGAATCAGAAATAAGAATGGGGATATCACAACAGAAACTAAAGAAATTCAAGAGATCATCAGAGACTACTTTGAAAGTCTCTATGCCACGAAACACGAGAACCTGGAAGAAATGGATAAATTCCTGGATTCCTACCATCTCCCAAAGCTGAATCAAGAAGATATAGAGTACCTGAATAGACCTATTCACATCAAGGAAATTGAAACTGTAATCAAAAGTCTTCCCAAAAACAAAAGCCCAGGCCCAGACGGATTTACTAGCGAATTTTTCCAAACATTTAAAGAGGACCTATTGCCAATTCTTCTCAAGCTTTTCCAGGAAATTGAAAAAACAGAAACTCTCCCAAACAGCTTCTATGAAGCCCATATCTCTCTAATACCAAAAGGAAACAAAGACACCACAAGAAAAGAAAACTACAGGCCAATATCCCTGATGAACACGGATGCGAAGATTCTCAACAAAATACTAGCCAATAGAATACAACAACTCATCAAAAAGATCATACATCATGACCAAGTGGAATTCATCCCAGGGATGCAAGGATGGTTCAACATTCGGAAATCAATCAACATAATCCATCATATCAACAAAAGAAAAGATAAAAATCATATGATCATATCAATAGACGCAGAGAAAGCTTTTGACAAGATCCAGCACCCATTCATGATGAAAACCCTAGCCAAAATGGGGATAGAGGGGACTTTCCTCAATATAGTTAAAGCCATCTACCACAAACCTACAGCAAACATCATCCTCAATGGGGAAAAACTGAGACCCTTCCCCCTAAGGTCAGGGACGAGACAAGGATGCCCACTCTCTCCACTACTGTTCAATATAGTACTGGAAGTACTTGCAATAGCGATTAGGCAAGAAAAAGATATTAAGGGCATCCAGATAGGGAAAGAAGAAATTAAGCTCTCACTATTCGCAGATGACATGATACTATACTTAGAGAACCCTAAAACCTCTACCAAGAAACTCCTAGAAACAATAGGCTTGTATAGTAAAGTGGCAGGCTATAAAATCAATACCCAAAAATCCATGGCATTCCTATACGCAAATAGTGAAAGAGAAGCAAGTGACATCAAGAAAACAATCCCATTCACAATTGTGCCCCAGAAAATCAAGTATCTAGGAATCAGCTTAACTAAGGAAGTAAAGGACCTGTACAAAGAAAACTACAAAACGCTACTTCAGGAAATAAAAAGAGGACACGAGGAAATGGAAAAATATCCCCTGTTCATGGATGGGGAGAATCAACATCATCAAAATGGCAATACATCCCAAAGCACTGTACAAATTCAATGCAATCCCTATAAGGATACCCATGACATTCTTCAAAGAAATGGAGCAAACACTCCTGAAATTTATATGGAACAATAAGCCCCCACGAATAGCTAAAGCAATTCTTGGGAAAAAGAAAATGGGAGGAATCAACCTCCCTAACTTCAAACTCTACTACAAGGCAGTAATAATTAAAACAGCATGGTACTGGAACAAAAGCAGAGCTGCAGACCAATGGAACAGAGTTGAACATACTGACATTTCCTCCCAAATATATAATCATCTAATTTTTGATAAGGGTGCAAGAAAAGTGAAATGGAGCAGGGAAAGCCTCTTCAACAAACTGTGCTGGCAAAATTGGACGGCTACATGCAAAAAAGTGGGCTCAGATCTCTGCCTAACACCATGCACAAAAGTAAGATCAAAATGGATTTATGACCTCAACATCAGACCAGAATCCATAATGTTTATTGAAGACAAAGTCGGCAAAACTCTCCATGATATTGAAGCTAATGGTATCTTCAAAGATGTCACGCCACTGGCCGAGCAAGTGAAAACAGAGATAGACAAATGGGACTATCTTAAACTAAGAAGCTTCTGCACCTCAAAAGAAACATTGACCAAAATACAAAGACAGCCTACAGATTTGGAAAGGATATTCACCAAGTACACATCCGACAAGGGGTTGATATCAAGGATATACAAGGTACTGGTTAAACTCCACAAGAAGAAATCACCCAACCCCATCAAAAAAAGGGGTGAGGAAATGAACAGAAACTTTCGCAAAGAAGAAATTCGAATGGCAAAAAGGCACATGAGAAAATGCTCTACATCACTAATTATCAGAGAGATGCAGATCAAAACCACAATGAGATATCATTTCACACCACAGAGACTGGCCCACATCCACAAGAACAAAAGCAACCAGTGCTGGTGCGGATGTGGCGAGAAAGGGACCCTCCTTCACTGCTGGTGGGAATGCCAGCTGGTCCAACCCTTTTGGAAAACAGTATGGACGACTCTCAAAAAATTAGAATTTGATCTGCCATTTGACCCAGCTATAGCACTCCTGGGAATATATCCCAGAGAGGCAAAAAGGTATAGTCGAAGTGACATCTGCAATTGTTTGTTCATTGCAGCACTCTTTACAATAGCCAGAATCTGGAAAAAACCTGAGTGCCCAAGAACAGATGACTGGTTAAAGAAACTTTGGTACATTTACACAATGGAGTACTATGTAGCTGTTAGAAAAGATGAAGTTATGAAATTTACATACAAGTGGTACTACATGGAAAGTATCATGTTAAGCGAAATGAGTCAGAAAGAGCGGGATAGACACAGAAAGACTGCATTCATCTGGGGAACATAAAGCAACAAAAAGGGAGAGTAACACCCAGGAATGGCTGAGATTAGTACCAGGAATTTTGCTCCATGAATGGAAGGCCAGCCACAGGCTCTAGGTGAAAAGGAAGCTCAGATAGAGAAGAGAGTACCAAATGAAGGGTGTTGTGAGGGTCCTCCCAGGGTGGGAGAAGCATGCTAAAAGTAGTCGATAGACCAAACATGATTGCCACTCAAAGCCTCTCTTGCAAAACACAGTACCCAAAAAAAGAGAGAGAGAACAAGGGGGAATACCCTGCCACAGAGGCATGATGGGACCGGGGGGGGGGATGAGGGGGGGGATGCTGGGACCCATGGGGATGGATGACGGGCACTGGTGGAGGGATGGGCACTTGATCATTGTATAACTGAAACCCAAGCACAAAATTTGTAAGCCTATAACTGTACCTCATGGTTTTTCACTAATAAAAAAAGAAAAAAAAAAGAAAAGAAAGAAAATAAATAAACTGCTTGGAGAAATGTTAAAAAAAAAAAAAGAGTTTGCATACAGAATGAATAAGACCTGAGTCTCAGTTCAAACATGAAGGCAGCACCCAGCTTCTCTCCAGTCTCCCCGAGTGCTATTTTCACCTCCATGAAACCCTCCTATATGGTGACAGAAAAGGATAAAGATACTCCAAGCTGCTCCAAACTACTCTGTCCTTCGAGGAAGAAAACAGGGGCTTTCCAAACGATAAAGATCAACGTCCTGGACCTAGAATCCATGAGTGCAAGACTAGGTTACAAGCCAACTCTTTTTTAAAAATTTTTATTAGTGAAACACCATGAGGTATATTTGTAGACTTACAAGTTTTTGTGCTTGGGTTTCAATTATACAATGATCGAGTACCCATCCCTCCACCAGTGCCCATCCTCCACCACCACTGATCCCAGTACCCTCCCACCCCCCATACCCCCTCCCACCCTGCCTCTGTGGCAGGGCATTCCATTGCCTTTTGTTCTCTCTCTCCTTTTGGGTGTTGTGATTTGCAAAAGAGGCATTGAGTGGCAATCATGTTTGGTCTGTAGCATGCATCTCCCATCCTGGGAGAATCCTCCCAACACCCTTTACTTGGTGCTCCTCTCTCTATCTGAGCTCCCTTTTCCCCTAGAGTGTGTGGCTGGGCTCCAAGCCACGGAGCAAACCTCCTGGTACGAATCTCGGCCACTCTTGGATGTTAGTCTCCTATTTAGTTACTTGATGTTCCCCAGATGAAAGCCAACTCTTAATCAGTGCTGAAGACGAAGAGAAGGATAGAAACTACACTGATGGGTTCAGCCTAAAAGGCAACCTTAGTCACAGCCAGATAGGATGAAGAGAAAAACCTCACAAATTTTAAAAATCGGGTATTTGAATCTAAGGATCACAAGTCATAGAAAATCTACTATTAAACACTGACTACATTTATTTCTGCAGAATCTCCTTAAAAACAAAACAGCAGCCAAACTTGTACCAATCCACACATTTCCAATCATACTTTCAGAGCTGCTTCCACTCTCAGCATTTGTGGCTGAAAGTGCTCTCAAATTCTATTAAAAACCTTATTTGCCAGTCACCTCATGTATTTTTAAAATGTCTGACCTAGCTTTTCTCAAATCTGTACATATCACATATTTCTCTTTGCTAAATTAATCACTAAGACTTATGAGTACAGAAGTTGTTTTAAGAAATTCTAAATTACAAGTCAGCACTGATTTTTTTGTTTGTTTTATGTTTTCTGAACTCTCAAGTATTTTTTTCCTCCTAGAATAAGCTACCTCATTAGTTTTGCTCTTTTTTTAACCTCTAGAGAGTAGCTGTTATTATTAAAAGGAAGCATTCGTATAAATTTTTAAAGCAACACATAAAAAGGATTAGGTTGAGTTTAAACAACTCCTCAATTCCAATTCTGTGTGTATAGTGTAACAAAACTTTCAGGCTTCAGAAAAAAAGTAAGTTAAACCAAATCCTTTGCCAACTATTACATGTTGGGCAGAAAATAACAATAACTGATAACTTTTTTTGAGGTTAAGGATTTTTTAAAATTTTATTGAATCACCGTGAGATAGTTACAAGCTTTCATGTTCGGATTACAATCACACAATGATCAAACACCCATCCCTCCACCAGTGCACATTCCCCACCACCAATATCCCCGGTATACCCCCCCTTTCCAACCCTCCCTTTGCCTCCAGGGCAGACATAATTCCCCATAATCCTTCTCTACTTTTGGGCATTATGGTTCGCAATACAGACCCTCAGAGGCTATCATATTTGTTCCTTTATCTACTTTCTGCACACATCTCCCATCCCGACCGATTCCTCCAGCCATCTTTTTCTAAGTGATCCCTTCTCTATTCTAGCTGCCTTTTCCCCTTTGCTCATGAGGCAGGCTTTCAGCTATGGGGCAATCTGTCCCATGTATCTACTATCCTTAGGTGTCAGCCTCATGTTATGTTGTTTTATACTCCAAAAATGAGTGCAGTCCTTCTATGTCTGTCCCTCTCTTTCTTACTCACTTCACTTAGCATGATACTCTCCATGTATATCCATTTATAAGCAAAGTTCATGACTTCATCTTTCCTGACAGCTGCATAGTATTCCATTGTGTAGATGGACCAAAGTTTCCTTAACCAGTCATCTCTGTTCTAGGGCACTTGGGTTGTTTCCAGATTTGGGCTATTGTGAACAGTACTGCAATGAACGTATAGGTACAGATGTCATTTCTACTGTGCTTTTTTGTATTCTTGGGATATATTCCCAGAAGTGGTATTGCAAAGTCATATGGAAGCTCAAGTTCTAGTTTTTGAAGGACTGTCCATATTGTTTTCCAGAAAGGCTGGAATAGTGGGCATCCCCAACAACAATGAAAGAGCGTCTCTTTTTCCCCACATCCACGCCAGCACTGGTTGCTTTTGTTCTTTTGAATGTGTGCCAGTCTCTGTGATGTGAGATGATATCTCATTGTTGTTTTGATTTGCATCTCCCTGATGGATAGTGATGTGGATCATTTTTTATGTGCCTTTGGCCATTTGTATTTCTTTTTTGAGGAAACTTCTGTTCAATTCTTCTCCCCATTTTTTGATGGGATTGGAGGTTTTTTTCAATTCTACTAGTGTCTTGTGTATCCTGAATATAAATCCCTTGTCACATGGGTATTGAGTAAATATTCTTTCCCATTCTGTGGGCTCTTTCTGTATTTTGGCCACTGTTTCTTTTGAAGTGAAGAAGCTTCTTAGTTTGGTGCAGTCCCATTTGTTTACATTTGCTTCCACTTGCATGGTCAGTGCTGTTTCGTCCTTAAATATGCTTTTAGCTTCAATGTCATGGAGAGTTCTGCCTACATTTTCATTTATTTATCTTATGGATTCATGTTTTATATTGAGGACTTTAATCCAATTTGATCTGACTTTCGTGCCAGACATTAGACAGAGGTCAGAGTTCATTATTTTCCAGGTAGCTATCCAGTTTTCCCGGCACCACATGTTGAAGAGGCTTTCCTTGTTCCACTTCGCATTTCTTGCTCCTTTGACAAAAATTAAGTGGTCATATATTTGGGGGTCTGTGACAAAATATTCAGCTCTGTTCTACTGGTCTGCAGGTCTGTTTCCAGCCCAGTATCATGCTGTCTTCAGGGTCAGGTGAATGAGACCAGTTGTAGTTACTGCCTATTGTCTGTCATCTACAAGTTGTTCACTCGAGTCATCCTGAATAGGATTGGCAGAACACTAGATGAAGGACAACCATGCGAGCAAGCCGGGTTCCGCAAAGGATTCAGCACCATCGACCATATCCACACGATAACCAAGCTCATTGAGGTTTCTCGGGAGTTCTAGATGCCGCTCTGCTTAACGTTCATTGATTTAAAGAAAGCCTTTGATTCTGTTGAGACGGAAGCGGTCATTGAAGCCCTAGCCAATCAGGGCATTCAAGCCCAATACATCAGGATCCTCCGTGAGCTGTATTGTGGATTCACTACCAGGATCTCACCATTCTACAAAGAAGTGATGGTTGATGTCAAGAGAGGGGTGCGGCAGGGTGATACCATTTCACCGAAACTCTTCAGTGCCACCCTCGAGAATATCATGCGACCACTGGAATGGGAAGGAATGGGAGTGAAGATAGATGGTCGGCAACTACACCACCTCCGCTTTGCTGATGACATTGTTTTAATAACACCAAACATCAGCCAAGCGGCACAAATGCTGGCTGACTTTGACCGTGAGTGTGGAAAGGTAGGACTACAGCTGAATCTTACAAAGACAATGTTTATGAGAAACAGCCTTGTTCCTGACGCCCCATTCGCTCTCAACGGAATGACCATCTCCGAATGCAACAGCTATGTGTACCTAGGTCGAGAGGTCAACATGACAAATGACCTGGCACCCAAGCTGCGCAGGAGGAAGAGAGCGGCTTGGAACGCCTTCAAGAACATCGAAGAAATAGCTAAGAGGACGAAGAACCTCCGGCTCCGGGCACATCTCTTTGATTCCACTGTTCTTCCTGCATTAACATATGCCTCAGAGACCTGGGCCCTGCGTAAAGAAGATGAGAACGCTATTCAGGTATCCCAAAGAAGAATAGAAAGAGTTATGCTTGGAATATCACATTTCACTCAAATGAGAGAAAGAATCCAGAGTTCTGACATCTGTCGACGATCAAGAATCAGGGACGCTGTCTCATTTGCCAAGGTGTCGAAAATCAGATGGGCTGGTCACGTAATGAGATTTAAAGACGACTGCTGGACTAGAGCTGTTACTGACTGGATTCCACGGGATGTCAAGAGACCGTGTGGCCGCCCACCTACCAGATGGTCAGACTTCTTCGTCAAGATCATGAACAATCGGTTTGAGGCCCTTCATGTTCCCGGAGCAAACAGATGCCATTGGGCTACACTAGCACGCGACAGGGACAAATGGAGACGTTACTGGCACCCGCTCGAGCAAATCGATGACTTAACGGGAAGTTAAGTGATTAAGTGACCATGCTGTCTTAATTACTACTGCTCTGTAGTACAGTTTGAAGTTGGGAAGGGTGATGCCATGCATCTTCTTTTTCCCAAGGATTGTTTTAGCTATTCATGGGGGTTTATTGTTCCATATGAATTTCAGGAGTGTTTTGTCTATCTCTTTGAAAAATGTCATGGGTATCCTGATAGGGACCAAATTGAATTTGTATAGTGCTTTGGGTAATATTGTCATTTTCATAATGTTAATCCTCCCTATCCATGAGCAGGGGATGTGTCTTCATTTCCTAGTGTACTCTTTTATTTCTTGAAGTAGTGTTTTATAATATTCCTTGTATAGGTCCTTCACCTCTTTGGGTAAGCTGATTCTGAGACACTTGATTTTCTGAGGTACTATTGTGAATAAATATTTTTAATGCCTCTTTCTTCTCTTTTGTTATTTGTATATAAGAAAGCCATGGACTTTTGGGTGTTGATTTTGTAGCCTGCCACTTTACTAAATTGGCTTATTGTTTCTAGGAGCTTTTCTGTAGAACCTTTAGGGTTTTCTAAGCATAGTATCAGTCTGCCCCCGCGCCTGGCTGTTCCTCGCCGGGGCCTGTTGGAGGGGAGCGGGTTGAGCTTTCCTCCCCGCCCCGACCAGGGCTCCGGCAGCCGAAGACCTCCAGGACCAGCCACCACCAGGCTGAGACCACTCTCCGCACACCTGAAGGTACTGGCAGAGGGACAAATCCACGCGGGTTCCGGGGCCGAGATCTCATTCCTACTTTGGACAAACTTGCAGGCTATTGAATGTAGCCTGCCCACAGGGCAGAGTCTGGCAAACTCCCCGTGGCGTACCAAATATGCCAAATACCAGTAACAATGATGGGTCTCATTCTCCTAAAGAGCCTTGAATATAATCTCAGGGCTAGGATGAAAGAGACGTTACTGGGGCCTGCTCGAGGCAATCGACGAATAACAGGATGATGAAAAAATGAAATGAAAGCATAGTATCATATCGTCTGCAAATAGTGATAGTTTGACCTCTTCCTTTCCTATCTGTATTCTCTTGATACCTTTCTCTTGCCTAACTGCAATTGGCCATGACATCCAGTACTATATGGAATAGGACTTGTGAAAGTGGGCAACCTCGTCTTGTGCCTGATCTTAGAGGGAAAGCTTTTAGTTTTTCCCCATTGAGAATGATACTTTCCATGGGCTTGTGGTAGATGGCTTTGACTATATTGAGGAAAGTTCCTTCAATGCCTATTTTGCTGAGAGTTTTCATCATAAATGGGTGCTGGATCTTGTCAAATGCTTTCTTTGCATCTATTGATGTGATAATATAGTTTTTATATTTTCTTTTGTTGATTTGATGGATTATGTTCATTGATTTCTGAATGTCAAACCATCCTTGCATCCCTGGAATGAATCCTACTTGGTCATGGTGTATGATCTTTTTGATGAGTCGTTGGATTCTATTTGCTAATATTTGTTGAGGATCTTTACGTCTGTGTTCATCAGGGATATCGGCCTATAATTTTCTTTCCTTGTGATATCTCTGTCTGCTTTTGGTATCAGGGTGATATTTGTTTCATAGAAACTGTTCAGAAGTGTTTTTGATACTTCAATTTCATGGAAAAGCTTAAAGAGGATTGGGAGTAAGTCCTCTTTAAAGATTTGGAAGAATTCACTAGTGAATGCATATGGGCCAGGATTTTTGTGCTTGGGGAGACTTTTTAATTACCATTTCAATTTCCTTTATGGTGATAGGTCTGTTCAGGTATTCCAGGTCTTCTTGGTTCAGCCTTGGGAGTCTGTAGGAATCTAGGAATTTATCCATTTTCTCAAGGTTTTCATGTTCCGTGGCATAAAGCTTCTCAAAATACTCCCTGAGGATCCTTTGAATTTCTGTAGTTTCTGTTGTAATGACTTTTCATTTCTGTTTCGGTTTATTAGGGTTTTCTCTCTCCATTTCTTTGTGAATTTTGCTAGAGGCTTATCAATCTTGTTTATTTTCTCAAAGAATCAGTTCTTGGTTTCATTGATCTTTTGGACTGTTATCTGGGTTTCCATCTTGTTAATCTCTGCTCTGAGTTTTATTATTTCCTTCCTCCTGTTCAGATTGTGCTCCTTTTGTTGGTCATTCTCCAAGCTCTTAAGCTATGAGGTTAGGTTACTTATATGGGTTTGCTCCTCCTTCCTGAGCAATGCTTGTGGAGCTATAAGCTTTCTTCTTAATATAGCTTTTGCTGTGTCCCTTAAGTTTTGGTTACTTGTGTCCTCATTTTTGTTCGTTTCCAGGTATCTTTTGATTTCCTCTTTGATTTCCTTTCTAAGCCACTCATTGTCCAATAGTGAGCTGTTTAATTTCCAGGTGTTTGATTTAGTTTTCTGTATGTGTGTGTGATTTACTTCTAATTTCAGTGCATTGTGGTCTGAGAATATTGGTGAGAAAATCTCTATCTTCTTAATTTTATGGAGGTATGTTTTGTGGCTCAGCATGTGGTCTATCTTTGAGAATATTCCATGCACACTTGAGAAGAATGTGTATTCAGCTTTTTGAGGATGAAGTGTCCTGTATATATCTACTAAGTCCCTTTCTTCCATTTTTTCCCTCATATGAAGTATGTATCCTTGCTAAGCTTGAGTCTGGTTGATCTATCAAGAGGTGATAAAGCGGTGTTGAAGTCTCCCACTAATAGTGTGTTGCTATCGATGTCTTTCTCCAAGTCTGTGAGTAGTTGTTTTAAGCACTTTGCTGGTCCCTCGTTAGGTGCATATACATTTAGTATTGTAAGTTCTTACTGTTGTACAGATTCCTTGATCAATATGAAATGGACTTCACTGTCTCTATGACCTTCTTCAGTCTGAAATCAATGTGGTCTGATACTAGGATGGCTACCCCAGCTTTTTTATGGGAGTTGTTTGCCTGTAGGATTGTTTTCCAGCCTTTGACTTTGAGCCTGTGTTTTTTTCTGACTATTGAGATGTTTTTCTTGCAGGCAGCAGAATGTTGGGTTCAATTTTCTAATCCATCCTGACACTCTGTGTCTTTTAATTGGTGTGTTTAGCCCATTGATGTTGAAAGAGATTATTTTTATGGGGTTTTGTCCTATTTTTATGTTGAAATTTGGTGTATTTGAGGGGCCTGTCTTGCTTAAAGTAGCCCATTTAGTTTTTCTTGTAACCATGTTTTTTAGTCTATGAAGTTCCTGAGCTGTTGTTTGTCTGTGAAACTGTGTGGTGTTCCTTCTGTTATGAATGAGAGTCTTGCTGGATAAAGTACTTCTGGTGAGGCATTTATTTCATTGAGTTTTTTCACTATATCCCACCACAGTTTTCGGGTTATGAGGATTTCATCAGAAAAATTGGCTGTGAATCTTTAGGATGCTTCTTTATAGGAAATTTATTTCTTTGATCTTCCTGCTTTCAGAATTTTGTCTCTATCTAAGGTTTTGGTCATTTTGATCAGGACGTGTCTTGCGGTATTTTTATTTGGATTTCTTCTAGCTAGTACCCTTCGGGCCTCCTGAATGTGGTCGCTTGTTTTCTTCAGCTCTGGAAATGTCGTAGCAATGATATCTTTGACAGTTTCTTCTTCATCAGGGTTTTCTTTCTGTCCCTCTGGGACTCCAATAATTCTTATGTTACTCCTCTTGGCTTTACAATGATCTTCTCTTGCCATCTGCTCCCAGATTGTGAATCTCTTTTCCATTTTCTGCTCTTTTCTGGAGAGTCTCTGGACTTCATCTTTGAGCTCACTGATTCTGTCCTCAGCAGCTGTTACTCTCTGCTGAGGCCTTCCACTGATTTTCAATTCGACTACCAGGTTTGTCAGGTCTGACATTTCCATTTGTAATTTTGTTTGCATTTTTCTCATTTCTACCTTCAAATCCTCTTTTCCTTTATTGGCATTGCTTTCCATTGCTTCTTCTAGCTCCCTAAGCATCCTCAGTAGCTCCCTTTAAATTTCTTTTATTAGTCTAGACTTCATTACTGTTGGTGTCTTCTGGGCTAGCCTCTTCAATAAGTAAGCTTGGTGGGCTTCTGCGTTGCTTTACCATTGTGACCTGTGTGTTGTACACCTTCATGCTCACTGTTACTATTCTGCTTGAGATGCAGAATGAATTGAGATGGGCTTAGTGAATTATTGGCTAATGTGTTTCTGGTGGTTAAGCTAACCTAGTGGAAGTTCCATGTAAGAGGGTAACTTATGGTTCCTATGGGATATGTAGGGGGAGAATAACTCGCGGCCACGTTTGCAGCCACAGCTCTGGGAAGGGGCCCTGCCACTGGGTGGGTACCTGGATGAGTGAGAAGAGGGTACCCGGAACAGTTCAGCTTTGGGTGCATGCAGTGTGCCTCAATTCCCATCCCCCAAAGACTAAGGATGAATACCGGCCGTTCTGGGGGGGTGTCTAGTTAGAAGGGCAGCCCTGGGAAGGGGTGATGATAACTGCTAACTTTTTATATGAAATTCTAAGTCTGAAGTTCCCATTTCTAGTCCCTGATTACCTGTTCTCATATCTTCAAAGGACTATGTGCTGAAATGCAAGAAGTGGCTCAGACACAATAACATTCCGCTTTTTTTTAAGTCATAACATCCAGCAATCCTGGGGCTGCCAGCCATTGGGCAAAGGGCACAGGACTTTGTCTGCATACTTGTCAGTAGGGAAGGCAGAGGAGCAGGAAGAAGGAGCTTGCAACTCTAACCCCTACCTACCGGTCTTGTGAGTGACCTTAAGCAAATCATTCTCTAAGTTCCTCCTCTCCTCATCTGTAAAATTAATACAATAATAATAGGAATAAGTATTTCTTCTTCAGTAGGAGAATTAAGTGAAGGATTCGTTGGAAAGTCCTTCGCCTCAAACTTTGCACTTTAAATAACAGCTAACCTTTCGGATTAGAATATGTAAGAGGAGAAAAAAAAATTAAGATTCCGATCGACAGCATAATACTTCTTGGATAGTTATCAAGATGAAAATATACTGAGTATGATATATAATAAAAATATAGATAAGATATTAATTATTAATACTAACAATACATTAATATATAACTATATTCGTGTATAATATACTATAAATAGATATATAAAGTCAAGAAAAATAATGAAATTTAATTTGCTCGAAGTTAATCAATATGTCAGAGGCATCCCTGAAATCCCTGGGCTCATCTGGCCTCTAAATGCACATCCGGCATGCACAACGAAGCCAGCCAAGAAAAGAGCAATGCTCGTGCAGAAAGTGCTCCAGTGTCATTTCGCAGTTGAGTTCCTTCTCTCGGGAGATAAATGAAAACGAAGGCCATATGAAGATTTCCTTCAATGCTGAAACGGTATTAATGCTCCGAAGAGCTCAGGAAATGAAACAGCTATTCGTCTTCCTCAGTTCCTACCCAGGGTTTTTGGATAGTCACTGCTCTCCCACAATTTCAAATTCTGGCAATGGAGCCAAATACGTAAGGTTGAAGTATTACGTGGAGCAGAGCTGAAGTGCTGGCCTGGTGGTCCCAGAATTGGGGTTGGGTCTCCTGAGTATGATTTGGGAACCGAGCTCGGTTCCTCCCCACACCAAAACCTAGAATAGCCATATAATGGTATATTATTTGGTAGTTAAGTGCAGAGAAGTATTGCACCATGTAAGAACCTTAAAAACATGCTACGTGAAATAATTCAATTACAAAAGATCACTTAGTGTATGGATTGACTTATGTGAGATGGTCAGAATAGAAAAATTCATCGTCAAAGTGACTCATGGCTGCCAAAGATGGAGAGAAGGAAAATGGGTAATGTTTTCTAACGGATATAAGATTTCTTTTGGGCGTTGAAAAACATTCTAAAATTAGATATTGATGATGGTCGTGATGTATTATTGCAATGTTTTAGATGATAATGGTAAGATTGTACGTTATGTGAATTCTATCTCAACAAAGCCAATTTTAAAAGTATTGTGGTTTACAGGCAGAATTGGCTTTTGTCAAGATATCTACCTTTCTGTCATTAATCAGTCACATAATTTATGGCATGACTTCACTCACTTGGGGACTTCATGTCCTGTTTCGTTGACCTGTAAAATGATGACAAGCTAACTTTATATTTTGAGGGTTAAGGTTTTCCTTCAAACAAATATTAAAAAAAAACTCCAGGGAGTATTCTCATTGAGCTTTCTCAATCGTGTTTAATATAAATGTTTTGTATAAATGAGCTTGTCAGATCTTTTGCTGACAAAGGGATATGGTTGAGGGCAAGCAGCATGAAGACAAAGTGCAAAGGATAAAGAAACAGGGAGTAGATAAAAGAAGGTTTGTGACATGCATATTTCATGTCTTGATATTTCAACAACTTTGATCCCATCGCCTATTAATCTTTGCTAATGTCTTGTCTTCTCTTTTACCCACTATTTTCATCCGTTCATCCATAAAACCAATTTATCCTAGTAGACCTGATACAAAGACAACGTACCGAATTGCATGGTTAGTGAAAGCAACTGCATATATGTCTATGCCATTACAAACAAAACATCGGGGGCCAGAGAGGAAGTACAGGAGCAAAGGCACTCGCTCACACACAGCTGAGTTTAGTTCAATCTTTGGGAACACATATGATCCCCCAAGCACCACTAAGAGTGACCTCTGAGCACAGATCAGGAGTAACCCCTAAGCACTTTTTCTGGATGAGATCCAAAAAACCGGCAACCAAACAAAAACCAAGCACTACTATTTCTAATTTTTCAGCCAAAGGTATCCTTGAAGAAACCAGTAGTCTGTAAAAAAAGGCAGTAAAATAAGTGTGAAAAAAGAAAACAAACATTTGAATTTTCCCTTTGGAGATAAAAAAAATTAAACAAACCAGAATTGACAAATAAAGCAGTGCTTTGATGAGGCAGAATCTGAAAAGAGTCAAACCACTTCTTCCACTGGTCCAATTAGAAAATAGTCTGATATTATCTCAACTACTATCAATTAAAACGCACAGTCCTTTCAGCTGTCTTTGGGTCACCATTGTGTTTTAGGTCTTTTTTAAAAAAAATATGTTTCTGCAGTTTGAGATTTCTTGAAGAAACAAGATCTAAACAGCATCAGATTACACACACATATACACATATTTGTGTGTTATATATTATATATTTATATTAAATATATATATATAGTGACTGGAGAGATTGCAGGGTTAAGACGCTTTCTTTGCAAGTGGCCAACCCTAGCCCCATACCCAATACCACATGTGATCTCCTGAGCACTGTCAACAGTGATCTGTTAGCACAAAGCCAGAAATAAATTCTGAAAAACACTGCGTATGGCTCGGTGTCCCCCTCAAAAGAATTTCTTCAGTAAGCCATTTTAAGTAAGTGCAAAGTATGACTTCAATTTTTATGAAATATCCTTGGTGTTCCTCCAAAATTTATAAGCATCTCCATATCATCACATGTATAAAATTATTGTGAGCATATTTTAAAATAGCTAGCAACTTCAAAATAGCTATCAAAATATTATGGTAGAAATTATCAAAAAGGAGAAGCAGAACCCTTTGTCCTTTTTTCTTCAGAATAGCAACTGTTATTCAATTAATCCAAAGATAATACCAATAACTCCAATTCTAACCATAAGGGTTAAGGCACAATTTAACAGAAACACAAATAACTGATGGAAATAACAATCTAGTTTTGTACACAATCGAGTTTTACAAATTGAAGGTCAATTAATTCTTGCCTATAATATAATAATAAATTATATATTATTTTGAAGACATGTTTCTACAACTTGATCTAAACATGATAAGTCAAAACCTAGATAGTCCTTTCAATTGTGCTGTTAATTAAGAGGGACATTGACATAAAAAAATAAACTTTGCAATTAAGAAGAGCATAGCCTATATTGTTTAAGGAATTCACTAAATAACACAAATAAGTCTGTAGTTTTTCCTCTGAAAAACAAAAATTTGGGGCTATGCTTAGGTAAAATCCGCCATTAAGAAACAAAGAAATTGACAAGGATTGTGACATAACATATGAAGCCTTTGAATAAGGCATACAAATATCCTAAATTCTCAGATAAACTATAGAATCAGATCAGCACAAATTTTAAGTCAGATGAGCTTCCTCTACAAAGCTGGCAACTATAAACATATCACATACCCATCAATTCTCTGGCTCACCAGAATTTGATCAATGTTATAGCACAAAATCCTTTCTTTTTACTTAGCTTGATGGATCTTTCCACATAAAATCACTACGAAAGTTTTTCAGATGGCTTTTGAAGTTAAATTTGATAAAGTCACATGAAAACACTTTTGTGACACATCAACCCCAACTTTCTTTTGTTGTTGTTGCTTTGCTTTGTATTGCTTAATTTACTACCTTCTAATCTTTCTTGAGGACTGGAGCGATAGCACAGCGGTAGGGTGTTTGCCTTGCACGCAGCAGACAGTACCAACCTGAGTTCGATTCCTCCACCCCTCTTGGAGAGCCCAGCAAGCTACCGAGAGTATCTCGCCCGCACGGCAGATAACCGTGATATCTCACCCGCCTGGCAAGCTAACCGTGACGTACTCGATATGCCAAACACAGTAACAAGAAGTCTCGTGATGGAGACGTTACTGGGCCCGCTCAAGCAAATTGATGAACAACGGGAGGACTGTGACTGTGTGAATCTTTCTTGAAGCAGGTTCTAAAAAGTGATGTTCACATGTTCCAGGATACCGTGAGTACCAAGCTAGACAAAAATGTGTAACTTTTAGTTTATCCAAATTGTTGATAAGGGGAACAGAGAATATAACTCAAAGGAGTGGAGCACATGTCTTGCACTCTCTAGGTTATAAGCACCAGTAGGGAACTCCTACTATTTTTTATGTTTACAATAAATGAGAGAGTGGGGCTGAGCCATAGCACAGCGGGTAGGGTGTTTGCCTTGCATGCAGGCGACCCAGGTTCGATTCCCATCATCTCATAAGGTCCTCTGAGTACCACCACAAGTAATTACTGAGTGCAGAGCCAGGAGTAACCCCTGTGCATCTCCAGGTGTGACCCAAAAACAAAAGAAAAAAGAAAAAAAACAATAAATGAGAGAAGAACTTAACATGTAAACAGACATTCTAATGGATGGGAGAGTTGGTACCAGAGTATAGGTATTAAGGCCCTGCACATGCCTGTGACCAGTTCTGACAGCAACAAATGGTCTTCTGAGTGCTGCCAGAAGTGATCCCTGAGTGCAGAGCCAGAAGTAAGCCCTGCACACCATGGGGTGTAGACCCATAACAACAAATGAATAAAAACATTTTCGAAATAAACTGCCATTCTGAATTGTGTTAGCAACAGATAGCACAATATATTATAAAGCCAATTGGTCCACCTCTGTCTTTTAAACTCATGAATATAACTATGAATAATATGGCTTTGGGTTAGTCGGAGGTTTTTCCCAGAGCTAAAAAGAAGAGATATTGGAGCTGAAGAGATAGTACACAGAGTAGGGTGCTTACATTGAATGCAGCCAAACTGGGTTTGATCCCTGGCACCACATATAGTCTCCAAGCCCACCAGGAATGATTCTTGAGCAAGAGCCAAGAGTAAACCCTGAATAATGATCAGTGTGGTCCCAATAAAAGAGAGAGAGTGAGAGAGATTATCTTTTAGCACTCAATATAGTGAATCTATTTTCAGATGATGTGAACAGAGCCAGCTTAATATTATATGGTGCATTTTTTGGTCTACAGGGAGGAAAAATGTAAAGGGGGAGGGGGAGGGAGTTCCCATCAATGAACTTGCATCTGCCTCTCCGGGAGAGAGGCCTGCAAGAGACAGGACCCTCTGCAACCACTTAGGGAAATGCATCCTTCGGTCCTGGTAATCAGTGATCAATGATGATGTACTCAGCGGGGACAGGAGCAGGCATAGAATAAATAAAAATTGAATTATCATTGAGAAGAGAAACACCATGTGCCCAGAATATAGAATGAACCTTTATTATGGTGTCAGCATGAAAATGGGGCTGGGGGAAAGTGGGGTGTGATCCCTGCCTTGGAGCCCACAGAGGATCGCAAACTCTATCCTAATTTCAGTCAATCTTTTTTCTTCATCTGTTGAAAGAGCTATCAAAAAATCTAGAAGAGGGCATAAAGTGAATGTTCTTGAAAATCACTACAATAATATCGTTTCTTTCATCAGCCCAGAGGGCAACGTTTCACAATATAGAAAGCCATTATGAATCTCAAAAGGTGCATCTAACCGGGCTGCTTAAACGTCACCAAATTCCCTGCTCAAGGAGTAGATCCTCATCTTAGATTGTGAAACAAAGCTCATCCAGAGGACAGCACAAGAGTTAAGGTGTTTGCCTTGCATTTGGCTGACTCTGACTTCATTATTCCCTGAGCACTGTGCCAGCAGCGATCCCTGACCAGAGTCAGGAGTAAGTCCCTTCCTAAAGGGTGACCAATCCCCACCAAAAACCTACTATAAAACAATACTATTAATACCATTGTAAGTCACAATGCTTCAATAAAATTTACTTTTTTTTAAAAAAACAAACTTTAGAATTAAAGACAAACTCCACCCCTATATACATCTTATCAGGCATAAGTAAAAGCATTTATGTCTGAGATGAAGGAAACAACTAAGAGTTAATCTTGATTGTAGAATTTTTTTCTGCTTACCTGATTCTTGACTACTCATTGAGTTAAAATTGTTATTAAAACTTTATACAGAGGAGAAGATTATTAAGTTTGATCATGAATAATAGAAGAAATAATAAGAAATAAATGAAGAAACAGTATATTAAAAACAAGTAATAAACTATAGTAAGAATAAAACCAAAAGAATTTTTAGGAACCCAAGAGACAGTACAGAGGGTAAGGCATTTGCTTTGCACGTGGCAAAACTTGGGCATATATATATATATATATATATATATATATATATATATATAAGATTATTAAGATTACATAAAAGTAAAGTAAAGTAAAGGCCCTCCCGTTGATCGTTGATTTGCTCGAGCGGGCCCAGTAACGTCTCCATTGGAGACTTTGTTGTTACTGTGTCTGGCATATCGAATACTCTCGGTAGCTTGCCGGGCTCTCCGAGAGGGGCGGAGGAATCGAACTCGGGTCGGCCATGTTGGCTGCATGCAAGGCAAATGCCCTACCCGCTGTGCTATCGCTCCAGCCCAGGAGCTCCAGATTACATATATATGTATATATATATGTAGCACTGTAGCACTGTCCTCCCATTGTTTATCAATTTGCTCCAGCAGGCACCAGTAACATCTCCATTGTGAGACTTGGTGTTACTGTTTTTGGCATATCGAATATGCCACGGGGAGCTGCCAGGCTCTGCCGTGTGGGTGGGATACTCTTGGTAGCTTGCCCGGCTCTCAGAGAGGGACGGAGGAATCAAACCCGGGTCGGCCACATGCAAGGCAAACGCCCTACCCGCGGTGCTACCGCTCCAGCCCCTATAATTTAAAATATATTTTCAGAGCAAAAAATATGTTCAAGATCTAGAAAAATGTAAGGATAACTGTTATGTGATTAAAATAGAAGAAATAAAGTATTTGAAATACTATTAATAATAATTAACATTTTATGAGACAAGAATTGCCTTTATGTCCAAAGTAAAATCACACACACACACAAAAAAAAAAAATGTAAAATCCTGACCAATATCCCTGATTCAAACAGAAACAAAGATCCTCCACAAAATCTTAGGGGAAAAATTGAGCAATATTAAAAGAATTATACATAAAAACCAATTAGGAGTTACTTACAGGATTCAAGATGGTTTAATATGTGCTAATCATTCAATATAATATGTTGCATCAACAAAAGGAAAGATATAATCTTATCAGGTGGAGAGAGCATTTGACAAGATTCAGCATCTCTCTATAACAGAAAAGAAAATCTCAGTGAAATGATGCTAGAAGGGACCTAGCTGAATGTTAGAAAGAACGTATATAATAAAACCACTACTGACCTAATAGTCTATAGTGGAAAAATTAGTTTTTCCTGTAAGATCAGGACAAGGATCTCAAATTCATTCTACTCATTGCGTTTCTCATAATCTGTTGTAGATTGTGCAGTGAATTTGGTTGATTCCTAGATATACTTAATATACTTCATGGATGTTGGTCCTAGGAAAACTTTTGGCATTAAACCTTTATTGGTTTCTCAATGATAATATAGGATAGTGGCAGAATAGCCATATGGCTATTGTAAAGCTGGAGTGGTTCATTTCTATAAAGACCTTCACAGACCAGATATACAAGGGAGAGGAAATATATCCATTCTCTCTTAATGGGAGGGTGGCAAAGTCACATTGTGATAAAAGCAGGTGGGATGAGAGATGTTGTGGTCATCTTCTGAAATGCAATCTGCTGCAGAAGGAACACATAAAAAATTTATAACGGTGGTTACCAGATGGAACAGACGAGCTGAGTATGCATTGGGAGAAGTGAAGGGGAAAATATGTAACTTTTATATTCCTCAAAAACTCTTATAAAGAGTCCTTCTTTTCTATAAGAAACTAAGCACATATGAATTAAATGGGCTTATCTTTCCCTGAATCCATTTGATCCGTTGTTGCTTTTCCTTAATCTCTGTGCCCATAGAATGCCTTTCTCTATACTCAGGAAAATGTTTTCCAATACTACGCCTGAAGTTCCACCAAGGAACTCTTGCATTATTAGTTCATTTTTCTGGATCACAGTTCCAAAAAAAAAGACATATTAGAATAGATTTCACATACTTCTTCTATTTTCTAAGCTAAAGTTAGAATTTAGAAGTTTTTTATTGTTTTGATAAGCATGCCATACATAAACTTTATATTAGCATGTCATATACATAATTTTATGTTGTCACTGTCACTGTCACTGTCACTGTCCTCCCATTGCTCATTGGTTTGCTCAAACAGTAACGTCACCATTGTGACACTTGTTACTGTGTTTGGCATATCAAATACCTCACGGGGAACTTGCCAGGCTTTGCCTTGCGGATGGGATACTCTCAGTAGCTTGCCAGGCTCTCCAAGAGGGGCAGAGGAATCGAACCTGGGTGAGCCGGTCGGCCTTGTGCAAGGCAAACGCCCTACCACTGTGCTATCGCTCCAGGAGTTTATGTTATTAATTATAAATATTTATAACATAAATAATATAAAGATTTTATGTTATTAATTATAAATATTCTTTAAGTAGATATAATGTAAGTTTAAACAAAATATTGAGATACCGCCATTGTATGTTATTAACCTGTTGCAGGACTGATACTACTTATACTTTCTATGGAAGAGCTTTGAAAACATCCTCTTTTTTTAAATTAAAAAGGATTCTACCACCCAGTTCACATTTTATGCACAACCCAGGATAAAGCCAGCAGTCCTGTGTCCCTGAGAGGTAAGAAACAAAACCTCAAGCATAAAGTCAGCCGCAACATCTCACATTCCTTTCGAAGTAGTCCTGTAGCTGAGGCAAGTAATCACTGCTTGAGTAGTACTAGCTTCCTGCCTCCTAAAGGGACTTAATCCTATTCAGTTCAAAACCCTAGGCTCTCGGGGGAGAAGAGAGCTCCTAAGAGCAAATTCTAGAAACCATCATTGTCTCTTCAAGCCCTGCCTCCCAAAACCCTCGGCTGACCTCAGTTCATGGTTAGAACACACATGTTGTTTTGAGAGCTAGAATTTCTAGCCTTCTGTCGTTGTTAAAAATTCTCTCAACCAGCTTCCTCAGGATGCCACAAAGAAAAGAAAGCCAACAGAAAAATCAGACTGAAATAAGCAGCTGTTCCTTACTGAACAAGTCATAAAGCATCAGTCTCCAGTTAAAAAAAAATCAGCTCTCAGTGAAAACCCACTTTGGCTCATTGAATAAGATTTAGAGACACATGTGCATTTTGGACTTGAGTGATATCAAATTATCCTTATCTCAGAGTATAATGAATTTGGCATATCACTCCCCAGTAAAGGCAGTAAAATCTCCAAAAATACTACTGTGTCAATTTGCATAATGAGGATTTTTTTTTTAACTCACTGAGGGAGCCCTTTCAACTTAGAGATGAGAGGGAAAGTTACAAACAAATGCAAGTGTCCATGCAGTATGGAAAACTGCCTCCCCATGTGGCCTAAACAATCCTTTTCTTACTTTGTAGTCACATCTACCACAGCTAAACTACAGCAGTTATTTTAAAAAAAATGACCAAAAGCAGAGAACATGAGATCTGGTTTATAGAACTAAGCACATGGTGGAGGGGGTGAAGGGAAGTGAGGGAGAGGAGAAATGATGGTGGGGGCAGTGGTGAAGGGAACTGTATACTGGAGTGGAAGGCGTGATGTTGGAATGTTGCATTATGAAATCCTATCATTGACATCATGCATAACCTGGCAAGGTCCCCGTGGTGTATTTGATATGCCAGAAACAGTAGCAATAACGGGTCTCATTCCCCTGACCCTGAAAGGGCCTCCAATACGGCACCGTTGGGAAGGACGAGTAAGGAGAGGCTTAGCAGCAAATCTAATTTTAGCAAATCTCAGGGCTGGGACGAATGGAGATGTTACTTGCACCCGCTCGAGCAAATCGATGAACAACGGGATGACAGTGATACAGTGATACAGTGATCATTGACATATTATAAATCACAGTGCCTCAAATTTAATCTTATTTTAAAAAAATCCCATTACGGGGGTTGGTGCAATAGCACAAAATCACAAAATAGCACAAAAATCACAGTGCCTCAAATTTAATCTTATTTAAAAAAAAAAAATCCCATTACGGGGGTTGGAGCAATAGCACAGTGGATAGGGCGTTTGCCTTGCATGTGGCCGACTCGGGTTCAATTCCCAAAATCCCATATGGTCCCCCGAGCACAGCCAAGAGTGATTCCTGAGTGCAAAGCCAGGAGTAACCCCTGAGCATTGCCGGGTGTGACCCAAAAAGCAAAAAAAAAAAAATCCCATTACATTCAATACAAAGGTTGAATCAACTTTTGGAGAGCGTTATAATTTCCCCTTAGTTTCTGATAGGCGCATTTTACTGTGACAAATACTGTACGCAGTGTTTAGTCACAGCTTCGGGTAACGTAACAATCTTTACATCATCCTACAAACAAACAAGGATGCTGCGTACATAGCTTTTCAGAAGCGTAACAATAAACATCATGATGTCCAAACAAATCTCATACAGCAATTTCCCTTCTCACCATTGTGTTTCCCCTTTGTCATTCTTTCTCCCTTCTTTTTAAAAATAAAGTAACCCTCAGTGTTAATACCGGCAAAGCCCCACTAATTTCTAGAAAAAGAGCCATGTCATCAACCATTTGTTAGGTATATGTAAGACGGCTCTATTACCCGCCCCAGCTTCGGAATAGACTCTTTAATAAACACATTAGGGAAAAAATTAATAGGTTAATCAGAAAAAAGGTCATGCCTTGTCTGTTGTAATACAGTCTGACCACCTGAAGTGATTGATTTCCTAAAGAATCCATATCTCTGACTCTTATAGACATCCTGCCATCCCGCGGCCATCGACAACAGAGACCGCACTTCTAAGGTCATTTGGAGCTTGAGTCTCTGTAGCTCTCCCAGAAAATCCTAGAAAATTAGCAATTTCATGTTTTTTCTCCTGTAGAACCATTTTTTCAATCCCTTTCTTCCCTTAAAAAGATTAGCTGTGGAAACTGAAGTATTACATAAAATTTAGGTATACCTAAATACCTAACCATGTATCCATGACTTTTTGCATAGCTCCAATATGGGGTGTCCATTCTGAAAATAAAGGCAATAAGAACTATAACTCCTACCTATAATAATTTCTCCTCGAGCACTCCTCTCTCATCGTATACTTCTCTCACTCTTATTTAGTGAATAATTTCTCCTGCCTACTAGATTCTGCCTGAACTCATCTTACTACTCACATGAAAAAGTGAAAGGAAAGCAGAACAGAAATATAAAATGGAAAAGAAATTGCTGACACTATGCTAATTTTCCCCACCCATCTTGTTCTGATTTTCAGTTTTTAAATAAACACCATTCTCCATTATCATTATAAATAATACCACCACTATCACCAATTATTCAGTATAAAAAAAAACTTTTAAAATTTTAACCCAGAGTAGTAACGCTTATTTGACTTAATAATCTAACAGCAATCGGTCTCTTAATAATCTGTCTCTTCCCATAACGCAATTTATGTTTATTTGACTACCAGAAATAGTTTCAGCTTTTATCCATTCATGTCTTCCTTCCAGGTGAATGGTGTGGGTGTGCCTTAGAAGATACTGAGGTTCAGATCAGGGGGATATAAATGCACAGGTAATCGGTGCAGTGCAATTGCTCTGTTCTTTCTGTACTACTTGTTAGGATTTGACACTTTATTTATTTATTTATTTATTTATTTTGGCGAAAGACATGCCCTGCTGCCCCTCTCACTGCAGTCCTTGGACATACCCATTTGCCTCCAACTTATTGTCCTAGACTTTTGCTAACTTTAATCTCTACCTCTTTTCACTCCTTTCTGTACCTCCATATCTTCCCAGGGTGTGAATATAGTCCCAGCTTCCTATCTGATATGGATACGTTGGACAAACCTAATGTGATCAAGAAACAATGTGTGTGTGTGTGTGTGTGTGTGTGTGTGTGTGTGTGTCTTGTACCAGTTTAGTAAGCAAGTTGTGTGTGTGTGTGGGGGGGGGGAGGCTGGAACATTCACTGAGCCATGCTCAGGGCTTATCCCAGTTCTGTGCTCAGGGATCACTCCTGACAGTAAAGGGGGAAGTTTTATGCATGTGGTACCAGGGATGGAACCCAGGTCAGTCGTAGGCAAAGCAAACATCTTACCTTCTGTACTGTCTTTTCAGTCCACAATTTTTTTTCAACCCTCCCTTCTTTTAAGCATTTTTTTAGATTAAAATTGTTTTCTTCTTGCACATTAAGACACTGTCACGCAGGAATTCCTGCAGTCATTGTTACAAATGAAACACTTGAATTTGGGAAATCAGAGTAGTCTATGTGACCATCAAAACAAGATTTTCACTAGTATCTCCTCTCTTGGGCTGCAGTGATAGCACAGCAGTAGGGCGTTTGCCTTACAAGTGGCCAACATGGCTGACCCAGGTTCGATTCCTCTGCCCCTCTCGAAGAACCCGGGAAGCTACCGAGAGTATCTCGCCCGCACGGCAGAGCCTGGCAAGCTCCCTGTGACGTACTCGATATGCCAAACACAGTAACAACAAGTCTCATGATGGAGACGTTACTGGGCCCGCTCGAGCAAATCGATGAACAACGGGAGGACCGTGATCGTGACCTCCTCTCTTACCTCTAAATGTAGCTGAGCTGGCCACTTTCAGTGGGAAATCCAGGGTAGAGTTCTCCTCTCTCCACACCTAACCTACCCTTTTCCTTGCACCAGTTTAGTAAGCAAGTTGTATAAATCTCCAAGGCTGAGACAAGAGGAAGAAAGAAAAAGGGAGACATACAGACAGTGACAGATACCATCAGTGTTTGGGGAGGGTTCCTTCAGGAGATGGCTGATACTTCCCAGAAACTTTCATGGGCTCCTTGGAGTTTGCTGTCATTGAGAATCTCCATTTCTGTCCCATTAGCATATGTACTACTATCTGTTCTTCACTGCTGACTTTTACAGTAGCTGACTTAACTTGGAATCTCACCACAAAAGACTCTTCCTCCTCCCAAGTCTGGATTAGATCTCACCAGAATTTGGAAGAGCATGGAAAACACCCACCCATCCTTTGTCCCAGTGAGCTTTGGGAATGTGAGGGAATTACAGGTTACCAGCTCTGCTCTGCTTAAAAATGGTTATGTTACCCAACAGCAGGGAACACATTCCAAACTTTGCATGACTCCTTTGAAGTCTCTTCCAAACTGAGACTGAAAGTGTAGGTAACAGAAAGGCAACCCCTAGAGACAGCTACACACCATTTCCTCTTATAAAAAATTTCTCTTTTAGTCTCAATGTAAATGAGGGACCCATGGGTGAAAAAAACTGTGAGGGGTAAAATTTGGTCTATCCTACTTCTTCAGTAATTTCAGTATGTAGCATTCTAGCACCTTACGTTAGAACGTCACATATGGTAATATTTCCTTGTGTGAATCCTAAAACTTGAGTTTTCAACTTCTTTTTATATCACTAGTCATCTTTTTGGCATCTGCCCTCTCATGTGTATGTGGCAGTGACTAAAGATTATTTTAACTCCCTATTTCCTGTAGTTGGGATTTTTTGGGGGTTTTTTTGGTTTTTGGTTTTTGGTTTTGTTTTGTTTTGTTTTGTTTTCCCTTTTGGGCCACACCTGGCAATGCTCAGGGGTTACTTCTGGCTCTGCACTCAGAAATTACTCCTGGTGGTGCCCAGTGCACCGTGTGGGATGCTGGGATGGAACCCACTTTCCTTTTGGAAGGAAAGTGCCTTACTCAGTGTACTATCTGTCTGGTTCCACTCTCAGTCTGATAAGTACAGAGAAGTCTGGTAGCTTTGGGTTATTGCCCTCAGCTCCTTGGTTAAATCCAAGTCTCCATACAACAAAATGTAAATGCAGGAATCAGGTGCCCCAATGGCTCATTTTCCCATCTCTCTCTGTCTATGGCTGACCAAGATCAGGAAGGGGTGAGCCTGCCTCTAATTCTTTTTCCAAGGTGTGTGATTGTCTTCTTAGCCCCTTAATTGGTCTTCTGGATCTCTGCCACCAGGATACACGTTGTTTTAGTACAAAGATTGTAAGGGCTGGAGCAATAGCATAGCGGGTAGGGCGTTTGCCTTGGATGTGGCCAACCTGGGTTTGATTACTCTCGGAGAGCCCGGCAAGCTACCTAGAGTATCCCACTCGCACAGCAAAGCCTAGCCAGCTACCCATGATGTATTCTATATGCCAAGAACCATAACAACAAGTCTCACAATGGAGATGTTACTGGTGCCCTCTTGAGCAAATCGATGAACAAAGGGAGGACAGTGCTACAAAGATTTAAAATACAGCAGGCCTACTGAAGCAAATGTGCTCTATTATGTGCATCAGTATTGAAACTACCTGAAAACTTGCTCCACTAAAAGCATCTTTATAACACAGTGGGTAAGGTGTTTTCCTTGCACGCGGCCGACCAGGTCAGCCCAGGTTCAATTTCTCTGCCCTTCTTGGAGAGCCCGGCAAGCTACCAAGAGTATCTCTCCCATACAGCAAAGCCGTGACATATTAGATATGCCAAACACAGTAACAACAAGTTTCACAATGGAGACGTTACTGGACCCTCTCGAGCAAATCGATGAACAACAGGAGGACAGTGCTACAATTGCTGTAGTAGTAACTCTAGCTATGTGGACACTTGAATCCAAATTTGTTTTATTGTCAAAATACACTAGCAAGTTTTTTTTAATACCCCATAAATGAATCTTTTCATCAGAGTTTCTGACAATGAGACAAGAGATTTTGTTCTTCTCTAGCCACAATACTGATGATAAACTATGTTTGACCATCATTATTTTTTTACCATTGACATAGAAAAGTTTCTGTAGAATAATATATAAGTGGAAATACTAGACATAAGGAATATGAATTGGAAGAATTTCTATTTTAATTCTTGCATATTTCTGGAAATTTCCAGAATAACAAAAATCCATGGATACTTATAAAGATTTGATGCTGATTAACACTCGATATAAGTCTATTAATAAACTTAATTTTTTGAAGGTCAAGTACAAGTTTTCACTTCTACTTTCATAGCAAGTATATGAGTTGAATTGGGAGATGAATTTTTTCTGCTTTGCTTCATCTGTGGGAAGGTCATAGAATGCATTAATATATTTTGATACAAAGTTTTTTAAATGGCAAAGAAATGAAAGCTGAATAACACTGACAAAAAAGAGAAAAAAGAGAGAAGATTCTCACACTATAAGAAATTCTCACACCATAAGAGATTTCAAAATCTGTCCCCTTGATGTCTCAGGGTTATAAAATATGTGAATAGAATGTATTCGACATTTTTAATGCCTAAGCCTCATAACATAAGTCACAAAGAAGAAATTGTTATTATCAAGAAGCTTTTGAGGATGAGAAAGAATCTTCATTGTACCTATCCCCAAATACACTTGCTGATTTTATAAAATGACACACAAAAAGAAACTGAGGGTGGGGGGACGTTTAATAGACTTCTGCCTTAAGAAGTTATACCACCTGATGTTATTCTCTTAGACAAAGAAGTTCTGAATAGCTCAGATACATGCCCAAAATTCCTAAGTGGTATTCTAAAGATGGCTGTAGCATCAATTGTTCCTCCAGATATCACTGCAGGGAGGTTACCTTTTCATGCCTTTGTAGGAGAGTTACCTTTTCTACCATAGCTCATGTTTCAAAAGTTAGAATATAAGCATAAAATATTTAGAAGGGAAAAATAACAAAAAAGTGACTGCCTCATATTCAACTTTAGGCTAAGGGAGAAGTCATTGCTTTTCCTCCCAGAGTTAAATGTATTGTATCCAAAGATTTTAAGTATGTAAAAAAATATTATTTATAACACTATAACTGTATAGAAGTGATTTTCTAATTTATTTGTGAAACAAGACACATTGGTGAGCCAAAATCAAAGGGAACTAACCGGAAGTTTCATTTCAGATGTTCTCACTCTCTAAAATAATCTCTTTATGTCCACCTTCTTAAAACAGTTTTCTAAGATCGGTTATCTTAGTTAACATTTCTTCTACCAAACATTCAGGGAATCTTTAGTTTTCTCTTCATTAGGTACATTGCTGCTCCTCACATGCTAGGTTCTGGAGTAGTCTGTGTTGTCTAGGCACACAGATCCATAAGACACTGGGCATTTCACCTACATGCTAATTAATGAATTTAACATTATACCTCAAAATTGCACGTTTGAATTATTGCCACTCAATGCCTCTTTTGCAGACCACAACACCCAAAAGGGAATGCCCTGCCACAGAGGCAGGGTTGGGATGGGGGGGATGGGTGTGGGAGGGATACTGGGATCCGTGGTGGTGGGAAATGGGCACTGGTGGAGGGATGGGTATTTGATCATTGTATAATTCAAACCCAAGCACAAAAATTTGTAAGTCTACAACTGTACCTCATGGCGTTTCACTAAATTAAAAATTTTTTTTTTAAAAATTGCACGTTTGAGTTAGTCTGTACTTAAGCAACTTAATGAGAACTTAACTTCTGGACTCCTATTCCCTAAAATGGTTTCCTTAATACAAATGATATAGAATATCAGAGTTAAATGTGGTGATTCTGAACGTTCATAAGGATAAATTGTAGGAGCTTACTGAGGATCTACTAGAAAATTCTTGTCTATGACACTCATTATTGTTCTATATCATCACTATAAAATAAGGCTCATCTTAAATTAATAGCTAGCTTTTCTAGTTTATAAATTCTATTATTACATCAAAATGGTTTCCAAGATGGCCCCTCCCCCAAAAAAGGGTATACAAAGTCTTCCACATGAATTTTGAGGAGGAAATATAAAATTTTTCTAGACATTTTTTCCTGTAAAAGAAAACTAAACTTTATACGTTTCTTACCTCTTAATACTAAAATATTCACGTGTGTCCCTTCATGTATTTTATATATATGGTCACAACCAGGTAAGAAATGAGGCATTTTTGAGGAAAAGGAATTACTCTCCAGGATGAAGGGATTTAAAGTGATGTTTCAACCCTTTGTTTGCTTGTAAAGAAGTGTGCATAATGAACTTAAAAATACTTCTTCAAAGACCACAGAATGAATAAAATGCTATCAATGCAAACATGGATGAATAGTAAATGTCAGAGTAGATCCTTCTCCTACTCACGTGAAAATTTAACTATAGTAAGGTCGAAGAATAATAATATGACCTTGAAGAATAAATTAATTTCATCAGAAAGATCACTCAAAATCTGGACTCACATTTACTATGGTTGACTGTCTAATTATTTGTAATCCCATAAATTGTAAACAAATGACACTGATTTATTGGTAGGATGTTTCAAACAATCTATTCACATTTATTTTATTTTTTTAGATTTATCTTTGTGTATGTTTCATAATGCACATATTAGTTTAATGGTTAACACTTTCACTAAGCAAGTAAACATATGCAAAGATATTTGGAAAATTCATGCAAAAAATTTTCCCAAAGATTCACTATGAAAACAAATTATATATCACTGGCCCACAAAAATGACAGAAAGAAACAATGTATGAGAAAATATTAAGTAACCCCATATAAGGTATATATACTATTAGGATATGTTTTTGCTGTTTCTATACTATTCTGGATATAGGTGTGTTTTATATTTGGCAAAAACACACAAAATAGAATATAATTAATATTTTACATTGGCTATTGGATTTAGAGATTTAAAAGTTGCCCTATTTAATCTTTTTACTTTACATTCTTCAACACACTTATTAATTCCAAATTTAGACTGAATGAAAACAGTTCCTAAAATCTCAGAAAAAGAGCAACTGTCTGTTTCTGGTTTAAGGGAAGATACGGTTGTTTAATATCTTATGAAAATATGGCCTGAAGAACTAAAAAGTAGTAGCAGGAAAATTTCTTTGCACTAGTTTTACTTGACAGGTTTGAAATTATGTCCTTGCGTATGCATGTGTTGGGGTGGGAGTGGGGGCCACTAATATTAGCACCTCTAAAGAATACTATGCTAATGATAACCATGAACAGTAACAGAGAAAAGAAGATGGGACGAAAGTGACCAAATACTCTAACACCAGAAATTCCTTGTGATTATGACATCTAAAAAACAAGACACCTATGAACCATTACCACCCTTTCAAGGGGCTCATGCTTTTATAAAAGTTTAAATATTCTTAGTGAATTGACCTTTTCACTTTACTCTAAGTTTTCCTAAGGGTAAATCTTTAGTAGAAATAAAGTGATTGAGGATTTCAGCTCCAAGGGTGGCAAAAACCTAATAGAACTTCCCTTGCATATGAAAGCTATCTTTTCTTGTCTCCTATCATTTTAAAAGGTATTTTTAAAATGTTCCTTGGATCAGACTTTATGGGCAACATGTCACGAGAGAGTGAATATTTATGATCAAACTGCTCTTCTAAAATGTATCATAAAATCAGGTTTATAGTAAATGTTCTTCAGACCATTAGCTACCATAATTCTCTAGTCCCTTTCTTAGCTGTTTTATTAATAGTGTACAATCCTCATTACTACTCACTGTTACTTGTTAAATACAGACCCATCCTCCATAAGCCATATTCTCCTCCTGCTCCCAGTTTTACAAGACACCTATAAATAGCCACAAGCCCATCTGTCTGGGATTCTTGAAGGCCCTGCCTCCAAGATAAAAGAAGGGAAAAGCTCTAAAGAGCCTCTTCTGGAACTTTTCCATGACTAAAACTGAGTAAGCCTCAAAACTCTGCCTGGAATTATAATTAATTTGGTAAAATAAATAAAAATAAAACCAACCTCACTAATCTCCTGGTACCTTGCTCTACAGAATTTAAAAAATCAAATGGACATTCAGAACGAATAAGAGTAGGAGAAGAAAACTCCCCGTAAGGAAAGAGAAGTCTTTTTTGTCTCCCATTATTAATTTTGATGTCAGTGTCACCTTATAAAGTTCTCTGAGTGGAACTGACAGCAGTGACTATTTCGTGGCTTGAGGCTCTGTCATGTGCTATTGGGAGTTCACGGAGGCCCCTTCTAGAAGTCTCCGATGACCTCAAAGGAGATTTTTTTTTGCTTCTTTGCTGAAGCCGGGGGCAGAGGAAGGCTCATGGCAGTTGAGCTGAACTAGATTGCTTAGGTGATGAGGATGGACAGCAGGAGGAAGAGAGACGCCCTCCTGATGCTGAGGTGGCAAAACATCCAAGAGAAGACAGCAGGAGTGTTGAGTCCTCAAGGGACCCCATCTGAAGCAAAGTGACATTGATATCACCATCTAGGAAATGATAGGGGCAGACAAATTGCTCGGGTAAGAACAAAAAAAAAGAACCGAGATGGGATGACCCAGTTTAAGCAAAAAGTAATTTGCTAATCACAAAGCCAAGAACTAACACAATGAATTCCTCTCCCCACTCACACACAGCAGGCAGAGCCATTATCCAGAGAGAGCAGTAGACAGGAAAGGAGATCAACTCAAATGTGACTCAGGCTCAAACCACAGAGGGCTTCCTCTGAACAAGAGCTCACCCCAAAGAAAAATTGGCAGCCAGTGCCACCTGCAGAGGAAAGATAGATCTTCAGCGGGCACCCGTTCTCCAAAGCTGACAGGCTGATATATTCTGCTGAATAAATCGAAAAACTTTCAAGTGGTCTAAAAAAGGTAGTCTGAAGTAGAGCGCACGGCAGGGATCCAATCAAGTTAAGAATGTCAGGAGCCTGTAGCAACATCCACACCAGCAAAAAAGGCTCCCAGACTTGGAGTTAAGTGCAAATGAGAAAATATCATGGTGGGTTTTGTTTTTTGTTTCCCTGTGTATGTTTTGGTGTTTTATTTTTTTTTTTTTGATGGTGGAGGAGGTATGTCCTGAATCTTTTTCTTTTTTTCCAAAAGACACAAAACTGCAAAGTGTTCTTTTTGTGTATATAGAAGGGAAAAAAAAGCAGGCACAGAAAAGATTCTTTTTTTTTTCGGAACACACGGCAAGTGTTTTATCTCTCCTTGCAATTTTTCTACCCTTTTATTTTTACCCCACCTGGAGCTGACTCTTCCCTCTCCGTACTCTGCTCCAGCCCTACCTCTTTCATTAAATTCTACTCAATGCAGGTTCCTGGATCTAGCTCACAAAATGTAACTTGTATGTTACATTTAGTCCTCCTGAGAGTTTAACAGAAAATAACCTTTTCTTGTAATTGCTTTCTTTGGGTAAAATTTACATCCCAAATAAAACTACAAGATCCTACAGAACAAGGGTCATGCACCTTACATAGATTCGACTCCTCTAAACCCATCAAGGATATATACAGAATGCTTGTCTCCTGTCATCAGAGTTGAGGAGTATAAGGAAGTCCTCCTTACTCAAAAACGGTGATAGCACAGCGGGTAGGGCGTTTGCCTTGCACCGGAAAACCAGGGTTCCCATGCAGGCTTCTGACCCCCACCAGGAGTTATTCCTGAGTGCAAAGCCAGGAATAACCCCTGAGCATGCCAAGCATGGTCCACAAACAGACAATAACAACAAAAATAGCTCCGCTTTCCAGTGTTTTCTCTTAACAACATAGTCGTTTATTAGGGTACAGAAATTCATCTAGTACTGAAGGTCCGTGGGATGATTTTTTTCCCTCTGTAATGATAAACACAGGAAATCCTTAGAACTCCAAAGACCTGACTTTCCCTCTGGACTCAAAGTCTTCTGAGGACATGACCTTGGCAAGTTATTCACATCTCCATGCAATTTATTCATTTATAATAGAGGGAAATAGCAAGCTGTCATGATTGTGTGACAACTTAAAAAATAATTCTTCCCGTCATAAGCAATTAGACATTAATTTGTTAACAACAGTAGTAATGTTAACAGTAAACGCTGAGAGAAACTATGGAAGGCCTGAGATTTAACACTACTTGTAAGCTGAAAAGCGAGATGTGAGAATTTCATGAATAATCACAGATGCTGAGATGGAGACAGTGAGCTCTGTCTTTCCCAGCACAGGAAACAGCCCAAGTTCTGTTTACATTGTTCCATCCACGTTTATGATTTTGGTTCAGTCAAGAAACTCGAAGCCTAGGAAAACCAAACTCTTTTATAATGGGCTACAAAAAAATCTGCCTCTAGAGTGAACATTACCTTTTTCATTTTCATCAAAATATACTTCATATATATATATTATAAATTTAAGGTGTATGACATGCTGATTTGATGATCACACTCATGCTATATGATTGGCATTATAGCAATAACTGCTACAAAAATGTCTTAATGTAGGTTCATCTAATTATTATTTTCTTTCAGTAGTTAAAGTAGAACTGGAGAGATAGAACAGTGGTAGGGCATTTGTCTTGCGCACAACCAACCCGGCCGAGCTGGGTTCGATTCCTCCGCCCCTCTCGGAGAGCCTGGCAAGCTTCCGAGAGTATCTCGCCCACACGGCAGAGCCTGGCAAGCTACCCGTGATGTATTTGATATGCCAAACACAGTAACAACAAGTCTCACAATGGAGACGTTACTGGGCCCGCTCGAGCAAATCGATGAACAACGTGAGGACAGTTAAAGTAATTGGACTGGAGCAATAGCACAGCAGGTAGGGCATTTGCCTTGCACATGGCTGACCTGGGTTCGATTCCTCCACCCCCTCTCGGACAGCCCATCAAGCTACCTAGAGTATCCTACCCCCATGGCAGAGCCTGGCAAGCTACTGTTGTGTATTCAATATGCCAAAAACAGTACCAACAAGTCTCACAATGGAGACTTACTGGTGCCTGCTAGAGCAAATTGATGAACAATGGGACGACAGTGCTACGGTTAAAGTAATTTAAGTTTTGTCTCTTCTCAAATTTGATGATTAGACTTATTTTGGGGTTTCTGAGACCACACCCTCTGGTGCTCAAGATTTAGCTCTGGCTCTGTGCTCAGGAAACTATGCACAGTGTGAGAGATCAAATCCAACTTAGCTTCAGGCAAGGCAGGTTCTGTACCCACTACCCTAACTCTCTGGCCCCTATTAGATAGATAGATAGATAGATAGATAGATAGATAGATAGATAGATAGATATAGATATATCTGTATCCCTACATTGTGCATTTGATCTCTAGGGCTAAGATCTATGTGGTAAACATTACTCTTATTAAAGGCACTAAACAAGCTTTTTTTTTTTTTCTCCAGAGGGAATCACACTCTCCAAGGCTGTTTGGTTCACTGTGCAAACATCTTTGAATAATTAGATTAGGACAAATGCTGTTCATGCCATTGCTCTCAGGGTACATAGAAAACCAACAATCTAAAGAAATCAGTTTCCAACAAAGTTGATCCTCTAGTAACAAGTTCCTGACAAACTGTTGGAAGAGATAAAGAGTAATTTAATTACTAAAGTATAGGAAAATAGCAACTATTCAAATGGTCATTTCACTGTCACTGTCCTCCCGTTGTTCATCGATTTGCTCGAGTGGTCCCAGTAATGTCTCTATTGTGACAATTGTTACTGTGTTTGGTATATCAAATACGTCACAAGTGGCTTGTCAGGCTTTGCCGTGAGGGTGATATACTCTCGGTTGCTTGCTGGACTCTCCGAGAGGGGTGGAGGAATCGAATTCGGGTCGGCCATATTGGCCATGTAATATGACAAATAAAATAAGCAACATATGATGTAGCTGGAAAGAAGAGTAAGTTATATATTTACTGATATAGAGAATATTATTGATGCATTGGTGAATAAAATAGGTCTAAGAAATAAGTGTAATATACTTCCATTCATATTTATAGGGAGGGCTGAAGAAATAGTACAGGGGATAGGGCACTTGTCTTGCATGAGGCTGACTAGATTCAATCCCTAGCACCACGTATAGTCCTCTGAGCACTGACAAGAGTGATCCCTGAGCAAAGAGCCAGGAGTCAGACTTGAGCAAAGCCAGATGTGGACCCCAAATAAAAACAAAATTCACAGAGCAACCATTTAAATGACCGATTTCTGACCAATATTTTCATGTATAAAATTTAAGTTAGTTACATATAAGATGGTCTGGAGCAATAGCACAGCGGGTAGGGCATTTGCCTTGCACATGGTCAACACAGGTTTGATTCCTCCATCTCTCTCAGAGAGCCCGGCAAGCTACCGTGACTATCCCACCCGCATGGCAGAGCCTGGCAAGCTCCCCGTGGCATATTCGATATGCCAAAAACAGTAACAACAAATCTCACAATGGAGATGTTACTGGTGCCTGCTCGAGCAAATCGATGAACAACGGGATGACAGTGCTACAGTGCTACATGTACAATTAATATCTTCCTAGACTAATCTATAGTGTGCCAATCACCTAAAAGCTATGCCTATGAAACTGTGAAGGAAGTTGATAAAAAGAAGCAAGTTTTCTAAAGGAGGTAATGTGATTGAGTAGAATTATATCATTTCTTAAAGAAAAAGGAATTCAGAACAATTGATGGCCACTAACATATTAAACTCAGAGTAGCATGAAGTATTTGTGATATAGGATAAACTATTCATAAAGTTCCACCTAATTTGATGTAAAAATATAAAAAATGAAAGTTAATAAAGAATAGAAGGTGGATCTAGAAAGGAAGACCTGGGTCAGATAAAAATAGTTGCCAGTAGACATTAAAAGGATATTAAAGTGTTGGGTACTCAGGGACATACCTCATCTCTTTCAGAATATGCCTAGAGGAAACTCTTCACAAAAAGCCAACGTTGGTGTCCTGTGTTTATTGCTGCTTGCGGAAAGGTCGTTTTAACCTGCTTCTCTAACCATTCCCCATCTTTGCCCACTGTTCTTCCCATGTTTCCATCTTGGGAGTGGGTATTGCTGTTGCCTCTACTCCTCACCATGACAATGGCCTCTTTGTAAAATCCCCACTCTCTGTTTCCCTTCCTCAACCCTCACTCCCAAACATGGTCAGACATGTTGCCTTTGCTGGACAGCCACAGCCGTTAGCTGAGCTCAACCTCTTGAACTGCCTTTCTGTGTGCTCGCCTACCAGATCTCAGCCTGCGTTCAGTCTCTCCAGCCTAATATCCAACAGAAGTGCTACTATGATAATGTTTATCGGTTTAAAACTTTCTAGTACTTCTGGGGCTGAAGTGATAGCACAGTGGGTAGGGTGTTTGCCTTGCACTGACCTGGGTTTGATTCCCAGCATCCCATATGTTCCCCTGAGCACTGCCAGGGATAATTCCTGAGTGCAGAGCCAGGAGTAACCTCTGTGCATCACGAGGTGTGACCCCAAAGATCAAAAAAACGAAAAAAACACAACTTTCTAATAGTTCACCATACCTATAAAGTCAAGTTTGCCTGGTATCTGAGCTAATTCATGACATTTCCCAATCAACTTCTCTATCCTTGACCTGACTCCACCCTAAGGGTCTCATGGTCTTAGCATTCTAAATTGAGGAGGTTATCGAGAATATACCATGTTCTACCCTTGCTCCTTACTTTTTAGGGGTTATAGTCTCTACCAAGAATGTGTTGCCTTATCCTTTATCCCTACTTTCCTTAACTACGTGGGAAACTATTTATCTTTGAAAACTCAGATGAAGCCTCAATCCCTTGGGAAATTTTTCTAGGAAATGCAATGTCTCTGCTTGTAAAATGCAAGCACCTAGAGTCCCAGGAAACTCTTAAATGTTACAAATATAGCAACTGGCACACGGTCTTAATTATTTGTCTATATCTTACTTTGATATAAATCTTCACTAGCTTGTGAAACCCTGGAAGTCAAGGACAGTAAATCATTCTTTGCATTTTTAGTCCTTACCACATAATGAATACTTAATAACTGTTGGGTAATGATTATTTAGCTAGACAAATGGATTGTTCTAGTTATTAACCTGTATTAATACAACCCATCTTGTTTAAAGAAATTCTCCAATAGAGAAGATTTTTTATTTTCTATTTTAACTGAATGACCGTGAGATGCACAGTTTCATAGTTTTTCATGATTGCGTTTCAGTCATACAACGTTCCAACACCCATTCCTTCCCCAGTGTGAATTTCCACCAATGTCCTCAGTTTCCCACCCATCACCACCCCAACCCCAGTCTGCCTCTTTGGCAAACACTTTTCTTCTCTGTGGACACACTCTCCAGAAAAGATATTTTTTTAGAAGGAAAGATATTTTCTGTATCCTAGCTCATTAAGTGTCTTAGTTTCCTTGTAATATATGTACACTCCTACTTACACACACTAACAAATTCTTCACACTAGACCTTTGGTCATGAGTGTCATGCACACACATTAAAATATGAAGTTATACTTCAAAAACTCATATTGTTTTAAACCAATGATAACTCAGTACGGTTTTTATTACAAAAACTAACTATTGAATGGTACATTTCAAGACACAATCAAGTTTGAAAAACTTTCCTTTAAAAAAAAAAGTTCTTATTGCAGAAAATAAACTAATTATTTGCAACAACCTTTAGCCAATAAGAGGACATAAAGAGCATGAAGCTACTTGAAATTCCATTATATAAGACTTATCTGGGGTTCCCAAGAGATAGTACAGCAGGCAAGACATTTGTCTTGTATGCAGC
The DNA here is from genome assembly GCF_029834395.1 of Sorex fumeus. NCBI lineage: Eukaryota > Metazoa > Chordata > Mammalia > Eulipotyphla > Soricidae > Sorex > Sorex fumeus. The sequence goes on along the minus strand of NW_026606181.1, from coordinate 1,086,400 downwards.
TGACCCAGGTTAGGTCCCTGGCATCCCATGTGGTCTCCAAAGCACCATCAGGAGTAATTCCTGAGTACAAAGTCAGTTGTAACCCAAAGTAATCCAGGCGTACAGGAGTAATCCTAAGCATTGCCAGTGTGACCCAAAAAGCCAAAAAGAAAAAAACTGTCACTGTCCTCCCATTGTTCATCAATTTGCTCAAGCAGGCCCAGTAATATGTCCATTGTGACACTTATTACTGCGTTTGGCATATCGAATACGTCACGGGTAGCTTGCCAGGCTCTGCTGTGCAGGCGAGATACTCTCGGTAGCTTGCCGGGCTCTCCGAGAGGGGCGGAGGAATTGAACTTGGGTCAGCCAAGTTGGCTGTGTGCAAGGCAACCGCTGTGCTATCGCTCCAGTCCAAAAAAAGAAAAAGAAAAGAAAAAGAAAAAGAAAAGAAAACTTACCTCTCCATACACAATAACTGTATGGAGCTGGAGCAATAGCACAGCGGGTAGGGCGTCTGCCTTGCACGCAGCCAACATGGCCGACCCGAGTTCGATTCCTCCTCCCCTCTCGGAGAGCCCGGCAAGCTACCGAGAGTATTCGCTATGCCAGACACAGTAACAACAAAGTCTCCAATAGAGACGTTACTGGGCCCGCTCAAGCAAAACGATGATCAACGGGAGGGCCTTTACTTTTACTTTTACACAATAACAATCGGTGTGGCGTATATACTCTGTTAATGAGGAACTGCCTCTCAGAGCACAAAAGAAGACATGATTAGGAAAAAGTCAGAGTAGGATCTGAAACCATGAATTCCTGATCTAAAGTTAGTGTTTTTCACAACTGTCAGAATCAAATCATCATGTTTTATATTAGTCAAAACAGTTACATAAAATGTGACATTCTGTTTAATAATTACATAAGAAATATCAGTATTTTCTTGGACATGTTAAAGACAGGATCTAACCAACAGCTCCACCCTGAGTATAGCAGGGAAGCAATGCAGAACTGGTCAATAAGAGAACTCGTTTTCATAGCAGACAGCTTACTTGGCCCCATTTATAGTTTGTTAAAAGAGAGACAAGTTTTCTAACAATAATCTGTAATTATTTCTTCAATGAATATGAATAAGACAGCAATGTTTCTGTTTCGGGCCGTGTTCTCTAAATTGTTTCCAAACAATCCAAAAACATTTTTCGCAGGTTAGAGAATAAAATTCTCAGTAAATATTGTCATAACTGCTTTTAGTTTCAAGAAATTATTTCTCTGGGTTTTTCCCCCCAATGAGAATGGAAAAAATACAGATGAATTATAATAGACTACACCATGGAAAGAAAATTTTGTAGAGGATTTGACTTACTCGGTTACTCACATAACTGCTTTGATTGTGGTCAAATACTGGAATCTCCACATAGGAAACATCACATCCACTTACCCTAAAACACTTCCGTGCAAGGTGACCTCCAGCTTGGTATCCATGGATTCTGATACCTTACAGTTTTCAACCTGTGCACTCCTCCCCAGCATGATCCGTGGGACATTAAAATAACATGTGTCTTCCAAAGTGAGCATAAAGACACTCCGCTTTGATTTGTTGGGGGGGGGGGGGGGCAGTGTGGGGGAGGGCATACCCAGCAGTGTTCAGGGCTTAATCTTGGCTCTGCATTTAGTGATCACTCCTGGCCATGCTTGGGTGATCATATTGGGTGCCAGGGATGGAACTCGGGTTGGCTTCATGCAAGGCAAGCACCCTGGCAGCTGTACTATAGCTCTGCCCCTTATAAAAGACATTCTGATTCTCTTTCTCCCTTTCTCACTCATTCTGTCAGTTTGCTCTATGGAAGAAGTCATTTCCGTGGCGTGAGACTTGCTACCCTTGAAGCACCCTACTGAAAGAGCTTCACGGTGAAGAACTGAGGTTTTCTGCCCACAGTGTTTTACGTGAACTTCCAAAAAGTGATTCTTCAGCCTTGAGTACTGCAGGAAGCAATCTCTGAGCAATGAGTCAGAAGTAGCCTCCAAACACTGAGTCAGTAGTAGCCCCAAGCACCACATAGACATAAAGAGCTAAGTAACAGAGGTGAGGGAAATACCTCGGTGGTAGAGCACTCGCCTTGCATGTTTGAGGTCCTGCACTTGATATTGGCGCTGCCAAAAAAGGAAAAAGAACAAAGAACTGAGCAGAAGCCTATGGGAAATCTGACACTGGTAGTTTCCAAGGAAACATATCTCTCAATATCTATACCCCTGTGGACTCTGTCATGTGATTTCCTTGGTCAATAGAAAATTAGAAAGCTTGCTATTGATGCAAACCGAGATATAAGTTTCTGATCTTAGCTTCTTGGCATATTCCCTTTTAAAAACCCAGAAGCTATTCTGCAAAAAAGTCCCACAAACTTGCGAGAGAGAGAGAGAGAGAGAGAGAGAGAGAGAGAGAGAGAGACTGAAAAATCAAGGCATCCCAGTCAAATTCCCAGCTAAATAAAGCTGCTTGGGTGATAAAAAGGTAAAGGTAAAGGCCCTCCCATTGATCATTGATTTGCTCGAGTGGGCCCAGTAACGTGCTTGGGTGATGCCAACACAAAATCATGTATAACAAAAGAGTCACCACAGAACTATGAAAAAGAATCATTAAAAGTCATTTAATTTGAAAATATGTCCACAGTTGGCATTGTTGATAGTCACACTAAGAATGGTCAGAAAAGTCACAGGATCATTCAGAGACAACATACTCACTCATTTTTGGTTGACTGAGACTCTTGGATGATCCTTAAAAATATATCTTTGCAACAACATACTCAGAAAACCCACACAAGCAAATATACACAAAATCCACAGGGTGACCTGGCCAGGACTCTCCCCCATCAATGTTATAAAGACAATGATATAATTAGAGAACCTGCTATTTACTTGTTACATAGACTAGAAAACTGAAATACAACTTTACCACATGCAAAATAATTTGCTTATAAAACTCACTATAAAACTGTTATTTTCTAAAATAAGTGGTTTTGATTCTTTCAAAAGTATCTTTTATTCTTGATTTCAATCTGATAAATAAATCTGATCCAATTGGATCACGTAATTAATAATTCTTACAATAAGAGAAAAGGCATGCCTTTTAGATCATAAGAATTAGATATTGTTAATACTAAATCTAAAGTTTGGCTTCTCTCTAAAATATCAGTTCCCAAACTGTAGTATAATGTCTATACATTGATTTTGGGATCACATTAAAATAATAACTTTTTTGTCTTTAATTCTTCTAGATACTTTGAAACATGATTTTGTGATGGATAATCTGCCTAAAATAGATTAAGTTCTTAATGAGCTGTTGACTCCAGATAATAGACCAATGGCATGTAACCTTACATCTAGAACTGTATATGATCAGTGAATTGACAACTCTCAAATATTTCCATGCTAAGATACACAGGATAATTTCCCTTTGAAAAGAATCAAAGACCCTATTGCATCATAATTTTTTCAAAAATAGAAATTTTGCAAACATTTCCTATATAACTTGGCTATAAAATACCAAAGAAAATAAAATTGATTTAATTTTTAGATTTTACTTCTACAGTTGAACATTGAAACGAAAGTCTTGGGTGTTAAAGGCAATTTTTCCCAGTAGAAATATGAAGTCAACAAAACTCAACAATGAACCTTATTTCTACCCATGATACATTATAAAATGTGAATCTTTGTGAAAGAACGACTAGATATGAAATAGACGAGATGATACTAATTCTTGGATTTTGCCCTAAAATTTCGTCCCGAAACACTTGAAAAAGAAGCTACACGTGACTGAAAAGATTTCATTGAAATCATGTATTCTGTTTTGTGACTTTGAGCAAAGAAATGATAATGAAGCAAGCAGTGTCCTTGTCAAACAACTATGCAGATTCCACTCATCAGGTCATGAATTACAGACATGTAATTCATTGAATGCCTCTCATTCAATGGAAATGGCCTAGAGCTCTTAGTGCAGCTAAAATCTTGGTTTCTTTTATCAAAAAAAAAAATGAGTTTCTGAGGTTCTTTTGGGTGTTGTAAAAGGCTACCTTCAAAATAGCAAAATATTTCTTTGTCAAGCAAATGTCTGACTTAACAAAATAAATCATGACAATGTTTCAGAGAGGCAGAAATCTGTTTCCTTCTTTGTTAAAGAAATCCATTCCACATGTCACTGGAATTCACGCTCTTTTGGAAGCATCTGATGCCAGCCTGCAAACCTCAGTCAACATACCTGAAAAGTGCATATCTCTGAAACCCAGTAACATGAACAGAGCAAGGTCTCTGTTATAGACAAGTTCATTGGCATTCAAGAGAAGACCCTCAGAGACCAATGGGACTAGATTTTAATCCAGGTTTGTCTGAAACAGTAGGTATACCGCAGGGATATTTTAGGCTTAGTTTCAGACCACTGCAATAAAGCTAATGTTGCAATAAAGTGAGTTACATGGATGTTTTGGTTTCCCAGGGCAAATAAAATTATACATAGCCTAGTTTTATACTACATTATAGCCAGTGTACAAGTTAGTCTAAAAATATACATATCGTAATGAAATATAATTTTTAGCGAGAAAAAAAAAACTAGCTATCATCTTAGTTTTTAACTAGTCATAACATTTTTGTTGGTGAGGTCTGTAAAATATGTGGTATCTATGAAGATCTGCAAAAACACAAGAAAAATGTCTGTGATATGATATTGAGCAACTTCTCTAACCCCTCTGAGTGTTAAGGTTTTCTATCAGCAAAGTGATAATCGCGATCACCACCATCCTGTTGTTCCTCGATTGCCTAAGGCCCCAGTAACGTCTCCTTCATCCTAGCCCTGAGACTTTTTAAAAAGTGCCATATTCAAGGCTCTTTCAGGGTGAGGAGAATGAGACCCATCATTGTTACTGGTATTTGGTGTATTGGGTACACCACGGGGAGTTTGCCAGACTCTGCCGTATGGGCAGGTTACATTCGGTAGCTTGCCAGGTTGTCCAAAGCAGGAATGAGATAATAAGATGTCGCTTTCGGGAGCTGGTTTTTATAGTCTCTGGGTCTTGGCCGTTGATGGGATTACACGGCACCAGAGGGCCAGTTGGTGGGTGTGACCCCTGCCTACTGGAATTTGGAAGATCTGGGTGGAGGATGCTCAGCCCCAATCTGAGCAGGCTTGGAGATCTCAGGCCCGGGACCCGCATGCCTTTGTTCCTCTGCCGCTACCTTCATGTGTGTGGAGAGTGGTCTCAGCATGGTGGTGGCTGGTTCTGGAGGTCTGGTCGGGGCAGGGAGGGAAACTCAACCCGTTCCCTTCCAAGGAGCCCCGGTGAGGACAGCCAGGCGTGGGGGCAGAAGACTCTGCGACAATAATGTTTTTAAAAATGAATGCTAATGGGCTGGAGTGTTAATACAGCAGATAAGGCACTTGTCTTAAGCAAGGCCAGCCCAGGTTTGCTTCACAGCACCCTGAGGATCCCAAGTGGTCCCCTGAGCCCTGCCGAGAGTGAGTTCTCTGTGCAGAGCCTTGAGCAAGACTCAAGCCTTGAGTAAGTCTTGAGCACTGTCAGGTGTGGCCCAAAACTAGCATAACAAAAATCAAACACTGCAATAAATGAATTCAGCAATGGATCTAGCTAGTGCCTCAGTAAAACTGTGCTTACTTTGAAATAAACGAAGATCTCTATGTTTTTTTATCTTCTTCTACAGAGGCTCTGATTCTAAATCTTTCCTCAGAGCTGAGAGCTTCTCTCGTCACCATTACCTGCAGTTTTCTGAACTGATAACGAAGAATGTCTCCTAGATGCGCCAAGTAAGAGTTCTATTTTCTCAAGGTCCATTTCCCTCCCTGCCAAGGCTACCAGGAAGAATGCCTCTCCCCACTCAGACCTGGGCACTCTTCCCACCGGCCCCCTATGTTCATAACTCTTCCTCTAGGTGTGGAAGAGTCCTCATCCACCAAACAAGGCAGCATTTTTCCATAAAATGTGCAGCTGTCTACTCTAATGAGTGGGGCTGCCCAAATCTGTATCTGTCGTTATAATTTTTGATCAGTCAAGATTCAATATCCATTAATCTATCATCTATGCATATGGATATTGGGTTAGGTTGCATAAAACAAATACAATAGCCAATTGAACCCTTCATTTACTTAGGTAAGAATTTTAAGGCACTTAATTCTTTCACCTGCAAAATAGCCACTACTATTTTAAAATAAAATTATTTTACTATTTTGCTCTCAATTATTTGAGAGTACCATTTCTTGTGTGTTTTACCCTTTATGTTCACTTTCATTTACACTTTCAAATACTTACTTGGTCTTCAGAAAATTCATATATGACTCTAAGCCAGGCATTTTTTTTTAAAGATGAAGTGCAGAAAATTTAAGTCAACTGACTAAAACCACTTGACAAATCCATCATCAAATAATCTGGATTGTAGGTCTTATGGCTTAAAACCACAGGCTTTCACACCATATGCTTTTCTCCAATGTCAAGGAGTTCTTTCTTTCATCAAGTCAGTAACAGAAGTGGTCAAAACAAATAAGAAGTCTCTAAAAATAGCATCAGGGAATGTGTAACAAATCAATGAGTAGAGAAAACAAAACTCTCCTCAGAAAAGCTCTTCTTAATTATTTGTATTTAAAATGTTCTTGATAGCAGAGAGATAGCACAGTGGGGTAGGGCATTTTCATTGCACACAACCGACCTGGGTTCAATTCCCAGCATCCCATAGGGTCCCCTGAGTACCACCAGGAGTAATTCCTGAGGGCAGAGACAGAAATAACCCCTGGGCATTGCAGGATGTGTCACACCTCAAAAAAGAGTTATGACCCGAAGGGCTAGAGCAGTAATATAGTGGGTAGGGAGCTTGCCTTGCACATGGCACACCTGGGTTTGATCCCTGACATCCCATATGGTCCCCTGAGCATACTAGATGTTTATTCCTGAGCACAGGGCCAGGAATAAACCCTGGGTTCTGAAGGGTGTGGCCCCAAAACAAACAACAACAAAAAGTTACATCCCTTATAAAAGCAAAAATGTGAATTTAAATCACTTTTAGCTTATAAAAAGCACACAAAACTATGATAGAAAATGTAGCACTGTAGCACTGTTGTCCCGTTGTTCATCGATTTGCTCAAGTGGGCACCAGTAACATCTCCATTGTGAGACTTGTTGCTACTGTTTTTGGCATATCAAATACTTCACAGGGAGCTTGCCAGACTCTGCTGTGCGGATGGGATACTCTCAGTAGCTTGCCGGGCTCTCCGATAGAAAATGTCGAAAATTTAAAATATGAAACTAAATGACCAGAATGCTACTTTAATGAGGGTATTAGATATTGAATGTGACAAATATATATAATGATCTTATTTTTAAAAACTTGTTCTTTTGTCTGTTGTGTGTTGAGTAACTGAAAGGATAGATCCCAGAGCAGATAGTTAGGATGCTACTTGAGGTTCAGCAAAGAGCTGACGGAACTCTTTTGACCGTTGGAGGCATTGCAGGTGTTAAAACGTAATGTGTAAAGATGGGGCATACTTTGAAGGTGCAGCTGAGGGAATGGATGTGGAATATATACAAAATAGAAAAATCAAAAAGAACTCAATATTTGTGTCCGAGAATTGGGTTGACATTGGCTAACATTTGATACAATACCATGAAAAGGAAAAGGAGTGGTCAGAGAGTTAGTACAGGAGTCTAAGTGCATATGTCAAGCACTACAGGACCCAAGCAACCCAGGATTCTGACATGATGGTGGCATCACCAAGAGCAGAAATCCTGATTTGCTGAGAATCACAGGGGCCTCCTAAAAGAAGAGAAGTGATCTCTTCTGAAAGGAAAGGAGAAAATTGTTCAAGGCAACGTCAAGAATTCTGTTTTTAATGTTTTATAGCTGAATTATCTATTGGTTATTCAAGTGGATTGGGCATTGGCTGAATAACCCTACAAAGCTTAGGAGAGCGGATACACATAATAGAAATGTGGATAAATTATTATAATACTACATTGACTCCCTGCACTGATGCAGCTCAAAATTTTCTTTCAAATAGTGCCTGTGTGAGTCAAATAGCTGAACGATCTTCACAGCTATATCAGGCATTTGAGAGGTCAGTTGGTTCAACTCATTTAAATTAGTAAACTATGTAGATGACAGCATTAATTAATAATACTAAACCTGGCTATTCTGGGTGAAGTAGATTTGAGCCCATGTACCTCTCTAGTAATAAATGTTTATTGATTATCATAGGAAAATTTCCAAATGTCACTTACTCTCACTGGATTTGTTCCACTTAGTATTGTTCTGGGTTTAGTTTGATTTACTGGGGAATGAGATCCATTGTATTTACTAGTCAGACTTCTTCGTCAAGACGCTGAATGATCGGTTTGAGGCTCTTCATGTTCCTAGAATGAGCAGATGCGATCAGACTACGTTAGCACGCAACAGGGATGAATGGAGATGTTACTGGCACCCGCTCCAGCAAATCGATGAGTAATGGGATATCAAGTGATCAAGTGATTAGTTTGATTTGGTTCTAGAATTTAGAGTATCCTTTATTTCTTAGTATCTATGTAATGAGTATAGTTGTTTAGGCAGGCATCAAAAAATGTTTTTGTTTGTATTTTTTCAAATATTTTAAAGTAGCAGCAATTGAATACATTTTAGCTGTCTGCTGTAATATTAAATTTTAAAAAGTCACTGAATAACAAAATATTGTTAGTGTCTCAAGCCTGAATTGATGATGGCTGAATCAAACATCTGGGGAAGAAGTGGGGGGGTCTTTTTATGTCTCGTGATTCCTCTAACTCCAAGCAACCTTCTGATTATGATTTAAATTCCTCTATTATGCCAGTGAGCATACACTGGTCTGATCAAGAGTTATAATTCCCGGTGAAAATTATTACATTGGCTTCCAAAACACACAATGCATGCAGACAGACAGACTCAGATTTTTCACGAGCTGCCAAGAAGCAAAAGAAATGTAATTCGACTGAGAAGAAATGACAAAAGAGAGAAGACAGACTCAAATGGGCAGGCATCGTCAATTAGAAATAACAAAAGAGATCCAACTGCCGACAGAGTCACAGAGAAGAAAGCAGAGCAGTGATGGTAGCCCGCAGAAGACAAAGAGAAAATTTAATAACCCTCCAGCTAAAAGAGAGGCTGCCCCCAGGGACGCTGTGCTGAGCCCAGGTGACTGTTTCTGAAGAAATGACACATTAAAGCAGCTGAGTGCTTCCTCTCCAAAACCTGTCAGTGCTTAGCTGTGTCTGGGTGTGAGAAAAGGGTCCAGCCCAATGAAGCAGTGTTAAGACTTAGAGAAATTGCAATACACAGAACAGCTAATGACAAGCAAAAATACTGATGACACAAAACAGGGTTTGCAACAATTTTTTTCTACAAGGTTCTCAGAGGATCTACCTTACTAAACGCATTGCGTGTAATTCCTCATGCATTCCTCAAAAACGATCTTGGCTTTGTGTCTCATGTCCCTTTGACCGCAGTCGAATCCCGGAGAGATTTTCTACAGGGTGTGTGCCAGAGCAGTGGCCCAGAGCTGCTTTAGGACATCCTCGACTGGGTCCCAGTGATAGAAAACCAATTTGAACCGGCTTGGAAGGAAGAAGAAAATAAGCTGGCTCATACCTGGAATCTGTGTGTCCAAGGGCAAGCAGAGAGAGGAGTGGGGGAGAGACAGCTGGTTTCAGGGCGCTAGAATTGGGACTGGAAAGGGGTAGTCCTCTCTGCCACACCTCTTTCCTTTCCTCCCCTCCTCAGCTCAGTTCCTTCTTCACAGCGAGACACAGAACAGCTGGCAGCTTCAAATTCAGGCTTCCCAACTTCAAAGCCCAAGAGACAAGGCCTCTTCCTAGACCCTGACCACTCTCTGTCCCCAGTGGGCTGCCCTGCTTAGTTCAGCACTTCATGGGTTCAGTCTCTGCCTCAGAGGGCATCCAAAGAGTCCAGACTCTGCGGGGGTGGGGGGGAGGTCTTGGTGTCAAGGAACACCATAGATGGTGACTGCTCTACTGTGCTAAGATGGCAGTTACTTTGCAGAGAAAGCCAGAGAGAGGAAATAAAATCATAAAATTATTCCCGCTCTCATCACAACAGAAGTCCACTTCAGAACGCTCATGAACAACTAGCTCCTATTTGCTTTCCATGACACCGGACCACAGGCAGAAAGTCCAGTTCTCATTTATCTTCAACTACGAAGCAGCGCCCCCATACATAAAATAATACTCCTCTCCCAAATAGGAAGAAATAAATTTTATTTTATTTGAGTTGCCACTGAAAGCCCGGCAAGCTACCGAGAGTATCTCGCCCGCACGGCAGAGCCTGGCAAGCTACCCGTGATGTATTCGTATGCCAAACACAGTAACAACAAAGTCTCCAGTGGAGACGTTACTGGGCCTGCTCGAGCAAATCAATGAACAACGGGAGGACCGTGACCGTGACCTTGAGTCGCCACGATTTAGAGCTTTACAATAGTGTCCATGACAGGATTCCAGGCACATAACATTCTATACCACATTCCCCCCACCAGTGCCCCTTTTTCTCCACCATTATAAGCAATAAATATTTATCTTTGTACTCCCCATTTAAGAACTTGATTAAATCAAGGTTTTTGGGGGGGTGGTCCTGGTATGTGATGAAGCTCTTATTTCTGGATCTTAAGTCCATCCTCTGGGTCTTGGCCATTGATGGGATTACACAGCACTAGGGGCAGTTGGTGGGTGTAAAGACTACATACTGGAAGGTGGTGGATCTGGGTGGAGGAGGCCCAGTCCCAATACGAGCAGGCTTGGAGATCTACACCCTGGGTCTCGCACACCTGGGTCCTCTGCCAATTCCTTCATGCATGAGGCTTATCCAAACGTGTGGAGAGTGGTTTTAAGCATGGCTGTGGATGGAACCTGAGATCTTCAGCTGCCAGGACTCTGCTTGGGGTGGGGAGGGAAACTCAACCCACCGTCCTCCCAGGGGCCCCATGAAGACAGCCAGGCACAGAGGCAGGAGACTCTGCACTGTTCTTTTCCAGGAACTGGATTTTATAGTCTCTGGGTCTTGGCCATTGATGGGATTACACGAGCTGGGGACAGTTGTTGGGTGTACCACCTACACACTGGAAGATGAGGTATCTGGGTGGAGGAGGCCCCAGTCCCAATCTGAGCATGCTTGGAGATCTATGCCCCGGGTCCCACACATCTGGGTTCCTTTGCCAGTATGTAGGTGTTGCACCCACCAACTGCCCCCGGCACCGGGTAATCCCATCAATGACCAAGACCCAGAGACTATAAAACCCAGCTCCTGGAAGCGACATCTTATTATCTAGTTCTTACTCTGGAGAACCTGGCAGGCTACCAAAAGTATCCTACCCACACGGCAAAATCTGGCAAACTCCCCGTGGCGTATTCAATATGACAAAAACCAGTAACAATGATGGGTCTCATTCTCCTGACCCTGAAAGAGCCTCAAACGTGGCACTTTCTAAAATCTCAGGGCGAGGCCAAAGGAGACGTTACTGGTGGCTGCTCGAGGAAATCGATGAACAGGATGACAGTGTTACAGTGAAGTCCACCCATTTTTTTCAACATCAATAACCATGCTTGGATCCCGGATGTCTATTAGAGTTCACCCACAGGGGGCGCTACATGGAACCTGCAAATGCGTGGTAGAGGAGGAATGTGTTCTGTTCCTTCTGAAGGCTTTTGTGTGGCTTGAGCATCACCTTGGTAAAACATTTTTTTTGGTTTGGTTGCTTATTTGTTACCCGTGACATATTCGATATGCCAAACACAGTAACAAGTCTCACAATGTTACTGGGCCCGCTCAAGCAAATCGATGAACAACGGGAGGACAGCGACAGTGACAGTGCTTATTTGTTTCAGGGAACTTCTGGCTGTGCTCAGGGTTTACGCGCTCAGTGGTCATTCCTGGTGGGGCATATGTGGTGCCAGGGATCAAACCCTGGATGGCCAGTGCCAGGCCAATAAGTCCCCTTCTCGCTGCACTATCTAACGCTACAGGCTGCAATCAGCATGTAGCGTTTTCACCTCTGCAGGGCAGCTTGCTTTGGGAGCTGCAGTTGGGTCTAGTGTGTCTAGCCCCAGCCTTAGACAGGCCTCGGGTGTGTCTTAGTACCTGCATGGCTGCCTGGTGTTACTCCCAAGAGGCACCACGTGAGCACAAAGTGGTGAGCACAAAGAGGAAGATTCTGCCTCCTTGCTATTTGTAATTATTAGAGTCCCTTTGCCTGATTTCTCCAGCTGTCACGTTGGGAACCAATACTACCTCTCTGATCATTTGAGTTTGATTTTGGCCATTTCAATGACCTTGTTCATAATTTTACCTACTAATTCTGTCTAGGTTTTTATAGTAAAAAAATACCCAGCTCCCGGAAGAGAGCAGTGCAGTCTCCTGCCACCACGCCTGACTGTCCTCGCCAGGACCCCTTGGAGGGGAGCGGGTTGAGCTTTCCTCCCCGCCCTGACCAGGGCTCTGGCAGCCGAAGACCTCCAGAACAGGCCACCACCATGCTGAGACCACTCTCCGCACACATGAAGGTTCTGGCAGAGGGACAAAGCCACGCGGGTTCCAGGGCCGAGATCTCCAAGCCTACTCGGATTGGGGCCGAGCATCCTCCACCCAGATCCTCCAAATTCCAATAGGCGGGGGTCACACCCACCGACTGGCCCCCTGGCGCCATGTAATCCCATCAGCGGCCAAGACTCAGAGACTATAAAACCCAGCTCCCGGAAGCTGACATCTTACTATCTCATTCTTACTTTGGACAACCTGGCAGGCTACCGAATGTAGCCTGCCCACACGGCAGAGTCTGGCAAACTCCCCGTGGCGTACCCAATATGCCAAATACCAGTAACAATGATGGGTCTCATTCTCCTAAAGAGCCTTGAATATAATCTCAGGGCTAGGATGAAGGAGACGTTACTGGGGCCTGCTCGAGGCAATCGACGATTAACAGGATGATTTGTGATTTGTGAATTCTGTCTAGTAAAATATTTCTGTCTTCTAAATATACAGTTACAGCCATGTTCCCGGAACTAGTCAAATATTACATATAGTCATCTGCTCTATTTTGTGTGAAAATATTGACCTATCCCTCGATAGGCTAAAATTCATCTACGACCTCTTATGACATCCATGAACCCAAGATTAGAATATACAGGTCTGATACAGGATATGTCCTATTTATATTCACACTTTATTTCATGCTTAGCTTATTAAAAGCATTTAGATATTTTATATATGAAAATAAATATCTGTAAATGTGCATATATCCTCAAGGCTTTCTAAATAGAAATTAAATTTTGGGACCTGGAGAGAGAGGGCACTTGCCTTGCACGTGGCTCAGCCAGGTTCTATCCCTGGCATCCCATCTGGTCTCCTGAAGCATCACCAGGAGCATCACTGGGTACAGCCAAAACAAAACAAAATGAAGCAAAAAGTAAATAGGAGAGTTCACTTTCAAACCACTTTGGGGCTACTACAACAGTTGTGTTCTTTTTTTTTAACTGTATAATTTTGGAGCAAGAATTAGCAAGTTTTGACTGTAGGCCAAAACTGGCAGTACCGTTTTATTTAATGGACCTTCAAATTAAAAACGAAAGAAGGAGGAGAGTTCAACAGAAATTGCATGTTACTCAACAAAGCTCAGCTATGTACTAACTGTCCTTTACAGAAAATGTTTGGCAGCCTCTTCTTGAGAGTAAACCCCTTTAACACTGCTCTAAACATCACTGTCAGGGGGTGGGACATTCCCTTTCTTGCTTAGTAAATGACATTTGTACCGACAGGAAAGGAGGGTGGGTACAAGCTCATATGCTGGTACTTGTGATCCAACTGTAGACGATCCAGATACAAAAAGGATAATCATTGGATAGGATTAAAATCAAGAGTAAAGGGAGCAACAGTGAGAGCACGTGAAACTTTTTTTTTTGATGAACTCTCTTAAAAGGCGCCATATTATACCAGCCTAAAGATTCTCATAATTAAACGCATTTTAATCTATGAGAAAGAGGCAAGCAGAGTTAGTTGACAGCAGGAGTGTCACATCAATATCAATGACTATAATAATTTCATAAGTGCATGCTCAAAAAGTGATCATACGAACAAACAAAACAAACACTGTCCTCCCGTTGTTCATCGATTTGCTCGAGTGGGCCCAGTAACTTCTCCATCGTGAGACTCGTTCTTACTGTGTTTGGCATATTGAATACTCTCGGTAGCTTGCCAGGCTCTCCGAGAGGGGAAGAGGAATTGAACCCGGCTCAGCCGGGCTGGCTGCGCGCAAGGCAAACGCCCTATGGCTGTGCTATCACTCCAGCCATCAAAATTAGAATGAGTTATTTTCAGTCTCTTCTTCTTAAGAAATGAGAAGCAGATTTTAGCAATATGTATATATTGGGGAAGGGGGTGGGCAGGAATGATTCTTCCTGAATATAATAGGTTAATTCACATCCAAGAAACTAGGAGCCCAGTGGACCAATTCTTAATAATAGAAAGATAAAACCAGAAGCTTAAAGTCAATTCTTTTATGATGCCCTTTGTACCTGTTAATGAAGAAGAGAAAATTAAAATATAAAGTAATTAGTAGCCTTAATTATCAGTAATATGTGCATTCTATTCCCTGCTAGAGTTCTCCAAATACACTAGGCATGGCACCTGAAATCTCCAAGCTGGGAAGAGATCTGTCCTTTGACCACTGGATCACATGGAATTAACCTTTTCAAATTTAAGCATGAATGTCTACTAAAAGCATACACCAACTACATTCTATGACTGCTGGATGGAAAGTTTTTATTGCTCATTGAAGCACCATATGAGAGAGACATTTTGATCCAGGGATTAATGTCTTTGGCACATGCTGCCAATCAACTTCCAGTATCTATTCCCCTTCTTCCTTTCCAACAGCTTTTCAGTTTGGTGCAGGACCTCTGTGTACCCAACTTAAAATATCCTGTCTTCTAGCTGAGAATGACTGTAACCCAGAACCTGCTGATCAATACTTGGATAAAGTGTTAAAGAAGGGCCTTCCCTCCAGAATAAAAATTCAAAGTTTGCAAGTAAAATGTTTTTGGACCCTCCACCTTCTTCACCTTCTTCCTTCTTGGAATATAGGGTTAAACGAAGAGAAATGAGATATAAGCTCATGTTCAGTCCTAAATACATTGGACGGCTTGACTCTACCCAAGGAATCAATGGACATATGATGAGTCAGCCTAGTAACTGCAGTGGTTACTGCTGCTGAGTCTGCCTGACTAGCATAAATAGGAGTATGTCTCAAATGTGTCTCCAATCCAGTCGAGACACATCTTCTGGGAGCTACAAGGTAATTATTGGAATAAATTAACAACTTACCACTCAAAAGCCTCACACTCATTTTTGTTGGTTGGTTTGGTTTAGATTTGGCTTTTTTCTTTTGTTTTGTTTTGATTTTTGGCTTTGGGGTCACATCTATCCTGGCTTGGGGTTTAATCCTGGCTCTGCGCTCAGGAGTCACTTCTGGCTTTGCTAGGAGTACGAATGGATTTTACACTCTTTTCCCAAAGCTGTCATTTTCAATCTTTTGGAATTTGTCACACTCTTGAATTTTGGAAATCAGGAAACGTACTGGAAGGAATAAACCCCCCCAAATCATCATTACCAAAGTCATTCACTATAACTCACAATTACAATATAACATATCAGTTTCCACAAATGCTTCCCTCGTCAAAGGCTGCAGTTCTTCCTCTGCAACCTTTCCACAATAGTTTCCACGTAGCTCATTGAGTAGGACTCTTTCTTACCTCAACCTTATCTTCTAATCCCCTCGGGGCGCAGAAGATCTCACACATTCCAATAATCACTAGCTCTTTCTTCGATAGCACTTTTATATTGACCAAACTGCATCATGCAACCCATTCATTCATTCTACCTTACTTCTTAGAGTTTGGAGTAATAGTATTTGTGGCAAAGACAAAAATGCTATAATCTAATTAAAAAAGTCTTAAATTTAATTTTAAAAAGAGATATAGTATGCTCTCTGTGTAGCACACAAGATGAGAACTGTCCTGGAAGCCCCAGATAATATTTAATAAACACTGTGCAGAGACTGCTATTTCAGGCATGGGGAAATATAATGGTAAATTTTTTTTTCTGGTGGGGGGTAGTTTGGGGACCAAATCCAACAGTACTGACTGCTTCCTCCTGAGTCTGTGTTTAAGAATCACTCTTGGTGGTACTAGAGAGACCATATGTGGTGCAATTTTAAGTAAACCTAAATCCAACTTCCTCCAATTTCCTGTCTACTAATTTTCCTTTTCCCTTTCTCTCTACTTCTCTGTATTCTTTGACACTAGTATCATCTCAAAAAACAACTGTCAATTATTTTACAATACAACCAAAGCAGATATTTACATGGTGTTGAATTGCATCAGACATTGTTCTAGTTCTTTTAACTGTTTTAGTTAGTTCATTGTGATAAATACTTGTATAAATTATTTTCATGTTGTTATTTAATAATATTCCATTTTAAGTAGCATTTAAATAATTGTTAATTACCATGTATTATAGTTTATAATAATATTTTTCATATATTTTAGTGTATTTACAGTCTACCCCCAAACTACAAAATGAATCTTTATTATTAGCTACCATTTATTAACAATAAAAATTTATTTTGTACTTTGGGGGTAGACTATAAATACACTAAAATATATTAAAATATATTAAAATATTATAAACTATAATACAATAGTGTACTAAATAATAATGCATTATAATATAGCACTGTAGCACTGTCCTCCTATTGTTCATCGTTTTGCTCTAGTGGGCACCAGTAACATCTCACAACAAATTGTGAGACTTGTTATTACTGTTTTTGGCATATCCAATACGCCACAGGGAGCTTGCCAGGCTCTGCCATGTAGGTGAGATACTCTTGGTAGCTTGCCACGCTCTCGGAGAGGGGCAGAGAATCAAACCCGGGTCAGTTGCATGCCAGGTAAATGCCCTACCCGCTGTGCTATAGCTTCAGCCCATATATAAAATAAATACATAAAATATATGCACTAAATTAGACTAAATATAACTTTGGGTGAGTTATATTTTAAATATCCTAAAAGCCTCTCAGAGTTCAAGTTTTATTATGCGAGATATTTTGATTGCTTTGTTTCTTTAATTCTGAGTAGGTTTAGATTTGAATAACACTACCAGGCATATCAGGCTTAATTCAATTGTTCAAAAACAATTGCTCAAGTATTTCATTTCTTGAATTTATTACTCAATTGTATCAGTATCCTGGGGAGTTGAATAGCTGTCCTGTGGCAGTCGGCCCTGCCAACATTAATTTGTGGTTTTGGAGGAAACAGGGTCAAGAATGTTTAGATTGCAAATTCTCAACTCTGACTCCAAGGTTTTTCAAATCCATCATCCTCAGGAAATTTCTAATAACACTCAATTGAGAAGCAGTCTCCTAATCTCTGGACTCCCAAAAAATGACTCTCTGAAGTCTACTGCCCCCCTCCCCCAGAAGAAGGAAGAGCTGGAAATAATGGATTAAAACATCTCTCTCTCCTCTCTCCTCTCACCTCTCTCTTTCCTCTGTCCTCCCAGCTCTCTTTTCTCTCCTCTCTCCTCTCTCTGCTAAGTGTCAAATCCGTATACATTTACTACTCCATTTCCAAGAAGTAAGAGATTTCTGAGACATCTGAAACTTCCCATCTAAACAAATACTGTTGAGCTTGAGCCATAGTACAGAGGGTAGGGCATTTGCCTTGAGAGCGACTGGCCCAGGTTCCATCCCTGGCATCCCATATGATACCCCGAGCCCTATCTGAAGTGATTCCTAAGTCCAGAGCCAAGAGTAACCTTTGAACATTGCCAGGTGTGACCCCCCAAACAAACCAAAAATAAAATAAATACAAAACTAAAGAAACACTGTGACTAATCCAGACTTACGCTTTTCCTGACAATTCACCCGATACCATCAAATGTGAACACCGTAGAAATGTGTCAACATTTTTTTTAAGTCCTTTTAGGAACTCTTTTGAAGTAGCCTCCATTTTGAAAGAAAACACTGAAAGTCTGGTAGGTGTTTCAAGAAAAAAATAAAAACAATTGATTCACTCTATCAAAGCCTGTCATGTAACAGCTGAGCCCTGGCACCACCATCAACAAACAACAAATGTGCCAAAGACAGCAAGATGCTTTAGGGAGATAAAGCAGAGCTTCCTTCATGCCAAAGCACCCACTTGAACAGATGAAGAGAGGGCGTGAAGACTGCTTAAAGACAGGGGATGCTGAGAGGGCGAGCAGTGACAATGCAACAGTGGGCTGTAATTGGGAATGTCGGTCTCCTTCCAGACCTCCGAGACAGGGCAGCTGCGATGTGTCCTTTGACATTGCCACTTGGAGCCCAGTCATCTTTCTCATTAGTCTGTTTAAAAGCCACCTGGCCATGCTGAGAAGTCTTCTGCAACACAAAGACTTTCAGTGTTTCCCAAATAAAGGTGTACTAAGCGAAGACGACATTAACATAATGTAAGATTCTAACCTGCGACTAGCACATTATCCTTCAGCGTTATCACAAATTATAGTAGCTCTAAAAAAAAACCCAAATGCAAATTACAGAATAGTTTGGCAGTTTCTCCCTACTATTATTGCTGGAGGAATTATTCATGTGCTGAAACGAACGACACCCACAACTAAGCTCTGAATGTCATCTTTTAAACTCCAATCAAGAATTTGGTGGCTGGCATCTCCGGTCCCAGAGGCGGATCAGCCAGAACGTTTCAATCCATCTCCAATCTATTACAATAAAGCATCCAGAAAGCTTCCCAGAAACTGATAAGAGAAGAGTTTTGTGAACTTTGCAGACCTTGGAAGGTTACTTATCAGAAAGGCCCTGACTCCATCTCTACTTCTGTGGTAGCCTTATCACACTACTTTAGATAAGGGAGCAGAAAAGAGAGAAAGAAAATTAGGACTTAGATTAAAAAAAAAAAATTGTAGTTGCTATTAAAGCATTCCCTGACAGTGAAAAGCAAGGACATGTTAACTATTTAACAATTATCAATTCTATCTCCCCTTAACTAGAGGGGGACCAAATCAAGGAGAAATTTGATCCAATAATTTCTAACTTGATTGAATTGCTTATCAATCCTGCAGGTGAGGACCCACGGGGTATAACTGAAAACGAGGGAGAGCTCTACGCCCATTCTGTATCTGTATTATAAAGGCTTCTGTGATTTTATATTGCTGAGGAATATATTATATTGCTTGAGTAAGGTATATAGACCCATTAGGAGTCTCCAAGATTTCTTTCAGGAGGTTCGCCAGGTCAAAGCTATTTTCATAATACTAAGAAGAAACCATTTGCATTTTGCACTCAATTGATGTTGTACTTGCCGTGCAGAAGCAATCTTGAAGCAAACTGCTGGCACTTTTGCCTGACTAATCACTGATATCTTCTGTCCCACATACTTTAGAGGGAGGGGATGGGTGGAACTGTTCAGTTAAAAGTGTACTTGATGAATCAACC
Organism: Sorex fumeus; assembly: GCF_029834395.1. Lineage (NCBI taxonomy): Eukaryota > Metazoa > Chordata > Mammalia > Eulipotyphla > Soricidae > Sorex > Sorex fumeus. The sequence continues at coordinate 1,066,881 of NW_026606181.1, read as the reverse complement.
AAATAAATGCTAATTTTATTAACTTTTGATTCTTAAGCTCACTTATTTTTAATTTCGTGTAACACAAACATATAAAATCTTTCTATGCTGTTGCAAAGTATAATGGTCACTTCAAAGGAAAAGCGCTAAGGCGATCATTTGAATTGTGAGGTGAATTATCTGTCCAGACATTTGAATCAAGAGACGAGTTATGAACCATACTCTAATTCAACCACTATTTCTTGAATTCAGTGTTCCAGATTAGACATAATTGCATCAACTTTCTTTCAAAGTTAAATGTTAGATTGGAAAATTTCGATCATTCCATTTTTACAACAGTTTTATTGATATACGATTCACATACTTTAGTTTTTACCACTTTAAAATACAGTTAAATGAGTTTTAGTATATTCATGGATTTGTAACCATGACAACTAAATGAGAACAAAAAGAGACCTCTGCAATCACTAGTAGTCTGCTACCATTTCTCTTCAATCTTCCCATTTCTCAGTAATCACTAATCTACCTACCATCTGTAGAGATTTTTTAATTCTAACTATTCTTATAAATGATAAAATCTGTGGTCTTTTGTGACTAGTTTTTTTTCACTTTTCACTTTTTTTTTTTTTTGGTTTGTTTTGGGACATACCCAGTAGTACTCAGGGATCACTTCTGGAAGAATGCAGGAAACCCTCTCGTGTGCCAGGGATCAAACGCAGGTAGACTGGCTGAGTGCCTACCCTCTGTACTATCTCTCCAGGTCCCACTTATTACATTTTTAATCACCATCTGTGTTGTAGCATGCATCCAGATTTTATCCTTTTTACTGCCAAATAATATTCTATTGTACGATACATTACATTTTATCAATTATCAGTTGATGAAGATCTGAATTTTTCTTACTCTTGGCTTTTATGAATACGGCTGCTATAAATTTTATGTGCAATTTTTTACACGGCTGTTTTCTTTTCTCATGGGTATAAACACAATAGTTCCTATATTATATAGCAATGCTATGTTTAACCTTACGAGGATTGCCGGACTATTTTCAAAAAGCAATTGTGCCATCATTCTTAAAAGATTTCAGTACCAGTTTATTCACACGTTCAAGAAATACTTATTGAAAATTTAGTACAATACGTACAGTAGATAACAGTGAAATAATGATGAACAAAACAACAGTATTCTGGTGTAAAATTCTACCATAATATAGATTACAAACCAGCAGGGAGGTAAATAACATCAGAGTTTGGAAATAAGTATAATACATGTTATATAGGACCAAGTAATAGAGGGACCTAACCTATTTATATGCCTGGTAAGATGTCCCTGAGGAAGAAATGTTTTCACCGAGGCTCGTGTTAAGTGATAATGAGAATTAACTTAGAACAGGTGTAATTGTTTACTACCAAAGATCAAACTCATGTGAGACCCTAGAGGTATGGAGGGAGGAGGTTTTGCCTGAGGAGCCAAGAGAAATTTATGTGACTCTAAACTAGTGTACAAAGTAAAAGAGGGCAAAAATTGAAACTGGAGAATTAAGACTCACTGGAGGGTTTTAATAAACAGAAACACAATTAAATTTGTTTCCCTGAAAGTACACGCTTGTTTCTATGTAGAAAATGGATCGCAGGGAAGAAAACTAAAGAATTGAAATCAAAATTGTCCATCTTTGAAGTACAAAGATGATTAAGAAGTTATGTTGGCCCAAATCCTAGGGGTGATATTGAGCCTGAGGGATTGTGACGGATTAAAGAAACAGGAGGTGAGTCACGATGTCTTGATGATTGATGGCGTTTAGAGGAGAGAATAAAAAGAGGAGTCATTTAGTTCTTCTGTTCAGGTACTGGGTGCATGGTAATGCCAGACCACGGAGATTAGGCCAAATCATGCACCATATTCAATGCACAAAAATCAAGCAGTTTCCAGGTACTCATTAACTGCAGGACACTGCTCCACAGCTGTCAGCATATAGAACTACATAAAACAATGGGTAAATAACAATTCCCCAAATAAATCTGCACACTAATCTATAAAACCAGAGAATATGCAACCTTGTGTGAAGAAAAGATACCAAAAGTTTATATAAAAATGTGGTTTATGTTGGAATACCTGCTTCATTCTGGGAGTCTGAAATTTTTGTATTTCATAAAAATATTTTATGTTTTATATTTTTATATAGGGCAGGTGAAGGCTGCCTATGTGAACAGTCCCAGTGAAAGCTCTGGTCTGGCCACCTAGTCGATAAGGAGCTTCTCAGATATCAGCATTTGACATGTGCTGACACCATTCATTGCCAGGAGAACTAAGCACATCCTGTGTAAGTCCACCGGAAGTGCCTTTTAAATCTTACAAGCTGGGAGCCAGAGAGAAAGTACAGGGGTAAAGGTACTTGGCTGGATTCTGCCTCATCCTCCAAGCACAACTGGGTGTGGCTCAAATGCCACCTCCTTCAGAAAACAACACACACACACACACACACACACACACACACACACACCATAGAAACCTGAATCTTACAGACTGCCCAGTTTGCTTTTCTTCTTGGTTGATAAGTGCCTTTTTGGGTTTGGTATACTGACTCCCAGGACTGTAAAGAAATAAATCTGTCCCATTTAGAAACAATACATTTGTGCCAGCTTTTATAACAGCAATAGGAAACATATAGTTACCCTCAAGAACCTTCAAATTCAGAGAATTGGGTTGATACAGAAGCACATAGTCACTGTCACTGTCGCAGTCCTACCGTTGTTCATCAATTTGCTCGAGCAGGCCCAGTAACGTCACCATTGTGAGACTTGTTACTGTGTTTGGCATATTGGATATGTCACGCATAACTTGCCAGGCTTTGCCATGCAGGTGAGATACTCTTGGTAGCTTGCCGGGCTCTTCGAGAGGGGTGGAGGAATCGAACCCAGCTCGGCCAGACCAGCTGTGCGCAAGGCAAACGCCCTACCACTGTGCTATCACTCTAGCCCAGAAGCACATAGTACTTCCTGAAAAATTAAATTACAAGATAGAACTACTGTAAACCAACCAGTTTACTATAGCTATTCTCCTTTCCAAGGATAATGACAAATATTGGTGAATAAGGGAAAGTAAACTCTATCTGTGCTTCTCAGAGAGGGCCCATAAAGTGTTATTCTAGGTTCCTGTCTGAACTTGAAGGTAGATTTTCATTGTCAGAGTCCTTGATTCCTATGAGTGCAGAAGGAGAATGTCTTCAAATTCCTTGCAGCAGGAACTGACTTTGGTGTTACCAATCTTGACATTCTTAACTTCTACAAAAAAAAGAATGCATCAGTGGTCTGGAGAGAAGCCGAGGTAAGTATCAGGACATTGCTGCCATTGAGAACTTGCTTGATGCGAGTTGCAGCTCAGAGTAATGCTAGCCCCTAGCTATACTGAAGCTACTGCTACCACCAGAGGCATTTCCACTACTGACTCAAAATAGCACAGCAGGCTACCGAGAGTATCTCGCCCGCACGGCAAAGCCTGGCAAGCTCCCCATGGCGTATTCAATATGCCAAACACAGTAACAAGTCTCATGATGGAGACGTTACTGGGCCCGCTTGAGCAAACTGATGAACAATGGGAGGACAGTGACAATGACAGTGACAGTGACTCCTTCCCTCTTAGGAGTTTCACAAGCCAAATCCTGGCAGTCTCCAGCTGACTGACAACCTTGGCGGTTGCAGATCCTAGGGTTTTATACAGCCTTCCCACAGATGTCTTACATCTTCCTGCCTATCATTGCCTCTGCATTATGTGAACACTACCATCTCTTGCAACAAGGATGCTCAGCTAGTTGATCTAAAGGCTTGTGGGTGTCTTCACCTCCTAGACAGGAGTCTCTCATTGAAGACTGAAGTGCTCAGCCCACTCCTGAAGATTGATATGAATCCTTCACTGCCAGGGTCCTGAACAACAGGAAGAACCATCTAGTGCTCTTAAGCTATTCTTCCACAAGTTCTGAAGAAATAAGGACTATGGTAAAGAAATGGTTTCTCTTGAAATGAAAAGGTAAAGGTAAAGGACCTCCCGTTGATCATCGATTTGCTCGAGCGGGCCCAGTAACGTCTCCATTGGAGACTTTGTTGTTACTGTGTCTGGCATATCGAATACTCTCAGTAGCTTGCCGGGCTCTCCGAGAGGGGCGGAGGAATCGAACTCGGGTCGGCCATGTTGGCCGCTTGTAAGGCGGACGCCCTACCCGCTGTGCTATCGCTCCAGCCCTCTTGAAATGAAGTGGAAATAAAATTAAAAGAGACCATTGGTTATAGATCTAGAAAAGTAGAACAAAGCTGGTTTTCTGGACACTTCCTCTTCCCATACATAAACAGCACTGTGACTGAACGACTAATCATATCACAATCAGGTTTGCTAATATGATCATGCAATATATATACATATATACAGACTTTATATTTACTTTATTTATCAATGTAATACATGGAAAACATTTAATGGTTTATGTGAACATTGTCGGGGAGAACAGTTGCAGTTCATCAGGTTAGGAAACTAAGGTAGGCTTTCCTGATATAAACTAGAAGGTAACATGCTGTTAATTATTGTGAGACAGAGGTAATTGATGGACTGGTCAATAATACATATAAAATGAGGTTTCAGCTCCCTAGAAAACAGGTGTCTGCTTGATGGAAAGGCAAAGTTAGACAATACAACCGCTTTTAATTTCACAGTCTGTGATTCTTCATAAAACTTTTAAAGATCAATTATGCCCTATCAATGTTAGATCCAAGCCAAACTAAGTGATTTATGTACAAATACCCTCACACATGGAGTGATTGTTGATTGAGTAACTTATCTTTATTAAATATGAACTCGAGAGATTATATTGGGAAGCAATTTACACTTACGACTTTCTCCACGCTTTTTAATTCACATTCATTTTCTGTTTTAAAAATATAACCTTTAAATAACTGGAGGACAAGAGAACTAAACACAGTAGTTTAAGGCAGTGAGTCAGATGTGTCCATAAAAATCTAAAAAAAATATTACTTTATACCTAGTTTTTCAAAATAAGATCTTTCTGCAGAGCAATAAAAATTCTTATCACAGAGCCCAACCAGTTACCACCCCCCCAACAGGTCTGTGCTGCTTCTGCGTGCCCCCTCTCCCCAAAAAGACCTGTGCCCCTCAACACCAGGGACCCTGGCCTGGGGCACCTGACTCCACTTCCAGAGCAAGCGCCAGCCCAACTAGACTGTTGCCCCTCCCCAAAGGTCTATGACCTAGCATCCTGACAGGCTGGGGGTGTGCCGTCCACTGTAGGGGCGTGACTTCCTCAAAAGTGGGTGTGGCTTTCTGTGAGGCCAGTGGCTGCAGTTATATTTCCCACTCCTAGCACTCTCAACTCTCAACCTTTATCACCTAATTTTGTTCTGGCCAAACGTCCTGGCCAGCTCAAACACAATATGACAATATTCGATGGGACTACTCCCATTCACACAAAAGACCAGTGTACCCAAGAAGCTGTACAAGTGCAATATAAAAGAGCACCTCCTCCAATGCTTCACTTGATGCCTATCATAAACCACACAATAATGTCTGGAAGAAGGACATGTTCTAGAAGGCGAGAAGGGTGACCAGCATTGACTGACCTTATTTACAATCCTTTCCTGCAATAAGAGGGAACAGTGCTGGTGAACTTGAAGGTTTTACGTCTATACAACCACAACAGCATGAGGAAACAATGCAAATCTCCACTACGAGGAGAGGGCAAAGGAAAGAGTCCCGAATCCTCAACGGGGGTTACCCACACTCTCTCCGATAAAGAATTCCAAGATGAAATACCAAAGATGTTCAAGGAATTCAAAGAATCAATGGAGCAGACACCCAGAAAATTAAAAGAAGAAATGAAAGAAACAGTGGGACGGATAGCCAAGAAAATACAAAAAAAAATGAGAGCAGAAATAAGAAAGCTCCAAAAAGAAGTGGCACAAATAAAGGATTCGGTAGATGAAATTAAAGACTCAATGGGTTTCCTCAGCAGTAGAATGACGACTGCTGAAGACAGAATTAGTGAGCTTGAAGATGAGCAATAGAAATCGTGGAGGCAACATTGTTTGTAACAATGGGAAAAGACCTCAAAATAGGTTTAAGGCGAATCAGAGACCTAGAAGACGACGCCAAAAGGAACAACTTAGAATCATCAGAGTACCAGAAGCACAGGGAGTCAACTCCAATGAAAAAGCCACAGTTAAAGAAATCATTGCTGAAAGGTTCCCAGAGTTAGAGAATGCAGGAACCCAGATCCAAGGAGCCAGAAGGGTGCCAGCTCAAAGAGACCCTAGTAGAACACTCCAAGGCATATCATAGTCAGAATGATAGATGCCGAGAGTAGACACAAAATAGTGCAAGCAGCAAGGTCAAAAAAGGAAATCACATACAAAGAAGCACCCCTTAGATTCACTGCAGACCTATCAGAGAAAACCCACCCAGCCCGAGACAATGGTTGGATATAGTGAAAACACTCAATGCAATGAATGCCTCACCGAGAATACTTTATTCAGCTAAACTCTCACTCAAACTCGATGGAATGATACACCATTTTATAGATAAATAACCGCTCAGAAACTTCACAGACTCAAAACCAAACCTAAAAGAAAGACTAAAAGGGCTCCTGAAATTCAAGAAGGAAAACATAAGCACAGCAAAAACCCTTGCAGACAGATGGCACAAAACCTCATGACAATAATCTCTCTCAATGCCAATGGCCTAAATGCACCAATCAAGAGACACAGAGTGGCAAAATCGATCCAGAAATTGAAATCAACATTCTGCTGCATACAAGAAACTCATCTGAACAGTCAGAGCAAACACAGACTCAAAGTTAAAGGATGGAAAACAATCCTGCAAGCAAAGACAACTCTCAAAAAAACTGGGGTAGCCATACTAGTATACAACAACATAGATTTCAGATTGAAAAAAGAATAGAAGAGACAGCGAAGAGCATTTTCTATTTCTAAAGGGATATGTACAACAGGAAGAAATCACACTCTTAAATGTATATGCACCTAACCAGGGACCAGCTGAATACATAAAACAACTGCTAACAGACTTTAAAGAGGATATTACCAGCAATACCAATAGTAGTCAGAGACTTCAACATCGCCTTATCACCTTTGGATAGATCAACAAGAACAAAACTCAGCAAGGAAACACTGGCTTTAAAGGAAGAAATAGGAGAGGGTTGACAGACCTATATAGGGCTTTACACCCAAAAAAGAAAGAAGACACTTTCTTTCCCAGTGCACACAGAACCTTTTCTAAAATAGACCACGTGCTGGGTCAGAAAACATACCTCAATAGAATCAGGAAGATAGAAATTGTATCAACAATCTTTTTAGACCACAATGCACTGAAGATAGAAGCGAATCACACACAGACACAGAGAACAAAATCAAATACCTGAACATTGAACAACTCAACGTTGAACAATGAGTGGGTCAGAAGGAAGTCAAGAGAGAAATCAAAAGATACCTGGAAACAAATGAGAATGAAGATACGAGCTACCAGAACATATGGGATGCAACCAGCTTTGCAAGCATTCCTCAAAAAGGAAGAAAGGGCCTGCATAGATAACTTGACTTCCCAGCTCAAGATCTTAGAAAAAGATCAATAAAAGGAACCCAAAATTGGCTGAAGGAGAGAAATAATAAAACTTAGAGCAGAAATCAACGACATGGAAACTCAAAAAACAATTCAAAAGGTCAATGAAACCAAGAACTGGTTCTTTGAGAAAATAAACAAAATTGATAAACCACTAGCAAGACTCAAAGAAATAGAGATAAAACCCTAATAATATGAATCAGATATGAAAAAGGGGACATCACAACAGAAACCAATGAAATTCAAAGATCTTCTGCCACGAAACTAGAGAACCTAAAAGAAATGTATAAATTTCTGGATTCCTACAATCTCCCAAACTGAGCCAAGAAGACTTGGAATACCTGAATAGACCCATTCATATCAAGGATATTGAAGCCATAATCAAAACTCTTCCCAAAAACAAAAGCCCAGGCCCAGATGGATTCACTAGCAAATTCTTCCAAACATTTAAAGAAGACATGTTGCCAGTTCTCCTCAAGCTTTTCAAGGAAATTAAAAAAACAGGAACTCTCAAACAGTTTCTATGAGGCACATATTTCCCTAGTACCAAAAGCAAATAAAGGCACCACTAACAAAGACAATTACAGCCAATATCTCTGATGAACACGAATGCGAAGATTCTCAACAAAATATTAGCAAATAGAATCCAACAACTCATCAAAAAGATCACACCACGACCAAGTGACATTCATCCCGGGGATGCAAGGATGGTTTAATATTCGGAAATCAATCAACATAATCCATCATATCAACAAAAGTAAAGATAAAAACCATATGATTATATCAATGGATGCAGAGAAAGCATTTGACAAGATCCAACACCCATTTATGATGAAAACTCTCACCAAAATGTGCTTAGAAGGAACTTTCCTCAAGATATAGTCACATCCATCTACAATAAACCTATGGCAGCCATTATCCTCAATGGGGGAAAAAACTAAGTATCTTCCCTCTAAGATCAGGGACAAGACAAGAATGCCCACTGTTGCCACTTCTGTTCAATATATTACTGGAAGTACTTGCAATAACAGACAAGAAAAAGATATTACTGACACAAATATCGTAAAGGAAGAAATCAAGCTCTCACTATTCGTAGATGATACGATACTATATCTTAGAGAATCCTAAATCCTCTACCAAGTAGCTCCTAGAAACAATAGACTTGTACAGTAAAGTCACAGACCATAAAATCAATACCCCAATATCCATGGCCTTCCTATACGAAAATGAGACAGAGGAAAGAGACTGTAAAAAGCAATCCCGTTCACAATCGTGCCCCAGAAAATCAAGTACCTCGGAATCAGCCTAACTAAGGAGGTAAAGGACCACTACAAAGAAACTACAAAACGCTACTCCATGACGTAAAAGAGGATGTGAAGAAATGGAAACATATCCCCTGCTCATGGATAGGAAGAATTAACATTGTCAAAATGGCAATACTCTCCAAGGATACCCATGAAATTCTTCAACGAAATGGATCAAGCACTCCTATAATTCATTTGGAACAACAAATGCCCGCGAAGAGCCGGAGCAATAGCACAACGGGTAGGACATTTGCCTTGCACACAGTCAACCGGGGTTCTATTCCTCCGTCCCTCTCGAGAGCCCAGCAATCTACCAAGAGTATCCTGCCCACACGGCAAAAGCCCAGCAAGCTACCCATGATGTATTTGATATGACAAAACAGTAACAAGTCTCACAAGGGAGACATGACTGGTGCCCACTCCAGCAAATCGATGAACAATGGGAGGACAGTGCTACACTGCTATCTTTTTTTTTTAACTGTTTCTTGAGTGGTTTTATATTTAAATGTTTAATGAAGAAGAGTCCTGTCTTCTTGTGCTATGATTCTTTACAATCCTAGATTAAACACCGAAAAAGAAAAATCCCTTGAAAATAATACTAAATCCAAAAAGATAAATCCCTTGAAAATAATACTAAATAATACTAAATAATCCTACCCGCTGTGCTATTTTCCACTGATATCCAACACAATAAAAGTCGGGGAAAGTATGAAGCTGAGAGTAAACATACAAAACTTTTACTGAATTGGGTGGTTCAGAGGAATCTATCAAAATGGTTCTATGAAAACAAAATAAGTTTTAACTATGATTTCCCCATCAAAATACCCATATGCTGCCTAACACAGCAATAATTTAACTAAATCTTTATTGTCCCCAAGTTCTTATGTCATCCTGAGATGTGAATGAGCTGAAATGTATCTGAAAAATCCACCCTGTGGAGACAATCAGATTACTAGGAATGTACTCCTGGAACAGGCTGTAGCAATAATAAACTTACCCACACATCACCCTAGAATATCTAGAACTTAAGAGAAAGCCCAAAGCCTCACTTGATATCAGGACTCAATAATCCTACCATGAAGAATGATGATGACAGGTTGTATAACCAGCTTATGATTTATTATTAGAATAGAAAAGCAGAATTAACTACATACATACCTACAATTTATATTCCCAGTAACAGGAGGAAAAAGGAATTAGGCTCCCTACTTCCTTCTCTAAGGTGTAAAGTTAGTTCAATATAAATATAGAATCTACGGAAATTATGTTTTGCAAAACCTCAGAATGCTTTCCGTTTCTTCAACCCATCTGCAGAAAACATGAGGTAAATTAGACTGTCTTAATTTTTCAGGTGTAACTGTTCAATCAGAATATATTTTAAGAACAAAAGGACTTGGGATAGAAAAAACAAAATTTCCTTTTGTGCTGAGGTGTGATTCCCAGCTAAATATAAACTCAGCAAGCCAAAGTTTGCGTTTCACCATTGCATTAACATCCATTAACTGTATCAACTGTTTGACAATCCAGTCATTTTACTAAAGCTAAAAAATAAGTTGTTAAGTGTAGGATAACATTGGTTTATCCTTTCTGCCTTGCCACAGGGAGCTTAGGTTTATTGGGTTACTCTCATCACAGTGCTCCCATTCCTCTGTGTTTATTTGCAAACTCTTTCTTTGGTCAGTCACTTTATCTCAGACTCTGTTAACTTGTAAATATTGCTTTTCTCTTCTCCTTAAGTCCTGTGCGTAGTAAATTCAGAGCAATGTCCTTTTTGTATAGACACAGGAAGACAGTTAATGCTAAGCTTTTGTAACTTGGGAGTTAATATTCACTCCTGGGTATCTATCTGTTCTCTTGACTTAAGCCTCAGTTGCCCTTATTTCCTAGCACCCCAAAAGCAGGGTCCCAGTGAGAGACTGGATGAACCCAAGGCAAGCTGTGAGCTACCCTGGCATCGAAACGGGCCGGGCCAAAGCACCATAATACTTAACTAGAGGTTAAGAGCAAATTCCATCATGATCCAAAGAGTAATATCTAGATCAGAACCCTGCTAGAGTTAGGAAAGATTAATTCTGGACTGAGCACTGTATTATGGGATTTATAGCGAGATGCCCCCAGGAGAGCCACCCTTCAAGCTTAATGTATCTCTTACTGTGTCCATACGAAACTAATATTAAGAAGTAGAATTAAGATGTTATTTACAATCAGGGACGCTCTCTTGTTTGCCAAGGCGTCAAAAATGAGATGGGCTGGGCACGTAATGAGATTTGGAGACAACTGCTGGACTAGAGCCATTACCGACTGGATTCCACAGGAATCCAGTCAATGGTCAAAATCCACATGGTAAAAAGACCGTGTGGCCGCCCACCTACAAGATGGCCAGACTTCTCCGTCAAGACCCTGAATGATTGGTTTGAGGCTCTTCGTGTTCCTAGAATGAACAGATGCCATTGGGCTACACTAGCACACGACAGGGACAAATGGAGATGTTACTGTCGCCTGCTCGAGCAAATCGATGATTAACGGGAAGTCAAGTGATCAAGTGATAAGCAATAACAAAAACAATAACCAGAAAAGAGTTCAATAATGTGTAGGGGGAGCATAATGAGAGAGATAAGATATATGGGCTGAAACAAATTAGATAAAAGAAAGGCTGGCACCAAAATGCAAATTAAATTAATTTCTAGAGCATATCTAACCCATGGAAGCAGATATCTACTCAAACTCCCTCTAGGAACTGCAAAGCGTAAAACAGGTAATTATCTGACATTTACATTTCCAAATTTCTCGAAAACATTATATTTAGCACTATAATCACACAAATGGTTTCATCCAACCACTTAACTAGTAAAGAACGTAGAAAAACATGCAACATGCCAGAGTTCCCACACATTTAAAATTCCTTTGTTCAACAATTTGTTACACATCTCATAATGGCATCATTTTTTCAGTGACAAAAACCTTTTATCCGTGTATCTTACTAAAAGCTTATGAGAGATGCACCCTCCCACATGCTTTATCTAACATAAGTATCCCTTCAACCTAGGGTTTTCCAATACTTCTTCCTCTGGGAAGCAGTTGGAATACTCTGTTTGTAATCTATTTCGAGAAAACTTATTTCTCCAAAAATGAAATATCTTTGGTTAGAAACGTAACTTTATAAATTACGCTCTAGAGAAAGAAAAATGCGCTTAGTGGGCATCTGCAAAGAAACTTAACTCCAAGCATCATAGAAATAAATGATTTGAGAATCTTGAAAAATTGTTTGGTTCTGGGACCTGACGAGAGAGCACAGCAGTCTAGGTGTTTGCATCTCAGGTAACAGAACTCTATTTGATGCTGGGCACTGCTGATAGCTCCAGACCACTCCAAGAGTGCAGATACAGGAGTATGCCCTGATCACAGCTGGGTATGGTCCCAACTCCCCACCACACACACACACACACACACACACACACACACACATGTTCCATCATACCCTGAGGAGCCCTCAAAAAAAGCTGCCAGTGCACACTGACCTTCTAAAGACAAAGATGATTCCTGTCTCCTGAAGCAGCTGTCTCCCCATTCAGTAGCTGGTCAACTCGGCAAGCCTCGGTTAAGGAATACAAAGAAAGGACCAGCTCTTGACTGGCCCCTGCATGATAACTTTTGAGGCTTTGCAACTTGATCACTTGACTTCCTGTTAATCGTGGATTTGCTCGAGTGGGCGCCAATAATGTCCCCATTTGTCCCTGTCGCGTGCTAGTGTAGCCCAATGGTGTCTGTTCGCTCTAGGAACACAAAGAGACTCAAACCGATCGTTCATGATCTTGATGAAGAAGTCTGACCATCTGGTAGGTGGGCGGCCACGCGGTCTTTTGACATCCTGTGGAATCCAGTCGGTAACAGCTCTAGTCCAGCGGTCGTCTTTAAATCTCATTACGTGACCAGCCCATCTGATTTTTGACACCTTGGCAAACGAGACAGCGTCCCTGATTCTTGATCGTCCACGGAGGTTGGAACTTCGGATTCTTTCTCTCATTTGAGTGAAACGTGATATTCCAAGCATAGCTCTTTCGATTCTTCTTTGGGAGACCGGAATAGCTAGCGTTCTCATTCTGTTTGCGTAGGGCCCAGGTCTCTGAGCATATGTTAATTCAGGAAGTACAATGGAATCAAAGAGATGTATGTGCCCGCAGCCGGAGGTTTTTTGTCCTCTTAGCTGTTTCTTCGACGTTCTTGAAGGCGTTCCAAGCCACTCTTCCTCCTGCGCAGCTCGGTGCCAGGTCATTTGTCATGTTGACTTCTCGACCTAGGTACACATAGCTGTTGCATTCGGAGATGGTCCTTCTGTTGAGAGCGAATGGGGCATCAGGAACGAGGCTTTTATGAGACTTTGCAACATTCTGCCTTAAATGAGGGTTTTCTGTGTCTGAGGCCTTGGACCATACTTCCTATCTGAGGAGCAGGAAAGTAAATAGTTAAGGTCAACCAGTCGGTTGCTCTCTCTCTGACTAGCCTCCAATAAAACCCTGAACAATAGAGTGTGCATGGGCTCCCCTGGTTGCTAATATTTTGCACATGCTAGGGCCAGAATGATAGTACAGTGGGTAGGGTATTTGCTTTCCACGTGGTCAACCTGGGTTAGTGCCCTGGAACCCTATATGGATCTTCCAAATCCACCAGGAGTAAGTCCTGAACACTACCAGGTGTGACCCCCAAATCCACCCCACCCCCACCCCCCAAAAAAGATTTTGAACATGTTTAATAAGTGAATGCATCCTTCTAAATCCATAGAGTGGATACCTGGAGGCTTGGGTATAGTTTTGCCCAGACCTCCCATCATTAACCTTTTTCCATTTGCTGATGTCAATCTGTGTTTTCCCACAATATGATATAGCTATTAGAATAGCAGCTTTCCTGAATACTCTGAATCTTTCCAGTTAATTATGTGCAGGAAGATGGTTTTGGGCCCCCTGACACAAAGCCCCTGTATGACCCACTGGGAAGCTCTGATCTGCATTCCCAAAATTTACTGGAAAATCTATGCAGAAATCTTTATATTTTACACACTCCCTGGGTTAATCTAACACAGCCAGCGAGGCACCAGTTTTAGAATGGGCTTTCAGGAGCTTCTGGTCTAGCCAATAAGCTATGTGCTGCTTAAAATAACTTCCCCCAAAAATTGCCTTTGATTCGCAAATTTCTAGAGATAGGAAATTCGCAATCTCCCAAGACATCCCTCTTCAATATTTAAGTGGTTCACATAATTGGAAAATTTTCCCTTATGTGTATATAAAATATCTCCACATGACTTCTTCTTTGCTCTTACTTATACACAATGAGGCCATTCAGAGCCAATCTGATCTTCCTCCCACATAACAATCCAAACACGGTTGCTTCTTATTTCTCCAAAATCGCCTCTTGTCCTCTCATCCAACATCTCTTGAACAGATCTCAATCAAACTGATGGAAAAGGAACTTTCCAGCAATCACCTCTATCAAGATCTTTAGGACAATAATGACAATTAAAATATGGGGGTACACAACAGTTATTGGTCAGGGGAAAAGATCACAAGTTTTAAGTAATACAATCCTTATCCTAAAGCTCTAATTGTTTGGTTAGAATCTTGCATCAAACACAAAAGAAAACAAAAACAGCTTAACTGTGAAAAAAAGATGATAGATAGATAGATAGATAGAGATGGATAGATGCCCTCAGCTCATAGATACCATAAAAAAGTCCAGATTTAAAGATAAAAGGATATGCTTTGATTTTTACATTTGGTTAGTTGAACCGAAATGAACTTAGCCCATTTAAAACAGAAAAATATTGGCAAAATGACAGGCAGATGAAGAGGAGAGGGGACATGGGTCCAAGAGAGGAGAAATGATTTTTCAGACTAGAAACCCCTCAGTTAGTGAGAAACAGAACCTTCTAAGTTTTCGTCCTAGTTCCTGACAGTAAACATGGCACATTTTGTCTTATGTCTGCCCTGCAGTGCAGATAAGTGTATAGAACGTGGTCAGTGGCTGTCGAGCCTTCCCAACCAAAACACAAGTTTTGTCTACATCTGCAGTGAAATATTAAAATACATGCAGCACACAGCTCTTAGGACCCGCAAATGGTCTTCTGTCAGCAATCAAACAATAGCCTATGTTTGCAACAACCACGTTCGAGATTGAGACTGAGGGAATAAAAGGATTACTTTTTAATCCCCTAATTTCATCTCTTTTTCTCTCCAGTCTTCACCTGGACCAAAAGCATCTGTTAAAAATAGCACGCAACAAATATAAATTGATCCTTCAAAATGTAATTCCGACCTCAACTCCTCGGAGCTGTTCTCATGCTCAAAAATAGACGGAAGTAACTTCTCCTTTGTTACAGGTTTGGAACCTTCCACTTAACTCTGTCTGAAATTTTCATTTCACATGCACATATGTCCATGTAACTCTACGCCTTCTGTGGGGGGCAAGATCTAAGTTTTCTACTTCTTTCTTTTGTCTGTTGGCTGCTTTCTTTGTGCTGTACTTAACGGATGTGATCAATAATTGCGCATGGTCACACAGTCCTTCCAAGCAGCTCTGACATCCACGAGTGAAATGGTTTGTGAGTCACATTAATCTCACCGTCGACAAATAACTAACCTCTCCTCTTTTCCAATTTGATCCATGGCAGGATACAAAGCTTATTGCTGTGAATTCCTGCCTCTCTACAGGACTGTTCTGCTACTTGCAGCCAGGTGCCAGTGTGCCCTTGAAGCATTTCTTCTGTCCGTTTCACATATAATTACATCTCTTCAATTCACCACACACCAAGGGCCCTGGCATCCTGGTGTCATCTATTCTCACTGCATTATTGGCCAAGCGACGAGGAATTGTGATAAGCTTGGCATGAATGCCTATGGAAGGTCTCTGTTTCCAAACCTCTTTACTAAAGACCATTTGATGTGAAATAAAGCAGGCAGGTGTGGCAATGAACTCTCTCCCAAAGCCAAAAGGGATATTGGCTTCTCAGAGGTCCAAATGTCACACCCATGCCATAAATAGAGAAATTTTGCTTTGTTGACCTTTGCATTCTTTAAAGGCTGAGCTCTCCTCTCTGCTATAAAACCTCCGTTAGAAAATTGCCTCTTGGAGCCAACTATAAAAGCAGAATGTTTCTGAGCTGTGGGAAGCCTGGGAGGGAAGTATTAAATAATCCCAACGTTTTATTTCTCCTAATATGGCCATAATATTGGGCATAGAAAGTACCAGCTCAAATGGAAAGGCATGGAGTTGCATTATATATATAGTTTAAGATTTCTAGTGGCACTGATAAGTGTGCACCAATGGTGAATTGGAGATAAATAAATTGGTAGAGAAATAACAACTAGATTCTATGTAAACTTCTTAATACTTGTAAGACAGGTAGAGGATGTCACAGAATATGAGCATAGAGGGGCACACATCATGAAGAAGACAGTGAAAGCAGAGGTGAAGGTCACGGAGAACAAATTCTCTTCTTGAGGCTCAGTCAGCCTAGAAAGGAGAGGCTGATCCATGCGGCTGTTCCTCTCACCTGGACCTCTGCATTTACGTCAGTCAGCTACACCAACACTGAAATTCACATAGGGGTATTTCACAAATGTGAAACATGCAAGATAGTTTGTTGAAACACAATTTCTGATGCTGTCGATCATAGTGGACACAGCCTAGGAATTTTGCCGTTAGACACATTCCACTTTGAATAATACTGAGTGCCAAACACTGGTTGAAGTTCTTCACAGCTGTGTACTTCTTTTATTATTTTAGTTAATCTGTTTTTGGTTTGGGGGCCAGACTCAGAAATGCTCAGGACCATCACAACTCTTCTCATGGGGGCCAATCGGGATGCTATGAGCTCAGGGATCACTCCTGGTTGGCTCCAGGGATCATTTCTTCTTTTATCCTTCTTATTTACGTCTTTCTCAGCTGGAAGGGTTCAAGAGGTTACAAATGAACCCAATTTCTCATCATTAGTAATTGAACTGGCAGAGCAGGACTTGAACTCAGGCAGCCCAATCCCCAAATTTGTGCTGGTAAAACCACCAAGCTATACTACGCTTTTCTGGCTATGCCACGGATAGTCCCCAGAAATCCCAAACAGAATTAGTGCTAAATCAAATCTGGATGCCTTGGAAGAGTGAAATCATTGCAACTGTCACTCTAGTGTCCGTCTTAATCCAGGACAAGGAGAAAGTGACTCGAAGCAGCATTCACTAGATTGAATGAATGCTCTAAGATCTGCCTTGTGCAGACTCCAGGTTGTCTGCACAAAATGGTCTGTTGTTTGTATATGCGTCCTCCCATCATTTCCTATTGTATCATTCCTCCCTGAAAATTTCCCCTAGAATTGAAGATAGACAACAGATTAGCACCTTGAACAATATACATGCATTTATTTTCTTTTTTTTCTCACAAGAGAATCTGGCTTAACTTCCTCCTTAACACTTTATATTTTAACAGTCTGGGTGTTTGTATAGTTTTGCTTGTCTTTGTGAGACAAAGAAATGGCATCTCCCGTGGATTAAAATAACTGTAAAAAGCTCTGATTTGAAAGGGCCTCTGGGCCTGTTGCCTGGCGGCTCCAGGCAGCTAAGGATTTGAATTCTATTGAATTACAATCACCTGTGGTCAGAGGCACTGGCAGGAGGGAGAGCCCGGCTGGCCTTCAACAGCGCAGCCGCCCAGCAACTGCTTTGAGCAGTTCCAGAAAAAGCGACCCTCTTCAGGGAGGCGAGCCCGGTTGGTGCATTCCCCAAAGCCCAGACAGGCTCATCTCAGGCAAACAGGTGCGGGGGGGGGGGGGGGGGGGGGGAGGAGAAAGAGCGGACCGACTTCTCCTATGCTCCCCTGGAGAGAGTAAGAAATGAATAAAATATTCCCTCTAAAGGAGTGGAAATGGAAAGTGACCCTCCTCCTCGTGAGAATGTTTACCCTCTTTAATATTTATTGAATATTTTTTTCCTGATAATTTCCAGCTTGAGCGTAAAGTAGTGACATGTAGAATAGGCAGGAGGAAACTTAGAGGTAGCAAATTGTCATTAGCGTTAGTCAACGTTAACTGACAGGCATCCATGGAGCAATTGGCCTTTTGGCATATTACGGTGAGTTTCATGAAAAGGAAAGCAACTCTACTATGAATATATATATAAAGATACATAATATTTTGAGGTTTTAGGTTAAAAAAACCTATTATGTGTATATTTTATGATTATTAAGTTAGTTTGTATGGTATGAATCTTCCATTCAGATGTGCTGGGGGGGATGTAATTTCATTGTTGTTTTTGGGGGGACCACACCTGGCTGTGCTCAGGGTTTTCTCTTGATTCTGCATTCAGGGATTACTCTTGAAGGGGTCCAGGGACCATATGGGGTGCCAGGGATTAAACAGTCTGGACACATGCAAGGCAAGCCCTGTAGCACAGTAGCACTGTCCTCCCGTTGTTCATCGATTTGCTCGAGCGGGCCCAGTAACATCTGCATTGTGAGACTTGTTGTTACTGTGTTTGGCATATCGAATACGTCACGGGGAACACCTAACCCAATATGCTATCTCTCTAGCCTCCATCCCCAAAGTGTAATTTCTTAATTTGTCATAATTGATCATCTTTCTGCTCAAGTTCATTAGCAAGAAAAATATCACCGACAGGTTCAATCCAAGGACTGATTCTATAGCTTAAGTAATTCCTTGAGTGTTACTCATTTTCTCTGCAACAAAAAATGTTTCTCAGAGATTTCCCTCCTTTTTCTTCACTCCTTGAATTTAGCTCTAGGTGTTTGGGATGAGGGGAATATGACTAGTTGTGATTCCTGAATCCACACTAAGCATGTTATATGCTTAGTGGTAGCTTGCATTCACATAAACAAGGACAGTTCTACAGGGAGAAAAGCTTATATTTCAGGGCCTTCTCAGATGCATATATTTCTTTCTCTGGTTGTTATGTTATCACATCCTTTAATAAAATGACAGTATGAGCAAAGTTTTCCCTGAGTTTTGCGAGTTCCCATGACAAATTAATCAAACCCGAGGAGAGAATTCTGGGAACCTCAAATTTCTAATGCTTTGATCAGAAGCACAGGTTACAACAGCACTAGGGGTTGACATCTGAAGTAGTGTCAGGGAACCAGGTGTAACTGAGCCCTTAGCTCTCAAACACTGACTCCAGCTACTTAATGTCAGAATTAAATTAAATTGCAGGACACTTTGCTGCCCAGAGCTACTTGGAAGGGAGAAAACCCTATGTTTTGTGACCAAATCGATCATAAGGGAAGTGTTGATGAGTACAGATACATCTATGTGTGTGTGTGTGTGTGTGTGTGTGTGTGTGTGTGTGTGTGTGTGTGTGTGTGTGTACCCACTCCTGGCAGTCTCAGGGGACTATATGGAGTGGTGGTAAACAAAGCAAGCATCCTATCCACTGTACTATCACTCTGACCTAAAGTGTTTTTCTGTTTGTTTGTTTGTTTGCTTTTGAGTCAGACCTGGCAATGCTCCAGGATTACTCCTGGCTCTGCACACAGGAATCACTTCTGGTGGTGCTCAGGAACCAACATGCTGGGGATTGAGTCCAGGTCAGCTGCTTGCAAACCGCATCCTACCTGCTGTACTAGAAGTTTTTGAGTATAAATGAAACACACGGATGCAGATTTTCTAATACAGTTCAATAATAGGCAAATTTATAGATAAAGAACAATCATAGTAGTTTTAAGCAGGAAGAGAAAATGAACACTTGTAGTTTCAGGGGTATGAAGTTGCACTTATGGAAGATAAGTAACTTCTAGGAATGCCCTAATTAAATACGGAGTTATTAGCCCACAACACTAGCTTTTATTTGTATGAGCATGCATGTGTGTTGATGGGAATTGAACCCAGGCCTCCTGCATGCAAAGCATGTATGTTACCGCTGAGCCAAATACCCATCCCAAAATAGTCTTTTTTTTGAGGGGTGAGGATGGGTTGGATTATACCTGGCAATGCTCAAGTCTCACTCCTGGCTCTGTGTTCAAGGATCACTCCTGTCAGGACTCCAGGGACTATATGTCGTGCCAGGGAGCCAAACTACGGTCAGCTACATGGAAAGCAGGTGACTTAACCTCTATGCTAGTTCTCATGTGCCAGAAAGCAGTCTTTTGTTTGTTACGAGCAGATCTCATGTTAAGTAGTCCTTCCACCAAAAAAAGGTATACATTAAGTCGCATACATTGTATGTAAATTATGTACCTTAAATGTAAATGTCCAAATTTTCTTGTAAATTAATTATATCTCAAAACTTTACATAAACTAAATTAGTAAATAAACTGGTTTTCTTATTTGGCCTGGGTTTCAGTCGATTCATTTCATAACCTTACTTGCCTTGGCATATTTCTCAGCTAGATTTTCAGCTTCACAATCAACGGTGGTATCTACACTAAACCAAGAGTCAATTAGGAAATGTGAATGTGATAAGTATAAATATAAATCCAAACAGAAAAATCCAAATGGGAAAGGTTTGTGGACAAGTCAGGCCAATCCTCATATTTTTTTTCCTTTCTCTCTCTCTCTCCTCAAATTCCTCCTAAATTTTTCTTAGCAAATATATTTGTCCCTTTGAAGACTGATGGAGGGAAGTTGACACAGGTGGTGGGAATGGTGGGAATGGTACTTTTTGCTGAAAACTCAACTGTAAATAACAGATCTTTTAAAAAAAATTAAAGAAAAAGAAAATAGTTCCTTTAAGCTGACCCTTGTTTCATCAAATAAGATTCAAAGGTTTCATTCATTGATGAAAATGTTAAACGATAACAGAATTTTATACACATGAATCTTTTATATTGCTATGTTTTATAACAAGTAGTAAATGATTCATTTTTATTTATGGACTGGTGTTTGGACCACATGCCATTGTGCACAGGGCTTACTTCTGGCTCTGTGTTCAGGGATCATTCCTAGTAGCGCTTGGGGGGCCATGATGTAGCAATGGGGTTGAACTGAAGTCAACCTCAAACAAGGCAAGCACATTACTCTTTATACTAGCTCCTCAGCCCCATAATCTCTTTTTAAAAATTAGTTCCTATCTGGAACTGGAGTGATAGTACCTTGAGTAGGGTGCTTACCTTGCAGGAGGCTGATCTATTTGTGTGTGTGTGTGTGTGTGTGTGTGTGTGTGTGTTTGCATATTCTCTTACAGTTTTATTTATTTTTTTATTTTTTTATTAGTGAGACACCATGAGGTACAGTTGTAGACTTACAAATTTTGTGCTTGGGTTTCAGTAATACAATGATCAAATACCCGTCCCTCCACCAGTGCCCATTTCCCACCACCACGGATCCCAGTATCCCTCCCACCCCCTATCCCCCCATCACCATGCCTCTGTGGCAGGGCATTTCCCTCTGTTATCCAGGAGGCTGATCTAGGTTTAATCCCCAGCACCCCATTTGGTGCCCTAAGTACCACCAGGAGTGATCCCCAAGTGCAGACCCCAGAGTAGAGTAAGTCCTGAATACAGCCACATGTGGTCCAAATCTAAAAACAGAGAAAAAATTTACCTGAAAATTCTATTTTCAAAACATGAAACTTTAGTGAATGTTGACCATCTCAAAGAACATGAAACTTTAATAAAAGTTGACCATATCCGATTCTTTTCATTTGCATTCCTCAGCAACCAATTGTACACTAACATAAGCAGTTTGGCCTTGAGCTAACTTAAGGGAAGGTCTAGACCTCAGAAAAGGAAGAGGAGGATATTAATAAACTGTAAAAAGTTACTGTTGTTGTTTCAAGGCAAACTTAGATTGCGTTTGAAAGTCATCGGACTTATACACACTACCTTAATACCTTGCATGATATTTTTTAGCTTATAAAACTTACGGAAATGGAGCATTAAAAAATAGAAAAAAGAAAATGGAACATGGTGCTTAAGGAAATATAAACAGAGAAAGACTGTCTATAATTTCACTAATATGGGTAAAAAATGTTTTAAGCAAACTAATTAACTGAAATAAATACATTTTTTTTCCAATCAGTGATTATGAGAATGGAAGAGGTAAAAGATGTGGGTAAATTGAGTGAAAGGGATCAATTGTATGGTAAGGGATAGTCTTGGAATTTAGTGGTGATTTTAGTATAGATCTTGATTTATAGTAATATATGCTCAAAACCTAAATAGTTCTATAGTGTAAGTAATTTCAGTAAAAGGTATCAACTAAGTTCAGCAATATACCAAGTATAAGGAATTAAAAATATAAAATGTTTATTACATTCACTTATTGGAAAATGACATAGCTTAAAAAAAGATTAAGATAAAGGAAAATACTTTACAAACATCTTTTTGGGGGGGTATTTACCTAAAATATGAAATAAAAATAATATAGTGAGAGGTTTTCTGACAAAACGCCGTGTAAGAGAGGATTGGCGAGGGCTAATTTTCCCTTTAGATTCCCTTCTATAGACTGAGTGTTTATGTGGCATCCTCTCCCAGAGTTCTTGTGTTAAAATATGAACTTACAATATCATGGTGTTAGAAGTCTATCCTTAGAATGGTGATGAAGTCATGAGGGTAGAGCTTCATCAACAGCATTAGTGCCCTCAAAAGAGTCTCTAGAGAGCTTACTTCCCTCTTCCGTCCTGTGAGAACACTTCAAAGACAGAGTTCGTAGCATCGGAAAGACACCTTAATCAGACGTTGAATGTGCTGCTGCCTTCATTGAAATTCTTAGCTACAAAGACTCTGAAAATTCAAGTTGAATAAGACACCTAGTCTACAGTATTCTACAAGAGAAGCTTCAAAGGAATACGCTAGTTCAGGTGCAGGAGCAATACTAAAATATGTTGGGCATTTGCCTTGCAGCAACCAATCCGGGTTCAATCACTGCCATCCCAGATGGTCCCCACCTGGGATGGCAGGAGTAATTCCTGAGTTCAGAGCCAGGCATAACCCCTGAGTCTAGTCAGGTATTACCCCCACACAAACAAACAATAAAAATAACTCCCCAAAAGACAGTAAGGGCTGGAGCGATAGCCCAGCAGTAGGGCGTTTGCCTTGCACGCAGCCAATATGGGCGACCCGAGTTCGATTCCACTGCCCCTCTCGGAGAACTCAGCAAGCTACCGAGAGTATCTCACCTGCACGGCAGAGCCTGGCAAGCTACCTGTGAAGTATTTGATATGCCAAACACAGTAACAACAAAAGTCTCCAATGGAGACGTTACTGGGCCCACTCGAGCAAATTGATGAACAACGGGAGGTCAGTGACAGTAGTGGGGCTGGAGCGATAGCACAGCAGTAGGGCGTTTGCCTTGTGCACAGCCAGCCTGGCCAAGCCGGGTTCAATTTCTTTGCCCCTCTCGGAGAGCCCAGCAAGCTACCGAGAGTATCTCGCCCACACAGCAGAGCCTGGCAAGCTACCCGTGATGTATTTGATATGCCAAACACAGTAGCAACAAAAGTCTCCAATGGAGACGTTACTGGGCCCGCTCGAGCAAATCGATGAACAACGGGAGGACAGTGACAGTGACAGTGACAAAAGACAGTTTAGGTTGAGTCTTGATGAGCTTTTTTAAAGCTGTGGTTATGGAAGCATATTTATAATTTCAGATAGAAGGAGGTAGTATTCAATTGCTTCCCTTCAATTGTAAGTGATTTCCTCCAGGTCTGTGAAGTATGAGAACAACAAAAGTCTTCAAATTATCATTGTACTGAGTAGTTGGACTTACAGGAGCTTTGTCCTTATAGTAGCTTTTCAAACAAACACCATTGTAAAGTACGTGTAAACACTTTCAATCGTCCAATGTCAGAAAAACTATAAATAATTAGAAGCTCTGGAGAAGCCATTCAGATCACACTAATAAGCAGTTTTAATCAGATTACTGGGGCTCACTATTCATTTGTCACCTTGTGCACACCCAACTAAACAATGATTTAAACTTTTACAGTTTATAAAAACCATGTGTTTCATTTGTACTCAATACAATGAATAGGAAAAATATTTGCTATTTTGATCTGAATAATAAGTATATTCCATGTAAGAGTAGTCTGAAAATCAGTAAATTATAGTCTGGTCTGCAAATCCAACATATCCTGGGATTTTATAAAGAATTATTTTATTGGAACAGAATTATAGTTAGTTTCATTTTGGGTGCAATGAGAGATTTAAATCATTGTAACAAAACCAAATGACTTACAAAATCCAAAAAATATTTCACTCTACCTTTACAGAAAAAAAATTTGCCAACTGCAAATTGTCTGTCTCCCTCTCTCTTCTCACTACATTATTACTTCTCAATCCTTTAGAAGTTATATTAGTAGATGATGGGCCCACAGTGAAAGATGTCTGAATTCTTGAATGGCAGCATAGAACAAAGCTACCCAGATCCCACTGGGCTCTGGGAAAAAAAAAATGAGTTTTATTGTGCAGTGCCACCAAGATTTTAGGATTGCATGTCACTTAATAGAATGCACTTTGAAAACACCTTACTTACCAATGTTAATGTACTGTCACAACTTGTACAAGGTACAATCCAGGTGGTGACGAAAAAAAATTTTAAATACACTACTTTTGGAAAGGACTAAGAGGGTAAGTCATTCGAATTCTGTAGTTGTCAATGTGGACTCACAGTTGCTACACACTTAACAAAACTGTGGATCTACTATGGGGCCAGAGACGTAGCACATGGGTAGGGCACTTTGTCTTGCATGTAGCTGACCCGGGTTCGATTCCCAGCATCCCACGTGGTCCCCCAAGCACTGCCAGGAGTAATTCCTGAAGTGCAGAACTAGGAGCAAGCCCTGAGCAGCGTCCTGTATGACCCCCCCAAATAAAACAAACAAACAACAACAACAAAAAGTTCAACTACGTAGTCCCTAACAAAACACACTTATGAGAATGGGTATTTTTCATAAATAATACACATTTACGAGAAGAGCTGTGGTAAAAACCGTAAAAATGAAAGACATTAATGATTGCTCCCTGTTATCTTCACTCAAAACTCAACTGGTATAAGTATAGCATGTTTGTAAACGTGTGTATGAACTCTACCTACCCAAATGAGAATAATGCCTGCTCTCCTCAACAAGAGAGGATTTCTTTGAGATTTTATATTACCTGATACAGACTTTACACCTATAATTTGGATATTAAGGGCAGAAATATCTTAATAAAGACTGAGATATTGTTTGGCGAACATGAAAGAGTCGACCATAAAATTATTTTTAAAACTTTACTGCCTAATTCCTGAGCAACAGCTGTAGCCAGATAACAAAGACACAAGATCACGTTCAGTGGAGGTAACTCTTTCGACAGCAGGACTCAAATAGGAGATTATGATTGAGAATGGGTTCTCAATGATGCCCAGAGTATCTTAATGAAGAGAACAAACTTTCCCTTAGAATTTGGTACCAGGTTAGTCAGAGGGTTAACGAAAATGGTCAGGATGATAAACACTCAGATTTTAAGTCTTCCCTTATTGGGCCATTTTGGAGGGGGGGAAATACAGGAATGATCGCAAAACAAATCTGAAATTGTACAGTCCAAAAATAAGTTTAAAATGAAGAGATTCCAGATGTTTCACAACCTATAGTACTAAATACTATTAAATTACTGAAGAGTCCTCCACAGGCAAGCATGATACATGCTATACATTCATCATTATTTTTGATATGCAGTAAAATGTTAATTTAAGCCTACTGGTTTTTAATCAGAATTGTACTGCTGTTTTGGGAGAAAAAAGATGGGCTTCTGTGAGTCCCTCTGTGGCCTATTTCATTCTCTATTTTCTACAATCTCAGAAATGATTCTGCTTTATAATATTCATGCTTTTTTATGTTTTTGAGGATAAATATATAAAAAACTTCTTATTTATTGACAAAAACCCTCTATATAGATGTTAAGAGTTATTTCCTATTTTAATAGCAGTGCTCATGATTCCTAAACTTTATGATATTGAATTGCTAAAATATTATTATTGTGATTATACTCAGAAATAAAATAGGTCTATAATTTTCGATTTTCATTAAAGATAAAAGACAAAATAGGAAAGCTTTCCATTTTTTTACTTTGCTCAAACACAGTGAATATGATATAAATTATGTTTCATCACTTTTAGTAGAAATAACTCTTAAATTGCTTTTGCCAGCCAGAAAATTCCTACATTTATGTATTTCTGACTACCTTATAAATATATCAATTGATGTTGCTAGTAAGAGTTACCAGTTCTTAGGGCCAGAGCTTGTGGGCCTGGTCCTTGCCCTGCATGCAACCAACCCAGGTTCAGTCCCTGACATCCTATATGGTTCTCCAAGTCCTGCCAGGAGTGATCCCTGAGTGCAGAGCCAGGAGTAAGCCCTGAGCACTGCTGAGTGTGCTAGCTCTCCACCGAAAGAGTAATGTTTTTGTAATTTTAGTTTGGATAATATATTTTATAGAAAATATTCCATATCATATATTTTAATATTTGAAGCAGAGCATTGTATTTAGTGATTAAGAAGCTCAAAAAAACCCACAAAATTTTATTTATTTATATTAGATTAAAATTAATCCATTTATCTAACATAAACTAATCTTTCAGTATTATGATTGATAAAGTCAATATATTAAACATTTTTGGTGTTGCCACACTAGTCTGTACCAAAGTTCGTAATGTTACTATAACCAATTTACAGTTAAGACATTTAGACTAGAATCTCATAGTCAAAAATAAAATTTAATGTACTTAAAATCGTGCTTTTTTCAAGACTGCTTATTAATAATACATATATATATAAATAATATATAGACACTTTCTTTTCTTTTAATTATTTTTTCTTTTGGGTCCCACCCGGAAGTGCACAGGGTTACTCCTGGCTCTGCACTCAGGAATTGCTCTTGGCAGTGCTCAGGGGACCATATGGGATGCTGGGAATCTAACCGGGGTCGGCCACCTGCAAAGCAAATGCCCCATCCACTGTGCTATCACTCCAGCCCCAATATATAGACACTTTCATGTGTCTATATAAGATGCACTTTTAAAATTCAATTTTGTAAAGTTATAGGTATGTTGATCTGGAGGAATATATATCTCAGTGCCAAGAACCATGTCTAGAGCTTAGGCATAAAGAATAAAAGACAAACAAAAATATCTTGAAAGTTTTAAGAAGGATAAATACACTGATTTTTACTATAAAGTAAAAAACTAACAGTTTCCAACTAGTATTTTTATATTTAACACTCGTGATATAAATCACAATGAGTTCTACACTTCCATGTGTCTATGTAACATGTATTTTTTAATTTAAGTTTTTGAAGTTATACATATGTTGATGTCAAGGAATATATATCAGTGTTAAGAACCATGTCTAGAGTTTAAGCATGTAGAATAAAAGTCAAATGAATAAATGAAGAGTATATGGAAAGCATAAGGACACAAACATGAATTTGCTATTTCACTCTGCCCTCGTTATGTGTAAAGATCGTTGATCAAATAGTTCTTTCTCTCAAATATTTTACTATCCTAATACTGCACAACATTTTAAACTCTACCACACTGATAAACCAGGAGTAGCAGGTCAGATAGATGGGATGTAATGTAGAAGGCAACCAGTATCAATTAACAAAATATAAGCACAAAAGACTTACCCGGTAACATCTTAGTACTCTCTTATATGAGGCATTAATGGCTTTATGGTGAGACACAACAGTCTTCACTAACTTTCTTCTCAGGAAACATTTTTTATCATTCCTTTAGCAAATTATAAGAGGCAATATTTAAAAAATTATTGAGGGCCTATTGTGGAGGCAGTTTTAAGAGGAAGTTGAGAAAATTGGAGATAAAGGTGGTGGGAAGATACAATACGTAAATCTAAGTATTTTCAGGAACAAGTTACCATATCAGTGCCTGTTATTACTCTGTCCAACCGATGAGATGTATTTCCTACCTTTTTTCAGTAGTTTTGAAATCCTGCAAAGTTCTGAGATTTTTATATGTAGGAAAAACAACCAAATGTTCTTTCCTTTTAGATCTATCAGATTCTATCAGTTCCACCTCTGGCAAATCTTTCTTGAGATTCCCATTGTCTTTATTTTGTCATTTTTGCATTCCCAAATACTGGAGAAGCTCCAATTTGATTCATTCCATAATTCTCAGTTAACTCTGTACATGCAGTCTCTATGAATTTTTTAGAAAACAAACTAAAGATATTTTTTTTCTATGGCCCTTTGCCAACACTGGGATAGTTAGGGCTAGAGAGATAGTACAATGGGTAAGGCTTGCATGCAGTTGACTCATGGTTAATTCCCAGCATCCCATATGCCCCCCCCCCCCCCGGGGCCATGATTGCAGCAAAGAGTAAACCCTGAGCACCACTGTATGTGGCCCCAAACACATTTTTAAAAAGAGGGGAGAAAAGGTTAGGGTAGGAGAATTCCTATCACTGACCAATAAAGCCCTTTTTAATCTAGATCACATCCAATTTTCCAACCTCATCTCCAGCTTTCTCCCCGCCAAAAACCGCTGTAAATGTCCTTATCCCAAAATCTCAGTTTTCTGGGTACTGCAAATCTTTTCATACCTGCCTGCTTTGGAAAGTTCTCGTGGCTCAATTTCTCTTGGCAAACTTGTCATAAAATTCTGAGTTCAACTCATACTTTCTTCATGGCATTGATTGAGGGGAGAGCAAGATTTATACTTTCTCCTTTTTGAATTGTAACTCATTATCCAGTGAGAAATTGAGATAAGTCAAGCTTCATATGCAATCAACTGTAACACAAGGGGCTGCAACTTTTAATACAGAAGCTATGGCACTAGATTCCCCCCTGTCACGCGAAGTTAAAACATTCTCTCTCTCTCTCTCTCTCTCTCTCTCTCACACACACACACACACACACACACACACCACACATACACATTCACGTATACATATTTTTCTAGTCACTGAGTTTGCTTGGGTAACCAAGAATATTCAACTCAAACAATAGAAATTCATTTCTCACAGTTCCAGAGACCGAGAAGTCCAAGGTGAAAGTACTAGAAATACAAGTTTCATTCTAAGTCTTCTTCCTTTGGCTTATAGGCAGGCTCTGTGCACTCACATGACTTATTTGAGCAGGTGGTTACTGGGTGAGAACGGGCGAGAAAGAATGAAAGATGAAGAGGAACAGACAGATCTCTAGCTGGGACTCTCAGATCAAGGCATTAATCCCTCATGAGTCACCCATCTGTCCCTAGTTTATCCCTATAACTTCCCAAAGTCACCCTCTCACATTTTAATATTAGGGTCTAAACACTACAATCACATTAAGGGCCAGGATTCACCATCTGATGTGTGCGTGCGTGTGTGTGCGTGTGTGTGTGTGTGTATGTGTGTGTACACCATTGATAAAACCCAGAGGCTTATCATATCAAACATATGTACTATCACTAAGTTACACCTCTGCCACCTTTTGAAGTTTAAACACAGGCATCCAGTCCATATTAGGCGCTAATACACACACACACAAACACACACACACACACACACACACATAAATAGCATCTAAAACCTTTCGTGGTTTGAGCTTTGTGAATCAAGCATCTTGTGTTGGAATAATTTTTATTTCCAATTATGTCATAAAAGATGGACAAGATAGCCATCCTTCTTTGGTGTCCTATGTTTTCTTCCATCCATTTATTACTATTGACTAACCCTGTTACACTAGCAGTAATGCTGATGGGTCATTCAAAGCAAAGAACATTTCTGATTTCTAATCATCAGTCTCCTGCCCCCGCGCGTGACTGTCCTCGCCGCCAGGGCCCCTTGGAGGGGAGCGGGTTGAGCTTTCCTCCCCGCCCTGACAAGGGCCCCGGCAGCCAAAGACCTCCAGGACCAGCCACCACCATGCTGAGACCACTCTGCGCACACAAGAAGGTACTGGCAGAGGGACAACATCACGCGGGTTCTGGGGCCGAGATCTCCAAGCCTACTTGGATTTGGGCCGAGCATCCTCCACCCAGATCCTCCAAATTCCAGTAGGCGGGGGTCACAGCCACCAACTGTCCCCCTGGCACCGTGTAATTGCATCAATGGCCAAGACTCAGAGACTATAAAAACCAGCTCCCGGAAGAGATCAGTGCAGTCTCCTGCCCCCGCGCCTGGCTGCCCTCGCTGGGGCCCCTTGGAGGGGAGCAGGTTGAGCTTTCCTCCCCGCCCCGACCAGGGCTCCGGCAGCTTCATGAAGACCTTCAGGACCAGCCACCACCATGCTGAGACCACTCTCTGCACACATGAAGGTACTGGCAGAGGGACAAAGCCACGTGGGTTCCAGGGCCGAGATCTCCAAGCCTACTCGGATTGGGGTCGAGCATCCTCCACCCAGATCCTCCGAATTCCAGTAGGCGGGGGTCACACTCACCAACTGGCCCCCTGGCACCGTGTAATCCCATCAGCAGCCAAGACTCAGAGACTATAAAAACCAGCTCCCGGTTAATAAGATGACATCCTATTATGGCATCTTATTATCTCATTCCTACTTTGGACAAACTGGCAGGCTACCGAATGTAGCCTGCCCACATGGCAGAGTCTGGCAAACTCCCCGTGGCGTACCCAATATGCCAAATACCAGTAACAATGATGGGTCTCATTCTCCTAAAGTGCCTTGAATATAATCTCAGGGCTAGGATGAAGGAGACGTTACTGGGGCCTGCTCGAGGCAATCGACGATTAACAGGATGATTTGTGATATTTTTGTGAATCACCAGCATAGTCTTCACTACTGCTTCTTGCTCACAACTACTAGCATATTTGTTGAACTATTTCAAAGGGTACTTGCAGTAGCTCTTTTTACCCTGAAAAGAGACAGACAGAGAGAGAAAGAGAGAGAGAGAGAGAGAAGCCAAATATTTGCAAAATTTCCTCATGCTGGTGTATAAGTGGTCCATCTGAGGTAGAGCAAATCATCTTCCTGTTCATTATATAAATTCACAGTACTCTTAGCTTCTTAAAGCACAAGGCATCAAAAAATTCTTACATGAGACAAAACAGATTGTTACACAGATTCTATGGAGATCATATTTTTATTAATATTTTAATAGGAGTTTTGCATTCCCCGAAGCACGAAGATCATTTCTATTTGGTTGATTTTCAAAAGAAAAAAGGGAAATTTTAAGGCCTATACCAGCAAAGAAGTGACAAGATGGAATGGAAATTGGTGAAAACCGGTATGAACAGAAATGCAGCCCTTTGAACTAAGCAGAGGAACAAATCCTATAGCACCGCAACATAAAAAGAAAAATCCATCATTGACAAAAGAGACTGTCTGAGGACACTGGTCTCCTTTGAAAGTCTGGCCTAGCGGTTCAGAATAACAATGATGGCCATTGCAATGACTACAATTTGTGCATTATAAATGACATGTTTTTAATGAGTTCCTACATTGATATATCTCTTTGTGAGAAAGCTCTTATTTCTCCCCAAGTCATTTTTCATGTTCTTCTCCCTGAACATCACTTGCTTTTTCTAGCACAACAACAACACCCATATTAATGTTACAAAATAGATCTGAGTGGGGAAAAATGTATAACATAGCTGTAATAGCTCTGCCCTTGTCAACTGAACCGCAGTTGACCTTGGAGGGTAGGTTATATATGTTATATCCCTAAGGATGCTCATTCAAGCTGAAAAATGTCTTCTAGGAATTGATACTGTATTGAGAGAAACAGAAACAATGACAGGTGCTTGTTCTATCCATATGAACACTGCATAATCCATGGCTAAAACAGGATCATTAGGCTCCCAGGTCAGCCATGAACTGTCGACTGACTTTTCCCTAACCACAAACCAATCACACAGCTCAGCAAAAGTAAACCATCTTTCCTTGCCCAAAGCTTGCAAGTAGAAGTCACTGTAACTTACCCTTTAGCAAACCAACCACTTAAATCGCCAAATGGGTATTCGTTTTTTCAGAGTTAAAAATTGGGAGGTTTACATGATCACTCTGTTAGGGAGACATTATTCAGATCACTTCAAGTTGAAATTTGAAGTAGGGAGGAGCAAGTATGACACAAACTTGATGTGCTAGAGTACCAAGGCCATGAGAGCTGAGTGGGGGAAGGGGGGATGAGTGACAGAGGTAAGGACAGCAGAACTAAGAACCCTTGGACTTGAGAGCTCCCAGAAGAGAGTTTGAAATAATCCATCAAATTACTTTCAGCATGATAGAAAGACATAGTTATACTTTTTAACTGTGGAGCAATAGACAATATATTCAAAACTCACTGTGGCTACCATTTTTAAAAAGTCAGACTATTAAAGGCTAAAAGTCAAAAACAGGAATACTACTTGTTGTAAGGCCAGGTGGCTTCAAGCATTGGGCAGAGATGGACGTGGTGACAGTTGTTGGATTGTGATTTGGTTGTGAATGGAAGAAAAGAAAAAGCAGAGGCCAGAGAGAGAGAGAGAGAGAGAGAGAGAGAGAGAGAGAGAGAGAGAGAGAACAAGCAGCAGGTAGGGTGTTTGCTAAACAAACAGCCAACCGGGTTCAATCCCTGGCATCACATCTGGTCCTCAATACCTCCAGGAATGACTTCCTAAGCACAAAGCTTAAAGCAAACCCTGAGCATAGGTGTATGCACCCCTCTCATACCCACCCCCCCAAAAAAATGGAAAGTAGATATGGGGAAATCAGAAAAATACAGAAATCGTTAATTCTTATGTTATCATTCAAATATTGAAAATATGAGATCACGCTGAAGAATCAAAATTCAAAGATAATTTCAGTTCAAAATAATTCAGAACCTGTGAGAACACCAAAAAATTGCTATGGACTCGAAAGCGAAAACAAACACATATGCGACCACAAGAAGGTGTCTATCAGCCCCAAATTAAATTGTATCCTCTAAGCATCCATGTTTTCTCTGGTAATTAATCTAAATATATTATAGTAAGGGCATAATTATGATTGTGATTATACAATTATCATACTTAATGATGATAAACATGATCTTTATTGATTCAGAGTGAGCATGGTCATTATATTAATTATAATTCTTTATTGTTATCATGATATTTATTGATTTAGAATCAGTGTGGTCTCATAGTATATAAGAAATAATTAAGAGCCTTAAGAGAAGTTCAGTAAGCTCCATTCAAGCTATCAGGGAAGACATGTCATTGAAGAATCCACCATTTTTTCTTACAATATTCCAATCTCCCCATTTTTAAAATTGAGATAATAAAACCTGTCTAAATAGCTCAGAAGGTTGTTATATGTCACGATATATCTTGCTATTTCTGTTTAACTATTATACATTAACATGCAGTAATTGTGGAAATTTCTATATTTTATATTCTTTCATAAATCTCAATCAGTATACGTTTCATTATTAGTTATAACTTGACTTTATTTAAGAAAACTTTTCAGGAAGAAAGATGAAGGTCTGAGTCTCATGCATTTCTACGTCAGCTATCCTTTCCCATTTACATTTTAATTCTGTAGTTGAGTGTCAAGATTATACATCTTTTGTGCCATCACATTTCAAATTTCTCAGGGCAGAAATTTTATAAATTAAAATATAATTATGTTTGTTTATAAAGAGCTTGACATAGTAAATTATAATCATTTCAATATCAGGAAAAAAATTAAAGGAAATTCAAACCACTAACATTGCATCTCCAGAGGTAAGTTCTGTATGCAAACAGAAGTAATGCTCTCACCTCAGTTTAAATCTATTATAAAAATATTTTTTTGCTTTTTCATAAAAATGACTTATTCTTCTACAAAAGGAGAGTATATATAAATTTCAATTTAGAAAGACCTCTCCTTTCAGCTTTGATGAGGTAATAAATAGACAAATAAATAAACAAGAAGATTTGGACAAATGAAGCAAGATTTAAAAGTAGGGGTCTAGAGTGATAGCGTAGCAGGTAGGGCATTCGCCTTGCACGTGGCCAACTGGTTTTGATTCCCAGCATCCCATATGGTTCCCTAAACACCGCCAAGAGTAATTTCTGAGTGCAGAGCCAGGAGTCACCCCTGTGCATGGCTGGGGTCTGACCCAAAAAAGGAAAAAAAAGATTTAAAAGTGCTGGGCATAAGACGAAGCATTCAGTTATTCCTCATAGAAAGGAAGCAAATAAAGTAAGTTTATCTGCCCAACTCAATGTCTCATTATTGGAAAGTGAGACAATCTGAGTCTGATGATCCAGGGAAACCAGTACGGCTAGATTTCATATGAATGAATAGCTGACAGGCAAGAATCACAAGGAAAGAGAAATCCAGAAAGACTGAAGGGTCTCCCTGGAACAGAAAGTTGAGTGTTGATCAACTTCTATGTGTGAGGAGACTACCCAATGCCAAGGAGATCATTTGAAATGATGAGAAGGAGCAATTCAGATGGCCAAGGAAAACAGGGAATCATCTCTAATGATAGCTAGATGCCAAACCTCATAATTCAATAGAGACTATTAAGAGACACTTAACAGATATATGGAAGTATTTTGCGTTGGTTATGGAAATAACTAGTCCTACTCTAAGAAGTATCTCAGATTCACCAGTAGAGCATAAAATATAAAACCTAAAGGATCAAATTAATTCTTAGATATTAACTGTGCTTCATAATGAAGGTTGGGGGTTTCTAGAAAGGCATACCCCAAAACTCAACATTTAACAAGATAAAATTCACAATGTGTGGCATCTAATCCAAGATTATCAGTAATGCTAATAAAGCCAGGGTAATAAATGGGAAAGTTTAGTCCATATTAAGGAAACGCAAACAACTCAGAATTGGCTCTGATGTTAGAATTAGGCAGGGCCATTGGAACAGTTACTTCCAATGTTACAAAGTTGTTCTGATTGGGTTTCAGTAATACATCCATCCCTTCACCAGAGTACATTTCCCACCACCAATAACCCATTTCCAATCCTGCCTCTCTGCCCCCAGTCTTCCTTCATAGTGAATCTCTCTCTCTCTCTCTCTTCTCTCTCTCTCTCTCTCTCTCTCTCTCTCTCTCTCTCTCTCTCTCTCCTTTTGACATTATGGTTTGCACTGTAGGTACTGAAAGATTATCATGATCGTCCCTTTACCTACTTTTATCACAAAGTTCTTGTCCACAGTGATCACCTGGCTGGCTACTAAATGTGATCTGCCCACACGGCAGAGTCTGGCAAACTCCCCATGGCGTACCCAATATGCCAAATACCAGAACAATGATGAGTCTCATTCTCCTAACCCTGAAAGAGCCTTGAATGTGGAACTTTTTAGAATCTCAGGGCTAGGACGAAGGAGACATTACTGGGGCCTGCTCAACACAATTGACGAACAACTGGATGATCGTGATAGTGATTGTCCCTTTACCTACTTTTATCACAAAGTTCCTGTCCACAGTGATCATTTCCAACTATTATTGCTGTAATAGCCCTTCTCTATCCTAACTGTCCTCTGCCCCCACCACTTGTGGCAAGCTTCCAACTGTGGGCCAGTCCCTCTGGCCCTTGCTTCTGCTGACTTTGGGTATTATTCTTACACTGTGTGATTTTATATTGCACAAATGAGTAGAATCATTTTATGCCTGACCCTCTCTCTCTGACTCATTTCACTCAGCATGATAGTCTTCATGTCCATCCATTTATAAGCAAATTTTATGACTTCATTTCCCCTGGTGACTGCATAGTATTTCATTGTGTAGATATACCATTTTTTGTTATCCAGTCATATGGAGCAGTTATTTTACCTGTATTCCCTAGATGCCAAAGGTTGAATGGAGAGATCAAAGGTATAAAATCAAATCCACATGTATATCTTGAAACTTTCAAAATTCATAAGAGAATAACTGAAGTTTTAAATGGCAAAAGATCTTTATATATACTCCAGCAAGAATATACACGATA
Organism: Sorex fumeus; assembly: GCF_029834395.1. Taxonomy (NCBI): domain Eukaryota; kingdom Metazoa; phylum Chordata; class Mammalia; order Eulipotyphla; family Soricidae; genus Sorex; species Sorex fumeus. Next base: position 1,031,149 of record NW_026606181.1, on the reverse strand, counting down.
GCAAATAATTGCATGCAAAGATACTCAACATCATTAGTAATAGACAGCTTGTAACTATGACTTGTTACTATCACCTATTGAAATATAAAAAATTAAAAACCTTCACATAACAAGTGTCAGCAAGTAGGTAGAGAAATTGTGCCTAATTACTGCCTCACTACGGTGACATAAAATGATAGACTCACTTTAGAAGAAGTTTGGCACTATATTATTAGAACCTTAAGTGTATGTGCCTCATATAGCTCAGTAGGTTTATTCTGAAGTTTCCCAAGACAAAATGAAACATAAAAATGTGTAGACAGTGATATATATATATATTTATAATATCAATGTTCTAATTGCCCAAGCCAGAAACTATACAAATTTTTATCATTACAGCATCATACAAAATAGGTTCATTGTCCTCTATTTTGTCTAGAACCTTAATTTTCATTTAACTTATTTTAATTCTTTAATTTGAAGTTTATCCTAAGTGAGAGTAACTATGAATACCATTTTTATATTTTTATTAACTCAACTGTCTGGAAAATAAGTCAATAATCTAAGAAGACATTTGTATACCTTTATATACTAAGAAAATTTACCTTTAAATTATAAATATGTTTGCATATATTATATGCAACAGTTCATATAAAAGAGTTCAGGAGTTCATTTTCTTAAAGAAATTTTTTATTTTTGATTGATATCTTGCATGCTTTAGGTTTTTGACTCAATGTTGAAATTATTCTCGATGTGAAAAGATTTCATACTGAGACTCCCTGGTGAACAAAATAATGAAGGTTGTTTAGTTGATATATTTATTTTTTTCAAAGTTTACCACTATGCTGATCCTCAAGTATTAAATCTCAGCATGAAGATGTTTCCAAGTTACATTTATACACCATAGTCATCCATAACACTTCAGGGATTGTATATTATAGTGTCAAGTTTATCTTCTCTTAGCCATTGTAGCTTTTTCATATCGCTGAACCCAAATATCATGACTGCTGCCTAAAAATATTTTTTAATATTTTATTAACAAGGTTATGTTCAACATGATTATAAGTGAAGACTTTTTTATTATAAAATTATTATTATTACCATTATTACCTCATTTTGCTATTAATAGTTGAAGGCATATATGAACTCTTACATAGTTCATGGAATTTTCCAAACATAGCTTTTACTGATTTGTAAATTCAAAAAATAAAAATAGAAAAATGTTTCTTTTTATTGTATTTTGGGGTCACACCTGACAGTGCTGAGGACTTTTTCTGGGCTCTGCAGTCAGAGATTACTCCTAGAGGGATCAGATGGCAATATGAGGTGTCAGAATTAAACCCAGGTCAACTGCGTGCAAGGAAAACACTTTATCTGCTATACTATCTCTCTGGCCCTCTTTCTATTTTTATCAAGCTATTATCAAACTGGCTTAAATGTTGAGTTTTGTCATAACAGTTATAGTAAAGTAAGTAAAGTAAAGGCCCTCCCGTTGATCATCAATTTGCTCGAGCGGGCCCAGTAACGTCTCCATTGGAGACTTTGTTGTTACTGTGTCTGGCATATCGAATACTCTCGGTAGCTTGCTGGGCTCTCCGAGAGGGGCGGAGGATCGAACTTGGGTCGGCCATGTTGGCCGCTTGTAAGGCAAACGCCCTACCCACTGTGCTATCGCTCCGGGTTAACAGTTATAAGCATTAAAAATTATTCACAACCCCCTATTTAGTGAGGAAGCAATAGCGTTATTGCCTATCAAAATTTGTAGAAACAATTTATAAGCACCAACCATATGAAAATTCCTTAGACTGTTAGCCTAATTCTTAGGCTAATGTTCAAAATAGTTTACTATCATAATCCATTTGGTTTCTGATTAGAAACACAAATTCACAAGTTTTTAGAAGATACTATTTTTACTTTATTAAAATTGTAATACGTATCAGGAATGATAACTAATTATGTCATCTAATTTTGGGGAGAATGGGAGAAGCTATACAGATAATGGTATGATTAGAGTGTGTTAGAAAGATGATGCAGTGTTGATCATCTTAGGGACCTTTATTGTTTGCTTTGTTTTTTTCTGTGAGGATTATATTTCGTATTTGTACATGGATTCTAACCAGAAACTCCTGTTTCAGTTTCTACTAAAAATATGATGGTTCACATGCATGAGTTAAGAATATGTAAAATTTGTAATATTTAGAATTATTTTAAATATAAAGAAACACTAGGAACTTATTAGCTTATTAATAGTGTGGATTGTGATCGCTCTTTTTTTTTAAAAAATGATATCTGTCCTTTATTCAGACCCTTTTGTTAAATATCAAATTCTTAGTATTTTTAACCATTAAAGTAAGTTGGATTGCTTGATGTCAGTATTCCTGAAGTACAAGCTGGAACCCCAAATATAACCAGTAGTAGAAAAACATTCAAGGGCTCAAGGTAGGCAGGGAGAGGGGTTTACTTTACTGCATAAGACATCTAACATCCAAAAGTACTGAAATTTACCTTAAATTTACTTATTGTACTGGTTAACAAACCATGGTATGTGTGACACTGGAGGGAAAAATGATATCACAGGAGATACTTTGTTGGGAAAGGAGATATTTTGTGTGGATGCTGGAAACATCTGTGTTCCAGAAGTAAAAGGCTGGAGCAAGAAATATCTGGACAGTTTCATGAAAGAAGAAAATAGGTTTAATCATTGACTTTGTCAGTGAATGTTTGTTACATACAAGTAATGGATTTCAAAGTAAGTGAGGAAAAACATAATTTCAGAAGCCAAGAACCAATATGTTCTGAAAGTTCAGGACAGCAAATAATAAACAGTGTCTTGTACCAGAGTATGTGTTAGAACTATCTCAGCATTTTTAAGAAATCTACTACGAAAACGTTTTCACATATTTAGCCATAATAAAAGTGAAAGACTTTTGAAAATATTCCCATCACTCACAATAGACAAACACAAATTATAACTGTTTCTATAGGTTATATCACTGTCACTGTCACTGTCCTCCCGTTGATCATCGATTTGCTCGAGCGGGCCCAGTAACGTCTCCATTGGAGACTTTGTTGTTACTGTGTTTGGCATATCGAATACGTCATGGGGAGCTTGCCAGGCTTTGCCGTGCGGGCGAGATACTATATAAAAAAGCTTAAAATAACATTTAAATTTAAATATTGTTTGTTCATTGCTAATAAAAGAATACGTTCTACAATTTCTAGGGAAATTACTATGTGGTATAAGGCCTATTTGACACTGTGTCAAAAATATAATCTTCCACACTATTTAACATAGCTCTTCTACTTCTAGTAATTTTTCCTACAAACATACACATGAATGTACAAAGTGACCTATTGGTTTAATAATCACACTTAGTGAGCACCAACCACACATCAGCTGCCTTACTCAGCACTGAGCTAAGAGCAACAAATGATTATTTTGTGACCTTCTGTTGGCTGAGGATACAGGCCCTAAAGAAAGTAAACGTATGTTATGTCAAATAGTGGCATGATGAAACATAAAACAGAGTAAAAATAGTAAGAGATAGTGAGAGAAAATTATACTTTACATAAGATAGGCAAAGAAGTGGCATTTAAACAAGGAAATCTATGGGAATGGCATTCTAAATACGTCTCATCACAGCATTGTCTGTAAAAACTTGACAGCGACTTATTAAATAGAAATCAGGCTTTATGCATTATATATATATAAAGTGAAGAAAATAATATGGTAGCCATGGAATAACACGGGATAGTTGGAGATACAGACGTTTTTAAACTTTCTCCCTTTGTTTTCTCTTCAAGTTTAGACCACAAGTATTTACTCTTTCCGATCACTGTCACTGTCACTGTCACTGTCCTCCCATTGCTCATCGATTTGCTTGAGCGGGCCCAGTAACATTGTGAGACTTGTTACTGTGTTTGGCATATCGAATATGTCACAAGTAGCTTGCCAGGCTTTGCCATGCGGGCGAGATACTATCAGTAGCTTGCTGGGCTCTCCGAGAGGGGTGGAGGAATCGAACTCAGGTTGGCCGTGTTGGCTGTGTGCAAGGCAAATGCCCTACCCGCTGTGCTATCACTCCAGCCCACTCTTTCAGATATAAAACATATAAAACAGATATGAAGAGATTTATATGTATTTATATTTATTTATACCAATTCTACTTAAAATATTTCTGGAAGTTCTGAAGTCCCAAGTGATAAAATTCTGAAGCTTAATTACAAGAATAATCAATATTAAAATACATGTACCAAGAATATTTCTGAACTTTCTGGCAAAGATGGGGGAAGAATCTTATCTTTGGAAAGAGCAATTCCAGTAACACAATTTTCTAAGTCACAAAACAAGACTAGTTCTCACAGATTCATTTATAGTATCTTGCCTATGTTTTAAGAATTTGTAATTATTTTCTCACATGAAAAAATTATACCCCTTCCCCATTTAAATTTATGAACAATTATCACAAAGCAAAAGACTAAAATAGAACACAAACCAAACTTCAAGACAAAACACTATCACAAATATCAAGCTAGAACAAACACACCAGTACTGAACTCAGGAAAACCAAGGTTTTAAAAAACTCTCTCTATACAATTGATTTTTGGGGGGTGTAGGAATAAAATTTCATCAAGAAACTATATACTTGTCATATACAAAGAAGCTACTAGACTTCAGGCAACTATAATGTCAAGGTAAGATTCCAATAAAGCTTGGTCATGTTGACTTATTGCCACATGCAACACATTGCAACAGCTCTAATTCACTATCTCCACTTGACATCTTCAACCAGTTTGTAGTTGGGATCATGTTGGTATGTGGACAGCATATGAGTTGAGACCCATGCAGAGAGAAGTGCCAGAGGCTGTGGAATGGACCATGATAACTATGATGATGATGGCTACACACCAAACATCCTGGACATCCATTCTCCATCATGCTTAACAGTATCTGGCCATATTCTTGCCCTATTAACAATAATTCCACCTTGAAAGCAGGTAAACTATTTTCTTTAGCAAATTCTCTGGGATATTCTTCTTTTTACTTAATTTCAGGACAGAGATAATGACCTGTAAGATTTACAGAAAAGGCAGATGTTAGGTAGTAAATAATGGTGGTGTTTGGGAATAGTACTATCCATTAAGCTACTTCTTTGTAGAACTTGGGTTATATGAAGTTTGGGCTCTGCAGATAAGCAAGGTTTGCAGACAAGTTCAAATGTTCTGCCTTAGCACTATTATGCTCCTGTTACAAGTATGTTTACCTTTTCTGACATGTAAAGAATATTCCTAGTTCCTTTTCAAATCAATGAGACACACAATAGCAACCTTTCTTGTGGCATTCCTTGTCATAGACAGGTGTGATTTGTATCTGCTTAACTTCTTAGAACATTTCCATCTTCCTTCAGTCACCTCAAGTCCCACTAAAATAAAACAGCAACATCATTGTGGAGTATTTTAAAAATAACCTCCTTTCCGTCTATCTTTCAAGAACTCCAAGTTGTATGATATAATTTTCTATAAAAAGGTAATCACAGTGCATAGAAAAGTGAGTGATACATTTTAGTACAGAATTAAACCCAAATCCTTTTCTGATTTTGCCCAAATGACTTTTCTAGCTTCATGCCCTACTGAGGCCATGAGTTGCCCACCACGAGCGGCTCCCTGGCATGGCCATGGCCCCAGATGTACACGGACCTAATTCAGAACCCAGCAGCTTGTGGCAGAAATGTGAATGGACTATGCATTAAACTACGGTGCCGTGGCCTCCCCCCGGGAGGGAAAGGGTGTCTATCTCTTTGTCTCTTCTGCAATCCCCCCCTCCACTGGCAGCATGGTGGCAACCGCCTCAGAGCTTATTGGACAGCCAGGTATGAGCCAGCAGTGATGGGGCAACTGCAGCCTCTTGGGATGGGGGATTGAACCAGCACGTCCTTCATGCCCTATCGAGGCCACAAGTTGCCCCCCACAAGCAGCTCTCCGGCATGACCATGGCCCCAGAGACACATAAACCAATCTCGTAATTATCTGGCTTTTGGCAGAAATCTCTCCAGACTTAATTAGTAAAATATCAGAAATCCAAAATCCTATGGTCTTCATAACCAGGAACAGAACACAAATTATTTGACAATGCCTTTTCAGCAGTTCTGATTGCTGGGGGGAAATTCCAAATAATAATGGTGCATCTTTTGTCACAATAATGAATGTAATCAAAGTAGAGAGAGGGTTAAGTAGAAATCATCTGCCTCACAGGCATCAGGAGCAGTGGGAAGGAGGGTATGTTGGGTTTCTTGGTGGTGGAAAATATGCATTGGTGAAGGGATGGGTGTTTGATCATTGTATGACCGAGACTTAAACCTGAAAGCTTTGTAAGTGTTCTCACGGTGATTCAATAAATAAATTTTTTAAAAATGATTTTTCTAATTTTCAAAAAAAATCAATGAGTAATAAATATGCAAGAGTTCTAACATACATTTTAAAGACACTATTTCATAATAAAACAAGATAAAAATTAATGTGATGTTCCTATCTTACTGTACTGTCACATAAATAAATAATAATATGGGATTTATACGTGATGACAGAAGTGAGGAAACAGAAAAAAAGACTAAGCCTGGGTATTGCCTTAAAACAAAGAGCTAAAAATTAACAAGGCTCTTCTAAAAGCATACACCTGCAATTCTGACCCTTTCGATGATGAAATCAACAGTTTGCTGAACATTTCACTTTCACTTTCCTTTCCAGCCTGTACGGTGCAGCTAGCAAATCTGAACAGGAAGGGCCAAAAGCAAGGTTATCCCCCTGGTTCTGTTTGTTGGCCCAGGAAACGACAACACAGAAACAGACCCACCTAGACGATAAGAGAATCCATTGCTTCTCCCGAGTCCTGCAAAGTATTTCAGGATTTTCAGGCTTATGCTGTACAGGGTCTTTTGATTTTCCTGCACAGATGTAGGTACACATGATGAATAACAATAATCCCCTTCAGTGAAACTGAAGTTGTAGCTTTTTTCATACTGCCTTCTGCACCAATTTGTTTCAAAAACAATTGGATTTTATGCCTTGAAACTCTAGAACATGGAGTAGAATCTTACTGATGGAGACTTCATCCCGGGTACAAACTCGGTGATCCTATAAAGCAATGTAAGGATACTTATCAATAAGAGATCAGAATAAGCTTGATGGATAACATTGGAATATATCTGTGTCAAGACCTAAGCTTGTTCTCCATTTCTGTCAAAGAATTTATAGAGGAGGTACAGAGAAGGACAGTGGAGAATAAAAAGGATGTGAAACTTTTTGTGACAAAAAAAAAATTGTGGCTGTCGGCAAGATAATCAACCAGTAACAAAAGGGTAGCCATGGATTAAAAACAATAGACGTGGTTGCTCTCAGCAACAATTAACTGGAAAGTGTCTGCAAGAAATACAATGAAAAATAATTGTGCTGTTGCCATGCATAACACAATAATTTCTGACTATAAACCCGTCAGCCTGCTTTTACTAAACAGAAAAAAAAAGAGGCATGTGCAGGAGAGAAAAATAGAGGGACCTATTTATAATAATTAATTTAAAATCGATGTATCAAACTGTGGAAGAAACCAGAATTTTTTACGCTGGACTCAATGGAACAGTGGAGTCTGGAGATGTGGGTTTTCGAACTAGGGATTTTAGCCGATTAGTTTATTGTCATCGGAAAAACGTTATTCTGTTCTTCTGACTTTGATACCTGGTGGGTGCCAGATAAAAATGTTTTAAGAGTAAAGAATACCATAAATTCCAGCTACTTTGCCTTTTACCATCTCAGAGGACAAGTCTGACTTTCTAAATAAGATTTACCTGCTCTGACTCTCCCACCCAAGGCCACGACTACTTCAAGATTTTTCTGAACTGAGGAGCAAATAAAAAGCGTTTGTAGAGCAAGATGAGCCTTCTGTGTTCCCCTAACACATTCTCCAGGCTTCTCACTTTCCCATCCATGAGGAGTTTTCATTGATTTATCATTGAGTGCTCCCCAGAGTACTATGAAAGCACGGAAAATGTGACCGTCTGTTTCAGCCGTGCCCTTGGTCGGGGAGCCGCTGACACCTTCATTGTCCAGCCTTCAACATGCTTTAGTGCATTTTATGTCTTAGAGACAGAAGTTATTTTAAAGTGATTGACTGAAGCAGAGCTTCTGGAATTAGAACAGGTGTGATTTGCACACACATCTGCTTGGTCATAAAATATTGGCAAATAAGTGGGATCTCCAGGTTCCCAGCTGCTTTCCGAAAGCTCCACACTGTATTAATACCCTTATAAGATAGCAAGAGCAAGGAATAAAATATTCCCTGGTTATTGACAGCAAAAAACGTATCATGTTTAGTTTATACTTCATCTTGCATTCCTAAATTTTCAATAAAGTGAAGTCATCTAGACTCATAGATTCAATTTTATTCATTTGTTTTGAAACACATTTTAAATATTGTCTTCTTACAGAAACTCTTTCCATTCTGTTTTCTTATGGAAGCAGAGAGAGAAGAGCCACAGACAGAAATATAAATATTTAACAAAATAAGCAATTTAAAGCGCACATAAATGTTCTCATTTGCTTCCCTCATTCTCTTAGGGACAAAAAATCTCCGAGAAATAAGTATAGTATTTCTTCTTAGAAGAGAAAAATGTCCCTAGAGAACTCACATATACATACACTTAAACCTCATTAGGTTATTCCACTGATACTTGTTTCTCTTCTCTCCTTTGTAAAGATATATTTTAATCAGCACTGGCCACTTTTTAGATTGGAGTTTCTGAGAATACATTATTAATATAGTCAGAGAGAAAGACCTTTACATTATAAAAGTATTACATTAACACATGCTCAACAAAAATAAATTTTAGCTCTGGGTCTGTAATTCCCCTTACACATTTATATGCAAATATTTTCTTAGAACAGAAAACAAACTACCAAAGAAAAAATTATCCTTTCACACCCAAATATAAGTTCTCCTGACTTTCTGGGCAAGGTCAGTATTTCCATTGTGATAGGTTGCTTATGGCAAGATTTCATATTCATTAGAAAACCATGCCTTGGGGTTTATTTTCATCCATTTGGCATCTCTAAGGGGAACTGACACTTAAGCCATTTGACTTAAAGTAGCTTAAGGCACAGAAAAATACCTAGCGAGTGCTAGATCCCAGAAATATTATTCTTACTATACTACATCCACCATCAATGTTTGTTCCCCAACTGTAAGCATATTCCCTGATGAGCATCAAGATCCTCTCCAAAATTGTAAGCTGTTTGGGTATCAAAAACCCTGAGTTTTGGAACACATATAAGTACAGTGCTTAAGAATGTTGGTCCATGCACAAACAAAAGTATCGACTGGTCGGCCTTCCCATTTCTTATCCCAAACAGCCTAATACTATTGCCCGAAAGCAGAAGAGGATTTCTGAGATTACTTGGAGAAAAGAAAGACAAAAAAGGCTGGAAAGAAACCAGTTTGTTGAAATGCCCAACTGTAGCCTCAAATGGTAAAAGAAGAACCTCTCAAGTTCCAGTCAATAACTAAGAATCTCTCCTACAGAAATTCCCCCAAAGATTCTAACGGAAATTTGACCAAAGTTGTGTAAGATTCACCATGCATGACATCATAAAGACACACTGCTGCAATACCAAGTCTAAAGCCGACTCTCTCTCTCTCTCTCTCTCTCTCTCTGCTCCACATTTTATTGAGAAAAAGAGACAATCATCTCCTTCTGCCCTGCTAGCATCATAGTAATCATGCACTCCTATTATTGAGACATGCCTCTTCATTCTTGCAACATAAGTGAACCAAACTTCTTTTTACCATCACCTCACTTTTCACAAGATTTTTGAATATATAAGCTCAAACTCTTAATGTGGGGCTAGAGTGATAGCACAGTGGTAGGGCGTTTGCCTTGCACGCAGCCAACATGGCCGACCCGAGTTCGATTCCTCCGCCCCTCTCGGAGAGCCCGGCAAGCTGCCGAGAGTATCTCGCCCGCACGGCAGAGCCTGGCAAGCTACCCGTGATGTATTCGATATGCCAAACACAGTAATAACAAAGTCTCCAACGGAGATGTTACTGGGCCCGCTCGAGCAAATCAATGAACAACGGGACAAATTATTTAATTTGCTCTATTAAATTACAGCAAGCTATTACTTTGCCTTATTTCCTTGGCTAACTCAATCCTTAGGCTCCTGTTATTTTTTTTTTCCAATTTTGCCTTTTGTGCCACACCTGCCCATGCTCACGGCTTGCTCCTGGCTCCTTGCTCAAGAACCCCTCCTGGCTGTGCTCCTGGGACCATGTGCAGTGTTGAGGATTAAACCTGGATTAGTGGCATGCAAATGAGTGCCTTAACCTCTCTCTTCCTCCACCCCTAATTTCCATGCATATGTTCTTCTATTATGTAAAAGCAAGTTCATTTACCTTAGAAAAACTAGATTCAGTCTATATTTTTAAATCAGATTCCTCTCCTTCCAGTTTTGCCTTATCCTTTCAGCTATACATTTGACATATTCCAAATATCTATAAATATTCTTTTTCTCCTTAAATTTTTATTAGTGAAACACCATGAGGTACAGTTGTAGACTTACAAATTTTTGTGCTTGGGTTTCAGTTATACAATGATCGAATACCCATCCCTCCACCAGTGCCCATTCTCCACCACCACTGATCCCAGTATCCCTCCCACCACCCATCCTCGACATCCCACCCTACCTCTGTGGCAGGGCATTTCCTTTTGCTATCTCTCTCCTTTTGAGTGCTGTGGTTTGCAAAAAAGACATTGAGTGGCAATCATGTTCGGTCTGTAGTCTACTCTCATACATTCATCGGATTGATTGCACTGCTGAAGATCTTTCCAAGAGTCCTGTTTTCTTCAGGGAAAATTACTTACTTGTAGTTAAAATGGTCTATAATCTAAGTATTTCTGACTTCCCTTAAGACTTACACCAGCCTACTTATTATTTCACTCTTTTGACATAAAAAGCTCACCATTCTAAGTTTTTGGTCACGTGATTCCTCTCATTTAAAATCTCTCTCCCTTCTTTTATGGCCAATTCCTGCCAAACCTTTAAAGAGAATTTATTCAACATAAACCAGAGAGTCTTTTCAGCCATTTCTGATTGACTTTATTAACCTTCACTTATGTACACTGTTTTGGTTACTTTGGTTATTTATATGTTATCATTAATTCATAAATTATCTCCATTTGTAGAATTTTCGTTTTAATTATATTGATTCTTCTTAGAGAAGAGGTAAAATTTCAGATAATATTTCCTCAGAATAAGCTTATAGGTTTTTGATTTTACTACAACAATATAAACAAATGAACCAAGAGGCGGGGAGTAAAGAATTAAGAAAAGGGTCAGTAAGTCAATTTATGTGAATCCTGATCAACAGTGTTTTGCCACTGTTGTTGGCAAAACAGTGTAAAAGCCAATAAAATACAGAAGTAATTCATGGGGGAAATATATAAAAATATGTATAGATATAGTTGTAGATAGCTGAACTACCAGTTTTAATATTGAAAATATTTTTAAATCTGCCTATGACTACTATATAGCCAGGCAATACAACATTTCTTGATATTATATTTAATAAGTGTATACACACACACACACACACACACATAGCACTGTAGCACTGTCCTCCCGTTGTTCATTGATTTGCTCGAGCAGGCCCAGTAACGTCTCCATTGTGAGATTTCCCGTCCATACTGTTTTCCAAAAGGGCTGAACCAGTCGGCATTCCCACCAGCAGAGAAGGAGAGTCCCTTTTTCCCCACACCCACATCAACACCAGTTGCTTTTGATCTTTTAGATGTGGGCCAGACTCTGTGGTGTGAGATGACATCTCAATGGTGTTTTGATCTGCAACTCCCTGATGATAGTGATATAGATAATTTTCTCATATGTCTTTTAGCCATTTAGATTTCTTCTTTGAGAAAGTTTCTGTTCATTTCATCACCCCATTTTTTGATGGGGTTGGATGTTTTTTCTTCTTGTGGAGTTCAACCAGTGCTTTGTGTATCCTTGATATCAAGCCCTTAACAGATGGGGATTGGGTGAATATCCTTTCCCATTCTGTAGACTGTCTTTGTATTCTGGTCACTGTATCTTTTGCAGTGCAGAAGCTTCTTAGTTTAAATTAGTCCCATTTGTTTATCTGTGTTTCCACTTGGTTGGTCAGTGGCATGCCATCGTTGAAGATACTGTTAGCCTCAATATCGTGGAGGGTTCTGCCAACCTTGTCTTCAACATACCTTATGGATTCTGGTCTGATGTTGAGGTCTTTAATCCATTTTGATCTAATTTTTGTGCATGGTGTTAAGTTGAGATCTAAGCCTATTTTTTTTTGCATGTGGTTGTCCAGTTATGCCAGCACCATTTGTTAAAGAGGCTTTCCTTGTTCCACTTCACATTTCTTGCTCCCTTATCAAAGATTACCTGATCAGACATTTGGGGTTGTGTGTAGGGATATTCCACCCAGTTCCATTGGTCTGTGGCTCTGCCTTTGTTCCAGTACCATGCTGTTTTAATTATTACCACTTTGTAGTAGAGTTTGAGGTTGAGGAGGGTGATACCTCCCATCGTCTTTTTCCCAAGAATTGCTTTAGCTATTCGCGGGGGCTTATTGTTCCAAATGAATTTTAGGAGTGCTTGATCCTCCTTATAGGGATCACATTGAATCTGTATAGTGCCTTGGGGAGTATTGCCATTTAGACAATGTTAATTCTTCCTATCCATGAGTAGGGGATATGTTTCCATTTCCTCAAGTCCTTTTTATTTAGTGAAATAGTGTTTTGTAGTTTTGTTTTGTTTTGTTTTGTTTTGTTTTGTTTTGTAGAGGTCCTTTACCTCTTTAGTTAAGCTGATTAAGAGGTATTTGATTTTCTGGGGCACAATTGTGAACAGGATTATTTTTTCATGTCTCTTTCCTCTGTCTCATTATTTTCGTATAAGAAGGCCATGGATCCTGGGGTATTGATTTTATAGCCTGCGACTTTACTGTAAAAGTCTATTGTTTCTAGGAGTTTCTGGGTAGAGGCTTTAGGATTCTCTATATATAGTATCATATCATCTACGAATAGTGAGAGCTTGATTTCTTTCTTTCCTATCTGGATGCCCTTTATATCTTTTTCTTGCCTTTGTTATTACAAGTACTTCCAGTACTATATTGAACAGAAGTGGCAAGAGTGGGCATCCTTGTCTCGTCCCTGATCTTAGAGGGAATACACTTAGTGTTTCTGCATTGAGGATAATGCTTGCCATAGGTTTGTCATAGATGGCTTTAACTAGATTAAGGAAAGTTTCTTCTAAGCCCATTTTGGTGAGAGTTTTCATCATAAACAGGTGTTGGATCTTGTCAAATGCTTTCTCTGCATCTATAGATATGATCATATGGTTTTTATCTTTACTTTTGTTGATATGAAGGATTATGTTGATTGATTTCCAAATGTTAAACCATCCTTGCATCCCTGGGATGAATCCCACTTGGTCGTGGTGTATGATCTTTTTTGATGAATTGTTGGATTCTATTTTCTAATATTTTTCTGAGGATCTTTGCACCCAGGTTCATCAGAGATATTGGCCTGTAATAATCTTTGTTTGTGGTGCCTTTATTTGCTTTTGGTATTAGGGAGATATGTGTCTCATAGAAACTGCTTGGGAGAGTTCCTATTTTTTCAATTTCCTGAAAAAGCTTGAGGAGAACTGGCAACATGTCTTCTTTAAATGTTTGCAAGAATTCGCTAGTGAATCCTTCTGGGCCTGGTCTTTTGTTTTGGGGAAGACTTTTGATTATGGTTTTGATTTTCTTAATATGAATGGGTCTGTACTTTCAATGCATGTATGCTGGCATCAGATGCGTCCATTGAGGACCTGATGGTGCAAGCACAGAAGATCAATTATGACATCATTGGTCTAATTGAGACGAAAAGGCGTCAAATACATCACTCCATTTTTGACACAGGGGAAGAACTGTTCCTCGGATCATGTGACAAAAGAGGTGTTGGTGGTGTTGGTGTCCTTGTCAACATGAACAGGGATGAATGGAGACATTACTGGCACCTGCTCGAGCAAATCAATGAGTAACAGGATGTCAAGTAATTTCAAGTGATGAATGGGTCTATTCAGGTATTCTAAGTCTTCTTGGCTCAGTTTGGAAGATTGTAGGAATCCAGGAATTTATCCGTTTCTTCTAAGTTCTCTTGTTTATGGCAGAAGAATCTCAAAGTAATCTCTGATGATGTTGAAGTCTCTGTCTACTATTGTATTGCTGGTAATGTCCTCCTTAATATCTGTTAGCAGTTGTTTTATGTATTTAGCTGGTCCCTCATTAGGTCCATATACATTTAAGACTGTGATTTCTTCCTACACATAGAAAGATTTTCTTTTCTATGTGTACATATCCCTTGAGAAGTAGAAAAATGGTCTTCACTGTCCCTTCTATTCTTTTTCAACCTGAAATATGTGTTGTTCTATACTAGTATGGCTACCCCACCTTTTTTGAGGGAGTTGTTTGCTTTCAGGATTGTTTTCCATCCTTTGTATTTCCTGTGTTTACTCTTTCTGTTCAGATGAGTTTCTTGTAGGCAGGAGAATGTTAGTTTCAATTTCTGGATCCATTTTGCCACTCTGTGTCTCTTGATTGGTGCATTTAGACCATTGACTTTGAGAGAGATTATTGTCATGGGGTTTTGTGCCATCTTTCTGTAAGGGTTTGTTGTGCTTATGGGTTTTTCTTTCTGAATTCCAGGAGCTCTTTTAGTCCTTCTTTTAGATTTGTTTTTGAGTCTATGAAGTTCCTGAGTTGTTGTTTATCTATAAAATGGTACATTGTTCCATTGAGTTTGAGTGAGAGTTTAGCTTGATAAAGTATTCTTGGTGAGGCGTTCATTTCATTGAGTTTTTTCACTATATTCCACCATTGTCTTTGGGCTTGGAGGGTTCCCTCTGATTGGTCTGCTGTAAATCTAAGGGGTGCTCCTTTCTATGTGATTTCCTTCTTTGACCTTGCCGCTTGCAGTATTGTGTCTCTATCCACAGCATCCATCATTCTGACTTTGCTATGCCTTGGAGTGTTTTATTAGGGTCTTTTTTAGCTGGCGCCCTTCTGGCTTCTTGGATCTGGGTTCCTACATTCTCTAACTCTGGGAACTTTTTAGCAATTATTTCTTAAACTGTGGCTCTTTCACTGGAGTTGCCTCCCTGTCCTTCTTGTACTCCGATGATTCTAATGTTGTTCCTCTTGGCATCATCTCCTAGGTCTCTGATTTGCCTTAAAACTATTTTGAGGTTTTTGGCATTGTTTGTTGTTGCCTGTACTAATTCTTTGCTCATCTTAATGCTCACTAATTCTGCTTCAGCTGTAGTCATTCTACTACTGAGAGCACCCAATGAGTTTTTAATTTCATCTACTGAATACTTTGTGACACTTCTCTTTATAGTTTTCTTATTTCTGCTCTCATTTCTTCCTGTATTTTCTCGACTATCCGTTCCACTGTTTCTTTCGTTTCTTCCTTTAATTTTCTGGATGTCTGCTCCATTGATTCTTTGAGTTTCCTTGAACACCCTCTGCATTTCATCTCGGAATTCTTTATTGGAGAGATCTTTACCTTGTGGGTAACCCCTGTCGAAGATTTGGGACTCTTTTCTTATCCCCTCCTCCTAGTGGAGATTTGCACTGTTTCCTCATGCTGTTGTGGTTGTATAGAGTTAAAACCTTCACGTTCACTAGCACTGTTCCCTCTTATTGTGGGAAAGGAGTCTGAATAAGGTTGGTCAATGGTGGTCACCCTTCTCCACGTCTAGAATGTGTCCTTCCTCTCAGACATTATTTTGTGGCCTATGATAGGCATCTAGTGAAGCGTTGGAGTAGGTGCTCTTTTATGTTGGCCTTGTACAGCTTCTTGGGTACACTATTCTTTTGTTGGAATGTGTGTAGTCCTGTGGATTATTGCCGTATTGTGCTTGAGACAGCCAGGACTTTTTCCAAAGAATTAGGTGATAAATATTGGGATGTGGGTTGAGATTTCTGGGACTGGGAAATGTAACTGTGGCTGCTGGCCTCACAGAAGGCCATGCCCACTTTTGAGGAGGCCATGCCTCCTACAGTGGAGGCCACACCCTCAGTCTGTCTGGATACTGTTCCACAGACCTGGGCCCAAGCTCCTTTGCAGAGGAAAGGTTGGGGCTGGGTGAGCACCTGTCACAGAACTCCATCAGTGCCCTCAGGGAGCTGTCCGGGTGGCAGGTGATCAGGAACATGGGGCGGGACAGGTCAGATGCACACAGATGGACCCACCTGTGTACAGGAAAGTTGGGGGCTAGATGGGTGCACGGCAGGACTTCCCACAGAAGACATTTTGTTAAGTGAACTGTTAAGTCCAAAATTTTAAAGTCCATAAATCATAAATAAATAAAATAGCTATCAAAATTTTTCAATAAGCTCATTTCCTACCCTCAAAAAAATTAAGTCTAAACTTAAAGTTGGGCAGTAAGTTTTAGTCATCACAAGATAGGAATGTGAAAATAAAACATTTTTTGTTTCATCTGAAAAATGTATCTGTGATATATTTTGTGATATCTGCAAAATTGAGACTATTTTTTAAAAGGCAGCACTTAAGTTTTAAAAAAACTCTTTATTTGTTATGCGTACCACCCTGTGCTAGAGCATGTTTACTTTATTTCATCAACAAATCTATCAACTGGATACCTTCATTAATGCTATTTACACTTAAGGAAACTGAAGCCAGACAAGCTAAGTAGTTTGCCCAAAGCCACAGAGTTAGCAGAGTTCAGAGCAGGATGTGAATCCACCAGTACAACTCCACAATGGAACAGCCTGTCACTGTTCTCTTTGCCTAAGGAGATGGTAGCACTGTAGCACTGTCCTCCCGTTGTTCATCGATTTGCTCAAGCCGGCACCAGTAACGTCTCCATTGTGAGACTTGTTACTGTTTTTGGCATATCGAATATGCTACGGGGAGCTTGCCAGGCTCTGCGGTGCGGGAAGGATACTCTCGGTAGCTTGCCGGGCTCTCCGAGAGGGACAGAGGAATCAAACCCAAGTCAGCCGCGGGCAAGGCCAACGCCCTATCTGCTGTGCTATCACTCCAGCCCAGGAGATGGTACTAATAAGGGTCTGTAACATCATTATCTATGATATTTCATGGCAGCATGGTAAATCATAGCATAACAGTAAGGGATAGAAGATCCCATACTTTTTAACATATTAAATCTTGGCTAGAATCTGTTTTAACATGCTTCCTTTTTATTGTTCATTTCAGTACTGCCATCACCTTATTCAACACATCTAATGGACTTCCAACCGCTTCATCAATTTATGAGGAAAATAGGTCAAGAATAGAAAGCATCCCCACTGATATTTCAATCCCTGCTGAAATTTTTTTTTAAAGAAGAAAGGAAAACAAAATTCTTGAAAGGTCTATTCTCTTTGATAAAGTGTAATACAACAATCTTCCCCAAGTCAACAGTCTGGAAAAAAAATCAAGTATTCAAAGGATCATATTTGAATTCCAGCAGCCAAATTGAGCTCATAGAAATGGAATCTTATCCAGATTAGAGTGTCACCTTAGGGAAATTAATTTATTTGTAGATGTCTTCATCTGTCAAATAAAAAGATGATTTCTCTGTACATCATTTGCTCCAGAATATATGTTTATTTCTTATGCTTGCTCTAATTGAAAAGAATTTAAAGTAGCGGTCTGATTCACAAATATTCATATATAGAAATGCAAATGTAATGACTTGGTAATTTTTTTCTCATTTTTCTTTTATTCCTCTATTTTTTATATTGACATTTCAAAACTACAATAGGTTACTTCAGTTCAAAGGCTGACTAAGAAACACCACACATCCGTTATCTAGATCCACTGGTTGTTAACATTTTCCTAGAGTTGCTTTATCTCCCTCACTCCCCATCTCTCTGTCACAAACACAGGTGTACACCTTTGGCAAAATTATTTGAAAGTAAGTTATAGATATGGCATTCCATCACTAATCTGGTTTTATATATCACTTAAGAACAACATCGTTCTCTGATATACACACGCTATTATCACATCTAGAAATGTAATAATATATGATTTAATATATAATCTATGTTTAAATTTCTATGGCCAGATACAAAGATGCTCTTTCTAGCTGTGCTCTAAAATCCAAGATCAAATCAAAGACTATACACTTCATTTAGTTGCCATACCTCTTGCACATCTTTAACTTAGCTTTTTGCCTTTATGGTTTTGATTATTTTTCATAATTTCATTTCATTTCATTTCATCATCCTGTTATTCATTGATTGCCTCGAGCAGGCCCCAGTAACGTCTCTTTCATCCTGGCCCTGAGATTATATTCACGGCTCTTCAGGAGAATGAGACCCATCATTGTTACTGGTATTTGGCATATTTGGTACGCCACGGGGAGTACGCCAGACTCTGCCCTGTGGGCAGGCTACATTCGATAGCCTGCAAGTTTGTCCAAAGTAGGAATGAGATAATAAGATGTCATAAAAAGATGTCATGATAAGATGTCGCGCGGCCGCGCGGTTCTGGGAGCTAGATTTTATAGTCTCTGAGTCTTGGCCGCTGATGGGATTACACGGCGCCAGGGGGCCAGGTGGTGGGTGTGACCCCCGCCTGCTGGAATTTGGAGGATCTGGGTGGAGGATGCTCGACTCCAATCTGAGTAGGCTTGGAGGTCTCGGCGAGACCTCCATTTTTCATAATATGAACAGTTTTTAAGAGTATCTGTCATTTACCTATTGTTTCTTAATGATCAATTTTTTAATACTTAAGTGTGCTATAATTCGCTATTATCTGGACTATTTTATGGTCATGCTGTCTCAAATTTAGCTCCATGTGGTTGTTCCTGTGTTTCTCTGATATGCTCTGATCATTATTTCAGCATTTTATTGCTTTCTGAAACAATATGTTTCAGGTTCCTCTTCGTCTTTTTCAATGAAAGATCTAGAATCACACAATGCTCTAGAGTGCTGGTTCCTTCTAATGGAGTGGCATTTATCTAAGTGATTTTAAGGTGTCACAGTTTGGCCCCCTTCTATATATGGAGAATCTATTAAAAATTTGAGTACAATAAAAAAGATAACACATTTAGAGTTTACTAGGATGTCTGTTGTAAATGTGAATTCCCTGTTCTCTTTTCAAGATTGTACAATTATTCTAACATCACTTCGAAGTCACAGTCACAGTCACAGTCCTCCCGTTGTTCATAGATTTGCTCAAGCGGGCCCAGTAACGTCTCCATCGTGAGACTTGATGTTACTGTGTTTGGCATATCCTATACGTCACGGAGAACTTGCCAGGCTTTGCCATGCAGGCTCGATACTCTCGATAGCTTGTATCGATACTCTCGCTCCAGCCTATATATATATATGACTTCTAAGTGAGGCTGGAGTGATAGCACAGCGGTAGGGCGTTTGCCTTGCACGCAGCCAACATGGCCGACCCGAGTTCGATTCCTCCGCCCCTCTCGGAGAGCCCGGCAAGCTACTGAGAGTATCTCACCTGCATGGTAGAGCCTGGCAAACTACCCGTGATGTATTTGATATGCCAAACATAGTAACAACAAGTCTCACGATAGAGATGTTACTGGGCACGCTCAAGCAAATTGATGAACAACAGGAGGACCGTGATATATATATATATGTATGTATGTATATATATGTATATATATGTATATATATACATATATATATATTTGTAGGTTTGAGATATACATATATATATATCTCAAACCTACAAACCACCTCTGGCATCATGTAAGCTCTTTCACTATCCATGATCCAGGAACTCATAAATAAATCTCTAGAGAGATCAATAAGATACAGAGATTCTTTCAGACCCCATGCAAGGCTGCATAATCCAGGGTACCCTGGAGAGAGACAGGTGAACCCAGCACAGAGCTTGAACAGCAAAACTATCCACACTCAATAATGCTCCAGTCTGAACTCCACTACTCAGGATAAGCCTCATCCAGAAATTAATCTGTTGAAAAACTCAGGTATGTGGGTTTTGTGACTGAAATGTTCAGGCTTTGGTGGAGTGAGGCATGAGCTACCTTCCCCCATGTCCCTGCACTTAAGGAAGCCCTGGCACTCATGCCCCCAAACGCTTCCCAGCTAAAAATTTAACTCCAGCTATATCACCTCATTAAAAATATTGGACTTCTTAGAGCATGTGGCCGCAAACTCTGCAACACTGATAAACCAGGAGCAGCAAATCAGATTGGATGGTCCTATAGAAGGTATCCAAATCTCAATTAACAAAATATCAACACAGAAGACTTAACCTGTAATAACATCTTAGTGAGCTCTTTTAGAAGGGCGTGATAGCTCCATAGTTATATACACAATCTTCACTAACTTTCTTCTGAGGAAACCTTTTTGATCATTCTTTTAGCAAACAAGCAACATTAAATAAATTACTGAGGGTCTGCTATGGGAGCACGCTGAAAGAATGGTAGAAAAATTGGAGATAATGGTGGTGTGATGGTGAAATGGTGGTAGAATTTGGGTTGGTTTAGTGAATGTCTATAACAAATCATCATGAACAATTTTGTAAAACACAGTGTTTATATTAGGTGTAAGCGAAAAAAATTTTAAAAGTGCTCAATAAAATTCTATTTGTAATTCACACATATATATGCTTTCCCTACTCACTTGTATCTAATTTATGTTCGTACTTTAATTTGTTTATACTTTCCTTTCTTTGCTAATGGGCTATTCTTGTGCCAGTATTCTATTCTTTTAAAAAATGCATCATGACAAAAACACCTAATATGAGATATACTCTCTTGTTGTTGTTGTTATTTTGGAGAAACACTTGACAGCGCATAAGCATCACTCCCACCAGCCTTGGGGCACCACATGGGAGGACAGAGATAGAGCTGTGTTGCCTGTGTGCAAAGCAAATGCCCTACCGGCTCTATTTATCTCTTTGACCCCAACATCTATTCTCTTAATGTTTAAGCGCACAATAGATTCTTGTTTACTATAGGTCACTATTATAAATTTTATGTCTAGAGATTATTCTTCTTATTTACCAAAGAAACTTATGTCTGTTGATTATTAACTCATATTTCTCTCTTCCCAGCCTCTTGCAGCCAATATTCCACCTTTCAATATGTGAATTTAATTATTATAGGCAATGTGTGGGCTGGGGCGATAGCACAGCGGTAGGGCGTTTCCCTTGCACACAGCCAACATGGCTGACCCGAGTTCAATTCCTCCGCCCCTCTCGGAGAGCCCGGCAAGCTACCGAGAGTATCTCATACGCACTGCAGAGCCTGGCAAGCTACCTGTGATGTATTCGATATGTCAAACACAGTAACAACAAAAGTCTCCAATGGAGACGTTACTGGGCCCTCTCGAGCAAATCGATGAACAACGGGAGGACAGGGACAGGCAATGTGTATGTACATATATACATATATAGGATCATGCAGTATTTGTCTATGTGACCACGTATTTTGTTTAGCATAAGGACCTCAAGGACATTCATGCGTTACAAATTGCAGGACTTTCTATTTAAAGAATGTCTAGTATCCTGTTACAATTAAAAACTACATTTTCCTTACCAAGTCATCTGCTATGGATCTTTAGGCTCACAACTTTTTAAATCACTGTCACGGTCACTGTCCTCCCATTGTTCATCGATTTGCTCGAGTGGGCCCAGTAACATCTCCATTTTGAGACTTGTTGTTACTGTGTTTGGCATATTGAATACGTCATGGGTAGCTTGCCAGGTTTTGCCGTGCAGGCAAGATACTCTCGGTAGCTTGCCAGGCTCTCCTAGAGGGGCTGTGGAATCGAACTCAGATCGGCCATGTTGGCTGCCTGCAGGGCAAACGCCCTACCCGCTATGCTATCACTCCAACCCAACTTTTAAAATATGGTTAACAATGCTAGAATTAAAGGCACAAGATCTTGCTTTTGATTTTGTGTATAATACACAGACTAAGATTTCTTGATTGGTCTGTGATGATACTGTTTTGAAGGTACTGTTTTGTTTGTTCCGTTTTTGAGGGGTTAATTGGGAGACCACACCCAGCAGTGTTTAGTGACTACTCCTGGCTATGCCTAGAGTCACTGTTGTGGGTAGTACTTGTTGAATCATGCAGTGACAACAATTGAACAGGAGCTGACCAGTGACCTTGGCAAAGCAAGCTCTTAAACTCTGTGTTCTCTCTCTCTCTCTCTCTCTCTCTCTCTCTCTCTCTCTCTCTCTCTCTCTCTTTCTCTCTCTCTCTCTCTCCAGCATGCCATGCCATTTTGAGAGTTCAGCATGCCATTCTTCATAGCAGGTACAACATTTTGAGTCCCCCCTATAATAGGCAAAGAATTTAATTTTTCTTCCTGTCTTCATCCACACTTTGCTGTTTTTTTCTTTTTTTAAATTTTCTTTTCTGATAATAGTCATTCATGCCACTGGAATCCACACCAGGCTGTTTTCACTTGGGGCGCCCCAGAGTGGAGCGGGTTAGAGCACTTCCCATCCCAAGGGACCCAACCCTGGCAGCTGACCTCCATTACCCAACCACCACCATGCTCCAGGCCACTTTCCACATGCTAAGACCGAGTCTCACATATGAGTGAACATATTCCTGGACAGATCATAAGATACTTCCTACTCACTTAATCACTTAATCACTTAATCCCCGTTATTCATCGATTTATTCGAGCGGGTGCCAGTAACGTCTCCATTCATCACGGTTGCGTGCTAGCGTAGCCCAATGGTATCTGTTCGTTTTAGGAACATGTAGAGCCTCAAACCGATCATTTAGGGTCTTGACGAAGAAGTCTGACCATCTTATAGGTGGGCGTCCACGTGATCTTTTGATGTCTCGTGGAATCCAATCAGTAATGGCTCTAGTCCAGCGGTTGTCTGTAAACCTCATTACATGTCCAGCCCATCTGATTTTTGATGTCTTGGCAAACGAGACAGCGTCTCTGATTCTTGAGCGTTGACGAAGATCAGAACTCCGGATTCTATCTCTCATTTGAGTGAATCGTGATATTCCAAGCATAGTTCTTTCGATTCCTCTTTGAGAGACCCGAAGAGTGTTCTCATCCTGTTTTCGTAGGGCCCAGGTCTCTGAGGCATATGTTAATGCAGGAAGAACAGTGGAATCAAAAGATGTGCCTGGAGCCGGAGGTTCTTCGTCCTCTTAGCTATTTCTTCAACGCTCTTGAAGGCGTTCCATGCTACTCTCTTCCTCCTGCGAAGCTCGGGTGCCAGGGCATTTGTCATGTTGACTTCTCGACCTAGGTACACATAGCTGTTGCATTCGGAGATGATCGTTCTATTGAGAGCAAATGGGGCATCAGGAACGAGGCTGTTTCTCATAAACATTGTCTTCATAAGATTCAGCTGTAGTCCGACCTTTCCACACTCACGATCGAAGTCAGCCAGCATTTGTGCCGCTTGGCTGATGTTTGGTGTTATTAAAACAATGTCATCAGCAAAGCGAGGTGGTGTAGTTGCCGACCATCTATCTTCACTCCCATTCCTTCCCATTCCAGTCATCGCATGATGTTCTTGAGGGTGGCACTGAAGAGTATCGGTGAAATGGTATCACCCTGCCGAACCCCTCTCTTGACATCGATGATTAGTTCTTTGTAATCTTCGCAAGCGAACGTCCGAGCTCGCAAAGCAGTGCAGAGATGCTATCAAGGAACACCTCAAAGAGAGAAGAGCAGAAATGCTGGTAGATGCGGCAGAAGCTGGGAAAAGCATTCATAACGCCTGCTTGTCCTTCGCCAACTACAAGACCAAGATGACTGCACTCCGACATCCTGATGGATCTATCACATCCTCCAGAATGGCAATGGAGAAGATTATCCATGACTTCTACTCAAATCTCTTTGATAGCCATGTCCACTTAGCAACAAACCAAACTGCACAGGATGGATATGTCGTTCCCAATGTTCTCCCTTCCGAAATCCAACATGCCATTTCGTCAGTAAAGAAACGAACAGCACCCGGCCCAGACAAGGTCAGACCTGAACACCTGAAGAACCTGCCATTAGTACTCATCAATACACTGGCTCAGCTCTTCACAGGCTACCTGTATGAATGCAAGGTTCTGTCCCAATAGAAAACCAGCAGGACTGTACTACTGTTCAAGAAGGGAGACATCCATGACATTGGCAACTATCGCCCGATCTGCCTATTGTCTGTCATCTACAAGTTGTTCACTCGAGTCATCCTGAATAGGATTGGCAGAACACTAGATGAAGGACAACCATGCGAGCAAGCAGGGTTCTGCCAAGGATTCAGCACCATCGACCATATCCACACAATAACCAAACTGGTTGAGGTTTCTCGGGAGTTCAAGATGCCACTCTGTCTAACATTCATTGATTTAAAGAAGGCCTTTGATTCTGTTGAGACAGAAGCGGTCATTGAAGCCCTAGCCAATCAGGGCATTCAGGCCCAGTACATCAAGATCCTCGGTGAGCCATTTTGCGGATTCACTACCAGGATCTCACCATTCTACAAAGAAGTAAGTTTTAATATGCAATTCAATCATTGTCTCTTTTCCGATTTGGGGGTGGTACATCTTTTTTTGGATTTTATTGGAAGGAGGGTTATCTTCAGTGGTGCTGGTGACCATTAGGGCTACTACAGCTGTTGGTGCTCAGAAGGTTCTGTAGTACGGAACCGAGGAAAGAGCAGTGGCAGAGGGTCACTGTGTTGGTGCATGATTCCCAAGTTCTTTAAGATATTCAATCACAAATCACAAATCACAAATAATCCTGTTATTCGTCGATTGCCTTGAGCAGGCCCCAGTAATGTCTCCTTCATCCTAGCCCTGAGATTATATTCAAGGCTCTTTAGGAGAATGAGACCCATCATTGTTACTGGTATTTGGCATATTTGGTACGCCATGGGGAGTTTGCCAGACTCTGCCGTGTGGGCAGGCTACATTCGGTAGCCTGCCAGTTTGTCCAAAGTAGGAATGAGATGTTATAATAAGATGTTGTGTGGCCGCAAATGCGGCCACGCGGTTTTGGGAGCTGGTTTTTATAGTCTCAGAGTTTTGGCGGCTGATGGGATTACACGGCGCCAGGGGGCCAGTTGGTGGTTGTGACCCCCGCCTACTGGAATTTGGAGGATCTGGGTGGAGGAGGCTCGGCCCCAATCCGAGTAGGCTTGGAGATCTCGACCCCAGAACCCGCGTGGCTTTGTCCCTCTGCCAGTACCTTCATGTGTGCAGAGAGTGGTCTCAGCATGGTGGTGGCTGGTCCTGGAGGTCTTTGGCTGCCGGAGTCCTGGTCGGGGCGGGGAGGAAAGCTCAACCTGCTCCCCTCCAAGGGGCCCCGGCGAGGACAGCCAGGCGCGGGGGCAGGAGACTTAAGATATTCAAGACTTAAGATATTCTTAAGATATTCAAGAGTGAGAATATTGAGTAATAAATGACCCACCCATTTTTTGGTAGAAAAGTTTACGGAAATGCAGAAGAGCTGATCTTCAGTAGGATGTGACCTCAGGGGAGGGCAAAATGGAGACTCAAATGAAGGGGAAACATTAGGCCATTGGTAGTGAGAAGTAGACGCTGGTGGGGGATGTGGTAAGGGAGTGTGTTATGCATGAAATCCTGTCATTATAATATCATAAACCACGATGCCCAAAGTAAAAGTAAAAGTAAAGGCCCTCCCGTTGATCATCGATTTGCTCGAGCAGGCCCAGTAACGTCTCCATTGGAGACTTTGTTGTTACTTAGTCTGGCATATCGAATACTCTCGGTAGCTTGCCGGACTCTCCGAGAGGGGCGGAGGAATCGAACTCGGGTCGGCCATGTTGGCTGCGTGCAAGGCAGACGCCCTACCCACTGTGCTATGGCTCCAGCCCTTATAGCACAGCAGTAGGGCGTTCACCTTACAAGCGGCCAACATGGCCGACCCGAGTTCGATTCCTCCGCCCCTCTTGGAGAGCCCAGCAAGCTACCGAGAGTATTCGATATGCCAAACACAGTAACAACAAAGTCTCCAATGGAGACATTACTGGGCCCACTCGAGCAAATTACGATGCCCAAAATTTTAAAAAATTAAATAGAGAAGAAAGAAACTGACGAGCAGCGGGATAGGAACTTCATGCAGGATTAAGTATGGGTCCTTTTCTGTTTTGTTTTGTTTTTCTCTTTTAAAAGAAAAACTGAGTGTTTGTGTTTCTAAACAAACAAAGTATCGGAGAATTTCCATTTATTATCCTGAGATGTCTTGTTAATCTAGGGCTCATTTGCGTTGCCAAATTAAGATTGATATCTTGCATTTGCTTTGAGGCTAATGGGGACTGTCTGTTTATTTATGACCTTAAGAAGGTAACAGCTAAAATGAAGTTCCATCCTTTTGTGTCTTCTGACCGGAGCAAGAACCATAAAAGGCATTTCGATTCTTCATCCCACATTTTCAGGAAGATTATGTCTTCCCCTCTTTTCCAAGTAAAGTAGAGTAGTAAAAGTAAAGGCCCTCCCGTTGATTGTCGATTTGCTCGAGCGGGCCCAGTAACGTCTCCATTGGAGACTTTTGTTGTTACTGTGTTTGGCATATCGAATACATCACGGGGAGATTGCCAGGATTTGCCGTTCGGGCGAGATACTCTCGGTAGCTTGCCGGGCTCTCCGAGAGGGGCGGAGGAATCGAACTCGGGTCGGCCATGTTGGCCGCTTGTAAGGCGAACGCCTTACTGCTGTGCTATCGCTCGAGCTGAGAAAAAAAGTACAATGTGTTATCCATGTCTATCCAGAATTACGATCAGTTCAGCCTGTGAGAGGCCACTGTAGCACTGTAGCACTGTGCTCTCATTGTTCATCAATTTGCTCTAGTGGGCCCAGTAATGTGTCTATTGTGAGACTTGTTGTTACTGTGTTTGGCATATCGAATACCTCACGGGTAGCTTCCCAGGCTTTGCTGTGCGGGCAAAATTTTCTCAGTAGCTTTCTGGGCTCTCTGAGAGGGGCAGAGGAATTGAACCCAGCTTGGCTGGGCCGGCCGCTTGCAAGGCAAACGCCCTACCGCTGTGCTATCACTCTAGCCCACAAAGGTCAGAAAATTGGCAAAGTAGTTCAGGTTCACAGGAAGAAAAATGTGATCTACACTGAATGAGTCCAGAGGGAGAAAGCAAATGGCACCACTCTCTGATGATGGTATAATACTGCTGCAATTAACTTAAGAGCACAAATATCATTTCAAGATCTTGATTCCAATTATTTTGGATAACACTCAGAGTAAGACTGCTCTATTCGATGTTGTTACTATTGTTTTGCTTTTCAAGGGGATTTGTAAGCATTAACCCCAATAAGGAGGTTATCGCTAGACTAAAATTGGACAAAGAACACAGGGGGAAAATTACTTGAATGCAAAGCCAAATCTCACTAAGTAGGAAAAGAAATGGGCAAATATAAGGAAGAAGCAGTTAAGATGATGCAATAATAAGGTTATTTTATATACAACTTGATTAAAACCTGTAAAGGTAAGGTAAAGGTAAAGGCCCTCCCGCTGATCGTCGATTTCCTCGAGCGGGCCCAGTAACGTCTCCATTGGAGACTTTGTTGTTACTGTGTCTGGCATATCGAATACTCTCGGTAGCTTGCCGGGCTCTCCGAGAGGGGCGGAGGAATCGAACTCGGGTTGGTCATGTTGGCCGCTTGTAAGGCGAACGCCCTACCCGCTGTGCTATCGCTTAGACTATTTATTTGATCACCTGCCCCGGTGCCACCCTTACCTCTTAGTGTCTAGTGAACCCAAGGCTTCAAGCGACTTATAAACCTCCTTGGTCTTACAGCTCAAGAATTTGTAGACTTTTTTAATTTGTTTATTTATTTACTTATTTTGCTTTTGGGGTCACACCCAGCATTCCACAGGGGTCACTCCTGGTTCTGCACTCAGGAATTACCCCTGGCAGTGCTCAGGGGACCATATGGATGCTGGGAATCGAACCTGGGTTGGCCATGTGCAAGGAAAACGCCCTACCCTCTGTGCTATCTCTCCAGACCCCTATTTATTTATTTTTTAATGGAATCACTGTGAGACACAAAGACGCTGTACTAAATTTTGCAATATGGATACTAAGAGATTATCCTGCTTATTCCTTTACCTATTTTCTGCATGCAATTCTTATCCAGAGTGAACATTTCCAACTATCTTTGCATGATGATTTCTTTCTTCTCTATCCCAACTGCCTTCTCCCCCAACACTTGAAGCAAGCTTCCAAATGTGGAACAATCATCCTAGTCCTTGTTTCTACTGTCTCTAAATATTAATCTCACATTTTTTTTAGGGCTGGAGCGATAGCACAGCAGGTAGGGCGTCTGCCTTGCACGCAGCCAACATGGCCGACCTGAGTTCGATTCCTCCGCTGCTCTTGGAGAGCCCGGCAAGCTACCGAGAGTATTCGATATGCCAGACACAGTAACAACAAAGTCTCCAATGGAGACGTTACTGGGCCCGCTCGAGCAAATCGATGATCAACGGGAGGGCCTTTACTTACTTACTTTTACTTTTTTTTAATATTCCACAAGAGTCCAATCATTCTATGTCTATCCCTCTCCTTCTGACTCATTTCACTCAGCATGATACTCTCCATGTCCATCCAATTATAAACAAACTTTATAACTTCATTTTCTTAACAGCTGCATAGTAGTCCATTGTGTAGATGTACCATAGTTTTGTTTTGTTATTTTTTATATCTAGTCCTCTGTTCTTGGGCATTTGAGTTTTTTCTATATTCTGGCTATTGTGAATAGCGCTGCCATGAACATAGGAGTGCGGGTGGCATTTCTGCTGGTTGTTTTTTGGGCTTTCGGGGCAAATTCCTAAAAGTGGTATTGCTCAAATGGAGGCTCAGATTCTAGGAATGCCCCAAATTCCTCAATTGTGAAAAATGTCCATATTCGTATTGTTTTTCAAAAAGGCTGAACCGGTCGGCATTCCCGCCAACAGTGAAGAGGAGTCACTTTCACACCAGTACGTCCCCACATCCACACCAGCACTGAGTGCTCTTGTTCTTTTTGATGTGACCCAAATCTTTAATGTTTTAGATATAAAAAATGTATATTCTTCCATGATAGCTTGTTTAGCTTTGAATTGAACTATACATAAATTCAGAGTACTTTGATTATTTTTTAATATTTGAGTTTTTAGGTGAGCCTAAAAAGCTGACTAAAACTCACGATTTTTAGGATACAATATTTGAGATACTTTAATTTTTGAGTATTTACAAATCACCCTCGCAGAAAATTATTTCCACATTTTCACTTTACCTTACAATACTTTTTGATTTATTAAATTAAATGTAGTATTTTGACCTATAATTTTCTCCCATATTTCTCACATCTAAATTCTTCTGCAGATATATATATATATATATATAAACATATATATATAATCTTCATTCTGGAATACTTAAAATACTCTGAATTGTGTTATTACCTACCAATGGATACTAGGCTTTATTCCATGTTGTGTATAACACATTACTCATGTACACCCCAGCAAAGAAAACTATTGCTCCAAACATTTATCTTCTTACCCAATACTTTAAAAAGATTTTTTAATTTCTGAATCCAGAGCCTCCCCTACAGGCAAGGATCTGCTGCTGAGCTATATCCAACCAAAACAAATTGCTTCTTTGCTACAAATAAAGAAATATACATGTTGCCAAGTAGTTTCCAGTAATTCTTGCATGCCTTTCAATTTTATAGGCAAGGTATTATTTTTCATGTATTCCTCTACAACTTAAAACCTTTCTTTGAAAATTATGTTGCAAGAATCACTTGGGTAGCTATATATCACGCCAGTTTCTTAATTTTTATAATATTCTATTCCATTTGATCACACAATAATGCATTTATATATTCTTTACTAGATACTTCATTTTCCTTTGATTTGCCATTAAAATTCTATTGTCTTATAAATACATCTTTATGTGACTCTGTGGGCGGATCTATAAGGTATAAAATGGAAACATTAGATTTATATATAGAATTTGTCTGGTGTTGCTATCTTATTACTCACAAAAGTTGTTCCATTTTATTCTGCCATCAAATTTCTTATGTGCATGTAAATAAGTTTATGGGTAAATGTTTGGGGCCAGAGAGATCTCTATCCTTACACCAGGTGAATAGACAATAAGAAATTTACCTATGAAAGGGCCCTTTCCCAGCTATGCTGGCACCCTGATCTTACACTTTCAGCCTACAGAACAGTGAGAAAAATTTCTCTTCTTTGTAAGCTACCAGCGGTAGGGCATTTGCCTTGCGTTCAGCCAGCCCGGCCAAGCTAGGTTGGATTCCTCCACCACTCTCAGAGAGCCCAGCAAGCTACCGAGAGTATCTCGCTTCCATGGAAAGCTACCTGTGACGTATTCAATATGCCAAACACAGTAACAACAAGTCTCAAAAGGGAGACGTTACTGCTTGAGCAAATTGATGAACAATCGGAGGACAGTGACAGTGAAAGTGACAGTAAGTTCCCTACACTATAATGTTCTGTTATAGCAGCTCCATGTACTAATACAATAAGTGTCTTCTGAAATGTAATTTATACTAATCTGACATATTCCATCTTTGCTTTATATTACAATTTCTTCATAAGTAGTAAAAACATCTTTGTTTTCTATTACAATTTCTTCATAAGAAGTGAAAACATCTTTGTTTTATATTACAATTTCTCCATAAGTAGTGAAATTAAGCATTTTCCGTATGTTTGTTGGATATTTATAATTCCTCTTTTGCTAAACTGCTTCTATTTTTTCCATTTATCTTTTGAATTATTTTGGCCTATTTAAAAAATTAAGATATTTTATACTTGAGATAGGTATCTTATCTTCACCTTTTGTTATCAGATGAAGATTTATATCATATACTTTTCTCATTGGACATCCACCCCAATGAACTTCCTCATTCAGAAGCCTCCACTTTGTTTCCTCATGCCAAAGAAATCCAAAGCCTTGCCTCCTATTTCATTTCCAACATCTGCAACAAACAAACAAATGCTTTCAGAGAAATCTTAGACTTGCTGAATATTCTAGGTTCTTAATTCTTCTTTCGGTTCCTGTGAATATTTCTTTCTTGAAAATTAAATAATTTCTAATAGATGATTATTGCATATTAAACTGATAAGAACAGATACTACACTTGATCTTAGCCAAAAGGCCAAGAAGTGATAGCACAGTGGGTAGGGCATTTGCCTTGCATGCGGCCAACATGGCCGAACCGAGTTCAATTCCTCCGCCCCTCTGGGAGTGCCCAGCAAGCTACCGAGAGTATCTCGCTCTCACGGCAAAGCCTGGCAAGCTACCCACGACACATTCGATATGCCAAATGCAGTAACAAGTTTCACAATGTTACTGGGCCCGCTCGAGCAAGTCAATGAACAATGGGAGGACAGTGACAGTGACAGATTATTGCATATTATTCAGTGAACTGCTTTTCACTGTATCTGATTTTTCCTTTTGCTGAATGTCCAAGTTATACCTTTTTATGGCGTCTCCTATTGTGGATATATTGTAATATATTAATCATTTTCCTGTTGATACATTTAGATTGGGCTGGAGAGATAGCACAGCGGTAGGGCGTTTGCCTTACAAGCGGCCAACATGGCTGACCCGAGTTCGATTCCTCCGCCCCTCCTGGAGAGCCCGGCAGGCTACCGAGAGTATCTTGCCCGTGGGGCAGAGCCTGGCAAGCTCCCGTGACGTATTCGATATGCCAGACACAGTAACAACAAAGTCTCCAATGGAGACGTTACTGGGCCCGCTCGAGCAAATCAATGAACAACGAGAGGACCGTGGCCGTGACATTTAGATTGCTTTTAAATTCTCCTCTTAAAGGAATGTCTCTATAACCATTCCTATGAAAACAGCATTACGCTCTGCTTATTTGTCTATAATGACTTAAATGTTGTTGTCTGATCTGTTCTGATCTAAAAAATTTATTCATTATAAGTATCTCTTTCAAGCAGAAGTTTCAACTAATGTCAATTTAAAATTTATATAGTTAACCCTTATATTTTTTTATTATCAAGAGTATAGAAAAACCATATGGTATCACGCAAAATGAAAGAAATTTTAGGGGCAGAGCAATAGTACAGTGGGTATGGTGCTTGCCTTGCATTCATCTGACCTAAGTTCAATCTCTGACATCCCATATGATCTGCCAAGCCCACGAAGAGTAATTCCTGAGTACAGAGCCAGGAGGAATCCCTCAGTATCTCTGCATATGACTTAGCCCTCAAAAAAAAAGAAATCTCAGTACTTTTTTGTGTTTTAGAAACGTACTCAGAAATTATTTTCCTTATTAACTTTTTCTCTATGCCTTTGCCCGGTCCCTGGTTAATAATACCATACTGTTTTGATGATTGTGATTTTATAATATGTTCATTTGGTGAAATAACATCTAACATCCAGGTCAAAAGAAGAGACTCTTTTCAAAATGCTTTTGGCCATTATTGTATATGTGTCTAGATTAATACTGGAATCATTATACTGTCAATATATTCTCAAAGAAAAATTTTGCTCATTGTTTCTAAACAGACACACACTTTTCTTAACCAAGTTAGATGCTTAAAGAAGCCTTTATAGGGCTGGAGCGATAGCACAGCAGGTAGGGCGTTTGCCTTGCACGCGGTCAACCTGGGTTCAATTCCCAGCATCCCATATGGTTTCCTGAGCACCGCCAGGAGTAATTCCTGAGTGCAGAGCCAAGAATAACCCCTGTGCATTGCCGGGTGTGGCCCCCCAAAAAAAGTAAGCCTTTATGACTCAATTAGAAATCTTGAAAATTGGGTTTTAGGAAAGAAATTAAAAGAAGTAACAAAAGATCCAATATAATTATTTTTCCATCAAACGCTTAATAAACATTATGTCATTAATTCCTTTTAACAACTCTCCAAAGGAACTACTGTTAAACTCATTTTGGCCATGGAGAAAATGAAGTTAAAAAGCTTTATCAGCTGACATGTTGAGCAGCTGAAAAGGTGGGTGAAGCAGAGATAGAAATGATTCTCAAAATAGAACTCGAACCCTTTCATTTCTTTTATCTCTAGAGTAATGTCTCCCAAAGCCCCTGGACCAAGAGCATCAGAATCATCTGAAAATTTGTTAGAAATGCAAATTCCCTACCTCCTCCCAGAACTACCAAATCAGAAAATGAAGGGGAGGAGTCCTAAAATTTGAATTAAAATTCCTATAGATATTTTGATCATGGGCTGGAGCAATAGCACAGCAGTAGGGCGTTTGCCTTGCATGCAACCAATATGGCCGAACTGAGTTCAATTCCTCCGCCCCTCTCGGAGAGCCCGGCAAGCTACCAAGAGTATCTCGCCCGCACGGCAGAGCCTGGCAAGCTACCCGTGATGTATTCAATACGCCTAACACAGTAACAACAAAGTCTTCAATGGAGACATTACTGGGCCAACTCGAGCAAATCCATGAACAATGGGAGGACTGTGACCGTGATTTCGATCAGGGTGAAATTTGAAAACCAAAGATCTGGAATGTAAAGAGGAAGGAATAAAATTACTAGAAATGTTGTGGGGAAGCACTGGTGGAAATTATGAACTTCAAAATTGGTTCAACGGCAGTTCAAGGGTTCAATCATTTATGAGAGCCAGTAACCAGCTGACACAGCAACAAGTCAGCAAGTTGGAAGAAGGTGGGCTGAAATCCTCAAAACCGCCATCTCATCTGCATGAGCTAGCAATTTGTTTTATGGACAAACAAACAAGAAAACACAATTTTAGAATGGACAGGTTTCAGGTCAGTGTTGGCCCAGATATCTCAAAAAATTTCCTCTTGGGCTGGACCCCTTGAAACCCGCTATAGTATTTGTAAATCTACACGACAATTTCTGGTTAAAGATTCAACTTTTTCTTATCTTGGGTTTTGGTGAAAATGGTTTTGTTTTTTTTGGTTTTTTTTTTTTTTTTTGCTTTTTGGGTCATACTTGGCCATGCACAGGGGTTATTCCTGGCTCGCACTCAGGAATTACTCCTAGCAGTGCTCAGCGGACCATATGGGATGTTGGGAATCAAACATCAAACCCGGGTTGGCCACGTGCAAGGCAAATGCCTTACCTACTGTGCTATTGCTCCAGCCCCAAGGGTTATGGTGAAAATGACACAGCCGGATCATCACAATGTAAAATGGGATGGCTGGGGGTGGAATTTGGCAGCACACTCTCTCTCTCTCTCTCTCTCTCTCATTTCTTCCCCCTCCTCTCTTTCCCACTCCCTCTCTCCTCCCCCCTACATGCAATCGGGACCTCTGGATTCGCCTCTCTTCCCAAACTCTCCCGGATAAGGCAGGGCGTCATGCCCAGACCCTGGGTCCAGTACTGTTAGGCCACTCAGGACCAGACAGGGGCAGAATACAGGGCACAGCGGTCTTGTGTGCACGCAGTCATTGCTGGAGGCTGAGGAAAGCTTATGCAGGATAGAGAGAGTGAAGCGGGGACAAAACAGAAAAGTCTTCATGGACGGAGCAGCTTGGGACAAGACCTGGCTGTTGTTCCCAGGAGACGAGTAGCAGGTGTAGGACAGGACTGGTGATGTCCTTCATGGGTAAAGGGGTGGTCTAGACACCTGGGAAGGACCTGGAACATCTACTTTTACCTGTACAGTAGACTCTAATTTTTCATCTTTGTTTGCATACACATCTTTTATACAATTCTCAAGAACCCATAGGTGCAGGAAAATCGGCTTTCATACTGACAAAAAGAATAAGCTGAGAGCTACTGTCCCTGCCCAGAAGAACTTGATGGTTTTTAATCTGAATCCAGCTCTTAATTTCTTTAGGGTCCGTTTCAAAATGAGCACTAAGAAACTTCTACGGAGAAGAACAGACGTAGAATGATTACACTAACTTGTGGGATGTTAACAATAAAAATAAAACATAGTATGCAAATAATATCCAAAGACGGTAGAAAAGAAGGCCAGGAAAATGGGTCCATGTTAGGAAGCTTGCCACAAGTAGTGGAGGAATGTATTTAGGACAGAAAAGAGACCGCTATGACAATGGTAATTGGAAATGATCACTCTGGACAAGAGCTGAGTGCAGTAAAGTGACATACAAGACTGAAACCCAATCACAAACAACTTTATAACTGTGTATCTCAAGGCGATTCAATTTATTTATTTATTTATTCCGTCACACCCGGCAATGATCAGGGGTTACTCCTGGCTCTGCACTCAGGAATTATCCCTGGCAGTGCTCGGGGGACCATATGGAATGCTGGGAATTGAACCCGGGTCGGCCACGTGCAAGGCAAACGCCCTACCAGCTGTGCTATCACTCCAGCCCCCAAGGCAATTCAATTTAAACCAAATTTTGAAAAAATTAATAAAAACAACAAATATTCCCAGGTGATTGTTTTTTTTTCTTACTTTTTTAAAGCTTTTGTTTTGGGTGAAAATAATCACTACAAGACTCAGAAATGAAAATAAAAGCAACAAGTGCCTCATTGAATGGGCTTCCTTATAATTTTCAGATCAGACCAACCAACAGTAAACAAATACTATGGATCTTTTCTGTCTTCTGAGAAGCACAACTGAGAGATGCGTTGGTAACCCTGTGTTAAGATGCCAATGTCTGTTCATACGACTTTTGGTCTCCTTCAAAGATCAAATTCTCACAGATTTGGATGTGGAGTGAGGAAAAAGTTGGGGAAAACCCTCAGGGGAAAAACAAAACACTGAGAGATAACAGACAATAAAGGAAAATCCAAGACAAGTACCATACATCCACAGCGTAGCTGGAAGGCTGAGAAGAAGTGAGCACCAAAGGAAATGGTGGAGTGGATGTGGGGAGAAATGGCCCCCAGTACCATCTGTGGCAATGAGGGGACCCATATGCCCTGTGCATTTGGATCCCTCCTCAGAGCCTCTGTGATTTACGCTGGAACAAAAAAAATAACGTTTCCACTATAATTTTGTGAATTGGATACATTTACCACTTTTTGCCCCAACACATCTTAGCCAAAAATCTCATTTAGTTACATTCGAATCTTGCACCAGCTGGGCTTGCCCAAGCAAAGACTTAGTGGGTTCAGGTGTTTATCCTCTTTGTAAGAATTACCAATTAATTAAGTGATTAGTGATAATTGGCCTTTCAGTTAGGTAACCTGTTAGGATTAAAGATAAATTGTTAGAAAAGACTCAGTATGCAAAGTCTTGGGCTGGGTTTGAATACATATAAAACATTCCCGAGTCTTCCATCTAGAACGAGGTGCCTCCTTGACTTGGGAAATTCAGCCCACAAGATTTTGAAAATCATTCTTTGAACAGAAGACTGTTACTGTAACGCATCTTCACCACCCCTTCGGAATTTAAAGCAGCATTTTCAAGGTTTATTATTTGTATTGGTTTTAATAGGATTCTTTTATGAACCAGTTTAATGAGGAGTATTCAATTATTGCTTCCTGAAAGCTCTGTTGTACTATCAGACTCCGTGCTGTGAGGCCGCTTTCGGTAAAAGTGTATGTGACCAGAATAGGAAACAGAAGAACTATTAAATGGCCATTTCTTTCCTTTACCGTAGCAGGCTTTCTGTTTGATGATGTCGGTGCACAGGAGATACATGCAAACATTCCATCTTTCTAGTTTGATAAACCCACTGCAATTTAAAATATATATATAAATGTTAAAATCCATAAGAAGTGACACGTAGCAGATGAGAACTTCCTCTGACAAAGATCTCTCTTTTGAGTGTGTGACAAATCAGAAAGGACTGAGCAGAAGTTTTCTAAACCTGGGGGATGATTAATTAGAGAGAGCGCCTCAGGCCAAGCTCAAGAATCTGAAAACAATCCTGCACTTGAATATGTAATGCACAAACTGGAGTTTTAAACTGGATCTAGCAATTTAAGCAGGGGCCCCAAGGCATGGCTCAGAGACTCCTGCTAAAGAAATGTGACCATATCCCTGAAGGAAGAAACTCAAATGGCTGATCCATTTCTAATCAACAATCAGGAGAACCTTTTCCAATGCTTGATAAGACAAACCAGGAAGCAACTTGATTTGAAAGTGTTGCTTGTCTTTTCTGCATATTTAATCACATCCCTGAAAGCGCGTCTATACATAGTGGATAATATTTCACTTTTTGGAAAGATGGCAGAATGTTCAAAATCAGTTTAGGAGTTTTTAAAAAAAAATCATCAGACAAAAAAATGAGCTGATTGACTATATTTAAGGATCCAAATTGGGCAGTAACCCATGTAGTATGCTAAAGTCTAGGCCAGGAGGTGCATCTGATGAAAGATTTTTGCGGTCAACAAGAGGTTGAGAGGAGATGATTAGCAAAAGAAAGAAAAAAATTACCTCAAGGTAGTGACATCCCAGTTTAGGTGGGAGGAAGTAGTGGCTGATACAAGCAGATTGTCTCATCTGTGCCTTTCTGGAGAACTGTAGATCAGTAGTTTAAAATTTACAGTAGTTTTTGTAGTGAGTCTTGCTGGGGTATGACATGAACAGCTTTATTTGGGGCACTGTTTTTTATTTTTTAACTTTAACAAGAGGCTCATGGATAAGGCATCTAATTGACACAAGGATTGGGGAAAGGGAGAACATATTTTTCCTGACCAGTTGAAGACTTCAACCTGAAATGATTCCCAGCATGTAATATGCAGACTCTCAACTTTTATATAGATGGAGGATGAAAGTGTTTCTCAGGTCCAGATACTTACGGGCTATCCCTTTGAGAGGTTTGCTCGGACAAAACGGCAATCAGGACAAAATGATAACTGGCTGATGGGACAGCAACATTCCTGAAACCAGAGATCACCGTGCCCCCAGAATGGAAGACGGGACTTATGGTCCACCTGGCACCAGGAGGCCACCAGGCTGCATTCAGGCTTCATCACCATCGACACGCCCCCTTCAGATAAAGGGAATAAGACTACGAGCAAGACTTGATTCCCTTTTTCTGCCCAAGACAACTTAAAATCCCCTCTAGACTCTCCCAGGGTGAGGCTCTACCCCCAAGGTTTGTAGAGGAGTCCATCCAGGAGTGCACCCCAATAAACTTCTCCTAGTTCCTTCACTTTATTTGTCTCTGTCCCTCTGTCTGTGCCAGACAAGATTCCCAAATCTATCACCCTTGTCACTCAAGCATTTATTACTTGGTTCTGAGCAATTTTTTAAGGTACACCTGTAAGAGAGAATTTGATTAGTTTTCATGGAGGTGTTCCCTTAGTATTTCAGTCTTATAGGAGTTAGATCAATACTAAACAAGGACAACTGTCCTTGGCCCCTTAGTCCAAAGTGTTACAGTGGAAGAGAGTGGGAGAGGGGATCAGATAATCATGATAATCCCATTGCTCCTTTTAAATCTACCTTTCAGGGGCATTACCAGTCATAGAGTAGAAATAGCTAAGTACGGGGTAAGTAAGAAATGAAAATAGTTGCTTCTTCTCACCTGTGAACTGATGATGCAGACGGGGTCACACTATCCATTCACAGTTCCCAGGATCTTCAATATTTTCAAGAATGAAAATGCCAAGTAAGAAAGATGCTCATACTCATGGTTAGAAATTAGAAAAGTCTATTGGAGATAGAAGTGAAAAAAAAACCCCAGCCACTAAATTATATATGACTCATTTTTTGGGGCATTTTCAAAGAATACTGGGTCTTTGTGTTATTTTTTAAGTGACAAGAATGTTAGAGAGAACTTGATGATTTTATAGAGCAGTCTGGCTAGTTTAGGGCATTAGGTTATTTATTTGACTATTTGTCTAGGTACTTACCCATTAACTCTTAGTTTCCTATGAGCCTAAAGTTCTGGGAAGAATCCAGGATCTTGGAAAATTGTTTATTTCTTATTCTCAGAAAGATCCCTGGAATTTTCAGGAATATGAAGTTGCGTTTGGTGACAGCTACAATGGAGCTGCTAACAACCGCTGGTAAGGGTAAACTGAGACTTCCACTTTCACTGATGGAATGTACAAATGACAGCTCTCATACAAGTGCACTGATGGAGAACAAAGACGCCAGTGGAGAAAAGAGCTATGAGAACTGAGTACCGGCTACCAAGGAGCAGACCTCAAACTTGGACATCATTGAGACCTGGACAGTGTGGACCCAGACACTGTGGGCCAAACATCTTGAGAGCTGGACACCACACACAAGATAGCATGAGACCTAGACATCCTACACTCACTTATAGGTAGAGCTTATAAGGAAGGCCCTGGTAATTAATATATATCTGGAAAAAAAACACTATCTGAAACCCAACCCAACCCAAAGGCATGAAGACCTTTGAAATGCAGGATCTAGCTGAGGAGCTTAGAAAAGCTTTGAACTGCAGAATTTCAGGCCCAAAGCATTGGCTGGACACCCTTGAGAGTTCAAAAAATGTGGGCTTGTGTCATGTGCGTTTGGTGGTCATAAGCCACTTCCCCACCTTGGCCTGCCACTACGGCAAATGCATGACGGAGGGAACAGGGACACCAAGCTGGTTAGTCTCACTCTGCCTCTCCTTCCAGGCTCACTCTCCCTCATTCCAATCACTCTACATCCAGTTTCACCCTCTCCACCCAGTTTTATTCTCTCCAACCAGTTTCACTCTCTGCCCCACTCCTGTCTTACTCTGTCCCCCTCTTCCCATCTCCCAGTATAGTTGAGAGTGAAACCTCAAAAATCAGGGCTAGCAATTACATAGAGATGAGTTAGCATTGATCAGCATATATAAAGCCCTTCTTTCCAAGGAAACTCTTCTCATCCTGCTAGGAGATCTACCCAAGGGTGGAATCCATCTAAGGTGTGTTATTTTCCCTTTGTCTTAGCCAGTATTCATTTAAACAGTCATTTTAAATTTACTG
Source organism: Sorex fumeus (assembly GCF_029834395.1). Classification (NCBI taxonomy): domain Eukaryota; kingdom Metazoa; phylum Chordata; class Mammalia; order Eulipotyphla; family Soricidae; genus Sorex; species Sorex fumeus. The sequence continues at coordinate 991,303 of NW_026606181.1, read as the reverse complement.
CTTAATTGCATTACTAGTCATTTTGTATGGACACAGTAAGAGGTTTATCAAGTTTAAAGGGTGGCTATCCTGGAGACATCTCACTGTAATTCTGAGACTACAGTTCTCAGGCCACATTAGTCCTTCCTAATCCCAGCAGGGTCCGTGTCCAGTTACTTCTTTTTTGGGTCATGACAGAGTTTGTTCATGACCATGCTCTTATCTTAAGTTGTATGGCACTTGGCCCATCCTTTTCCTTAGTCGGGATCCTCCTTTTGGGGTGCTAGGAACTAAGGGTAACTGAAGATCAAGTTGAGTAAATAAGACAGATGCCTGGAAGTAAATGTCATTCAGAATCAATTAACTCCCAAGTAACAAGAGTATGGCATCAACTATCTTCCTGTCTCTATACAAAAAAAGGACATTGCTCTAAAGTAAATCACAAAGGACATAAAGGAAAGAGAAGAGCAATATTACACTTACAAATACAAAATCCAGAATCCTCTAAAGAATCTGACTCTTCACAGATTCTGATTAGGGGAAACGAGTGATTAATAGTTAAGGGAATCAAAGCACAAGGAGAAGTTAAAGATGAACACTGAGGAAATGGGAGGACTTCGGGAGCACTGTGATGGGTTTTACTCAAGAAACCTAAACTCCTTCTGGCCAGGAGAAGGGTGCATCAATGTTATCCAATACACCCTAAGAGAAAAGACTCCAAGGCTGGAAAAAAACTATACTAAGAATGTTTTTTGAAGACCATGAACAGTTCCAAGCTCTCCCTCATTATAACAACCCCAGGAACAGACTTGGAGGAAACGACATTAAAACTAGCTTACCAGAAACAAAGGCGCATAGACCCCATTGAAGGTGGGAGAGAGCACCTAAATCTGAGATGTAAACTCTTGAAGCATTTTCCCAAGCCTCTCTGCTTGAGATGGGTGCTCTCTTTCACTTACTTTATGGCGCACACTCTCCGTCTTGAGCATTTGCTCACAGCTCTGCTCAGGAGGCAGCATGGTTCTCTCTGCTCTCAAGAAGTCAGCATCTTCTTTTGAGTGTCTGACGCGTTCTCTTCCCTCATAGTCTCCAGAACATTAATTTTTTTTTTACTTTACTACGTATCCCCCTTGCCCAAAATTCTTTACAAAAGGGCAGCAATTTTTAGACGGTGTCCTTTGACTCTGTTCCTTTGTTCCTTTCTCATTTCAGCCTGAGACCATGCCTCCTGAGAACTCAGGTGGTGAACACTGGTTGCCATGCCAGGTAGATCAAGCAGAATTTCAAGCAGGTGCCATTTACCAGTTGCCATTAGAGAAGGTGAGTACAAGGTCTGGGTCGTGCAGGTACTGAGACACTAGCCTTCCCAGACACGTGGGCAACCAAGCGAGTGAAGAGAGAAGACTCTCTCCTCTCCAGCCGTTCCCTCTCTTCTCTCCACTTCACTAAGTCACCCACAACAACTGGACAGCATGAGACCTGGACATCCATTGTATGCTGTGCAAAGTGTTCTAGCCAACCCCCCCTAAACTGCTGCTCAGTTCCCAGCATTGACTGTATGTCTCCTGCTTACCCAGCTTCCAGAATTAAACTCATCTATAGAAAGCAGAAACTTCCCATCTAACCACCCCAGAGAAACACACAATAAAAGGCTCCCCAGGCTTAGCAAGTCTCTCTTTGGAAGACTCTGCTGTGCTAGCCTAACCAATGCACTCTCCTTCAATAACTGTTCTTAAACCATCCCTTTCTCCTGGTAACTTCTTTTATCACCCACGTCTCAGATCTCAGTGGGGCCTGGATTCGAGTACCTCCTCCTCTCCCTTCACTGTGGACAGCATGAGACTGGAACAGTGTGAAACCTGAACAATGTGGAATCTGACTCCGAGACCGCAGTCACAGCAGAATTGTAGCTGATTAAACTGTTTGAATCATATTCATCTGGTGTTCTGTATGCTAATTTTTACAGTCCACAAGGCCCGAAGAGCTAGTCTGAATTTGCTGCAACATAAGGAGGGTTTGTTCTCAGTAAGTCCTTCTCTGTTCAAAGTCTAAACTTACTTTGTTTCGGTTTACAGATAAGACAGCATGACCCAAGAGACCAGCCTTGGAGGCGATTTTGTTGTTCATTCTGGTGTCCATGGGTCTGGAATACATCCTTTCTAAAACTTTTGCTTTCTTCTCCTTTCCACAAAATCCCCTTCTGGGCTGGAGCGATAGCACAGCGGTAGGGCGTTTGCCTTGCATGCAGCCAACATGGCCGACCCGAGTTCGATTCCTCCGCCCCTCTCGGAGAGCCCGGCAAGCTACTGAGAGCATCTCGCCTGCACGGCAGAGCCTGGCAAGCTCCCCGTGACGTATTCTATATGCCAAACACAGTAACAACAAAGTCTCCGATGGAGACGTTACTGGGCCCGCTCGAGAAAATCAATGAACAACAGGAGGACTGGGACCGTGACCGTGACCCCTTCTTGGGACTGTGGAATAAGATGGATGCTTTGAGGATATGAGTCTACTATCTTTCAACCTGTCAGCTAGTTACCATTAAAGCTTTTTCTCAAGTGGTCACTGTGTCTCTATGTTGATTGGTCCTTAAGCAGTAGGAACTATACCTTCAGTTGCAATTTGCAGCATCCCATGAGAGAATATGAAATGGAAATTCCAAAACAAATAACATTTTCTGTGAGAAAAGGCCAAACAAGTATATATCTACAATAGATGTGTACTTTTTTTTTTTTGGTTTTGGGTTATACTTAGTAGTACTCAGAGCTTACTGCTGTTCTTACCCAAGAATCACTCTTGACAGTGCTTGGGGCAGGGGGTTCTGGGGATGGAGCCTGGCTAGGCTGACTGCAAGGCAAGAGCTCTACCCACTTTACTATCTCTATGACCCCTTAATATGAATAATTTATTTGAATTCTTAAAAGGCAAAGAAGTGCCATGAATAAGCCAGGGTCAAGAATGGATTTATAGGGCTGGAGCAATAGCACAGCAGGGAGGGCATTTTCCTTGGACAAGGCCAACCTGGGTTTGATTCCCAGCACCCCTTATGGTCCCGTGAGCACCTCCAGGAATAATTCCTGAATGCAGAGCCAGGAGTAACCCCTGCATTGCTGGGTGTGACCCCAAAAGAAAATAAAATTGGTTTACAGCTCTTAAGGAAGTAGGAATGGGTTATTTACATGATTTCCATCCCTATTCCCCCTGAGTACACACACACACAAACACACACATACACACACCACTCCATGACTTCTCTGCCCCCATTCCCAATCTTTGATTTTAATAGGTGTCATTTAAAAATCTTAGACATAGTGTGGCAAGCTACCTGTGACATATCCGATATGCCAAACACAGTAACAACAAGGCTCACAATGTTACTGGGCCCACTCGAGCAAATAGACGAACAACAGGAGGACAGTGACAGTGACAGACAGAGTGTCATACAAATACATCCTCAAAATAAGCCTTTGAGGCCTTTCCACTTCCTTCCAACTTGTTTGGCATTTTCTGCATAGAATTTCTGGCTCTGAGTTTTTGCTGTTGTTGTTTGACTATTAATATTATTGCCTTGATAATTAGTGTAATTGTTCACAACTGAGGTTGAGGAATCACAGAACATCCTATTACTTTCCTCCTACTAAGCTGAGGATTACCACCTCATTGTGCCAAATTGTTATTCATCACCAAAGGGATACCCTGGTGTGGGTAAATTTTTATTAAAATATTTTTTCATAATAGCTTAAGGATTTGGTTAATATGATCGTCGTATTTAATTGAGGGAGGGGGAAAACGGAGCAAAGAGAAACAATGCCGTAGCTAAAATTAATATCGTTAAAATTTACAGGCCCTGACTTTCTCAGTATAGTTGAAAAGTCAGCCATAAAATAAAACAAAAACCACTTCCACCCAAGGAAGTGTTTATCCTGGGGTAAGGTGAATGGATATAATAAACTTACCTTATTAGTTCACCAGAAAACTGTACCTTAGCACACATTCATCAACTATTAGACAATTCTATTGCTATTGAAAAGGCATAATAGGCAGAGAACTGCCCCATCATCAAGAATGTGGCCCAATTTAACCAGCCCTTATTAAATATGCATCAGTAAAAAAAATATTGAGCCCAGGGGCAGTGAGATTTTCAAAGATAAACAAAATGTGTCCTTACCTTAAAGACCTTACAGTATGGTCATTTTGCTTTTGTTTTTTTTTTTTCCCACCACTAATTACCTTTGGTCACTCTCTGGACCTGATAAAATCTTGTGCGCATATCCCTTTAGGTACTAGATTTTAGGGTCCTTATAATCTAGTCCTGAAAACACTGATGTTTAACAAATTTGAATTTTAAATGTAGTCATTTTTATTTTTCCTTTGTTAGCCAATCTAATCATGTTCAATAGTTTGCCAAAAATGTTGAAGAGCATTATATACAGTCACCTAAATTTTTTTATAAAGAAGTAGTTAGTTAGAAATAGCCAATGGTGACAGCTGTATATTTCTATTACCATTGTCGAAACGCTCCTTACTATTGGAAGTAGTCATTAGTGTCTTAAAATTTTATTTTATGAAAGAATAATTCCTGAAACCTCAGGTGCAATTATTCAGAAAACTCATTCTGATTATTCAAATCCTCTAAATCCACTTTCAGTGCCAAAATCTATTGGTTGATTCTCTAAATGAATCAGAACGGCAAATGATAGTTGACAGAGAGAGAAAGAATATTTTTAGGAGGGATTGGTTCATGTGATTATGAAAGTTGACAGATCAATAGATTGAGAGACAACCAACTCAAGATCAAACACACCAACAGGTCTGAGCACAAGCCTGAGAAACAAGAGTCAAAGATTTAAGTTCCAATCTGAGTGTGAAAGCAGATGAATGACTCAGCTTGAAGAAACTCTTCCATTTGTTCTACTTAGATTTTAGAACATTGATTGAGGCCCGAACACACTGAGGAGAATGTTAATCTAACTAGAAACAGCTTCCTACAGATTTTCCCAGAGAAATGTTTAACCAAATAGACCACCCCGGGACCCAAATAAGTTGACACACAAAAATCAATTAGAACAAAAACAGTTAGGTTTATCCAAGTTAATTCAATTTATTGTTTCTGTCATCTTTATGTTTCATTTTCTAGAGCCAGGATAATCCTCCAATTGTTAATATTACAAAAAATTCCAATTAAATGACAATCAAGTTAGGCATTAATTATGAGTGTCGAATAAGCAACACGTAGCGTTCGGTATGTTTTGTGTGCTGACAAAATGATAGTAATAATAAATAAAACGGCATTTTACCTTCAACCTGGTATTTTATATAATCCGTATCAAACTAGATCTGCTCAAGTAACACTCTGAAAAAGCAACAAAATATGCCTGTTCCAAAGAGGTAACGAGGTAGTTGAGGGAGATTAAGATATTTGCTTTGCATACGGCTGACGAACTTTATCTCTTATATGATACATGATCTCTGTCAGAAGTGCCCCTTTAGCATAGAGCCCTGAGTACTGCCAGAAGGGCCCAGCCCCTGCCCTCAACACGGTCTTTCAAGAATGCTGTTAAAAACACATGTATGTAATTCATACATATCATAAACAGATCTATAAATCCATACATAAACATAGCACTGTAGCTCTGTTGTCCCATTGTTCATCGATTTGCTCAAGCGGGCACCAGTAACATCTCCATTGTGAGACTTGTTGTTACTGTTTTTAGCATATTGAATACGCCAAGGGGGGCTTGCCAGGCTCTGCCGTGCAGACGGGATACTCTCGGTAGCTTGTCAGTCTCTCCGAGAGGGACGGAGGAATCAAACCCAGGTGGGCCACATGCAAAGCAATGCCCTACTCTCTGTGCTATCACTCCAGCCTAGAACAAATAAGGGACCCCTAATGACAATGGAAGTTGGAAATGATCACTCTGGACGAGAATTGAGTGTTAAAAGTAGGTAAGGAGATTTACATGATGACTGTATTGTACCTGTGCAGCAAACTATAATGACCAAAAAGAAAGATAGAGACAGAAACAGAGTCAGAGAGAGAGAGAGAGAAAAAGAGAAATACAGAGAGAAGAAAAGTATCTGATGTAGAAGCATACTGGGGAGAGTGGAAGGAGGGAAAAATTGGGGACATTGGTGGTGGGAATTTTACACCAGTGAAGGGACAGATGTTGGAACATTGTATAACTGAAATCCATAAACATAAAAACTAATAATACATGTGTGTACATATGTATGCCACTAAATCTATACATATGCAGATATATGTGCAAATGTCATTGAATAGTTTTTTACTTGTGGCATGTAATATAGGCCTGTTGCTTTATAGACTTGCCTTATATGTAGTATTGATTATACACTGCTGTGTAATTGGTTCCCCAGTTATTTTTATAGATTTCTTGTCTCTCCAACAAGATAGTAAGTTCCTCAAATGTCAAGGATCATGACTTCTTTTGAATTGTGTTTGTGAGCTAAAACTATAATTGCTTGACAAAACCTGTATGAATCACACACCTTTGGATACTCGCTTGAATAAATGAAAGAATAAGTGACTACTAAACCCTCTGATGTATTTTTTTTTTGTATCTGACTGGCTAAGGGGTGGGTGGAAGAACCATCTTATGAATCATATAAAGAATTTACCATTAAAAAGCAACCTGAAAAATTAACCTATTCTTTCTTTGAATTCATATATTTAGAACTATAAAAAAAATATTCTTGGAAACTTTCTTTCTTAAAATTCTGCATTATTTAAATCAACTCTCAGTTATTTAGGAGTTGATTATTCAAACAAGGGTTTTAACCCAGTAATTCAGTACATTTCTAAGTGTTCTTTCACTAGAGGTGATCAAACACAAGGTTTCTACAAGATACCCCCTTTGTAGTCTTCTTGATAAAAGTATTTGAAGACAAATAGAAAGAAGAAATATAATTGACAATCGCAATAACAGAAAATTTGGAATAAAAAATAAGCAGTGAAACTGGGAGACCAATTAAAATGAGATATCTAAATAATCATAAATTTAGTTATAAACTGGAGGTAAATGTCAAAAAGATTTCTTGGTTGAGAAAATACCTTAGTCCTAGTATAGACCAAAACTTCATTTTTATTAAGACAGAATAGGGAAAAATAGAAATCCTTTTAAACAGACTTTTCAAGATAAAACAGTCAATTATTGGTTTTTGACTGATATGAACAATATTAATGATGTTTAGTATAGTTTAAAATAATCACACAAAACTTAAAACAAAAATACATATATTTTTTATTTATTTATTTTTGTTGTTGTATCTTTTATTTTTTTTTTATAATTTATTTATTTATTGAATCACTGTGGGAAAAGTTACAGAGCTTTCGGGTTTAGGTCTCAGTCATGTAGATACCGAACACATTTCCCTTTACCAATACTCATTTTTAACCCCGAACCCCAATAGACCCCCACCTCCCACCCCTCCCAATTCTTGTGAGGCAGATGATTTCTAGTTAATACTCTATCTACTTTGACTAGATAGATTATTTCAATAGAAGATGCACAATTATTGTTTAGAGTTTACGACCCCCCCCCCCAATCAGACATGCTGAAACAGCGTTGTGAAATGATTTGCTTTCTACAACTTGGTTTAAGAATAAAATGATGGCTATCGCGGCCGCGCGGTTTTGAATTTCTGCTATTTTACTTATTGACCCTGGAAGAATTTCTATTAAAAGTTAGCTAGTTAAGAGATTGATTTCTGTGCCCTGGAGTCGTGGCCGTGCCGGAGAGCCGCTCATGGGGGGCAGCTGGCGACCCCGGTGGGGCGTGGGGGACGGCCCACAAAGCCCCCCTTCCCATGAGGTCCCCGCCGCTCCCCCGAGCCCGGCTCAAACCCGCTTTCCACAAGGCTCCCGTGCGGCCGCCATCTTTCTTTCCAGCAAAAATACATATATTTTTTTAAATGGAAGAATATTAAAAGAAATTATTTCATTAAATGTTGTATGTAATGATACATTTTTTGAGCACCTGATCTTTGCTGGTACTGCTTTATTTATCATTGTGTTTTTCAATCAAGAGACTGAATGGTAGAGAGCACCTCTTAAATTAGGCCTAAAAATTATTTCCTAAGAGGAAAAACATGCTACATAGAAAGAATACTCATATAACAAAGCTTTTCCAGGAAATTGCAGAAACAGAAACACTCCCAAACAGTTTCTGATGTATATCTTTCTGATACCAAAAGCAGACAGACACCACAAAAACAGAAAATTACAGGCCGATATCCTTGATGAGCAGAGATGCAAAGATCCTCAACAAAATATGAACAATAGAATTCAATGTCTCATCAAACATCATACACCTTTACCGGGTAAGAGTCATCCTGGGGTTGCAAGGATAGTTTAACATTGGCAAGTCAGTCAACATAATTCATCATATCACTAAAAGAAAAAATAAAATCTACATGACCATATCAGTAGATGGAGGGAAAGTATTTGACATGATCCAGCGCACCTGTTGATGATGAAAACTCTCAACAAAATGGGAACTGAAGGAACTTTCCTCAATACAGTCATAGCACAAGTGCACGGCAAGCATTATTCTCAATGGGGGAAAACTGAAAGTCTTTCTTCTAAGATCAGGGACAAGACAAGAATGCCATTCTCACCACTTCTATTTAATATAGTACAGGAAGTACTTGCCATAGCAGTTAGGGAAGAAAAAAACATTAAGGGCATCCAGATAGGAAACGAAGAAGTCAAGCTCTCACTTTTGCAGATGACACGATACTAAGAGAATCCTAAAGTCTCTAACGCAAACCACCTGGAAAAAATAGATTTGTATAGTAGAGTGGCAGGTTACAAAATCAATACACAAAAGCCCATGGCTTTCCTATATACAAATAATGAGAAGAAGAAAATAATATTTTAAAAAAACAATCCCATTCACAATAATGCCTCAGAAAATCAAGTACCTTGGAATCAGCTTAACTAAGGAGGACCTGTACAAAGAAAACTGCAAAACCTTGCTTCATGAAATAAAAGAAGACATAAGGAAATGGAGACACCTACCCTGCTCATGGATTGGGAGAATTAACATTGGCAAAATGGCAGTACTCCCTAAAGGATTATACAGATTCAATGGGGTCCCTAGTCATGACTTTTTTCAAAGAAATAGATAAAACACTTCTGGAATTCATGTAGAACAATAAATCCCCACGAATAACTAAAGAAATCCTGGAAGAAGAAGATAGGAAGTATAACCTTCCCCAACTTCAAATTGTATTACAAAGCAATGGTAATTAATTCAACATGGGATTGGCGTAAAAACAGATCTGCAGATAAATGGAGTAGAGACGAGTATTCTGACACATCCCCTCAAATATCTGATCATTTAATCTTTGATAAGGGAGCAAGAAACATGAACCGGAGCAAGTAAAGCCTCTTAAACAACTGGTGCTGACAAAATGGAACAGCTTCATGCAAAATAAATGGACTGAGACCTTTATCGCCGTGTACAAAAATCAGATCAAAGTGGATTAAAGACCTCAACATCAGACCTGAATCCATAAGGTACATGGAATAAAAGGTAGGCAAATCACTCCACGATATTGAAGCTAAATGTATCTTCAGAGATGAAAATTTTAAAAAAATTTGGAGTCAGGGGGAGGGTGGGAAAGGGAGGGTATACCGGGGACATTGGTGGTGGGGAATGTGCACTGGTGGAGGGATGGGTGTTTGATCATTGTGTGATTGTAACCCAAAAATGAATGAAACATCACTGACCAAGCAAGTGGAAGCAAAGATAAACAAAGGAACCACATTAAACTAAAAAGCTTCTGCACCTCAAAAGAAACAAGGGACATGACCAAGAAAAAAGAACAATTTTTGGAATGGGAAAGGTTATTATTCCTGGAAGTTCTTTCCCATTTTTTTATGGAGTTGGATTTTTTTCTTGTAAAATTCAATCAGTGCCTTGTATATTTTTGATATTTACCCATAATCAGAAGGGAGGCGGGTTGAGTTTCCCTCTCCCCTAACCCCCGAGCAGAGCCCCAGTAGCCAAAGACCTCCAGAACCAGCCATAGCCATGCTGAGACCACTCTCCACACATCCGGACAAGCCTCATGCATGAAGGAGCCAGCAGAGGAACCCAGGCATGTGGGTCCCGGGAATGAGATCTCCAAACCTGCTCGGATTGGGACTGGGCCTTCTCCACCCAGATCCCCCATCTTCAAGTAGGTAGGCGTCACACCCACCAGCTGCCGCCAGCGCCAGGTTGGTCCCATCAACGGCCAAGATGGAGAGACTATAAAACCCAGCTCCCGGAAGCGTGCGGTCACATTTGCGGCCATGCAGCATCCTATTACCTCATTTTCCCCTTGGAGAGCCTGGCAGACTACAGAAAGTGTCCTGCCCGCATGGCAGAATCTGGCAAACTTCCCATGTTGTACTCAATATGCCAAATACCAGAAACAATGATGGATCTCATTCTCTTAACCCTGAAAGAGCCTTGACTATGGCTCTGTTAAAAATCTCAGGGCTAGGAAGAAGGGACGTTACTGGTGCCTGCTGGAGGCAATCGACAAACAACAGGATGATCGTGATCGTGATAAAGATTCACTGTTTGAGTACAAATATTTGACAACTTTAGAAAGGACAAATGGTAACCAAGAGTTCACATGTCAAAATCTTATTAATTTGTATCATATTTATATTCCTTTGTATCTCTTTTGTATTTGAGTTAGGGCACTATGTAGAAAGAGTGTTATATGCATGTGGACATACACAGAGACATACATTATGGTAATGTTGGCTTACCATAACAACTCATGTTATTTAGGAGAAGTACAGTTTCATACATCTTTTTAAAAAATGCCTCTTACTAAACTATACAACCTCCAAAGTACAAATACTGCTCCGCAAAAATCTACCAGCAGTCCTCAACTCTTATTCCCAAGTATCTTCCCCCTTCTGGAAATCTTAGTTCCTCAGTCAAAACCCAAGACATTATTTAAGTTGGCCTTGTTATATTTCTTTCCCTATCCCATCTTTTTTTAAATATATTTTTATTGGTGGAACACCATGAGGTACAGTTGTAGATTTACAAAGTTTTGTGCTTGGGTTTTGATTCTACAATGATCAAGTACCCATCCCTTCACCAGTGCCCATTTTCTACCACCACTGATCCCAGTATCCCTCCCACCCCCCATCCACCCCCGTCCCACCCTGCCTCTGTGGCAGGGCATTCCCTTTTGTTCTCTCTCTCCTTTTGGGTGTTGTGGTCTGCAAAAGAGGCATTGAGTGGCAATCATGTTCTGTCCATAGTCTACTTTCAACATGTATCTCCCCTCCTGGGAGGATCCTCCAAACACCCTTTATTTGGTGCTCCCTTCTCTATCTGAGCTGCCCTTTCCCCTAGATGGCCCGGCTGGCCTCTAAGCCATGGAGTAATCCTCCTGGTACTGATCGTGGCTATTCTTGGGTATTAATCTCCTATTTTGTTACTTTATGTTCCCCGGATGAATGCAATCTTTCTATGTCTCTCCCTCTCTTTCTGACTCATTTCGCTTAGCATGATACTTTCCATGATCCCACCCGTTTTTTTATATCCCACATTAACTGAGATTATCTGTTTTTCTTTTTCCTTTTCTCCTGACTTATTTACTTAGCGTAAGCTTCTCTTATTCCATCCATTTAGTTATGAAGGAAGATTTCTTCTTTCTTCATAACCAAATACAATTCAGTTCTGAAATTTTAATAAAGCCAGGTATGACCCAAGAAACTGGGCTTGGGATAGAATGGTCAATGGTTGAAAGGTTATCTCTTCTTGATCTACTTCTCTTCCATTGAGAAGAAGTTTCCATGTATCTCAACTATTTTAAGAGTTGTAGTGAACATAGATGCACATATATCTTTTTGAATTAGTGTCTATGTCCTTTAGATAGGTACATAAATGCAGAATTGTTAGATCAATTTTCAATATTTTGGAGAAAACCTCTATACTGTTGTCCATAATGTCTGTATCAGTTTGCTTTTTTACTAAAAGTAGATAGAATTCCTTTTTCTCTACACCCTTGCTAGCACTTGCTGATTCTGACCTTTTTGATAGAGGTCATTCTCACAAATGTGAAGTGATATCTCATTGCTATTTTTGATTTACATTTCCTGATAAAAAGTGATAATGAGCTTTTTTTTTTATAAATGTGCCTGTGAGTCCTCTGTATGTCTTCTTTAGAGAAGTGTCTATTCAGATATTCAGTTCAGTTTTTGATGGGGATATTTTTGTTGTTGATATTTTATTGTTCTATTGTTGAGTTTTATGATATATGTAAATATTGTGAACATTGGTCCCTTGTTAAATGTTCATATTTTCTCCCATTCGGTAGGATGTCTTTTCATTTTAGTGATTCATTTTAAGATAACAAAAGATGGATACTGCAAAAAAATTTGTTAGAGGGATCAGAGAACTGTCCCAGGGGGCAGGGACACGTGACTTTCATAGACAATGACATGGGTTTGATCTCTGCACTGCATGAACTGTCCCACTGTACCCACACACCAGTCTGTAATCAGTCATTGGGCCTCTCTAGGACTGTAGCCCAGGACTATAGCCCTTCTCTGTTGGCTTTCCTTAGTGTTTGGCCATGGCCATGTATGCAAGAGTGAGAGCCCGACTGCCCAGACATCTCTCTGGGCAGAGGTAAAGTGGCAAAGAAAGCACTGACAGGCTATATTAGGTTTCCTTGTATTTCCTGCTATCTCCTACCATCCTATTCCCTATTTTGACTGAATACCATTTGAGCTGGAGCGATAGCACAGCAGGTAGGGTGTTTGCCTTGCACGCAGCTGACCTGGGTTCGATTACTCCATCCCTCTCAGAGAGCCTGGCAAGATACTAAGGGTATCCCGCCCGCACTGCAGAGCCTGGTAAGATCCCTGTGGCCTATTATATATGCCAAAAACAGTAACAAGTCTTACAATGGAGACGTTACTGGTGACCGCTCAAGTAAATTGATGAACAACAGGAGGACAATACTACAGTACTACCATTTTGGCAAGTGAGATTTTAAAAAATCAATTAACACCTGGTGCTTCTTTTGTCCACTTATTCAACTTAGTTTGATATAATTCCATTTTTAAACTTTTGATTCTCTTATCATTGAAGCCTTATATTGTTCTTCATTTTTAATTTCATATCATACACACACACACTTCATTTTAAGATAACAAAAGATGGATACTGCAAAAAAAATTGTTAGAGGGATCAGAGAACTGTCCCAGGGGGCAGGGACACGTGACTTTCATAGATAATGACATGGGTTTGATCTCTGCACTGCATGAACTGTCCCACTGTACCCACACACCATCAGATGTAGCCCTGATGAGCCCAGAACTGCTAGGTACAATGAGTCACACTGCTCTGGGCCCTAGCATTAAACTGTCTGGATGAGTTGGCTGATATTGCCTGAGTGGTCCCCAGACACCACTACTATATACAAATGTGTAGGGATTGTTGGCATGTTCAAATTAATTTAGAGCTTTATTATAAATGTCTGAAGTCATTCAAACGTGCCAACCATCTCCACAAATCAGTTTCCATACTGGTAAAATTTACTGCTCTCCCTCAGGTACAAGCAGCTAGTCTCCTGTCTAGAAGATGACTCCTTTCCTGGTTTCCTCAGCCTCCCCAACATGGCTACAATATTGGAACATATCTTTGCATGCTGAAGCTCCAGTTTCCATCTCTGGTACCGTATGGTTCCCTAGTACCACGGGGAGCAACACCCAAGCATTGAACTGGGAATCCCCTCCAGTACCACTAAGCATGGCCCAATAAACTGGGGGTGGGAGGTGAAACAGTGAGTGTAAATCGTTTCCTCTGGTAAGAGTATATCCCTGACCACCTTAGCAACTGGACTTCCTATACCTTCACTTCTTATACCTTCACTTTCAGAGCTTCTATTATCATTGTCCGTGATTACCCTGCTGGTTTATGTAATCAATACCCATATTCCTCAATTAAGACAACTTCAAGTCTTTTTCAGTTTTGTTTGCAACTAAGTTCAAGGTGTACAGAACACAGTGAGAGTGGTGATTTGGAATTTTCTTATCAAAAACTGTTTAGTATAAAGTCGATATTGATATCTTTGCACCATGTTACATAATCAGGAATTTAAATTCTTTTTTTCATGGTGCCAGGGATGGAACATAGGTCTCATGTATGCAAGGCATTCACTTAACCATTGAGTGAAAATCTGGCCCAGGAACTGAATATTTTAGAGATCAAAAACAATTTACCAAAACTCACAGTCATAAGTAGGAGAGGTGAGATGTGATCTTCATTATTCTGACTTCTATGCTGATGACAAAAGATATAGACTACAGGAGCCCAGGAGAGGAGACTCGATGGAACAAATGGACTAATCATGCGTTTGTATTTCTAAGATTACTTCTCCTACTATGAGTAACTAATAAGTCTTCTTTACAGAATTTTCTTGACAAAAGACAAACAGAAAAGGAAACCACACCACATTTTATGGGGCTCAAATAGTAAGCAACAAATTATAGAGGGAAGTGTATATATATATATATGCATATATGCATAGTTTCAGATATATATATATATACGAAAGCTCACATCACTCAACCTTTAACAACATGTTAGTGATATTCTAAAGAATGCCATAATGGTCCCTGCCAAAATATAACAATCTTCACACTGTTTCCTCTATGGATATGTTTTTGTAGCATTTTCAGCAGTTTTCCATAACCGACAATACAAAATATATTATTTCGGCTGTGCTTTGGGACAAGGATTGGGGCTTGGTATGAAAACATCCCAAATTTGGTGGTGGGAAGGTGTCATGGTGGTGGGATTGGTGTTTGAATATTAACTTTAATCAAGTATTGTGAATTACCTTGTAAAATAAAAAAATAATAAAAAAAAAATAAGAGTTCACGTTCTAAACTGTAACGCCAAGAGCTAAGAAGACTGTAAAGGAAACTATGAAGTCTGCTTTGATTTCTAAGAGCAGCACAACTTCTTCATTTGAATAATATCAGAATGCATTTCAAGGAAAATAAAGACTTTCTAGGAAGCCGAAGATCACACAAAGAAAGAAAAATAATCCTCCCTGTCTTTTTCTATTTTTTGACTTTTTGCAAACAGCCAGCCAAATTCAGTTAGAAGACCTCTTAGATACAGTGCAGTATGCATTGTCTACCAATGGCAACAGAAGCGAGTTTTCAAAATAAGAGACTTGCAGTCTTTGAGAGCTATTACCTACTGTATTTGCCTTCAGTTTCTGGCTCCACCATGAGTATGTTAGGCTGTTACCTTGACAGTGACTGCTGTAACTGTGCCAAATGAGAAGTCTATTTTGTCTGTTCTCTACATGTGTTAGCTGAGAATTATTCACACAATCAGTATGCACTGCAGTGTGGTCCATAGCATGGGAGAAGTTTCTGCCCTCATTATTCATGGATGTTTTCTCTCCCCCAGACTTGGTAGGGTTCCTGGAATGAGACAGAACTCCCACTTCTGCTTTCATTTGTGAAAGTTAGAGAAACAATTTAGTAGCTAAACTCCTACATCATCTGTGGAGGTAAGACTTTAAAATCACCTTTGGAATAATCTGGCATATTGCATTAGCCCCGCCAGTGATGGTACTTTGCAAAATATGGTCAAATAAAAACAAACGATAAGCAGAAATAGTGATCAAAGAGCATATTCTCCTTAGTCCTAATTTTTCAGCCATTTGCACTTTTAAAGGAATTAAGTCAAGGAAAGCTCTTCTTTTTGGAAAACTTTTGTGAACAGCGCTCAGAGTTAAAAATGTCTTCCTGGTAATAAGCCAGGTGATTTCCACCCACAGATTCTAACACTATCTTCTGTTCAACCACTGTATTGAAAAAGTTAGAGTCTTACATTGCAAGAGAAAATAAATGTATTCTCATATACACACATTACCTGTTTAAACCTTGTCTGAGGAGGTGTTATTTAGGGAGTCAGGGAATTCACATGGCTCATTACCGAGATAGCCCTTGAGCATTACAAAATAATGTGCTCAGTGCTCAGGAGTCACTCTTAGTGGTGCATAGAGGACGATGCAGTACTGAAAATCATACCCTGCAGGTAAAGGACACGCTCCAGTCTCTTGCAGTACCTTTTCTCTTCCTGTCCCTATAAGGAACTAGGAAATTAACAGTACTTTTTACTACTAGGTCTTCTCTCCAGAGGTATATATCTATTGACATCAATATATAGCATGGGTGTTGTCCTTCTATTGGACATATTATTCATCTGGGGAGAAATTAAACTTGAAACCTCATTTAGATTAAAGCTTTCTCTTCTGCCTCTGACCTCTGCCTGCAGTTTGTCCTGCTGTGCTCTGGCAGTCAGCAGTGGGAAAGGACTATGAATTGTGATGGTCTTTTCTTTCCCACCTGGCATTTCAACTCCTTCCAACTCATTGGGCTACTACTGCTGCCTTTTTCGGGATATAGTCATACAATTTGGAGCTCCATGAGCTTGGCAAAAATTTAAAATTTGACTTTTTCTCTTCTAATACATTTGTCTGGAGTGATAGCGCAGCGGGTAGGGCGTTTGCCTTGCATGCGGCCAACCCGGGTTTGATTCCTCCACCCTTCTCAGAGAGTCCGGCAAGGTACTGAAAGTATCTCACCCACATGGCAGAGCCTGGCCAGCTCCCCATGGTGTATACAATATGCCAAAAATAGTAACAAGTCTCACAATGGAGATGTTACTGGTGCCCACTCGAGCAAATTGATGAACAACGGGAGGACAGTGTTACAGTGCTATACATTTGTAGATTATTTGAAGCCCGTTGCATCCCACCATCGCTAGATCTCTCACTCGAAGTTCTCCCAACATCGTGAAAGCTAAATTTATTTCTACTATCCCCTTGTCTCTGGGCTGTTGAAGAAACAGCACAGCATAGTTCTCTTGAGGCAAGGTAGACTCCACGACAACCACCTCTGGCTCTTCCATGTGTAACCTTGCCCAAAACAGAGGAAGTATCACTGCATCATGGCTAGAGAAACTCTGGATAAACAAGTGCAATCAATAGTTGGATCAATGGTCACGGCCACGGTCCTCCTGTTGTTCATCGATTTTGCTCAAGTGGGCCCAGTAACGTCTCCATCGTGAGACTTTTTGTTACTGTGTTTGGCATATTGAATACGTCATAGCACAGCGCCAGGGCATTTGCGTTGCATGCAACCAGCCCGGCGGAGCCGGGTTCGATTTCTCCGCCCCTCTCGGAGAGCCCAGCAAGCTACCGAGAGTATCTCCCCCGCACGACAAAGCCTGGCAAGCTACCTGTGTTGGATCAAATAACATTAAAATACTAGTTTCTGAGAAGATTACTCCTACTCTCTCTACCTCTCTTTCATTCAAAGTTGCAGTCAAATGGCTGGAGTCTTTAACTAAGTCATTTTTTTTCAACAATCAGTAAAAAATCACCCATAAAATAAACAATGTCTAGCTATCCACAAAGATCCCTGGGTTCAAGGACAAAAGAAACCTTTTTTCTCTTGACCCTGACATTAGCATTAGAGAAAGGAACAATAAAAATAATAAAACTCCCCTTCACAACAACAAAGGAGTCACCTTCAAGATTTCCACTCAACCCTATCGCCTAGATTAGGAAGAAGAGCAAACAGTTGCCTGACTGGATTTTGAATAAAAATCTTTTGTGATGATTTAATATCCCATTCTCAAAATTCAGTGTAGCTGGCTGCTCACACTTGGCATTGCAGCTGAAAGTAAAATTGATATGGTTTAATTTAAAATCATGCTACTTGTAGGATCCACAGACAACATGAATAATCCTTCTTCCATGGGAAAGCCTTTCAAAGGCCCTGTGAAAAGGCCCTCAAGCTCTTTAGAGCTTTCAGGTCCTTCGCATTCCTTATGGTAATTTGAAATTATTCTATAAGGTAAGAAGGATGGATATTAGAGGGTGTCATCAAAGAGGCAGAAAAAAAAACTTTTTTAAAGTTCTGTACTAGAAAGTTCTCTCCCAGTGCCAACCATGAGGGTTTTTTTTTTAAATGTTTTCTTTTTTTAAAAAAAGTGGAGGCAAGTGCAATTGTCTGTTCAAACAACAGAATTAAAGTTAATTATTAAAGAAAATACTGCCATTCTGCTTACTGATGAAAGACCTTTTTATTTATTTATTTATTTGCTTTTTGGGTCGCACCAGGCGATGCTCAGGGGTTACTCCTGGCTCTGCACTCAGGAATCACTCCTGGCGGTGCTCAGGGGACCATATGGGATGCTGGGAATCGAACCCAGGTCGGCTGCATGCAAAGCAAACTCCCTACCCGCTGTGCTATTGCTCCAGCCCCCTGAAAGACCTTTTAAAAAAAATAAATGCCTCAGGGCTGGAGCAATAGCACAGCGGGTAGAGCGTTTGCCTTGCATGTGGCCGCCCGGGTTTGATTCCCAGCATCCCATATGGTTCCCCCAAGCACCGCCAGGAGTAATTCCTGAGTGCATGATCCAGGAGTAACCCCTGTGCATCGCCGGGTGTGATGCAAAAAATAATCATAACAAATAAATAAATACCTTCTTAATCTAGTAATGCCCTGTAGGGAAGTCTAGGTTTATGTATTCGAAACAATTTTTCCAAATGATATTATTTATTACTTAACATTCTTATTACGAATCCCATCTACTTCTTTCCTCCTTCCCCTATCTATATTACATTCTCCAAATTAAACGTTCCCCTGAAAGGTCTAAGAAAATGGTGGTAGTGGGTTAAGACCCAAACCACTGTTCTAGTCATTCTGTACCATTAAGCTGATGAAAAACTTGAGGGAAAAAATGGTATTAGCAACTGAGTAACAGTTGGTCTGACACATTGCCCACAATCACCTGCTAATCTCTCTGCCTTGCTTCTCTGCTAAGTTGGGAGATACATAAATAATGGAAGACAGCAATAACAAATGCCAGAGCCCGTGCTAGGAGCTAATCATCGAATACTTAACAACAAAGCGTTTCTTAGGGTATAACCTAAAGATAGAGTTACCTATGACCATTCCCTTGTCCTTTATTTAGTTTCCTTTTGATTTTATTTTTCAGTATTTTTCCTTTCAAGTTGCCACATTAAAACAGATAGATGAGCCAGAAAATAGTACAGGGGTTAAGGCAATTGTCTTACATGTAGCTATATGCTGATCCTAATTGATCTCTAGTACCATGTATGGTACCCTGAAGTACCAGCAAAGTCAGGAGGATCATCCCAGAGCATAAAGCCAGTATCTGAGCATTGCAAAGTATGACCAAACAAAGAGAGAGAGAGAGAGAGAACTTTTGGAAAAATGCCTTATAAGAACAATTTTATTTGACTTAAAAGATATTTTAACCCATTTTATTTATTTCTGGTTAAATATTCAGAATACCTGACCATGCTAGCAAAAGATGCAGATAAGAGAAGAAGGCTTAATCTTTGATTTTTGTACACTGATGTAGGAAGCATACCAAGTTGTAAGGATGTGATCTTGTGTTAAATATAGAAGCACTGTAGCACTGTCCTCCCGTTGTTCATAGATTTGCTCAAGCAGGCACCAGTAACGTTTCCTTGTGAGACTTGTTGTTACTGTGTTTGGCATATCGAATATGCCATGGGGAGCTTGCCAGGCTCTGCCATGTGGGCGGGATACTCTCAGTAGCTTGCTGGGCTCTCTGAGAGGGACGAAGGAGCTCCAGTGGCATGATCAGTTACTACGTGGTATTTATACAGCTGTTAAATATAGAAGATATATAATAATTTAGCACTGTAGCACTGTCTTCCTTTTGTTCATCAATTTACTCGAGCAGGCACCAGTAACGTCTCTATTGTGACACTCGTTGTTACTGTTTTTGGCATATCAAATATGCCACGGGGAGCTTGCCAGGCTCTGCTGTGCAGGCGAGATACTCTCGGTAGCTTGCCGGGTTCTCTGAGAGGGAGGGAGGAATCAAACCCGGGTCAGCCACATGCAAGGCAAATGCCCTACCCGCTGTGCTATCGCTTCAGCCCATATAATAATTTAGTACCTGAAAACTGGATGATGCCCAAAGAAAAATGAAAATATGTGTCATTAAATCTGGGACAGAGAAATAAGCAGAAGCCAAAAGGGGGGACTACTGATGAGGCTTGGAGGTGGTGAAGAAGATATTATGTTGTTGTAGAAAGTTTTACACAATGCTGGCATCTATGGTTTTGTGAAAAAAAAAAGGATGAAGATCTAATTAGCTTAAGACTCTGGGAGATTGTCGGACAAAACTGAGGTGATGCCTACTTGCTACAACGTGCCTATCACAATATACAAAAAAAGTTAGAGGAACATTTAAGAATTTTAACTATTCTATCTGTTGGGACACAGAGACAGCTGAGCAGACTAGAGCACACGTTTTCTATTCAGGCGAATTGGGTTCAATCCCCCATTCAAGCACCTCATGGTTTCCTGGGCATGGCCAGAAGCCTCCCCAAGCACAGAACTAGGAACAGCACCTAAGCAAAGCCAGGTATGCCTGTGAAAAAATGTATATACACATATATATGTATACATACATATATATGTATATATATATATTAAAAATGAAAAACCCAAAAGAAAGAAAGATAATGACACTGTTTTCAAGAAGAATTCGTTTGGGACTGGAATGATAGTGTACAGTGGGTAAAGGACATTTGCCTTGCACGAAGCCAACTTCAATCACCAGCACCACATAACATCCTCGAAACCATGCCAGGGAATCCCTGGCCATACAGCCAGGAGTACACTCTGAGCACCACTAAGTGTGGTCCAAAAACAAAAACAGAAATCAAAAGAAGAAGAATTTGCTTGGAGAAACTAGGAAGATACACACAAGTTGAATAGTTTAAAATCAAAATTATTTCATAGTCTTAGTGTCTTCTAACATAATATTCTCCAGTAAACAGCTCCAGGCAAAGAACAAGCCTACAGTGCCACCAGTGAAAGTTGACTTCAGGGTAAAGATTTCAAGGCAGACTAGAAGACCATTTTCTAAGACCTCAGAAATTTCAGAGGATGGACAAGACCTCTGAGAATCCCTAGGATACCTAACAATATTATTCACATATCTTCTCAGTTAAAAATAATCCTCTTTATATCTCCTATGCATATTATATCATAACAGCCTGATTGGAAACAAAAGATAGAGAAGAACCTATGAAAGAAATATTGGTGTGATTTTTTTTGTCTAAGGAAGTTTATCATAAACTGATATCTAGAAAATCTCAAAAGTTTATAAAAGTATTTTATTAACTTGGACTGAAAAGGACAGAGATAGCTCTAAAGGAAAAGATATCTTTGGATTCCAACCTTGTATGTGCAGGAAGCAAGACCTATTCAGGTTCAAACATTAGCTACAGGGAAAAAGAAAAATGATATAGTCAGGACAAAAAAATCCAGAGAATAGAGCCGTAAAAAAAGTCATCCTGGGAACCAGGGCTCACTAATGTGGTTTTTAGCTTTGTATAATTGTCAGCGGTAGAGACCATTACATGCTATGTGCTTCCCATTTCTTTTTGAACAAAGGTGTTTATTGGGGATACCCTATTTCTGAGCCAATATTGTGTCTTGGGGCATGTGGGGGCCTCAGTCTGTGTCTTGAGTTTGCTGGTCTTCAGACAGAAAGCAACTATACCTGTGGACCACACTTAGGAAGGTTCCTCTGCAAATTCTCATGATTTAGCAAATGAGATCTCAGACGCAGAGTTGACAGCAGAGGTTGGCCAAATAGTAAAGCATCTATATTTTTCAAGGCATTAGGTATCAGTGACAATTATCCAGTTTGGCTGTTGTAGCATAAAAGCAGAGATACACAATATGCAAACTATTGGTTACAACTATGTTCCAATAAAACTAGATTTTAAAAATACCTACACACAGCTAATCCGACTCCCAGAATCCCATATACTATGGCTGGAGTGATAGCACAGCAGATAGGGCATTTGCCTTGTGCAAGGCCGGCCCGGCCGAGCTGGGTTCAATTCCTCCACCACTCTCAGAGAGCCCGGCAAGCCACCGAGAGTATCTCACCCACACGGCAAAGCCTGGCAAGTTACCCGTGACGTATTCAATATGCCAAACATAGTAATATAACAATAAGTTTCACAATGGAGACATTACTGGGCCCGCTCGAGCAAATCAATGAACAATGGGAGGACAGTGCTACAGTGCTTAAAAATACTAAGTGGGTTGTAGTGTGCAAACTTAATGTAATGGAATGAGATTTTTGTGTGTTGTGATCTTAGACAGAAGTAATTTTGCTTGTGAGAGGAATATAAATATTCTGTGATCAAAGGCTGAACTATAGCCAACTGAAAATGGCACAAATTTTTTGATGGTTCTTCCTGAGAATCTAATCTTGGAAGATGTGATTACTTCTAACAGAAGTGACTTTGTGCATTTGTTTTATTCCTAAAACTAGTAGGTTTCACTTCCTGTTTGGGGGCTCTTTTGTTATTGAAGTGTATGCCAAACATAAGAATTGTAATTACCTGCTAGAAATATATTTAAAGATGCTTGGATTTACTGGTCCAGTGGAGCCATTGGGATCCAGGCATCAGATATGTGAGTAGAATGCTTGGATCTTCCTGGCAAGACCAATTAACCTCAGTCACCACCATGACTACAAAGAACCATCCTGTAAAGATCAATCTGAATCCTGACTCACCAAGCCATGAGATAAGGCGAAGCAATTGTTTTTAAGTCACTAAGTTTTGAGTATTTTGTTATACACATTTGACAGAAACACACACACACACACACACACAGTTTTGTTAAAATAAGTCTCAAAGTGTTTTCCTTAATAAAGAAGGAGGAGAAGGAGGAGGAAGGAGAAGAAAAGAAAACGATTCAAGAGGTTAAAAACAGATTTGAAGAATGACATGGTCAAAATAACCTTTAAGAGAGAGAAGAATTAGTTCTGTTCCTCCAGGAGAAAGTTCAGTCAGGAAGGCTGACACAAGAGCTTTCTCAGAGTCCAAAAGAAAGTTGATCAGGATCTGACAGTAAAAATGGAAAGAACGAACATACAGAATTTTCTGTTCTCATCTTTTATATTCATAGAGATGTGAAAAGGTCATAGGAACTGTACCCAACAGAATTAGACTATATGCTCATTTTCCTTCCTCCTTTCTGACTTTAAAGGAAGTAAGCAGTGAATTTAAGAATGGGAATTCTTTACAGTACATTTCCCAGAAGGACAATAGATGTGTTTGCTGTGTCCTAAAAAGTGAGCTTCCGGGAAAGAGTGATAGCACAGCGGGTAGCGTGTTTGCCTTGCATGTGGCTGACCCAGGTTTGATCCCCAGCATCCCATATGGTCCCCTACGCATCACTAGGAGTAATTCCTGAGTGCAAAGCCAGGAGTAACCCCTGAGCATCACTAGGTGTGATCAAAAAAAAAAAAACCAGAAAAAATAATAACATAGAAAGTGAGCCTCTTACTCTTGATCTACAGTCCTCACATCCACTCATGTAGAATTTATATATATATATATATATATATATATATAACTTAATCACTTAACTTCCCATTAGTCGTCGATTTGCTCGAGCGGGCGCCAGTAACGTCTCCATTTGTCCCTGTCGCGTGCTAGTGTGCTAGTGTAGCCCAATGGCATCTGTTCTCTCTGGGAACACGAAGAGCCTCAAACTGATTGTTCATGATCTTGACGAAGAAGTCTGACCATCTGGTAGGTGGGCGGCCACGCGGTCTCTTGACATCCCGTGGAATCCAGTCGGTAACAGCTCTAGTCCAGCGGTCGTCTTTAAATCTCATTACGTGACCAGCCCATCTGATTTTCGACACCTTGGCAAACGAGACAGCGTCCCTGATTCTTGATCATCGACAGATGTCAGAACTCCTAATATATATATATATATATATATATATATATATATATATATATATATTAGGGCAGGGGCTACAGCTGACATGCTCAGGGATTATTCCTAACTCTGTACTCAGGAATTACTCCTATTGGGACTTGGGGGACCATATAAGATGTCAGGTATCCAACCTGGGTAGAACACAACCAAGGTAAGCACCTTATCAGCTGTACTATTGCTCCAGCCCCAGATTTTGTCTTTGAATACACATTCTAACTTGGAATTTCTTTACAGATATTTAGCATTTCTGCTACATACTCTCAAAGGTCATTGTTATTTCATAATTATTATTTTAGGTACATACTAATTGCCTTCATAGTGATTTTCCTTTTTGGCAAGGGAAACAGTTTTTAGCAAAATGCCCAGGTACTCTGCACTCCACTTATTGTGTTTGAATAAAACATGTAGAACCCTTGTACATTAAATCTAACACTTGATCACTTGACATCTCATTACTCATTGATTTGCTAGAGTGGACACCAGTAACATCTCCATCCGTCCCTGTTGAGTGCTAGTGTAGCCCAATGGTGTCTGCTCGCGCCAGGAATATGAAGGGCCTCAAACTGTTTGTTCAGGGTTTTAACGAAGAAGTCTGACCAGCTCGTAGGTGGGCAGCCACTCGATCTTTTTATGTCCCATGGAATCCAGTCAGTAATGTCTCTAATCCAGAAGTAGTCTCCAAATCACCTTACATGTCCAGCCCATCTGATTTTCAACACCTTGGCAAATGAGACAGCGTCCCTGATTCTTGATTGTCAACTGAGGTCAGAACTCCAGATTCCTTTCTCACTTGAGTGAAGCATGATACTCCAAGCAAAGCTCTTTCAGTTCCTCTTTGGGAGACCCAAATAGCGTTCTCATCCTGTTTTCATAGGGCCCAGGTCTCTAAGGCATATGTTGATGCAGGAAGAACGATAGAGTGGAAGAGATGTGCTCGGAGCCGGAGGTTCTTCATCCTCTGAGTTATTTGTTTGACACTCTTGAAGGCATTTCATGCTGCTCTCTTTCTCCTGTGCAACTCAGGTGCCAGGTCATTTATCATGTTGAGTTCTCAACCTAGGTACACATAACTGTTGCATTTGGAGATGTTCATTCCATTGAGAGAAAATGGAACATCAGGAACAAGTCCGTTTCTCATAAACATTGTCTTTGTGAGATTCAGCTGTAGTCGGACTTTTCCACACTCACTGTCGAAATCAGCCAGCATTTGTGCCACTTGGCTAGTGTTTGGTGTTATTAGAATGATGTCATCAGTGAAGCGGAGGTGGTGTAGTTCCCAACCATCTATCTTCACTCCCATTCTTTCCTATTTCAGTCGTCGCATGATATTCTCGAGGGTGGCACTGAAGAGTTTCGGTGAAATGGTATTATCCCGCCCAACCCCTCTCTTGACATCGATGATCACTTCTTTGTAGAATGGTGAGATCCTGGTAATGAATCCATCATACAGCTCACAGAGGATCCTGATGTATTGACTTTGAATGCCCTGATTGGCTAGGGCTTCTCTCTCAACAGAGTCAAAGGCCTTCTTTAAATCAATGAACGTTAGACAGAGTGGCATCTTGAACTCCTGAGAAACCTCAATGAGCTTGGTTATTGTGTGGATATGGTCGATCGTGAATCCTTTTCAGAACCTGGCTTGCTCGCATGGTTGTCCTTCATCTAGTGTTCTGCCAATCCTATTCAGGATGACTCAAGTGAACAGCCTGTAGATGATGAACAACAGGCAGATCGGGTGATAGTTGTCAATGTCGTGGTTGTCTCCCTTCTTGTACAGTAGTACAGTCCTGCTGGTTTTCCATTTGGACGGAACCTTGCATTCAGACAGGTAGCGTGTGAAGAGCTGAGCCAGTATATCAATGAGTACTGAGGGCAGGTTCTTCAGGTGTTCAGGTCTGACCTTGTCTGGGCCAGGGGCTGTTTGCTTCTTTACCAATGAAACGGTGTGTCTAAAACGGTCATGGTCCTCCCATTGTTCATCAATTTGCTCGAGCAAGCCCAGTAATGTCTCCATCATGAGACTTATTGTTACTGTGTTTGGCATATTGAATACGTCACGGGTAGCTTGCCAGGCTTTGCCGTGTGGGCAAGATACTCTTGGTAGCTTGCCGGGCTGTCTGAGAGGGGTAGAAGAATTGAACTCAGCTCGGCCTGGCCGGCTGCACACAAGGCATATGCCCTACCTCTGTGCTATCGTTCCAGCCCCTGTGCTATTGCTCCAGCCCTAAAACATTAATTTTTTTTCATTTATTTATTTTTTATTTTATTGAATCACCATGATATACAGTTACAAACTTTCATGTTTGAGTTACATTCACACAATGAGCAAACACTCATCCCTCCACCAGTGCACATTCCCCACCACCAATATCCCCGGTATTATAACCCCCATTTCCCACCCTCTCCCTGCCTCCATGGCAGACATGATTCCCCATACTCACTCTCTACTTTTAGGCATTACGGTTTGCAATACAGATACTGAGAGGTTATCATGTTGGGTCCTTTATCTACTTTCAGCACACATCTCCCATCCTGACCGATCCCTCCAACCATCATTTTCTTAGTGATCCCTTCTCTATTCCAGCTGTCTTCTATTCCTGTTCATGAGGCAGGCTTCCTATGGAGCAACCTTCCTGGCCCTTGTGTCTACTGTCCTTGTTTGTCAGTCTCTTATTTTACACTCCACAAATGAGTACAGGCCTTTTATGTCTGTTTCTCTCTTCCTGACTCATTTCATTTAGCATGATACTTTCCATGTCTATCCACTTATAAGCAAATTTCATGACTTAATCTCTCCTAACAGCTGCATAGTATTCCATTGTGTAGATGTACCAAAGCTTCTTTAACCAGTCGTCTGTTCTCAGGCATTCAGGTTGTTTCCAGATTTTGGCTACTGTGAACAGTGTTGCAATACAGGCAATATAGGTACAGATGTTATTTCTACCATGCTTTTTTGCACCCTTGGGATATATTCCCAGAAGTGGTATTGCAGGGTCATATGGAAGCTCAAGTCCTAGTTTTTGAAGGACTGTTTGTATTGTTTTCCAGAAA
Source organism: Sorex fumeus (assembly GCF_029834395.1). Taxonomy (NCBI): domain Eukaryota; kingdom Metazoa; phylum Chordata; class Mammalia; order Eulipotyphla; family Soricidae; genus Sorex; species Sorex fumeus. The sequence goes on along the minus strand of NW_026606181.1, from coordinate 964,368 downwards.
AGCTGGACTAGTGGGCATTCCCACCAACAGTGAAAGTGTCCCTTTCCCCCCACATCCATGCCAGCACTGGTTGCTTTTGTTCTTTTGAATGTGTGCCACTCTCTGTGGTGTGAGATGATATCTCATTGTTGTTTTGATTTGCATCTCCCTGATGGCTAATGATGTGAAGCATTTTTTCATGTGCCTTTTTGGCCTTTTGTATTTCTTTCTTGAGGAATCTTCTGTTCATTTCTTCTCCTCATTTTCTGATGGGGTTGGAGGTTTTTTTCTTGTACAGTTCTACTAGTGTTTTGTATATCCTGGATAGCACTGCGGGGAGGGCATTTGCCTTGCATGCGAGCAATCTGGGTTCAATTCCTCCGCCCCTATCAGAGAGCCCAGCAAGCTACCAAGAGTATCCCGCCCACACTGCAGAGCCTGACAAGCTCCCATCAATATATATGATATGCAAAAAAACAGTAACAACAAGTCTCACAATAGAGACATTGGTGCCTGCTTGAGCAAATCGATGAACAATGTGAGGACAGTGCTACAGTGCTATATTAATCCCTTATCAGATGGGTATTAGGTAAATATTCTTGCCCATTATGTGGGCTCTCCTGTATTTTAGTCACTGTTTCTTTTGAAGTGCAGAAGCTTCTTAGTTTTAACACATTAATTTTTAAAGACCAAAGCTTGACACAACTTACTGCCCCCCTAGTTTTTAAATATTGCATCTCACTTTTTTTCCCAATCTGTATTCACACAGCAGCAAAATGAAGAATCTGTACAACAGGTGGTTTATTGATGTGCCCTGAAAGTGTAAATTCCTGCTTTGATTCTCCATGAAGAGAGAGATGAGACATCTTAATGAAGGACAACAGAACACATAAGAGAAACTAATGAAAAGAATGTGATGATGCCCCAAAGGTGCCAAATACATTATGAATTCCATTAAATATAAAATCTGATCTTTTCTAGTTTCTTATCAGATGTATCCTCTAAGCTTGTCTTTCATTTCTGCTGCAGGAAACTCTTTACTGACACTGAATTGAAGTAGTGATTATCTTTCCCAACTGATGGCTTTGTGTCTCTGGAAAGATGACTTTCAACATGCAAATTGGATGCATCAAAAATCATTCCAATGCAAGACCAGAGCATCACAATTCTTTTTTTACAATTTCAAACTGAATTTGCTGCCCAGAGGAAAATATAAACCACACCAAATCTGAAGAGAGAGTAGCAACCCTAAATAGCTCAAACATTTCTCCCTGCCAATGAACTGCTTTTATTCAAGAATTTTCTGTGTTTACCAGAGTTGAATGGCCATTTCTAAAAATGGATGAAAGGTGAGATGGCAAGAGAAGCTGACCAACTTGTAACCACAATAGTTGCCAAACTCTAATGGGAATAGGACAATAAGCCAGGGAAGATACTGTTGACACAATAAAGAAAGCAAGCAATGACAATATTTCCTCTCAGCCAGGCACTGCTGTAACCACTTATTCTTTACAACACGAATAATTTCCACTTTTTGCAGGTAAGGTTGAGCCATAAAAATACCCAGTAAGTTGACCAGGTAGTGGAGACAGGATTTAAACACAGGTAGATTCACTTCCTGAAATCCCCTTAAATTATCCATCATGAGGGCCAGAGATAGTACAGATGCTAAGTACATGCTTTACATGTGATCAATCCCTGACACCACATGGTCCCTTGAGCATCAGTGGGTACAGTCCAAAAAACCCTTGCACACCACCAGATTAGCCCAATAAATCTGTAGCACCACAGGACACAAGCAGCAATGCATTCTTGGGCTCTCACATTGAAAATCACCAGAAAGGGCCCCAGAATTTCCTAAGCACTGCTTGGAAAGCCCCTCCAAAACAAATAAATAAAGCATTCGACTTAGGACAACTAAAACTATACCACGGATCTCAAGAGAAATTGCTGGGCCATTTTTTTCTAGACAACAAGGCTAAAAGAGTAGAAAGTCCATCCTTTCTTATCTCTTCAAAGTCTTCACAGTTTCTCAAGGGTGGTGAAAGAAATGTTTCCCAGGTTAAGCCTATACCAGAGGGACAATAAAAACAGCAAGACTGACTAAAACTCCATAAATCATTAGCGAGAAATTCCTTAAAAGAAAACAACATGGTTTTGTTCCAACCATTCTGCCTGCTGCTTTAATAGACCTCAATGTTTAGATATATTTCTTTCAAGTTTTTATAGCAAACTAGTTTTACAGACAATTTGTTTTGGTGGGAAATCAGCAAAGAACACTCCTGCTTTTTAGTACTAAATGTATTTTTGGCTTATACAGGAATTTTTGTCATTGAGAGCCAACAGGAACCCATGAAAACTATTCAATATCCAAATGGCCCATTGAATTATTATATACAAGTTGCAATTCATCAGGATAAACTAAATGTGCCAAATTGTATAGTATAGTTGGGGTTTTTGTCAACATGATGAACTTAAAGAGATGTCTGCCTGAATAGATTTTCTTTTCAAGGCTAAATAGAAAATGGTTGAGTCACTTTGAAGAGAAACAATGCTTACATCTATCATTCCACAAGGCAAATGTTTTCACCAAGATTTTATGTATTTCAAATTACTATTTTTCTGGGACAGAGGGAGGTGAAATCTAGTATTGTTGGAAATAATGTTTAATTCATTTTGTTTTTTAAAATTCAACCATATTTCTCTGCCTTAAGTTAATGTTATCATGAAATTTAGAGCCTCTTGGAATTTCAAACAGGGACTTATCATTAAAATCTAAGACTTTCTACTGATTCCTTCTGAAGCTCCCTAGCTATTTAGGGCAGAAGAAAACATTTACATAGTGCAACTACTCTGGGTCAGGTACTATGCTAGACATACCACTCAGATCACAGTTTTGTTTTCAAGGTTAGTATTATTCTCAGCTTGCATTTAGGACAAGAGATGCAAAAGTAGTTATATTTCCTAGGTTATATAGGTGGTTAGGATCAGAGCTAAAATGCTGCTAGCTGTTTCTTTGATAACAAGCCCAAGATTTTCCCCCACGGGATAACACCTTCCTTCACACACATAGAAGTCAACTCATCCTATCCATCCCTCATTCCTCAGCAGGCAGGTGAAATGGAGGTTTCAAAGAATAGCAAGAAGTGGCTATTGGTGTGTACAACCTGCTTCTCTTCCTCTAGAACAAAAGCAGTTTGGGAAACGGCACTGGGACACTATCATGCTAATACTGGAACTGTTCTGTCTTTGCTATTCATGCTCAAGGCAAAGCTGAGGTTGGTTTGTTTTGCTTTGGTCTTTTGGGTTTGGGGACCACACCAAGCCTTGCTCAGGCCTCCTGGTTCTGCATTCAGGAATCACTCCTGGCGGTACTTCGGGGGACCATATGGGATGCTGGGGATTGATCCAAGATCACAGGTCATGTACCAGACAAGCACCCTACCCACTAAACTCTCCAGCCACCACTGAGGTTTTGTTGTTTTTTTGTTTTTCCAATTTGTCATAATTTGGGTTATTGTCAAGAAACAGCATCTACCAGGACTTCAGTTCCATGGAGCTGTATCTTCAGTTTACATTAGATTTGGTCAAGTAGTTCGCTTTGACCTTTTCTCACTGATGTCACATTTGATGCGAATAGGATTTATACATGTAGAGACCACACATGTGTTCATGAGGTGGTATTTATCCTTTTGCCTTATGTCATTATGAAAAGAACATAATCTAGCTAGGAGCTAAGATATGTAAGCAACGCCCTTCCAGCCTAAATGCATAGCCAATTGTAAAGATAGACATAGAAAGATTGCATTCATCTGGGGGATATAAAGTAACAAAATATGAGATTGATACCCAAGAATAGCTGAGATCAGCACCAGGAGGATTACTCCATAGCTCAGAGGCCAGCCGGGCCATCTAAGGGGAAAGGGCAGCTCAGATAGAGAAGAGAGCACCAAATAAAGGGTGTTTGGAGGATCCTCCCAGGAGGGGAGATGCATGTTGAAAGTAGACTATGGACTGAACATGTTTGCCACTCAATGACTCTTTTGCAGACCACAACACCCAAAAGGAGAGAGAGAACAAAAGGGAATGCCCTGCCACAGAGGCAGGGTGGGATGGGGGGGATCGGGGTGGGGGGGATACTGGGATCCATGGTGGTGGAAAATGGGCACTGGTGGAGGGATGGGTATTTGATCATTGTATAATCGAAACCCAAGCACAAAAAATTGTAAATCTACAACTGTACCTCATGGTGTTTCACTAATAAAAAAAAGGGGGGGAGATAAACCACGTGATATTAAACTACTAAGATTTGGGGTGGGTTTTTATGTAGAAAATCTTGCTAATTTACTGTTTTAAAAAACAATGTATCAAACTGAAATCTACCCATCAAAACCTTCCCTTTAGCTTCAGCCATTTTAAGAACAATTTTTTGTTTTTATTTAAGTTGATAGTCTCAAGTACCTTAGCCTCTGAAGCATTATTCTTGGATTCTAACCTTGCCACAGAGACTATTTGAAGTAAATAAGATAAGTATATATGTAGCTAGACAGATAGATGCGGACAGGTACAATAATAAAATTGTAGTGGAGATGATATTGAATTTTGTGTATATGCCTATGTGCTTTTGGTTTTAACAAAAGCTATAGCATCTATTAAAAATGTGTTGCATTTTGGCCAAAAATAAACCTAGTTTAAACACTTTAGGAACCATACTGGCTGATACCTACTATACTTCATATGTTCCTATAAAAATGTTCAATTGCCATAGAGCTTTTGCTAACTTAAAGAGAACTTATAATATTAGTGCATTTTATTCTTTGCTTTTATAGAACCCCTTGCCACTAGAATGAGCTTAGGTGCAATCTTAGTTCTTGTTTTGTCTTTAGGTGGATTTTAAAGTAGCAATCTATTTACCAACTAATGCAAAATATGGGGATATCCAGGGAACATCTGGAACAATTATTTGCTTGTTTTGCCTCGTTTTATTATTCTTTGTCAATCTGATACTGCTTCTCAAAATGACTAGGAAAAAAATTCCATTTCCTACACAGAATGGTAGCACTGTCCTCCCGTTGTTCATGGATTTGCTCGAGCGGACACCAGTAACATCTCACAATAAATTGTGAGACTTGTTGTTACTGTTTTTGGCGTATCGAATATGTCATGGGGAGCTTGCCAGGCTTTGCCGTGCGGGCAAGACACTCTCGGTAGCGTGCCGGGCTCTCCGACAGAATGGTAAATGGGTGAAATCTCACAATGATCTTACTTCCCTTTGTACTGAAACTCCAATAGATGTAGCTGTGCCTTCATTACATATTACAATTTTAAATATCCATATATCAAGAGTAAGTTCTTCTTTCTCCCTTACTCTTTAGGATGCAGAAACTTACTAAAGTAAATACTCTCCAGGGCATTTTCACGGTTAGAGCTTATTCCTGTGACTAAGAAGGATTTCAAAAATACACCAGGAACAATCTATTCCAATTATGACTGTTTGTTTCTTAGACATGCAAATATTACAAGAGATTGGGAGAACAGCTAAACTAAAGGAAATAAAAATCTGACTCGATAATGATGACCTGGCCCTGTTCTCAGCCAGGCTGCCAATTTGTTCTCATGGAATAGTGCCCCATCTCCTTTTGTCAGTTAGTTCTTGCCATCCATCCCATATAATTGCCAATATTTCACTCCAGGCTTTAAACTATGCCAGGCAACATTTGTCAATGTTTTAATGCTTACATTGTACATGGACAGAACAGAATAACCAACATTAACCTGATTTTTTACTGTGCTAACTCCGTTGCATCTACACTATTGCAGATTTATATTTTCTAAAAAACCATGGGTGTTAAACTACAGCACATTAAAAAAGAAGAAAGAAAATTCTCAAACAGTCCTTCCTTAGTTTTTCTTCCCCCCGCTTCCTCAGAACAATATATTATATGTTTTGTTTCTTGGGCTACACACTCCTATCTCTGCACTCAGGGATTACTTCCGGGCAGGACTGGGGGACCATATGGAGGGCAGGGGATTGAACCCTGGTCAGTTGCCTGCAAGGCAAAAGCCCTACTCTCTGTATTACTATTCCAGTCCCCATTCAGAACACTACTTATGGAATAGTAAGTACAATGATTTATCAGGTAAGCATTTTCAAAAGATGTTTAGGGTTGTTTTGTTTTCTTTTGTTTCGTTTTTAAAGATTCTCTATGGGCTGGGGAAGTCACTTAAGGGGAAGAGTACGGATGTGCTATGTGCGAGTCCCTGAGCTCAATCACCAGCACAGTTGGGTGTCCATTTGCTTCTGTGCCAAAAAAAAAATGGCCCAAATAAAAAGACAGCAGCTCACAGACTGCGTAAAAATAATTTTCCCAGCACTCATCTGACAAAAAAATTAACTTTCAAGATATATGAAGCTCTGGATAATCTTAACAAGAACGATCAACCCATCAGAAAAATGGGGACAAGAGATAAACAGAAAGTTCCTCAAACAAGATGAATAGACAGCCAAGAGGAATATGGAAAAAAATCCTCTGCATCACTGGTCACCAGAAAAATGAAAATCGAAAAAGCAAGTAGACATCACCTCTGTTCTTAATTTTTTTGTGGAGTCACCTAACCGTTTTCCAAAGAGGTTGAACCATACAAGAGTCCCTTTCACTTTATCCCCGTCTTGCTGCTTCTAATTTCCATTCTTTTTGATCTAGGCAATTCTCATTCACGTAAGGCGAGATGTCCTTTGATTTGCATTTTCCTGATGAGCACTTATTTATATGCTTGCTGACCATCTGCTTGTCTTTTTTCAATCACGTGTCCATGTAGTGCCTCTCCCCAGTGTTTGATGATTCTTTTGACAGTGGTGATGTTGACCTTAATGAATGCTGTATATATTTTGAATAAACATATATTAGTCACGAGCATTGATTCATTTGAATGCCTAACAACCCGAATCGGACGATTACACTTGAATAAATGTGGCTCACTACCGGCAATTTCTATCTTTGTTGTCTATGCACCAACATCCAGTTATGGTGAAAGAGAAACTGAGAAATTCTACATGGAGCTGGAAAAGTTCTATAAAGAAGATCACACCTTCTACAAGATCATTGTCGGTGATTTTAATGCCAAGATAGGACCAAGAAGATCAGTCGATGAACTCCACATCGGAACCCATGGCCTGGAATGGAACGAACAGGGTGACAGACTGTCTGAGTTCATCATGTCAACCAAAACCTTCCATGGTAACTCACAATTCCAAAAGGCTGAATCTAAACGTTGGACATGGGAGTCTCCCGATGGATGGTTCCACAATGAAATAGACCACATCATATTCAATCGGCGGTTTTGCCTAACCGATGTTGCTGTTGTCCCAAAATTCCAAACGGGGTCAGACCACCGTCTTCTTCGTGCAAAATTCTACCTCACAGAACGAGAAGAAAAGAATGCAAGGTTTAAGAAGAGGACTCCCAGAACAACCACCAACTGGGAGCTCTTTGGCTCTATTGCGGCAACATGGGAAGATGCCGTCATTGACAACATTGATGAGGAATACGATCGAATGATTCAGCACTCCATGATTGTGAAAGGAATGCCAAGAGAGAGATAACCACAAAAACCCGTCTTTCTTTGAACACTCTTGAACTTATTCACCAACGTGGCTTGGCACATGCCTCAGGCAACCACAAGCGAACATCCGAACTGGCAAAACAGTGCAGAGAAGCCATCAAGGATGACCTCAAAAACAGGAGAGCAGCAGTACTGGTAGATGCAGCAGAAGCTGGGAAAAACATTCATAATGCCCGCCTGTCCTTCACCAACTACAAAACCAAGATAACTGCCCTCCGACATCATGATGGATCTATCACATCTTCCAGAAGGGCAATGGAGAAGATTATTCATGACTTCTACTCAGATCTCTTTAATAGCCACATCCACTTGCCCACATACCACATACCACATGATGGATATGTCATTCCCAATGTTCTCCCTTCCGAAATCCAACATGCCATCTCGTTGGTAAAGAAACAAAGAGCACCTGGCCCAGACAAGATCAGACCTGAACACCTGAAGAACTTACCATCAGTACTCATCAATACATTGGCTCGACTCTTCACACGCTACCTGTCTGAATGCAAGGTTCCATCCCAATGGAAAACCAGCAGGACTGTACTACTATACAAGAAAGGAGACATACACAACATTGGCAACTATCGCCCAATCTGCCTATTGTCTGTCATCTACAAACTATTCACTCGAGTCATCCTGAATAGGATTAGCAGAACACTAGATGAAGGACAACCATGTGAACAAGCTGGATTCCGAAAAGGATTCAGTACCATCGACCATATCCACACAATAACCAAGCTCATTGAGGTATCTCGGGAGTTCAAGATGCCGCTCTGTCTAACGTTCATTGATTTAAAGAAGGCCTTTGATTCTGTTGAGACGGAAGTGGTTATGGAAGCCCTAGCCAACAGGGCGTACAAACTCAATACATCAGGATCCTTCGTGAACTCCATTGCGGATTCACTACCAAAATCTCACCATTCTACAAAGAAGTAATCATCCATATCAAGAGAGGGGTTCGGCAGGGTGATACCATTTCACCAAAACTCTTCAGTGCCACCCTCAAGAACATCATGTGATGACTAGAATGGGAAAACATGGGAGTGAAGATAGATGGCCGGCAACTGCACCACCTCCGCTTTGCTGATGACATCATTTTAATAACACCAAACATCAGCCAAGCGGCATAAATGCTGAACGACTTTGACTGTGAATGTGGAAAGGTCGGACTACAGCTGAATCTTACGAAGACAATGTTTATGAGAAACAGCCTTGTTCCTGACGCTCCATTCGCTCTCAACGGAACCACCATCTCCGAATGCAACAGTTATATATACTTAGGTCGAGAAATCAACATGATGAATGACCTGGCACCTGAGTTGCGCAGGAGGAAGAGAGCAGCTTGGAATGCCTTCAAGAGCATTGAAGAAATAACTAAAAGGACAAAGAACCTCCAGCTACGAGCACATCTCTTTGATTCCACTATTCTTCCTGCATTAACATATGCCTCAGAGACCTGGACCCTACGAAAACAGGATGAGAATGCTATTCGGGTCTCTCAAAGAGGAATCGAAAGAACTATGCTTGGAATATCACGATTCACTCAAATGAGAGATAGAATCCGGAGTTCTGATCTTCGTCAACGCTCAAGAATCAGGGACGCTGCCTCATTTGCCAAGACATCAAAAATCAGATGGGCGGGACACGTAATGAGGTTTACAGACAATGGCTGGACTAGAGCCATTACTGATTGGATTCCACGGGACATCAAAAGATCACGTGGACGCCCACCTATAAGATGGTCAGACTTCTTCGTCAAGACCCTAAATGATCGGTTTGAGGCTCTGCATGTTCCTAGAACGAACAGATACCATTGGGCTACGCTAGCACGCAACCGGGATGAATGGAGACGTTACTGGCACCCACTCGAATAAATCGATGAATAACGGGGATTAAGTGATTAAGTGATTATATATATATATATACATATATATATATAGACACACGCATTTGTAGGATCCATGAATATTTTCTCCCATATGGGTAAGCCTACCTACTGCTTTGCTAGTATAATCTCAGCTTGTACCTTAGTCTTCTGGCTCCAACTGAGTTGAAAAAGCTTTTTCCATATGCTATTAGTCGGGTCTTGGGAGTCCATTGTCAGGCACTGTCAAACGGGCTACTGAATCATCCTTGGATGGTTCTTTGTTGGATCTTTGATGGGCTTGAGCTGGTTCTGACTTAATGAAATGCACCTTTTATCTGAAAATGCCTTTTACCTTTTACCTAAAATTCACTGCCAAGGAGGGTCCCCTCCTTGCACCATGAGGTCTCACTGCAAGGCTAAGACCACATAGCCAGGAAGCAACACTGGGCGTGACTGTATACAAAAATAATCATAACACTAACTTCTGGCAACCAACGAGAATCTGGGAAAGGTGAGGAATGCGGTCTCCTTCAGATCAGTGTTTCCCAACCCTCCCCCAGCCATGACCCACCTCCGACCTCATTTCCTAATTGTGACCCTGCAGTTTAACCAAATGTCTCTCTCTCATACTATTGCCCCCCACACCCCTGCTCATTTGACTGTTTTCACCTGTTGCTCCCTGGGATCCTGGAAGAGTTATCCATAAGACCCCAGCTGATGTTTTTTTTTAGAGCATCGAGAAAGGGGGAACACAGCACAACTGATACCTTTTTGAGGGTGAATGTGGAGGGGAGAGAGATACCAGGTTAGTCGAATTCTGTAATTAGATTAAAATGTAATTAACCCTTCCAAATCTCATCTATGGAAGATACAGCCAGTCAGTGGATCAGGAAAAGTACCGAGGGTGAGAAATAGTATGATACAGAAGGGGACACCCGCTAAGTCACCTCCTTTCTGACCCTGCTAGCACCTGGACAGAGAGCAGCCTTTGGGCCCCTGGCCTGTGCCCAGGTGAATGGCAGGAGAGCAGCAGGTCTCACCCACATGCGTGTGGCAAGAGAATACAAAAAAAAGGCAAAGAGCTGCAAGACTACCAGGCCGTGAGAAAGAGCCCAAGGAATCTCAGCAACAGATGAGAGAGTAGCAAGTACCATCAGGGCACCCTGCTTCCAGGGCACCAGCTGCAGATCTCAGACTTGGAAGCCCCCCTAGATAATACAGCTTGGGACAGTATCTGATGTTTATACATTAGAAGACAGAGAGCAGCAAAGGCATCGGACCTGGTGGTCACTGACTGGAGAAGAAAGCAAAGGGACAGGATGAGTGACATTGTGCATGGGTAACCCACTTACATGGGGGGTGAGGGAGAGAGAGAAAGAGAGAGACAGAGAGAGAGAGAGAGAGAGATCTAGACACTAGGTGGACCTAGAACCTCCTTCTTAAACTGTATAATGAACAATTACCTCCTAAATATCCATAATTTGCACACAATACAATGTTATTATACATTATTCAAAGAGCCAAATACTCAAGAACTGAACCATTTTATGATGACACCTTATTTGGTTCAGTGAATAGTACACTCTGGACCCCGAGATGGTGAGAGAATAAATTTATTTTGTTTTAAGGTACTATGTTGTGGGTTTTTTTGTCACAGCAGGAAGAAGAACTATGAAGACAAGATTCTAACAGCTACTTTTTTGCTCAGAATTTACCATATTCTAAGTACTGCTCTAGAAAAGAAGCTTTATATACACTATTTAATCCCCAGGACAATGTTCTACTCCCATTGTTATGAAAAAGGCATCAAGCATTGAGAAGCTCTGTAACTTGCAGAAATGACACCGTAATTGGCTAAGCCGGAACCCTAGTACAAACAGTTTTGTCCAGAGCTGATTTATATTCATTATATAACATTAGGTCTTGATGTTACAGAACTAGACACAAACATAATTTCCAAGGAAGTTATTACGGTCAAGATAAAAGGCATACCTGTCTATTAGGCTCAATTGTCTGAAGAACAGAAATAACAAGAATGAAAGAATGAAAAGAAAGAAAGGAAAGAAAGAAAGAGAGAGAGAAGAAAGAAAGAAAGAAAGAAAGAAAGAAAGAAAGAAAGAAAGAAAGAAAGAAAGAGAGAAAGAGAAAAAGGGAGGAAGAGGGAGGGAGGGAGGAAGGGAGGGAGGAAGGAAGGAAGGAAGGAAGGAAGGAAGGAAGGAAGGAAGGAAGGAAGGAAGGAAGGAAGGGTTGGAGCAAAAGCACAGTGGGTAGGACATTTTCCTTGCATGCAGCTGACCTGGGTTCGATTCCCAGCGTCCCATATGGTCTCCCAAGCACCACCAGGAGAAATTCCTGAGTGAAGAGCCAGGAGGAACCCCTGTACATCACCGGGTGTGATCCAAAAAGCAAAAAAAAAAAAAAAAGAGAGGAGGGGTGGAGAAGAGAAAAGGGAGGAGATCTATGGCACAGACCAGAGTCAGAGAAATTTTTTTGTTACTATTAGGTTACTACTTTTTGGAAGCATTCCTAGAAATGTTCTTTTCATCATAAACAGTTTCTCCTTGGAACATTTAGAATGATATCTTAAGGACAGCTATTTTAGGGTGTCCAAGTTCTACTTTGTATTCTATCCTTGAGGCACGAAGCTATATGAAAGTACCCCTGTGGAAATCGAGAATACAGGTCACCCTTTACATACTAGCCAAGATCTGAGTTTCGAATTCAATGCTCCTCCTGAAAGGATTGGGGACATTTGAAGCATCTGAAACAGAATTTTCTCCTGCTCTGCCTGTGAGTCTTCAGATCTTGCAATAATAATAAAAACTTGCTGTATTTTGCCATGTAAAAGAGAGAAGTCTGAAATCTCAATTTTTTCCCAAAACTCTTATTTCCATGTCAGGAAACCTTGAACTGTTTCTTTGATAAATACTGCATCAGTCAAGATCCTATTTCATTTTCCTGTGGAAACACCCATCCTAAATCTGGAGGGAAGAAAAATGTCTTTCACCTCTACAGGTCATCTTTTATCCAACTTTAACAGCATTATCCAAAAGTTACAAAATATTCTTCAGAGAAATTAAGAACATTATTGCATGCAATTTTTATGAAATTTGTGAATATCTTCCTTAAGCTATGGTTTCAATTTTCAAGATATTAAACTATATTAATTTATAAACACCGATAAATATTTTCTTCTCATAAATATTACATGTGCACAAAAAGGAATTTTTAATTGAGCGATTTCTTGTGACATTGCATTAGGAAAAAGTACTCTAAGAGTAGCCTTTCCTGGGGCTGGAGAATAGCACAGCAGGGAGGGTGTTTGCCTGGCATGTGGCCAACCCTGGTTCGATTCCCAGTATCCCGTATGGTCCCCTGAGCACTGCCAGGGGTGATTCTTGAGTGCAGAGCCAGGAGTAATCCCTGTGCATTGCCAGGTGTGATCCAAAAAGAAAAAAAAAAAAAAAAAAGAGAGAGGGGAGCCTTTCCTGATGAATTATATTGAATTTCTCATTTTTGGAGGTCAGTATCCATAGCTGTCTCATAGTCAATAATATAATGATTAAAATACAATTTTGTACCTATTCACAAAAGTAAGTTTAAATGGGACTGGAGCAATAGTACTGCGGGTAGGGCATTTGCCTTGCACCCAGCCGACCTGGATTCGATTCCCAGCATCCCATATGGTCCCCTGACCACCACAAGGAGTAATTCCTGAGTGCAAAGCCAGGAGTAATCCCTGAGTATCGTTTGGTGTGACCCAAAAAGCAAAAAAAAAAAAAAAAAAAAAAAAAAAAAAAAAAGCTAAGTATAAGTCACCGAGAGTATTGGATATGCCAGACACAGTAACAACAAAGTCTCCAATGGAGACGTTACTGGGCCCGCTCGAGCAAATCGATGATCAACGGGAGGGCCTTTACTTACTTACTTACTTACTAAGTCACATACTATGTTTAATGTCTTTGACATGTTAATAGTTTATCCATAAGAGGAACACACAAATATCTTCTAAAACTCCTACCATGCATCGAGCACTGTTTCAGGTGCATGAGATAAGTTATTTCTAATTCCTCAGTTTTACTGTGAGGTAAAAAAGAGTACGGTACCCAGTTTACAGATGGGTTTCTGAAATGTTACATGATCAGTGTAAGATCCATTCTTTAATTACCAAGATCTTTCTCTTCATTATAAAAAAGCACAAAGCAACCAGCAAATGGGTTCTACAGTATCCACCTAGAAGACTCTTCCAACTCATTAAGACGAAGTCCTGCAGAGTCTAATGAATTTTATCCAGTGTGTAGGAGAAGCAAAAGTTTTTCTCAAACTTCTTAGAGTTTGGTACTTGAGTCTGATAATTAAATTGAAAAAAATTATTTCATGTACATTATGCATTACCCAGGAGCTTTTACAATGATGAAATCCCTAAGAAGCAGTTTGACCTGAATATTTTTATGTTGGTGTAATCGTGGAGGACAGTGTAGATTAAATAGCATGAAGTTAAATGTAGGAAACTGGGGGGTTTGGATTCTTCTGAGCATCCCTATGTCCTCAGAAAGAAGAAAGAGATCCTTTCCTCCAGACTCAAGGAAGGCACCTTGCACATAAGAATATTACAACCATTGTAAGAGAAGGCAGGAGGGAAACTTAGAGTAGCTTTTCTTCTGCCCTTTTCTGCTCTTTCATAATGTTTCTCTAGCTTAAAATATGCCAAGATGCTATATTCTAGATGCGCATATCCTGTGTGTTATCATGTGGAAGAGAATGTATAGAACATGATAGAAAAAAATTAGATATGGACAAATGCAGTTGATAAAGTAGAACAGATTTCCAAGCTGGAGAAGTATTAACAGGAGGTAAAACATTAGCTTGGCATGTTGCCCTGATTCAAATCCCTTGGCACTACAAATATGGTCACCCTGAGCACCACCAGGTGTGGCCCAACATTTCTCCACCTCCCCCGCCAACTCCCTACCCCTGTGCCAAAGTAGAACAGATTCTGCATATACCTAGGCGATTTAACCATTCCTAAAACTACCTGGGATAGGTTTAACAACATTTGTGTTCAACTGGACAAGAATTTCTAAAGATCAATTGAACATGTCTGATTTTTTTTCCAGGTATGTGAGTTGAACACAAAGACACATGCAAGGAAAAAGCCCTACCACTGAGTCACAAAACATGTGTCTTTCAATACATGTGAAGTTTAGAATATATATGACACATATCCATATATATAAACTATATATAAACCTGTACACATATTCATTTTTATTAATTCATCCATTTCAGAACTAGATTGGCAATATCAAGTAATATAGAGAGTAGGAATTGCATGACCCAGGTCATAATAATTCCTATGCATGTTCTCAGGCCAGCAATTGTTTCTCCTGAAGAAACCCTTGAGACCTTGAGCACAGAGGTTCAGAATCCCTAAGTTCTTAATACACCACAACAATATGCCCATCAACTGTTCTGTTGTATTTCAGGACAAGAATGGAGTGCCTGGTAATTCTTTTCATATGAATGATATGAAAATGTTTTCACGCACAACTCTTTTTAAGGTTTTCTTGCTACCTCCTTATATCTTTTCTATAAATAGATTATTTATGAAGAAAAATATATTAATATACTTCACTGATGTACTAATGTATGAGAATGATAAGTCAAGCATCTCAACCATGAGAAGTGTTTAGTGTACAACTGTACCTCATGGTGTATCATTAATAAAATTTTAAAAAAATAAATAAGTTCATTAAAGATTTAAGAATTTCTGAAAAAAAAGTATAGAGCTGCACATAAATTATAGTAATGTACTTGATTCAAATGATCCTCAGAATTTCTACATAAATATGAAAATTCTTATCAGTCTTAGAAAAAAGCATCCATTTATTTAAATATGGTTTGGGAAGTGCTAGAAAGATTCCTTCATCTCTTTGTCTCTTTCATTACTTTTAATATTTCCCCCCCAAAACTCATTTCTTTGAGTTCTAAAGCTTTTTTTTTTGAGGGGTTGAAGTCTTCAGGAGACTTTATTTAAATACACATATGACAGACACCTATGTTGACTGACCCATATAAGGAATTCTTTTCAGCAGGTGTTTCAACTATAACAGGTGGTAAAAAAAGTAACTTTCTCCATGAATAAGGTACAAGATGATACCCTATGGTGACTGTAAGAACTTGGTATTGAGTGAAAGAGAAACAATAAACCTTACCATATTCAAAATAATGCCCAAGGCTAACTTAATGAAATCATCCTATCATAAAGGTATCTTGCTGGATGGTTTCAAATCCCACGACCTCTCCATAAGCTATCCCTTTGATGCCTTCTGATGACTCATCAATTATTGCTTCTGCACAGAGATGTGTCTAAATTGAAGACAGATTCAGTTCTATGAGAACCACAGCTTACTCCAAAGGAATTGTTTTAAACTCTAGTAGAGTCTGACTCAGTGATGTTTGTCTTCTACAGACTCACTATACGTAAATTATCAATCTGTTTTAAAGACGTATGCCCCAACATAGAATAAAGCCCTGTTTTAGAATAACTGTTTATTGCTACAATCAGGCATTTTAATACAGACTCCCAAATTCTAACCAAACTCCCAAATTAAGTGTTATTAGACCTATTTTGTCTATCTTGAAATTAAGTCTATAAAACTCTAAGTCCAAATCATAAAAACTAGTGAGAAACAGAGCTCAAATTTGATGACAGGTGCAATTATGATCCAAACACAACATTGGTCTTGACACAAAGTGGTTCGTTGGATTCTTGTTATTCAGTCTTATTGATAATATTCACCATTATCAACAGCTAAGACTTGAGAATCTACCATTTGCCAACAGAACAGAGCACGAAGAAGAAGTTTCATGGAGAGCATCCAGACTAACTAGATGTCTTCAGGGTAACTGATAGTTCAAGACAAAGGAATCAATGCTTGTGCAATGATACAAATAAGAACAGGTCCAAAGGTTTTGGATCCCTAAGAGGCATGTTGATCAGAATAAAAGACATAAGAAAAAGCAAAGCCCTGGATTCAATCCCTGGCATTTCATGGTCCCCTGATTAGCACCAGAAGTGGCCTCCAAGAAGTTCATAAATAGTATTATAGGACTTTACTAGCAAATAATAATATAGGACTACCGCTGCTTAACCTCCATGCTAGTGACATTTTAAGTTGCATAATCCTCTGTAGCAGGAAGGGTGTCTGGTATATTGAGTAATATTTAATAGCATCCTTGTCCTTTCCTGGTAGCTTTCCCCTTCCATGACAGAAAAATCCCAGACACTGCCAAATGTCTATTGGGAGAGTAAAGTCATCTGAGTGCAGATGTGCTACAGGAAAATATTCCATGATCACAAATCACAGATCATCCTGTTATTCGTCAATTGCCTCAAGCAGGCCCCAGTAACGTCTCCTTCATCCTGGCCCTGAGGTTAAATTCAAGGCTCTTTAGGAGAATGAGACACATCATTGTTACTGGTATTTGGCATATTGGGTACGCCACGGGGAGTTTGCCAGAACTCTGCCGTGTGGGCAGGCTACATTCAGTAGCCTGCCAGTTTGTCAAAGTAGAAATGAGATGTCATAATAAGATGTCGCGCAGCCGCATTTGCGGCCGCGCGGTTCGGGGGGCTGGTTTTTATCTCAGCCCCGGAACCCACATGGCTTTGTCCCTCTGCCGGTACCTTCAGGTGTGTGGAGAGTGGTCTCAGCATGGTGGTGGCTGGTCCTGGAGGTCTTCGGCTGCCGGGGCCCTGGCCAGGGCAGGGAGGAAAGCTCAACCCGCTCCCCTCCAAGGGGCCCCGGCGAGGAATAGCCAGGCGTGGGGGCAGGAGACTGCGCTCTTCTCCTCCAGGAGCTGGTTTTTATAGTCTCAGAGTCTTAGCCGCTGATGGGATTACACGGCACCAGGGGGCCAGGTGGTGGGTGTGACCCCCACCTACTGGAATTTGGAGGATCTGGGTGGAGGATGCTCGACTCCAATCCGAGTAGGCTTGGAGATCTCGGCCCCGGAACCCGTGTGGCTTTGTCCCTCTGCCGGTACCTTCAGGTGTGCGGTATTCCACGATACGCCAAGTTTTTATAATAGATTGTTTATAAATTTAAAAATTATTATAAAATGTATTGTTTGAGCTACAATTTTCCCCAAAATGTAAATGAATACAAATAATAGAATTTAAAAGGCATCAATTTTTTAAATTTTGTTTTTGAGCCACAACTGGCAGAGTTCAGGGTTGGAGCGGGTTGAGCTTTCCTCCCTGCCCTGGCTCTTTGGTTGGAGGTTTCTCTTGGTGATGCTCAGAGGACCATGTAGGTCTAGGGATGAAACCACGTGTAAGCATAGGCTTCAGTCCATTGAATTATCTCTATGGTCCAAGAACATCAAATGTCAAACTGGTCATTCAGGTGCTAAGATAACAGGTAATTTTTCCATCTTGGGTATTATTTTTTCCTTCTTGAGTACTTGCTTTCTGCAATTAATACAGTAAAAACAATTTCTAGTGCCGCATATAATTATGCTCTTAAAATTCTAATGGTTTATCTACTTTAAATACATGCATTTATTTTAAGCCAAAAGGAGAGAGAGTAATTGCACTCATTTGTGGGATATTAAAAAAAAAAAACATAGTATGAGATTAATACCCAAGAACAGTAGAAACAAGGCCCTGGAGGATTGGTCCAAGGTTGGAAGCTTGTCACAAGTGTGTAGGGGGGGAGGGTCATGGGAGGAGTTAGGTAGGGAAATGAGGATAGAGAAGGGACCACTGTGGCAATGATAGCTGAAAATGATCACTATGGACAATAATTGAGTGCTGAAAGTAGGTAAAGTGATATACATGACAACCTTTTAGTACCCGTATTGCAAACCCTAATGCTCTCATAGAGGCAGGCCCAGGTGGGGTGTGGAGGTTGCCAGGAGGGAAACTGGGGACAATGGTGGTAATAAAAGTACATTGGTGAAGGGATGCATATTGGAACATTGTGTGACTGAAACCTGTAAGAAACAACTTTGCAACTGTGTATTTCATGTCACTGTCACTGTCACTGTCCTCCCGTTGTTCATCGATTTGCTCCAGCGGGCCCAGTAACCTCTCCATTGGAGACTTTGTTGTTACTGTGTTTGGCATATCGAATACAACACGGGTAGCTTGCCAGGCTCTGCCATGCGAGTGAGATACTCTTGGTAGCTTGCCAGGTAGCGTGGCCAAGCAGTGTATCTCATGATGCTTCAAGAAATTTATTTTGAAGTCAAACTTTTCTAACTATGGACAAATTCAAAAAAGGAAAGAGGGAATGGAGCAGTAGATAGTGGATAACACATTTTCCTTGCACACGGCTGGTCTGAGTGGATCCCCAACACCGTATATGTGCTCAACTCCACTAGGAGTGATCCCTGAGCACAGAGTCATTCATGGTCTGAAGACCGCAAAATTGAGAGATTACTACCTGGAGCAATAGCAGGGCTAGAGTGATAGCACAGCAGGTAGGGCATTTGCCTTGCACGCAGCTGACCCAGGTTTGATTCCTCTGTCCCTCTCCGAGAGCCCAGCAATCTAGGAAGGGTATCCCGTCCACATAGCAGAGCCTGGCAAGCTCCCATGGCGTGTTCAATATGCCAAAAACAGTAACAGCAAGTCTCACAATGGAGACGTTACTGGTGCCTGCTCAAGCAAATTGATGATCAATGGGAGGACAGTGCTACAGTGCTATAATAAAAATCAGTTCTATATAAGTGGTATAATTCAACAATATAGCAAAAGGAAAAACAAAACTGTATGGAGAAATTCTTCCACTTCTTAATTTTCAAGGATGGGTAAGAATTTCCACCAAAAACAAAAATCCCAAATCTACCCTAAGCAAAGTCAAAATTACTTAGGGGCACACAATGAAAAGAGCTGAAAGACCATAAAATAAATGAAAAATAGTCTGGAAGAGAATGTAAAAAGAATATATGTAAAATGATAGGAAAAAGATTAACCATTTCTGACCAAAAGAGAAGACATGGGGAAAATAAACAATTGGTAACTGAAAAGAAATCAAATGGAATTTTGAGAACATGATGACATGCAATTGGAAAGAAAACTAGCTATCTAAAATATACATCTGTAAAAATTATTGCAGTTCAGACTGGGAAGTCGGAAAGCCAAGCTAAATATCATGAAAAATTAACTAAGAATGTCTAATATTTTTAAAGTAGGAATTCCTAGAAGAGTTGAAAGATTAGGAAAGAGGCTATAATAAAAGAGATTAACAGCTAAGATTTTTTCAGACTTACTTACAACATTAATTCTTAAATTCAGAAGCTTAAAATAACAAAAGTAAAGAAATTCATAGCTACACAGATAGAAGTGAATTAGACTATGTATGAGAGAAACAGCAGCAACCAGATTAATATCTCATTTCATGAAAACAACTGTGGATGTTGGAAGCTAATAAGGAAATACCTTGAAAAATTTTATTAAAAAAATCTTTTGGTCAATTTTTTTCTTTCCAGAAACTTTATTCATCAAGAAGCACAAAAATTATGTTTGCAAAGTCTTGAAAACTTCATGGTGACAGTTATTCACTTCAGAATTATTTTGTAATTGAGGGTTATGTGTTGGAACTTAAAGAGCAATAAACTAAAATGTGTACAAGTTGATAATTATAGTACAATGCTGATGATAAAGTTCTCTTTTATTGTAATTGTTTCAGTGCTGTAGCTGTTTCATTATAGTCATAAATAAAATAATCTACCTATGGAAAAAATATCTAAAAAATAAAGCTTAGAAAGAAAGGATCTGAAGCCGAAATAAATAGATGGGGTGCAGAATGCCAAGGTGAACAATAAAAATGGTAACGTGTAGATAACTCTAAATAGGTATTGCTGTAGAAAACAATAACGACAATAACGAACTTGAAGCAATACAATTAAAATGAAATACAACTGCAATAGGGATTCTTTAGTTTTAAGATAACATGTATAATTATTTACACTTAAAGTAATAAAACTTCTGCAGTTGGCCCTAACATATTCAATAATGAAAGAGGAATTGATATAAGGGATGGATAACACAGGCCAAATTACTGACAATTATTAAAGGTCAGCAAAAATATAGGGGCAAAGGCACAAGTCTGGCATGTGGCTAATTCTGGTTCAATCTCCAGAAACATGATTCCCCTAAAACACCACAGGTTGAAGCTCTTGAGGCCCCCACAAACACTGTAGGACTGGTCCTGATAATCCTCCACACCACAGAGTCTAAGCGTAAAAAGGGTCCACACACTGAACCATCAGCCCAGTTGGTCAAGAACCATCAGAATGGGCCCTGGGCCTTCTAAGCACAACTTGGAAAGCCTTTACCTCCCTTCTTCTAAAGAGAAAAATAAGGACCAAAGACATAGTTAGAGGGATTTAGATATTTATCTTCCTATGTGGTGGAGTCTGATTTGATCTCTGGCACTACACAGGGACCCCAAGCACCGTGAGCAGTGACTCCTTAACACGGAAGCAGGAATAATCCCTGAGCACTTGATCACTTGATCACTTGACTTGATCACTTGATTTCCCGTTACTCCTAGATTTGCTCAAGCGGGCACCAGCAATGGCTCCATTCATCCCTGTCATGTGCTAGTGTAGCCCAATGGCGTCTGTCTGTTCTAGGAACACGAAGAGGCTCAAACCGATCGTTCAGGGTCTTGACAAAGAAGTCTGACCATCTCGAAGGTGGGCGGCCACACATTCTTTTGACGTCCTGTGGAATCCAGTCAATAATGGCTCTAGTCCAGTGGTCATCTCCAAATCTCATTACGTGTCCAGCCCATTTGATTTTTGACACCTTGGCAAATGAGACGCATCCCTGATTCTTGATCGTCGATGGAAGTCGGAACTCCAGATTCCCTCTCTCACTTGAGTGAAGCGTGATACTCCAAGTATAGGTCTTTCGATTCCTCTTTGGGAGACCCGAATAGCGTTCTCATCCTGTTTCCATAGTGCCTAGGTCTCTGAGGCTTATGTTAATGCAGGAAGAATAGTGGAATCAAGGAGATGTGCCCAGAGTTGGAGGCTACTTGTCCTCTTAGCTATTTCTTCTCTGCTCTTGATGGCGTTCCAAGCCTCTCTCTTCCTCCTGTGCAGCTCGGGTGCCAAGTCATTTGTCATGTTGACCTCTCGACCTAGGTACACATAGCTGTTGCATTCGGAGATGGTCATTCTGTTGAGAGCGAATGGAGCATCAGGAACGAGGCTGTTTCTCATAAACATTGTCTTCGTGAGGTTCAGCTGTAGCCCGACCTTTCCACACTCACGGTTGAAGTCGGCCAGCATTTGTGCCTCTTGGCTAATGTTTGGAGTTATTAGAACAATGTCATCAGCAAAGCGGAGGTGGTTGTAGTTGCTGAGTATAGGAGTGAATAATCCCTGAGCACAATCCACCCCATCAAAACAACAAAATAATAAGTATACAACAAGGAAAGCTTCTGATTGTCTTTTTTTCCTCACTATATTTAGTTAGTTTTTTTTTTATTGAATCACTGTGAGATAGACCCTTACAAAGCTGTTCATGGTGAGGTTTCAGTCATACAGTGTTTCAAGACTCACATCTCCATCAGTATACATTTCCCAGCGCCAGTGTCCCCAGTTTTCCTGCTCATGAAATGGGAGAATTAATATTGTTAAAACGATAATACTCCCTATAGCATTACACAGATTCCTGTAGTCCCTATAAGGAATACCTATAACATTTTTCAAAGACATTGATCAAACACTCCTGAAGTTCATATGAAACAATAAACCCCCATGAATAGCTAAGGCGATTCCTTGGGAAAAGAAGATGCGAGGAATCACCTTCCCCAATTTCAAACTGTACTTCAAACAAAACAATAGTAATTAAAACAGTATAGTATTGGAATAAAGACAATGAAATAGTGTTGAGTATCCTGATATACACCCCACATATATGTTCAATTCTGATTCTCTTTAGCCTTATAAATTCTTCAATACAGCAGCCAAAGTGATCCAGCTAAAATAGAGGATTGTTCTGTTTTGAAGTCAATCAATCTCCTATGACTCAAAGTTAAAACCCAAAGACTTTCTGGTGGCTGCGAGGGCCTCGCCGGTCAGTGAGCTTGTCCACCTATTCCTGTGACTTCATAGCTAGTCTTACACTCAATGTTCCTCTGAGCTCATCAGCCTCTTTGTTATTCTTAGAAATATTCTGTTCAAGGCTAGAATCTTTATCCTCAGCTATCTGCATAATTACATACAATACCTCAGTGTGTCTAGGAAAACATGAAAAAAATTACTATTGATCTAATTAGGTAATTAAAGAGCTAACTTAAACAAGATCATTTAGATTAGAAAAACACTGAATAATAAACATGAATCTGTTCAACTATAAGTCGTCTATTTAAGAGAAGCAAATAAACTAAAGTTACATCATCTGTTTGTATATAGCAGGAAAGACAGCTTAGCAGCGACCATTATGTGTAGAAAAATAGGGATAAAGAGAAGAAATTAAAATGGTATGTTAGTTTAGTTTATAGGTTATGAACTTAAAGAATTTTTTTGGTTCATGATCTCTTTTTTTTTTTACAAGCATAATAAATTATTTTTATCTTTTTTTAAATTTTTTTATTAGTGAAACACCATGAGGTACAGTTGTAGACTTACAAATTTTTGTGCTTGGGTTTCAGTTATACAATGATCAAGGAAAATAGGAACTGGAGAAGGGATGGGTACTTGATCATTGTAAAACTGAACTTAAAGAATTTTCTAAATATTTTCTCGGCACAGAGCAACAAAACTTGTTAACTCTAACTGTTGACTTGAAAAATTTGGTGAGTACTTGAATTATTTTGTTTGTATTAATTGTCCAAGATTTCTTTTAAACACTAATCACTGAACAGTCCAAACTGACAACATTATGGGTGAACAAAAAAAAAAAAATATATATATATATATATATATATATATATATTTCTTTATGTTAGATATTTGCCATGTGAATGACCTATGTTTGCTTGTGTTCTTGAATGGGTATCTTCTATTCCAATTGCGTTTTTGTACACATAACATCTAGCATCTAAAAAGCTTGCATGCCCCATCAAATAACAACACCTTTTGTGAAAAAAAAACTATTTTATAGATAAACAATGATAAAGCCAGTGATTAATTCTTAGTTCTCTCGAAGAGAAATTTGCCCTAAAATTCTGCCGTATGTTTTCCTGCCTGAATCTATCTAAAGCACAAATCATATCTATCGCTTTTAGTTTTTTAAAAGCAGTAATCCTGTGACAAATTTGAGTAAAAAGCAAGAGTTACAATAGCAAGGCCAAATCTGCTTTAAAATAGAGGTTTCCAAGCAACATGAAATGCAATTTGATTGCTTAATATGTGTGGAAGAACTGTTATTGAGAAAACTTTATAGCATATATTTTATAATAGTTTTGATTTGGACTTATATGTATGAATCAATACAATTAAAGGCAATACTTCACGCTGTAAAGTAGTGATTTTTTTAATCCCTTCATAATTGCCAGAGAAGCATGTTCCTAGAAATCTACCCTCATTTCTCTTGTATTATTAAGCAAAAATCAATAAAATTCCCCCTCAAAATAAGTTTTTTCTTTCCCCTTGAATTCTCTAGTTAATATAAACATAGTTTTTTATTGGATAAAGAAGATGTTAATGAATTTTTTCTAGTTTTGCAATCCATTGAAATCCCTGCAATTCATTTCATTGTCTAAAACCATTCACTGTTGTGATTTCTGCAAATGGGAAGCAAAGAATACATTTCAAAATGTTACAGCAATTTAACCTTGAATGAAATATTTAAAGCATGCCCTTTATTTTTTATTAAGAGAAACTGGGAGGGAGAAGAGAGAGGAAGTACTTGTTTGCACAGATACCCAAATAGCGTTCTCGTCCTGTTTTCGTTGAGTCCAGGTCTCTGAGGTGTATGTTAGTGCAGGGAGAAAGGTAGAGTCAAAAAGATGTGCCCTGGGGCTGGAGCGATAGCATAGCGGGTAGGCCGTTTGCCTTACCCACAGGCCACACAGGTTCGATTCCCAGCACTCCTATGGTCCCCAGAGTACCACCAGGAGTAATTCCTGAGTGCATGAGCCAGGAGTAACCCCTGTGCATCACCGGGTGTGACCCAAAAAGCAAAAAAAAAAAAAGAAAGAAAAGATGTACCAAGAGCCGAAAGCTATACACACACACACACACACACACACACACACACACACACAGTAATATTTACAATGTTGGCACAGCAGGTAGGGCATTTGCCTTGCATGCGGCCAACACGGCAACCCGAGTTTGATTCCTCCGCCCCTCTCGGAGAGCCCAGCAAGCTACTAAGAGTATCTCGCCCGCATGGCAAAGCCTGGCAAGCTACCCGTGACATATTCGATACGCCAAACACAGTAACAAGTCGCACCATGTTACTGGGCCTGCTCGAGCAAATCGATGAACAATGGGAGGACAGTGACAGTGGCAGTGATAATTTGTATCCAACATTGCTATACTACAATAGTAGTTCAATTAAAATTTGGCCTAAGTTAAAAGAGGATCAGCAAGCATTGGCCAAGTAATTAATAAATTACATTTAAGAGAAGTTTTTTCAGCTCTCATACAAAGATTCTCTTTAAGTTGTTGGACAAAAATAAATAAAAGTAAACTTCAGAACACAGCAATTTTTGACAGAAATAAAATAAGAAGCTATATATAATAAAAAAATCTCAATAGAGGTACATACTCTTTTTGCTGTAGGGTGTTTGCCTTGCAAGCAGCCAACTAGGGTTCAATTCCTCTGTCCTTCTCGAAGATCCAAGCAAGCAACCGAGAGTATCCGGCCCATACAGCAGAGCCTGGCAAACTCCCCGTGGTGTATTCATCTGCCAAAAACAGCAACAACAAGTCAACAAGTCTCACAATTGGAGATGTTACTGGTGCCCACTCGAGCCAATTGGTGAACAAAGGGAGGACAGCGTTACAGTGCTACTTTTATTGCTCAGACAGTATTCATAGCATATTAACAAAATTCCCTGTATCTAGGCACAGAATGACGCAACAATCTAACTACAGTTTCAATCAGATCATTTCTCTCTGTAAACTTGCGATGATTCCGCATGAGACAGAGTGAAGTCCATGCTTCTCAGTTTACACACTCTGCACTCCATTCCCTCATCTGTTTCTCCACCTCTTCACTAGTACCCTTTAGTTAAGGTATTTTAATCAGTGTATTTTCTCAACAAGATGAACTTCTTTTTCCAATACATTTTCCTAATGGCTGAGAGGAGCCTCAAATCTCCTTAGAACCACTTGAGAGTCCTCCCACACTCCGCCCCCCCCCCCCACACACACACAATCACGATCACAATCAATTGTTCATCGATTGCCTCAAGCAGGCACCAGTAACATCTCCTTCGTACTAGCTCTGAGATTTAAAAAGTGCCATATTCTCTTTACAATAGTCAGAATCTGAGTGCCCAAGAACAGATGACTGGTTAAAGACACTCTGGTACATTTACACAATGGAGTACTATGTAGCTGTTAGAAAAGATGAAGTCATGAAATTTACATACAAGTGGTTCTACATGGAAAGTATCATGTTAAGCAAAATGAGTCAGAAAGAGCGGGACAGACACAGAAAGATTGCATTCATCTGGGGAACATAAAGTAACAAAATGGGAGACTAACACCCAGGAGTGGCCGAGATTAGTACCAGAAATTTTGCTCCATGACTTGGAGGCCAGCCACATATGCTAGGGGAAAAGGAAGCTTAGAGAAGGGAGCACCAAATAAAGGGTGTTGAGAGGATCCTCCCAGAATGGAAGAACCATGCTGAAAGTAGACTATAGACCAAACATGGTCTAGAGGCCACTCAATGCCTCTCTTGCAAACCACAGGACCCAAAAGGAGAGAGAGAGAGAGAGAACAAAAGGGAATGCCCTGCCAAAGAGACAGGGTAGGATGAGGGACGGGGGGTGGGAGGGATGCTGGGACCCATGATGGTGGAGGATGGGCACTGGTGGAGGGATGGGTACTTGATCATTGTATAACTAATAACCCAAGCACAAAAATTTGTAAGTCTATAACTGTACTTCATGGTGTTTCACTAATAAAAAAATAAATAAAAAATAAAAGTGCCATATTCGAGGCTCTTTCAGGGCTAGGAGAATGAGACCCATCATTGTTACTGGTATTTGGCATATTGGGTACGCCACAGGGAGTTTGCCAGACTCTGCCGTGTGGGCAGGTTACATGCGGTAGCCTGCCAGGTTGTCCAAAGTAAGAATGAGATAATAAGATGTCTTTTGGGGGCTGGGTTTTATAGTCTCTGGGTCTTGGCCATTGATGGGATTACAAAGCGCCAGGGGGTCAGTTGGTGCGTGTGACCCCTGCCTACTGGAAGATGGAGGATCTGGGTGGAGAAGGCCCAGTCCTGATCCGAGCAGGCTAGGAGATCTCATCCCAGGACCCACATGCCTCTGTTCCTCTGCCAGTACCTTCATGCAAGTGGAGAGTGGTCTCAACATGGTTGTGGCTGGTTCTGGAGGTCTTCGGCTGCCGGGGCTCTGCTCAGGGCGGGGAGGGAAACTCAACCCACCCCCTCCAAGGAGCCCCGGTGAGGGCAGCCAGGCGCGGGGGCAGGAGACTCACTCTCTCTCTCTCTCTCTCTCTCTCTCTCTCTCTCTCTCTCTCTCACACACACACACACACACACCCCAAAAATGCCTTCCCAACGCACCAGCCTTTATACCTTGCACTTGAAGCCTTCTCCCATTGTCATTTATCACTGGAGTCTCTTTGTCCTAGGAACTAGTAGTTATATTTCCCTGTATCAGAGGTTGATAGTTCTCTGGGTGACAGAATGTCACCAGGAGTGCTACCCAAGAACATAGCCTATTGAAATGGGACCAATGCACGGACTTTTGTTTTGTCCAAGTTTCCAAGATGACTGTTAGCTATCAAAGTGTAACACCAACTGTCCTAGATTAACAGGAGCTGCTGACTCTGACTCCAGACAGCTGAGTGGTCTCACAACAGGATCTGAAGCTCCTAAGAAGAAATAGGGCCTATTCAAAGATCTCTTCTTGCATTGTCAGTATTATTTATTATAAAAATGAAAATATATTAATTCTTTCAAATAGCATGATTATTAATATTTTTTTTCTTTGGCGATGCATTCAGGAATTACTCCTGGTGGTACTCAGGGGACCATATGGGAGGCTGGGAATCAAACCTGGATTGGCCTGGCTCATGCACTCAGGAATGCATGAGCCAGGCCGACCCAGATTCTAATCGAACCTGCGTCGACTGTGTGTAAGGCAAACTCTCTACCTGCTGTGCTATTGCTCCAGTCCCCAATTTTTAATAAATTAAATGGTAAAGGTAAAGGTAAAGGCCCTCCCGTTGATCATCGATTTGCTCGAGCGGGCCCAGTAACGTCTCCATTGGAGACTTTGTTGTTACTGTGTCTGGCATATCGAATACATCACGGGGAGCTTGCCAGGCTCTGCCGTGCAGGCGAGATACTCTCGGTAGCTTGCCGGGCTCTCCGAGAGGGACAGAGGAATCGAACTCTGGTCGGCCATGTTGGCTGCATGCAAGGCAAATGCCCTACCGCTGTGCTATCGCTCCAGCCCAATAGCTAGGTAAAAATAAAGGTACCTAACCTGAAAGCCTGAGTAGTAAGATAACTAGACTATAGTAAGGACCAAGTTATTATAAATGAATGAAGTTCAAGAATGAAGTCCCATGGAACCCAGATAATGCGGAACTTTGTGACCTTGGACTCTGGACTCAACGGACCCAGAACAGAGATCCTCTGTCTGCTTTCCCCAGTCTCTGGTGACTCAGGGATCACACCCATAAGCCATACCCTGCCGGCACCAGATAATCTCCTCATCGGCCACTCTTCAGAACTCCAGAACTCACGGATGCTCCTCCCAGATGGGAGTATAAAAGGAGAACCCAGAACCATGCTTCCGGACTCTGCACCAGGCAGTGGGGGAGGTGAGAGCCCTATCCACACCAAGGAACCCAGTCCCAGCAGCCAACCTCCATTGTCCAATCACCACCACACTCCAGGCCACTTTCCGGACACATCATAAGACACTTCCTACCCATTTGTGCCTCTCGGAGAGACGGGCAAGCTAGCGAGAGTATCCTGCCTGCACGGGCAGAGCCTGGCAAGCTCCCCGTGGCATATATGATATGCCAAATACAGTAGTAGGTCTCATTCCCCTTACCCTGAAAGAGACTCCAATCACTGAGAAAAGACAAGTAAGAAGAGGCTGCTAAAATCTCAGGGCTGGGAAGAATAGAGACGTTACTGGTGCCCCCTTGAGTATTTCGATGACC
This sequence comes from Sorex fumeus, assembly GCF_029834395.1. Taxonomy (NCBI): domain Eukaryota; kingdom Metazoa; phylum Chordata; class Mammalia; order Eulipotyphla; family Soricidae; genus Sorex; species Sorex fumeus. The sequence continues at coordinate 935,543 of NW_026606181.1, read as the reverse complement.
AATGGATCACAGTGATACAGTGATTAATGGTATAAATGTAAATGTTGGTATCATTTAGTGTTTGGTATGCTGAAAAGTCTTCTGGTTGGATATTTGGCTACTGTGTCAATAATCATACTAAAAGACATGCATAAACGTTTTTGCATTTCACGGTTACTTTACATATATATTTTATTCAATACTGTATGTCACTTTAACAAAGAAAAATATCACTGGGCTTTTGTCATCCACAGAGCCAGTTAGTTTATCATGAACTCATAGAAAACCATAAAATGTTGAAATACCAAAAGCATAAGTAAGTAAAGTAAAGGCCCTCCCGTTGATCATCGATTTGCTCGAGCGGGCCCAGTAACGTCTCCATTGGAGACTTTGTTGTTACTGTGTCTGGCATATCGAATACGCCACGGGGAGCTTGCCAGGCTTTGCCGTGCAGGCGAGATACTCTCGGTAGCTTGCCGGGCTGTCCGAGGGGGGCGGAGAAATCGAACTCGGGTCGGCCATGTTGGCTGCGTGCAAGGCAGACGCCCTACCCGCTGTGCTATCGCTCCAGCCCTACCAAAGCATATTGGTTTTAAAATGTACCCAACACCCTGATATAATGCTATGCCATGTGGGTACATGACTGTATATAATAAGAGCTGGAGCTACCGAGAGTATCTCGCCCACACGGCAGAGCCTGGCAAGCTCCCCGTGACATATTTGATATGCCAGACACAGTAACAACAAAGTCTCCAATGGAGAAGTTACTGGGCCCATTCGAGCAAATCGATGATCAACGGGAGGGCCTTTACTTTACTTTACTTTTACCAATAATCATAATCTAATCACATAAATACAGATAGATAGTAATTGTCAAGAGTCATTTAGTGGACTGAACATGATTGCCACTCAATGCCTCTTTTGCAGACCACAACACCCAAAAGGAGAGAGAGAACAAAGGGGAATGCCCTGCCACAGAGGCAGGGTGGGAGCGGGGGTGGGGGGAAATGGGCACTGGTGGAGGGATGGGTATTTGATCATTGTATGACCGAAACTCAGGCACAAGGATTTGTAAATCTACAACTGTACCTCATGGTGCTTCACTAATAAAAAAAAAAAGAGTCATTTAGTCCAACTTCAAGAGAAAACACATATAATTCTGCCAAATAAATAATGTATAAATTCCCTAGGAAAAAAAGAGACTCAGTAAGCTCCCTTGGTAATGGGTTCCATTTCCTTACCACACTAGCTTTGCTGGATTTTCCTCTTGGAACCTAGTCCCTGGTTATTCAGAGCACAGTCCTGCATCAGCATCACTAGGGGGCTTGTCAGGAATGTAGAATCTTGAGCTCATTCCATTCTTATTCAACTGGAACCTGCTTCTTTAACGGGATCCCTTAAGTCATTTGTGTGCACTTTAAAGTTTGAGATGATCTGCCCTAGTCCATTGTGCTAAAAATCTAAACAGGAAACAAGGATTTACAAGTCATGAACTAGACTAAGTAAGCATTGAACCAAACTGCAGAATGGAATTGAAGTGTTCTCCTGACTACACTAGAGGTTTTAGGAACAATCAATCAAGCAATGAGGATTTGTTGGTGCTTCTTGTCTACTATCCCAGCACAGGCACTAGGTTCTAACTAAAAAGCCCTAAGAGCAGAAAGAAAGGGCGTCCACAGAGGACGAGGTCATGAAATGTGTGTTTTGAGTGGTTTACAAAAGGAGAAAGCAGCATCTGGAAAGTTTGGACAAATGTTAAACCAAAGCAGATATTACAGCACATGGTATTATTCAAGACGGATACTTCTTACTACACCAAATAAAAGTTTTCTTGCAGAAATATCTAGTTACGTGGGGCTGGAGTGATAGTCAAGTAGGTAGGGCGTCTGCCTTGCATGCGGCTGACCTAGGTTCAATTCCCATCATTCCATATGGTCCCCCCAAGCACCACAAGGAGTAATTCCTGAGTGCAGAGCCAGGAGCAAGCCCTAAGTGTCTCTGGTAACCCAAAACACACATTAAAAAAAAAGAAAAAAAGAAATAAATATCTAGTTATTAAAATCTCAGTATCATTTTCTTAGGTTTTTAAAAATCACCACAAAGATTATAACTACATTCTTACTGCTCTTACTGCTTTTCAGTCTTCAATGTGTTTCTAAAATTGTATCTTTATTTTTCAAAGTATTTTCCTCTCAGAAACACTTGAAAAAATATATATAAACAAGAATATAGCTGGGGCTGGAGCAATAGCAGAGCAGATAGGGTGCTTGCCTTGCATGCGGCTGACCCGGGTTCGATTCCCAGCATCCCATATGGTCCCCTGAGCACTGCCAGGAGTAATTCCTGAGTGCAGAGCAGGAATAACCCCTGTGAATCACCGGGTGTGACCCAAAAAGGAGAAAAAAAAAGAAAAGCAAAAGGAGCAAAAGAGCATATTTTCTACAAACAGATAATCTTAATAACTACTAGTATATCAAAAGGAGCAAAAAGGAGCAAAAAGAAAAGAGCATATCTTCCACAAATAGATAATCTTAATAACTACTAGTAAGGGGGAAGGCAGTTAGGACAGAGAAGGGGCCACTAAGAAAACGGAAGGTGGAAAAGATCACTCTGAACAAAAACTGAGTCCTGAAGGGAGTTAAAGTAATATGTATGATATCCTTTCAGTAACGGTATTGCAAACCACAGTGCCTGAAAGGAAAATAAGAGAGAAAGAGGGAGAGAAACAAAGAAAGAGAGAAAAAGAGAGAGGAAAGAGAGAGAAATATCTGCCATAGAGCTGGGGGAGGGGGGAAATTGGGGCACATTGGTGGAGAAATGTGCCCTAGTGAAGGGTTGGGTATTGGAACACTGTGTGACTGAAACTCAATCATGAGCAACCTTCTAACTATCTGTCTCATGGTGATTCACTTTTTTTGATGCTATGAAGATACTTCAGCATGTACCAAGTTCTACGTAGATTAAATCATTAAATTTTCACTACAAAGGAATAACATGAATGAATGCTACAACTGTCCTCCTATGGAGACCAAATAACTGAGTCAGATACCGTTGATTCAAAATCATACAAGTAAGCAGGAGGGCCAGTCCTAAGCCCATACTGTTAATGATACTATACTATACTTTTACGATACTTAACTCCAGTATACAAATATAGGCTGCAGTAAATATCATATGATTTAATTTTCTGTAGTTCCCCATGATTTTAATTTCAGGCATTCATCCAAATGAACTCAAACACCTTCTTCAACGTTGTGTTGGTCCTAGGATCATAGAAATTACCCCATATATTGATCATTCCCTACATAAGTGTCTACCATATCGATATCAACTTGCTATTAAGTATCTCAGTCTACTCTTTTCTCTCTGCTTCTACCCTTTTTCACTCAAAGACACAAAGACATAAGAGGTTTTGACATACCCTCTTGAGTACCCTATGGGGTGTTAATCTCAATGAACAGCTCCATTGATTATCATATCTTAGATATAATTCATACAATTATAAGATCCTCTAACTTCCAGAAATTATGATCTAACCAATAGTTTATGTTTTTGTAAAAGAGAATAGGAAACCCTTATTCTGAATAAGGAGAATACTATACAACTACACCTGAATCCTACTCTCCAGATAAGTATAGGTAAAGGTAAAGGTAAAGGCCCTCCCATTGATCGTCGATTTGCTCGAGCGGGCCCAGTAACGTCTCCATTGGAGACTTTGTTGTTACTGTGTCTGGCATATCGAATACTCTCGGTAGCTTGCCGGGCTCTCCGAGAGGGGCGGAGGAATCGAACTCGGGTCGGCCATGTTGGCTGCTTGTAAGGCGAACGCCCTACCGCTGTGCTATCGCTCCAGCCCAGATAAGTATAAACAGAGAGAATCACGAGCAGAGAAAGTTTCATTTCATTAAAATAAAAAAGATCTTCTGCCCCCGCGCCTGGGTGTTCCTTCCCAGAGCCCCTTGGAGGGGAGCGGGTTGAGCTTTCCTCCCCGCCCCGGCCAGGGCTCCGGCAGCCGGAGACCTCCAGGACCAGCCACCACCATGCTGAGACCACTCTCCGCACACCTGAAGGCACTGGCAGAGGGACAAAGCCACGCGGGTTCCGGGGCCGAGACCTCCAAGCCTACTCGAATTGGAGTCGAGCATCTTCCACCCAGATCCTCCAAATTCCAGTAGGCGGGGGTCACACCCACCACCTGGCCCCCTGGCGCCGTGTAATCCCATCAGCGGCCAAGACTCAGAGACTATAAAATCCAGATCCCGGACGAGAACAGTGCAGTCTCTGCCCCCGCGCCTTGGTGTTCCTTCCCGGAGTCCCTTGGAGGGGAGCGGGTTGACCTTTCCTCCCCGCCCCGACCAGGGCTACGGCAGCCGAAGACCTCCAGGACCAGCCACCACCATGCTGAGACCACTCTCCGCACACATGACGGTACTGGCAGAGGGACAAAGCCACGCGGGTTCCGGGGCCGAGACCTCCAAGCCTACTCGGATTGGAGTCGAGCATCCTCCACCCAGATCCTCCAAATTCCAGTAGGCGGGGGTCACACCCACCACCTGGCCCCCTGGTGCCATGTAATCCCATCAGCGGCCAAGACTCAGAGACTATAAAATCCAGATCCCGGAACGCGGCCATTCTCGGCAGCTCGATATCTTATCAGAACTCTTTTTTATGACATCTTATTGTCTCATTCCTACTTTGGACAAACTTGCAGGCTATCGAATGTAGCCTGCCCACAGGGCAGAGTCTGGCAAACTCCCCGTGGCGTGGCGTACCCAAAGTGCCAAATAGCAGTAACAATGATGGGTCTCATTATCCTAAAGAGCCTTGAATACAACCTCAGGGCTAGGATGAAAGAGACGTTACTGGGGCCTGCTCGAGGCAATCGGCGAATAACAGGATGATGAAATGAAATGAAATGAAAAAAGATCACCATATTACCTATATTAACCCTGGTTACCAAGAGGCTAAGACACATAGGTCCTTTTGGGGGCTGATATAGAGTGTCAATGATTAAGCAAGAGGAAGTGTTGCCTCCTTTTTGTGGTCATTTGCCCATTGCCACTAACCAGAACTTTTATCTGCAGGAGAAATGAAATTCTCTTCCTTACGGGGAATAGAACTTGGGAATATTCCATTCTTGGGAACAGAACTGAGATTAAAGACTCATCACCTTTGTGATAAAATTATGGTCTCCCCATTCCTACATTGCAGATTAGTTGTTTTACTTTGTGACAAGAAGAGAGAATAGGGTGTCTGTGCAGATGAGATAGAGAAAGGACCTATTGCCTATGATCTAGGATTTATCTCAAGCTCTCATGACAACATATTCGACTACAAAATGTGTCATTAAAGAGCCATTTTTAATTTGTTGTTACAAACATTGAGTGCTAAGAAAAAAATTGCCTTAACTATGTGACTTCTCAAAAAAAAAAACAACAACAACAGAATTTCCCCTAAATCCAAAGATATTTTAAGGTTGAAATAACTATAAAAAATAATGGTCCTCTGCAGAGATCAGAGGCATTTTAAGAAGCAAGAGAAATTTATTTGAATGTAACTGAGTTCAGCTATTTTGCTTATAAATACATCCCAAGTCTAGAACAGTACCTGTTCTATCATGCACAATGGACAAATATTTGATATTTGAAGGAATGAACAAGCCAAATAACATAATGAAGCTATGACTTGAGCCTGTTTATGGAAATTCTTGAGAGATTGGTAGCCAAAAGCTGACATCTCGTAATTGTGTTTGGAATCATGAATCTCAGACCAACAAATGTCATAATCATTAATTCACAAAGCTTTACAAAAAAGATAAAAAGGTATGTTTTCATGAATTGCTTAATACAAAGCTATATTGATGAATATTTTATTTTTTTGGAGATAAAACTTCCCTTGAATAATATCAAACTTTGTTTCCCTTTGATTTGAACATTGGGAGGAAAATAATCAAGAACTATGTGGTAATTCTGCTTCACAGATGAGGCTTTTAACCTAAAAAGACCTGAGTACCAAGCTTCTACCTAGCAGCTCTCCCCCGGCATGGCCTCCATTCATATGGCTACCTTTTCGTTCAAGACGAACTCTTTATCCATCCACCATCCAACTCCCCCAACCCAAAAGGGAGAATAACATAGGAAATAAGTAAAAGGGAAAGGGTATATACCAAATCACCTCTTGGGGGAAATTTTTAGAACAGCCATAAATATTAACCCACTGATCAGAACTCAGTCAAATAGACGCATCCAAACATAGGAAGGCTGGTAAAAGCAGAACTCCTTTTGGAAAGTATATAGCCTTAATGTATCACAATGTAAGAGAAAAGACATTAGAAAAGCTCGCATTATTTGCTGAAGAGTGTCTTGAATGAAAGTGAGTTCAAAATACCAAGAAGAACATGTGGAGCTCTAAAACCCTTCTTCCTCGAGGATTTTTATATACATATTACGCAAACAGGATGAGAACGCTATTCAGGTCTCTCAAAGAAGAATAGAAAGAGCTATGCTTGGAATATCACGTTTCACTCAAATGAGAGAAAAAATCCGGAGCTCTGACATCCGTCGACGATCAAGGATCAGGGACGCTGTCTCATTTGCCAAGGTGTCGAAAATCAGATGGGCTGGTCACGTAATGAGATTTAAAGACGACCGTTGGACTAGAGCTGTTACTGATTGGATTCCACGGGATGTCAAGAGACCGCGTGGCCGCCCACCTACCAGATGGTCAGACTTCTTTGTCAAGGTCATGAACGATCGGTTTGAGGCCCTCCATGTTCCCGGAGCGAGGAGATGCCATTGGGCTACACTAGCACGCGACAGGGACAAATGGAGACGTTACTGGCGCCCACTCGAGCAAATCTCCGACTAACGGGAAGTTAAGTGATTAAGTGATAATCTATTAATTGTGCTAATGTCTAGGACAAGTGATAAACAGAAAACAAAGCTTAAAAGCTTGTAGGAGCTAGGTGAATGAAGTGATTTCAGGAATAAATGCTATGCCTAACTTTTTTATGGTACTATGATAGCACTTAATTCAACAATATAGCTTCAGGGGGACGTGTACCAGTACAGCAGGTAGGGCGTTGGCCTTGCATGCAGCCAATCTGGGTTTTGATCCCTGACACCTAATATGGTCCCCCAAGCCCCACCAGGAGTGATCCCTGAGCTCAGAGCCAGGAGTAAGTCCTGAGCACTGCTGGGTCTGCCCCCAAAACAAAACAAATAAAAAGAAACAGCTTCATCTGGTGGATCTGGAAAGACTTTCAGAGGAAGAAACAATGGCGCTGGAATTCAAGGACTGATGGTGGGTGACAGAGGCTAAAAGTATCCTGGGCAAAAAAATAACATGTGAAAAAAAACCCAAGTATAATGAGACAACACATAAAAAGATTGTGTGGTTAAACTGAATGATTGACAGAAAATGAAATTAGAGAGGTAGAACCTAATTACAAAGGGTTTTTGTTTTTGTTTTTACTTTTAACCGTAGCACTACTATAGACCTATTGAAATATTTCAACATGGAACTGCAGCCAAGAAGGGTAGAGTAGCTATGAGTCCAACACAATTGGATTTGCATTTTTGTAAGGGAAGAGCTTTATCTTACTCCCCACCATATAACGTACATATAATAGACACTAAAAAAATAAATTATGAGAGGAATTAATTTACCAATAGACAACTTCTGAAAACACCACTCTAACTGCAGTGTAGAAAATGCTTATTGTGAGTTGGTTGAGTACAGAGGAAGTCACTTACAAGTGCTATTTCAGAATTCAAAGAAAAACTTGGTGTGAAGTGAATGAACTAAATCAACATAGAGGAGACGGTATTGGGAGCTCTAAGGCTTCTGGCATGAGCCATTGGGTAGGTGACAGCCCCATTCATTGAGACTGGGAAAAGGGCCAGTTTCGAGGAGGAAGGCCACATCATGTCACCAGAAGCACTTTCCATTTAAATAACCACAAGCTGTGAGCTCTGCCTGTAAAGGTAGCTGAAAACAAAACAGTGAAAATACATCCAAATGAGTCCAAACTGCACATTTGGAGTGAGAAGCAACGCTGGTTCTCCTAATCTCATCAATCTCCTTCACGTTGAGAATCATCTCTAGAAATTAAAATAGTATATCCAAAGGGAGATCGCAATGTTTGTGATTCGTGACTCAAATAAAATGTAAAGTCCATTGTGTTGGTTGGACACGTATGAGAGGCAAAGTTACTCAAAGTATTTCGTCTTGCAACCGTAAAGAAGTGAGGGGAAGGCTTTGTAATAGTTTTAGATTTAAAAAAAAAAAAATAATAACCAGGGCTGAAGTGATAGCACAGCAGGGAGGGCATTTACCTTGCATGCGGCAGACCCAGGTTCTATTCCCAGCATCCCATATGGTCCCCCGAGCACCCCCAGGAGTAATTCCTGAATGCATGAGCCAGGAGTAATCCCTGTGAATTGCTGGAGGTGACCCAAAAAAGAAAAAAAATGACCTACTCGCATACTTGCCATCTCATGAAGAGTGGCCTTTTGAGAGACTGTTAAGATAAAGTTCAGTTGAGCCTTTTACACAGTCCTATTCTCTATCACAGACACAATTACCAAAAACAGAGAACTCACAGAGAAATAAAAGAGCTGGTTTGAGGGTCCAGAGTGATAGAACAGTGTATAACTAATTGCCTCGCATGCATCCAACCCAGATTCAATTCTTGACAACACATATAGTCCTCCAAACATTGCCAAGATGATCCCTGAACATAGAGCCAGGAGAAAGCCCTGAGCACTGCTGGTGGTGGTCCCACCTGCCAAAAAAAAAAAAAGATCTGGTTTGAACAATTCATGGTTTCCACTGACATTTTAGTTTCAAGTGATCTGAACACCTTGACCACATTTTTTTATCATAGTCCTAGAAAGGGCAACTTATAACCTTGTGGCTCAGTAGGTATAAATTAACCACTTTCACAAGATGGAGGATTATTCATGTACTTTAAAACCAAAGTCTGCTATCATTTCCATATGTTTGGAAATTCATCTAAACTAAGACATGTTGTTAAAATATCTTTTACCACTAGCATCTTGCTTTATCCTTCGATAGGACAGTAATTTTCCAAAATTAAAACCCCATGGTTTCCCTGAGGTAAAAATGATTGACAACATTTTATACTACAGATGGCTGAGCAGATGTGTGCATAGGTATGATATCTCACTGAAAACAATCTGGCCAATCAGGAAGGAGCTGAGAATTGCACTCTGAAGCAATTACACATCCTATCCAGGGATATCAGAGATCCAACTTGTACAGGACGGTCTTAGTTTTAACATATTGGAATGCAGACTTCGGCTCTCCTTGAACCTAATCAAACATTTCCCACATCTACAACTAAAATCCTTGCCTAGATAAGTTACAGGAGAAGCTCTAGTATAAGAAAGCCTTTGCTTAAATAGTATTAGGGGTCAGGAACACATTTCTTAGAAACAAACAGGACAGACATGAAAATTCTTCCCTACCTATGAAAATGTAGATGAGTTATTTAACTTATCTAAAGCTCAGGCATAACACTTAGATGGTGTACTATGGCCAACTTTGCAGAAATGTTGTAAATATAAATAAAGAAAGCTGAGCTTCATAGGGCTTGGCATGTACCAATAATATGCCAAAGGGTATTAATAATTCCTATAAACATATACCAGTGCCTAGAAAATAATGAATAGCACAGAACCACTTCTATGATTCCCTAGATCAGAAGTAATAAGGCAAACATTTTTAAAAAATTTAAAAATTCCTGCCATACATAGGTTATAAAAGTAAAGGCCCTCCCGTTGATCGTCGATTTGCTCGAGCGGGCCCAGTAACGTCTCCATTGGAGACTTTGTTGTTACTGTGTCTGGCATATCGAATACTCTCGGTAGCTTGCCGGGCTCTCCGAGAGGTTATATCTTGGTAATATTAAATTTATAGTCCAAAAAATAGTGATAAGAACGAATGTTTTTAATTCTTCCATTACACATTTTAATATGGAAAACCATGTTGTACTGTATCTAAGTCATATTTTTAAATTTAAATTAATTGCCCTTTAATAAAATGTCTTCCAGGAAGAAATGACATACCAATTTTATAGTCCTCAGTGAGGTACTCTGCCTGTCTCTAGAAGTATAGTAAGAAAGGAACAAAAATGTTAAAGGTAGACAGGACTTGAGGGTTTGAATTTTTACTCAACTTCTTATATGGACAAGTAAATTCACCTCTTTAGGTCTTATTTTCCTTGATGTATAATTGTTATGGAATATTTTCTTATAATTTTTTTATCTGCTCCCTCTCTCTGATCCACTTCCATCTCCATTCTGCCACTTATGGCCTTCTCAAGTCACTAGATACATAGCAAGATACAATTTTTTAAAATCAAACATTTGTGGCTGGAGGGCTAAGATACGGGTTAAGATACTTACCTTAATGTGGCCAATCTCAGTTTATTCCCTAGCACTGCTTTGGCCCCTCAAGCACCATCAGGAGTGAAGGAGTTAGCCCTGAGCACCACGGAGTGTGGTTCAAACATCAAACACAAACACACACACACACACACACACACACACACACACACACACATTTTTATGACTCCAGTTGCAAGGACACTGGTAAAGGACAAATTAATGAAAAATAATTTCATGTCAAAATGTTAAGACTTTTTGTGATGCTTCCTGACAACCATCTGCTTGGCCAGGATTCAGAGACACACAAACAAACCTCGGACCCGAACAACTTGCTGCAGAGATAGAGATGGCCCCGGACTTCGCAATAGGCCATTTCTGCCGGACTGCTCCAGACAGGGGTAGGTTCCGTCCCTCCGCCTACCCTCTAGGAACTCCGGCAACCACCATTTTCTAGAAGTCAGTGATAAGCTCCAGGTACAAGTGGCGGTGGCACCAAACGCCAGGCCTCGTGGGACAGGGGAGGAGTGGGCATTCCTCCTCCCCTTCCTCCTGCCCTGATGGGACTCTGAGATGATGCCACACCTGGTCACCATCTACTTAAGCACCCACAAGTCCAGGATCCAGAGATACACAAATAAACCTCGGACCTGAGCAGCCTGAGAAAGAGGGCCAGAGCGATAGTACAGAGGGTAGGGCATTTGCCTTGCCCGTGGCTGACCTAGGTTTCATCCTGGCATCCCATATGGTTCCCCAAGCACTGCCAGGAGTAATTACTGAGTGCAGAGCCAGGAGCAACCCCTGAGCATCACTGGGTGTGACAAAGAAAGAAAGAAAGAAAGAAAGAAAGAAAGAAAGAAAGAAAGAAAGAAAGAAAGGAGGGAGGGAGGGAGGGAGGGAGGGAGGGAGGGAGGGAGGGAGGGAGGGAGGGAAAGAAAGAAAGAAAGAAAGAAAGAAAGAAAGAAAGAAAGAAAGAAAGAAAGAAAGAAAGAAGAGAAAAAGAGAAAACAAAGAAGGGCAATATCTCAGTATCTCTGTACAAAAATCTTATAGAGATTTGTAAACTAAAGGACTCATTACTGTTAGAACATTAGTCCTCATTTTTAAAGACTTAATAAAATCCCAATCAAAATCCCAGGAGACAAAAATCAGTCCATGCAATTGATCATATTAGCAGCAAAGAAAAATAATATGATTATCTCAACAGAGGAAAAGGATTTAATAAAATCCAACATCTATTCTGGGTAAAAATAAACAAACAACATCAAAACTCACCTCAAAAGGAACAAAGGTTGGAATACAAAGACAGCCTACACACTGGGGGAAATTATTTCTGGGCTAGCAGAAAGGAAGGAGGAAAGAAATGAATAAGCCAGGTAGAATGGGTCAACTAGATGAAGGACAGAGTTGAACTTTTTAGTGATGAACTTAATTATATAGATTTGTTTATGACAATTTGAAATCTATCACTATCATTATCACTTTCACCCCATTGTTCATAGATTTGCTCAAGCAGGCACCAGTAACATCTCCATTCGTCCCTGTCACGTGCTAGAGTGTAGCCCGATGGCATATTGGGGGCTCTTTCAGGGTCAGGGGAATGAGGACCATCATTGTTACTGATTTTGGCATATTGAGCACGCCATGGGTAGCTTGCCAGGTTCTTCCATGTGGGTGGGATACTCTCAGTAGCTTGCCAGGCTCTCCGAGAGGGATGGAGGCTTTGGGGGCAGCCTCTAATCACCTTTACAGGTGTTCCCAGTTAGGCATATATGCGGGCAAAATAATCTCGGTAGCCTGCCGGGTTCTCTGAGAGCTAGAACTATAGCTTGGTTTTATAGTCCTGGATCTTGGCCATTGATGGGGTTACACGGCAGTTGGTGGGTGTAACTGTCTAGCTACTGGAAGATGGGGGATCGGGGTGGAGGAGGCCCAGTCCCGATCCGAGCAGGCTTGGAAATCTCAGCCCCGGGTCTCGCACACCTGGGTTCCTCTGCAGGTTCCTTCATGCGTGAGGCTAGTCCAAGCATGTGGAAAGTGGTCTCAGCATGGCTGTGGCTGGGTCCTGGAGGTCTTCAGCTTCTGGGGCTTTGCTCAGAATGGAGAGGGAAACTCAAGCCAGCCCCCTCCAAGGGGCCCCGGTGAGGACAGCCAGGCATGAGGGCAGAAGTCTCTGCGTTGTTCTCCTCCAGGAGCTTGGTTTTATAGTCTCTGGATCCTGGCCATTGATGGGGTTACATGGCAGTTGGTGGGTGTAACTGTCTAGTTACTGGAAGACGGGGGATCTGGGTGCAGGAGGCCCAGTCCCTATCTGAGCAGGCTTGTATATCTCAGCCCCAAGTTCCAGACACCTGGGTTCCTCTGCCGGTTCCTTCATGCATGAGGCTCATCCTAGCATGTGGAGAGTGGTCTCAGCATTTGAACTCTATAATGTTATAATGCAATTCAAGTTCTAAGATTTTTCTGCTTTAACTAAAATCCTAATGATAAATTTACTTTTAGGCCTTTAAAAATAAATTATAATATTAGGGAAAATTATGATATGATTGCAATATATTCTCCTAAACAACCAGCATAGATTCTAACTAGTAGGCATATGGGACTGCAGAGTTAGATATGGGATGAAAGTTAAAAAAAGGCATCATTAAAGTTTCATGACAATAGAAACCCTGACTTGTTTTCCACTAAGTCCCTAGTGGCTAGTGCCTGTAAAAAAAAAACACAATGAACCATGATAATGACTACCACGTACTAACCAGGTTCTGTGATAAGTGCTTCACAGACAGTATTCTTCTCAACAGTACCCTTGGGAAGATATTATTATTATTTTCTTAATTAATGAGTAAAATGAGGCTTAGCTTGATTAGATTCTTACCGGACGTTACACAGTTATTAAAGGTTAGCTCCTGATACTTCTGGTTTCCCAGGCAGGGCTCAATAAATCTCAGTTGTGGCCATATAATTAAATGGAAGCGAGAAATGAAGGAAAGGGAGAGCAGAAGGGAGGATCTGAGTGGGTAAGACCCACAGAGCACTCAAGTTCAGGAAGAGAATAATTTCCCTGCAGAGGATTGTGGGCTGCAATTAGAGAACCAATATTCTTGTTTCAGCACCTGTGTTCTGAGCACATTACGGGAGGCCTATGTACCAATCGAGGTTTTCTCTCTGGTTTATTTTTGCTTTTCTCTCCCCTTGATCTCTTCTTTCCAACACTGACTCTTCTCCAGAGTTGTATCAAGCAGTTCTCCTACTGGGATCTGTCCACACTGGTTATCATTAAACTATCCGTTGTTCTAATCCTCTTCATCTCTTTGACTCCTATAGTATAATTCACTTAATCACTTAACTTCCCGTTAGTCGTCGATTTGCTCGAGCGGGTGCCAGTAACGTCTCCATTTGTCCCTGTCAAGTACTAGTGTAGCCCAATGGCATCTGTTCGCTCCAGGAACGTGAAGAGCCTCAAACCGATCGTTCATGATCTTGATAAAGAAGTCTGACCATCTGGTAGGTGGGCGGCCACGGGGTCTTTTGACATCCCGTGGGATCCGGTCGGTAACAGCTCTAGTCCAGTGGTCGTCATTAAATCTCATTACGTGACCAGCCCATCTGATTTTCAACACCTTGGCAAATGAGACAGCGTCCCTGATCCTTGATCGTCGACGGATGTCGGAACTCCGGATTCGTTCTCTCATTTGAGTGAAACGTGATATTCCAAGCATAGCTCTTTCTATTCTTCTTTGGGAGACCTGAATGGCGTTCTCATCTTGTTTGCATAGGGCCCAGGTCTCTGAGGCATATGTTAATGCAGGAAGAACAGTGGAATCAAAGAGATGTGCCCGGAACCGGAGGTTCTTCGTCCTCTTAGCTATTTCTTCGACGTTCTTGAAGGCGTTCCAAGCCACTCTCTTCCTCCTGCGCAGCTCAGGTGCCAGGTCATGTTGACCTCCCGACCTAGGTACACATAGCTGTTGCATTCGGAGATGGTCGTTCCATTGAGAGCGAATGGGGCGTCAGGAACGAGGTTGTTTCTCCTAAACATTGTCTTCGTAAGATTCAGCTGTAGTCCTACCTTTCCACACTCATGGTCAAAGTCGGCCAGCATTTGTGCCGCTTGGCTGATGTTTGGTGTTATTAAAACAATGTCATCAGCAAAGCGGAGGTGGTGTAGTTGCCGACCATCTATCTTCACTCCCATTCCTTCCCATTCCAGTCGTCGCATGATGTTCTCGAGGGTGGCACTGAAGAGTTTCGGTGAAATGGTATCACCCTGCCGCACCCCTCTCTTGACATCAACGATCACTTCTTTGTAGAATGGTGAGATCCTGGTAGTGAATCCGCAATACAGCTCACGGAGGATCTCGATGTATTGGGCTTGAATGCCCTGATTGGCTAGGGCTTCAATGACCGCTTCCGTCTCAACAGAATCAAAGGCCTTCTTTAAATCAATGAACGTTAAACAGAGCGGCATCTTGAACTCCCAAGAAACCTCAATGAGCTTGGTTATCGTGTGGATATGGTCGATGGTGCTGAATCCTTTGCGGAACCCGGCTTGCTCTCATGGTTGTCCTTCATCTAGTGTTCTGCCAATCCTATTTAGGATGACTCGAGTGAACAACTTGTAGATGACAGACAATAGGCAGATCGGGCGATAGTTGCCAATGTCATGGATGTCTCCCTTCTTGAACAGTAGTACGGTCCTGCTGGTTTTCCACTGGAACGGAACCTTGCATTCAGACAGGTAGCGAGTGAAGAGCCGAGCCAGTGTATTGATGAGTACTGACGGCATGTTCTTCAGGTGTTCAGGTCTGACCTTGTCTGGGCCAGGTGCTGTTTGTTTCTTTACCGACGAAATGGCGTGTCAGATTTCGGAAGGGAGAACATTGGGGACGACATATCCATCCTGTGGAATTTGGTATGTCAGCAAGTGGACATGGCTATCGAAGAGATTTGAATAGAAGTCATGGATAATCTTCTCCATTGCCACGCACGACTGAAGACCCACAGAACAAGATAAGCGGAACTCTCTGAGACCTTGGACTCCAGGCTCAGCGGACCCAGGGACAGAGCTTCTCTGCTTGCTCCCACCAACCACAGGTGACAAAGGGATTCTAATCAGGAGCCCCACCCTACCCTGCCTTATCTGCTTCCATCAACCACCCAGGTATCGAATTGAGCACAGGAGACCCACCCTACCCAGATAAATACCCCACTGGCAGACTTCCACTATCCACACTACTTCCACTACCCAGCCATCGCGACACTCCAGGATGCTTTCCGGTCCCGCGTGGCAGCTCCAGCCGAGACCCACGCACGACTGAAGACCCACAGAACAAGATAAGCGGAACTCTCTGAGATCTTGGACTCCAGGCTCAGTGGACCCAGGGACAGAGCTTCTCTGCTTGCTCCCACCAACCACAGCCATCGCCACACTCCAGGATGCTTTCCGGACCCGCGTGGCAGCTCCAGCCGAGACCCACGCATGACTGAAGACCCACAGAACAAGATAAGCAGAACTCTCTGAGACCTTGGACTCCAGGCTCAGCGGACCCAGGGACCGAGCTTCTCTGCTTGCTCCCACCAACCACAGGTGACAAAGGGATTCTAATCAGGAGCCCCACCCTACCCTGCCCTGTCTGCTTCCATCAACCACCCAGGGATCGAATTGCGCACAGGAGACCCACCCTACCCAGATAAATACCCAACTGGCAGACTTCCACTATCCACACTACTTTCACTACCCAGCCATCGCCACACTCCAGGACGCTTTCCGGACCCACGCGGCCTCTTCGCGGCTGCGTGACACATCATAAGACACTAAATACCCATCTTCCAGAATTGTCGTACCGTATTTGATAGGGTTCAAATATGGTAACACCTACAAGGGTGATTAGAGGTCGCCCCAAAAGCCTCTATCCCTCTCGGAAAGACTGGCAAGCTACCGAGAGTATTCCACCTGCACGGAAGAGCCTGGCAAGCTATCCGTTGTGTATTCGATATGCCTAAACCAGTAACTACAACTGGTCTCATTCACCTGACCCTGAAGGCTTCACCGACATAGCAGCACTGAGAAGGATGAGAAAGGAGAGGCCAACAAAATCTCAAGGCCGACCTAGGCTGCCACAACGAAGGAAAACAAAAATGATCGTCTGTACTTTCAATGCACGTATGCTAGCATCAGATGCATCCATCGAGGACCTGATGGTACAAGCACGAATGATCAAGTACGACATCATTGGTCTGACCGAGACAAGAAGGCACGAATCTCACCATGCCATTTTCGACAATGGAGAAGAATTGTTCCTCGGAACATGCGATAAAAGAGGTGTTGGAGGCGTCAGTGTCCTTGTCAACACAAACTTGGCCAAGAGCATTGATTCATTCAAATGCCTAACAACCCGAATTGGACGTTTACATTTGAATAGATGTGGCTCGCTGCCTGCAGTTTCTATCTTCGTTGTCTACGCACCAACATCTCATATGATGAAAGAGAAATCGAGAAGTTCTACATGGAGCTAGAGAAGTTCTATAAAGAAGACCACACCTTCTACAAGATCAGTGTGGGTGATTTTAATGCCAAGATAGGACCGAGAAGATCAGCTGAAGAACTTCACATCGGGACCCATGGCCTAGAATGGAACGAACAGGGTGAGAGACTGTCTGAGTTCATCATGTCGACCAAGACCATTCATGGTAACTCACAGTTCCAGAAGGCAGAATCTAAACGATGGACATGGGAGTCTCCCGGTGGATGATTCCACAATGAAATAGTCCACATCATATTCAATCGACAGTTTTGCCTGACTGATGTTGCTGTTGTCCCAAAATTTCGAACGGGATCGGACCACCGTCTCCTTCGTGCAAAATTCTACTTCACAGAGCGGGGAGAAAGGGCTGCAAAGTTCAAAAAGAGAACTCCCAGAATGACCACCAACTGGGAACTCTTTGGTACTTTTGCGGCAACATGGGAAGATGCCATTGTTGACAACATTGAGGAGGAATACGATCGACTTGTTCAGCACCTCCATGAATGTGCGAGGAACGCCAAGAGAGAGATAGCCACAAAAAATCGCCTATCTTCGAAAACTCTTGAGCTAATTCGCCAGCGTGGTTTGGCGCATGCCTCAGGCAACCGCAAGCTAACGTCCGAGCTCGCAAAGCCGTGCAGAGATGCGATCAAGAAAGACCTCAAAGAGAGAAGAGCAGAAGTACTGATAGATGCGGCAGAAGCCGGGAAAAGTATTCGTAACGCCCACCTGTCCTTCGCCAACTACAAGACCAAGATAGTATAATTAAGTTTACCAATCTTTGACAGATATTAAATCCAATCTTCCTAGGGACAATTGATATTCTCTTGAAGTCTAGCTATCTCCTAAGGTCTTCACAGACTTCTTCCTTCCTTTCTTAATTGGGGTAATCTCCCTTTTCTCTTCTGGCTCCTTATCTACTTATCTCTCTACAGATGGCTTAAACCACTTTCCAAAATTAATCTTAAATTCCTATTCACTCTACTTCCAGTCCTGCCAACATCCTTAAGGAGTCAAATTGAGAGATTCTCACTGTGTGAGAGTCCCATTATTTTTTTAATGGAAAATGAAAATGCATGAAGATAAAAAGCATAATTTGATACGGTAATACTATAGCCTGACACATTCACTGAGGTTTTATGTGTATGTACGTGTGTGTGTGTGTGTGTGTGTATGTGTGTGGTATATTAGCCTGAATAGGTTTGAAGCAGGAGATCACACGTATGATTTCTGATGTGATGTATTTTGTAAGTTTTGAGATATTTAGCAGGAACACAAAATAGGCCTTATTTTCTAACAGTGATCAAAAATATATTTCTGGAGCTACCTGTCCTTATGAAGAAAGAAATAGAAAATTCTATTATTTTTCACTTAATCATTTACAATATGGACAAATAATTTCTTACACTGAAATAACTCTTAAGATCAAGTCATTTTGTTTCCAACACTCTATTTGGTTCTCTACTTTACCAATATTCTGAAAATTCATGAAAAAAAATTATGTTAGTAGAGAATGGCAAGAATAGAAATTCAACAAAAATTTGTGTTCCATAGAATAATTAAGGCTCATGGTTTATTTAACCCTCTTTGACTTTAAAATAAATTCTTATTGGTGAAGAAATTATGTCCTTGGAGTTTAATGTCTCAATTCCAAATGACCACAATCTCCTTTCTGTTTCATTTGATTTTTAAAATAGATTGTTGGACTCAATGAAAAAATGAATTGTATGAAACTCAAGAAGTTCTGAAAAACTCAAAAACTGCTGTTGGAAAGTGTAAACTGGCTAGCTAGCCCCTGACTTGCATGAATTTCACCTACAGTTGCAAGGAGCCATGTCACAAAGAATGGGGGTAATCTGAAGGGGGTAACTTTAGAGTTAGAAAATTAACTTTTTTAACATATCAACTTTAAAAGTTTTTAATATTTTGAGCATAAAAAGTTTAAATTATAAACATGAGATATTACAAAGCTTCTGTGGATTATCGACTTGTATTTTTCTATGATGTTTTCTATGATGTCATATATATCATTTATAACACAGTAGGTTAAGTTGAAAAACCATGTCACAGAAAAAGAAAATATGAGCTGAGAAATAATATGAAGTTCATTTGCACACAGCAAAATAGACACAAATATAACAAAACATACCACAATGATGTCATGGCTTAATGCCAGTTGTAAAGCTAGATATAGAACTTGTAATTCGGCTCTAGAATTCTTCTCTCCACCTCATCGGGGTAGCGAAAATCCACCCTGGTGAGCCCAATCTGCTTTCCTTAGTTACGGAATATGAGAAAGGAATGTCATTATGAAAGTTTATGTCATTTGGATCTCTGCTCACTGCACAAATCACAAAACCTGGCCCAAGTCTGCCGTGAGAGTCTGGAGCCAACATATAGAACTCCCTATCATCAATATTATGAAATTGGACAGTGTTTCATGATTCTCCAAAACCCAAAATAAATACAGAAATGTAACTGCCTGTGTAATAAACAGAATGAGGTCATCTTCCCACAGCAATTATCTGATGTTAAAACCAGAGGATAATTTTTAGCAAAATTATGATGGCATTATGGAAAAGAGCCAGAAATCACCATTTTCTGCCTTGTTTACCCACCTTCTCTGGGAATAATTTTCAGACTTTTCCAGAGAAAATCTTGACTTAGAGAGTTATGCCGAAAAGTTAATAGAAGACCGGGGCTCAAAGTGAAAAATTAATAAACTGGAAGATACCCCATCCCCCCAGTACAATGACATACACTGGCCCACACTTTCTTCCTGAAATCCTCATATGTTCATGCTACAATCTAAGGTTTCTGGAGTTCCCAGAATAGGAGTAGATTACAGCCCTCCCTATATGCACAAAAGGAATGCCTTTCATCCCATGTAGTCCAGCGAATGGCTAGACAGTTTGATTTTTTTAAAGTTCTTCCTTTTCTAAAGCCAGGAAAGGTCTAGGCTAGACTAATGTCATGCATAAAGATGACTAGCTTTTTCCAAGACAATCTTATGTGTGTGGGTCAGAGCCAGTGAGGCTGGAGGCTAGAATGGAGCTGCCCCTGTGATGTTTGGTCAGGTAGTAAAGACCTTATGGTTTAGTGCTCAGTCCCTTGGTACCCTGGAGACATCAGGGGTATACCCAACAATTCTGGGGAGTGCCATGAGACCCCAAAGATCAGACACAGGACTTTGCATAGGCTAGACATGTCCTCTAGCTCTTGAGTCATCTCCCTAGCCTCAAAAACATCTTTATATTAATTTGGCCAGTGCTGTTATGGATCAGATCTTACCATCAAAGCATTGCCACAGATGTTTTTGTTTTTTTCTTAAGATTTTACCATATGACATATTAGTTAGTCAATTCGAATCTGATAAAGTCGGTTATGACAGTACAAAGGACAAGGTTGAGTGCTGAGGGGAATTTGGTGTAGAAGACTACAGTGGTCTATGACTCCCGCTGCTCACGTTCAGTCGTCTCACACCGCTTTCCCCCACCCAGAGAAGGTGGACGGTGACAGGCAGGCAAAGGAAGGAAAGAGGGCCAGGCTGGTTGGTCTTAGTTGCAGTTTATTCCAATCCTCTCTCCATTCACTCCTGTCTCTCCTCTGCTTCTTCCTCCTCCATGCTTCTTCTTTCTCCTCCTCGATCCCCCTTCATCCTCCTTCTGCTCTGGAATCTGGATCTGGATCCCCTTTCTCCTTCTCCTTCTGGAGTCTGGATTCCTCAGCCCACTCTTACTGCCTAGTTAAATCCCCCCGCATGAGAGGTTGGGGCTTACCCATAGGTGTGGTCACAATCAATAGGGGTAGAGTTCTTTCCCTCAGGGAAAGTCGCTTCTAGGACAGATACTCTCTCAGCAGGATGACCCACCCTAGAGCCGAATCCCATGGGTGTGTTTCTCCTCTCCTTGTCCAACAAACATATATGCATACATAATATAAATCATTTTGTATGGACACAGTAAGAAATACTTTAAGCTTATAGAATTGCTCTCCTAGGGCCATCTCAATCTCAGACTACAGTGCTCAGGCCAGATAGTCTTTCCTATCCCTAGAAGGGTCCTAGTCTCATCATTACTTTTGGATCATGACAGCATTTGTCTATGATCAAGCTCTTAACTTATAGTTAAGAATTGTGGCACTTTGGCCTGGCCCATTTTGATGCCAGGGTAGCTCACAGCTTGCCTTGGGCCCATTCAGTCCCTTGTCGGTACCCTGCTTTTGGGGTGCTAGGAATTAAGGGCAACTGAGGTTTAAATCAAGAAAGCAGATCCCCAGGAGTGAATAATATTCAAAGGCAATCAAATCCTAAGTTACAAAGCATAATATTAACTGTCTTCCTGTATCTATACAAAAAGGACATTGCTTTAAAGTAAACTCTTCATAAGACCTAAGGAGAGGAGAAAGGCAATATTAACTTACAATACAAGTTCAGTGTCCTAGAAGGATCTGACCTGACAAATTAACAGATTCTATTAGAGGGAAAAGCTGATTAACTGATTGGTGAAGAGAGCATAGTGAAGGGGTTACAGATAAACAAAGGAATCGGAGTGACTTGGGAGCACTGTGATGGGTGTAACCTGATAAACCTAAACTTATTGTGGCAAGGGAGAAAGGACAAATCAATTGTTATCCTACATTTAGCAAAAAAAACACACAAGAATTCTCGTTAAAAGGACTTTCAATCTGAAAGAAACAAGTGTGTCTATACTGTAGCACTGTAGCACTGTCCTCCCATTGTTCATCAATTTGCTCGAGTGGGTACCAGTAATATCTCACAACAAATTGTGAGATTTTGGTTACTGTTTTTGGCATATCAAATATGTCACAGGTAGCTTGCCAGGCTTTGCCATGCAGGCGAGATACTCTTAGTAGCTTCCTGGCCTTTCTGAGAGGGGTTGAGGAATCAAGCCCAGGTGGCTATAAAACCACCAGCTATAAAACCCAGCTCCCGGAAGAGAACAGCGCAGAGTCTCCTGCCCCTGTGCCTGGCTGTCCTCACGGGGGCCCTTGGAGGGGAGCGGGTTGAGTTTCCCTCCCCGTCCCGACCAGGGCTCCAGCAGCCGAAGACCTCCAGAACCAGCCACCAGCATGCTGAGACCACTGACCACTCTCCACAAGCATGAAGGTACCGGCAGAGGAACAAAGGCATGCGGGTCCCGGGGCTGAGATCTCCAAGCCTGCTCGGATCGGGGCTGAGCATCCTCCACCCAGATCCTCCAAATTCCAGTAGGCAGGGGTCACACCCACCAACTGGCCCCCTGGCGCCATGTAATCCCATCAACGGCCAAGACCCAGAGACTATCTTATTATCTCATTCCTACTTTGGACAAACTGGCAGGCTACCGAATATAACCTGTCCACATGGCAGAGTCTGGCAAACTCCCCATGGCGTACCCAATATGCCAAATACCAGGAACAATGAGGGGTTTCATTCTACTAACCCTGAAAGAGCCTTGAATATGGCACTTTTTCAAAAATCTCAGGGCTAGGACGAAGGAGACGTTCCTGGGGTCTGCTCGAGGCAATCGACGAACAACAGGATGGTCGTGATCGTGATTGTGATCGTGGGCTGCATACAAGGCAAACGCCTTACCCACTTACTGTCTCTCCAGCCTGTGTCTATACTAATGGTACATAAAGTGTGATGAATACAGGGAAGACTGAGAATTCAGGTTGACCCTTTTGGATTGAAACATCGGGAGTATTCAAGGAGGTCATAGGATTTGAGGTCTGAAAAGACTAGTAAATGTTTAAATATCATAGTTTTCCCATATGCTTAGAGCATACTCCAAGCATAATGATAAGCTTGGTGATAAATGATAGCTATTTGGGGGAAAATAATTTAATAAGGGGAAAAGATGACCCAGAGTCCCACTGGATTCAAAATCTGACAGAAAGTACAGGAAAGGGAATCACTTCAGGCAAAGAAAGAGCAGACAACAAGGCATGGAACTGGGAAGGTAGAAGGAGGGGGCTTTGGGGGATAAATTCCAGTTTTGTTGGCACACACAGGTCCTGCAGAGAGAGAGAGTCCTGTCAACCCCTGCGACCTGAGATAAGCACCCAATTACTTAAAATCCTTCCAACGAAACCAGCGAGGTTAACACGCTGTAGGAGAGAGAAGTGAGCAACAAAACTCCTCACTGCTCTGGGCTGCCTTTGTCCTTGAGGTTTGGATTCTTCTCAGAGTGTAGCCAAGCAGTACCTCCATTCCATGTACCAATTAGCATCTCCTAATTTCCGAAGAAGCTGAAAATCCAACATGATTCAGAGGGCAAGAACCTCATTCCCTTAAAGGGTCAAAGACATCAGAGTATGTCAAGTGAACTGCAGTGATCTTCACCTCATTTTAAATTACAGAAAGGACTCTCAAAGTCGCACATTACTGTTACCATATTAACCAGGGAGCCACGGATGCCAAATCTATGTCTGTGAAGTTCGACAGGAAAATAAAATGCTTCTTGTTCTCACTAATCTTAAACTTCACTATAATATTACCTTTTCTTACAAACCAGAGCAGTGTGAGTAGTTCCTGTGACTTTGTCACCATTAGAAAACCACTATCACGTTATCATCTGTGCCACTTAAACTCGATTATTAGACCATCTGTTGGATCTTGTGACTAAATGTAGAAACAAAAGGACAATTAACATTTTTTATTAACTGTATTTGTTTATAATTATCCTCCTTTCTAACCCTCTGTATTTTGTTATGCAGGTAGATTTGTTACTCAGTGAAAAGGTTCATAATACTAAAAAAATTAAGAACCTTGGGTCATGAAGGAAGTAGGAAAATAAAGAGGTAAAAGTCAGGCTCAATCTTTGATAAGGGAGCAAGAAATGTGAAGTGGAGCAAGGAAAGCCTCTTTAACAAATTGTGCTGGCAAAACTGGACAGCTACATGCAAAAAAATGGGCTCAGATCTCTACCTAACACCATGCATAAAAGTCAGATCAAAATGGATTAAGGACCTCAAACATCAGACCAGAATCCATAAGGTACATTGAAGACAAACAAGGTTGACAAAACTCTCCACGACATTGGAGCTAACAGTATCTTTAAAGATGACATGCCACTGGCCAAGCAAGTGAAAACAGAGATAGACAGATGGAACTATCTTAAACTAAGAAGCTTCTACACCTCAAAAAAAAAAAAACAGTGACCAAAATACAAAGACAGTCTACAGAATGGGAAAGGATATTCATCCAATATCCATCCTACAAGGGGTTGATATCAAGGATATACAAAGCACTGGTTGAACTCCACAAGAAGAAAACATCCAACCCCACCAAAACATGAGGTGATGAACAGAAACTTTCTCAAAGAAGAAATTCGAATGGCTAAAAGGCATATGAGAAAATGCTCTACATCACTAATCATCAGGGAGATGCTGATCAAAACAGCAATGGGATATCATCTCACACCACAGAGACTGGCCCACATCCAAAAGAACAAAAGCAACTGGTGTTGGCACAGATGTGGCAAGAAAGGGACCCTCCTCCACTGCTGCTGGGAATGCCAACTGGCTCAGCCCTTTTGGAAAGCAGTACGAATGATTTTCAAAAAATTAGAAATTGAGCTCCCATTTGACCCAGCAATACTACTCCTGGGAATATATCCCAGAGAGGCAAAAAAAAGTATAGTTGAAACGACATCTGTACTTGTATACTCATTGCTGCACTGTTAACAATAGCCAAAATTTGGAAAAAAAAAAAAACCCAAGTGCCTGAGAACAGATGACTAGTTAAAGAAACTTTGGTACATCTACACAATGGAATACTATGCAACTGTTATAAAAGATGAAATCATGAAATTTACATACAAGTGGTTCTACATGGAAAGTATCATGCTAAGTGAAATGAATCAGAAAGAGAAGGACACATAGAAAGACGGCACTCTTCGGGGGAATATAAAGTAACAGAATGGGAGTGGAACACCCAAGAATAGTTGAGCTAAGTACCAGGAGATCTGTTCCACGGCTTGGAAGCCGGCAGCACGTGCTGGGAGAAAAGGCAGCTCAGATAGAGAAGGGAGCACCAAGTAAAGGGTGTTTGGAGGGCTCGCTCGGGATACGATATGCATGCTGAAAGTAGACTATAGACCAAACAAGATGGCCACTCAAAACCTCTATTGCAAACTACAACACCCTAAAGGAAAAAGTGAGCAAAAGGGAGTGCCCTGCCACAGAGGCAGGGTGGGATGGGGGGATGGGGTGGGGTGGGAGGGATACTGGGATCATTGGTGTTGGAGAATGGGCACTGCTGGAGAGATGGGTACTCGATCATTGTATAACTGAAACCCAAGCACGAAAGTTTGTAAGTCTACAACTGTACCTCATGGTGTTTCACTAATTAAAAAAAAAAAGAAGTCAGGCTCATGACCCAAGTGAAAAATCCAATCTAGAAAAACATTCCAGAAGGAAACTGGGGCAGGGAAATGGGCAACACACACCCTTTAAGCACATTCTACCTACCAAGTCGCACAATTTTTCAGCCACTTAGATTTATTTATTTATTTATTTATTGCTTTTTGGGTCACATCTGGCGGTGCACGGGGTTTACTCCTAGCTCTGCACTCAGGAATTATACCTGGCAGTGCTCGTGTGACCATATGAGATGCTGGGAATCGAACCTGGGTCGGCTGCGTGCAAGGCTAACGCCCTATCCACTGTACTATCGCTCCAGCCCCTTTTAGCCATTTTTAATAAGGGAGAAATTATTCAACTGCAATGTAAGAGGATACATGGATGAGGGCAGGACTTAAGGAAGGACAAAGTGGGAAGGAGTTCAGACCTTGTCAGAAGGGAGTGGGGGCCCATACTGATGACAGAGAAGTTTGCTAGGAGAGAAAACCCTCAGTAATTGGGCAAAAGGGAAGCAAAACTCCGGAGTTCAGGCAGTGAGGCGAAAGCCTCCGAGTGTAGAAAGGTGGGAAAGGGCACTGTGCCAGCAAGAGACTCAGATCAACCATAGGAAAAACACAGGAAACAAATTTGTGCAGTGGGGAAAGGCATTGCATGAACAGAAAAGCAAGATGCCTCTGTGGGCATCGGAAAGGACGCCAGGAGAGTGACTTCCGGAAGCTGCAGGGGTTGTGAGTACATTCTGGGGTGGGATTTGAGGAGAGCCCCACCAGATACTCACTCCATAAAAGCACCTCTCTTCTCCTGAAGCTCCTTCCTTCTGCACCATTCCACTAGAGTCTTCTGTGGAGAATGCATAACATTGTGCTACTATAACGGAGCCCTATACAAAGGAATTCCTTCCCCGATGTAGAGCATGTGTTGTTAGAGGCTGAAACCTGGAGCAGAAAGGAACTGCATTGATAACTAGCTTGCTTAAGTCTCCCTGCAGCACTTTCACAATGAGCATGGGACCCCCTTATAAGCTTTCAGTGCAATTAATGGTACTTCAATTAAGAAACAGTAGGAAACAGCTCTGGTTGCAACTGTCTGAGCTGTGGTCCTGGCTGTAGATCCGGGTTGCAGAACACATCCTCTCAAATTCTTTGCACCTCCAGAGGGCTTGAAGAGCATGTGAGAGGGTGACCGAGGGGCTCTCTACAAGCCCCAGAGTTGTCACAACCATCATGGTCAAATTTCATTTACAAACACGCAGCTCCAGCAGGGGCATTGGTCGGCACTGCCCATTCCTGATGCATAGTCCTTATCCCTCCACTTGAACTGCAGGCGTGTGTGAGTCGGGTCAGCTTCCTTTTTCTGCATTGTCCTTTGCTGTCTGCCAAAGGAGAAACTGGTCTTGAAAAGAGTGTCAGTCCCCAGGACACCTTTTTTTTTTTTAAATAGTAACATGTTATATAAAACCCTTCTTATTAAGACCCATTACATAAGAAGGCATAAATAGGAAGACAGCATCTTGAGCTACAGAAAAGGTAAGATTATTCTTTGGGCATTTCTCTCCCTTTGAGTTAATGGTCCAAACCCTGCCTTTTGCTCCAGTTCATCCCAAATTTTCATTTGGATTTCCCTCAGGAAATGTGAATACAAGTACTTACTTCAAGTCAGCTGCTCTGGGTACAAAAGAACCTTCTGGATGGGGAGGGACTCTGGTGATGTCAGGTTGAGGAATGTAGCTTACAAACAGAAAGAGATAAACTCTGAAGGACTTTGACCCCATGGGCCCTGACCAGCTATCACTTAGAGAAAAGAAATGTTCTCTCAACTCACATAATGAGCATGTGGACATAGTGGTTAAAGTCTTCCTGGAAGCCATCAGGATCTTAATTAGAACTGCTTGCCCTGAGCTAATTGCCAGAACAAGACAAGTGGAAGTACTGTAAAGTGATGAGGGTGGAGGAAAGATAGCTAGCGGAAGTGCAGAGCATAAAAGGAACATTGTCCTTTCTCCTTTGCAGGTGTCCGTTTATAGTTTCTGTTCTCCTGATGAGTGGCAAAGTGACATTAGATGCCTGGTTGTAGCTGCAATAGCAGAACCAGTTCTGGGAGAAGGAAACCTTGGATACAGGTATGACTGGAGGCCTAAGGATACCTTTTCATTCTGCAGGAAAGATGGCGGTGATAGTGTGACATCCTGTTATTGCCAGCAACCGTTGTAGGCAATAACCGGAACTAAGAGTTGTGGAAATATATAAGCCACTGAAGATTCTCAGAAAGCAACAAGGGGGAACTGGAGGGGAAAATAAACAACTAGATTGTCTCTGGTCAAGGAGGTGGAACTTTGGGAGATTGAGATTTAGGTTATTACCATAACTGTAGGCTCGTTCTAGCAATATGTGTGCAAAGTTTGAGACTTTCTCATTACACAGTTGATAGGAAATCAAAGATTTAGATTTTTGGTTCTGGGAGTGATTCATGTTAAAAGAGGGAAGAGATGACAGTAGCTTTTGATCCCAACTTAATATCACTCATCCCCTACTCTCTCGAAACTTGAGGCAAAGCCTCCAGCTTGCTTTTGGAACCATGAAATAATGAAAAGTCTTGCATCATGTAAAGTTCTTTGTTTCACAGTTTACAAAACAGTGAAATGACAGATGAGTCAGATTGACTTTCTTTTAAAAGTATATTTAACATCTTCAAAAAATATAAAACTGAAGAAAATGTTCAGAGAATAATGAAGTCTTGTAATGGGAGATGTATGATATGATACAGATAACCCTCTCTGTGCTTTCATAGAACTCAGTGCCCTCTCTCTTGCTTAGAGAGATAGCAGGTCAGAACTGTAAGGAAACAAAGAGAAAAAGAAAACAACTTTTCCCCTAACTCCAGGATTAAATAATGAAAAACTCCAATGTTCACATTCTAAAATTTTCCAACGGAAGTATCTTTACCAAAATAGCAAGCAGGAAGGACTTGAAGCAAACTTTCAAAAGAAAATTATCCTACAGAAGAGTTAAAAGAAGAATGACAATTTTAGCTTAATAGAAACCAAATTAAGTTCTTTATTGTTCTAACTAAAAGTTTCTCATTTATGGGAATATCTAGTTAAGCAAATACACTTTTATGATAATTGGCACTTAACAACCCCCAAACAGCACAGCAGTAAACAACAAGAGGACAAGGACAGACGTGAAGCTCAGAATCAGTTGTTCTAGCTTAAGACTCCTGGGTTTTGTGAGAAACAGAGAAAGCACAAGAGCTTCAAGAATACGAGAAAAGTAAAACTAGAAAATAATTTAACATGTTCCTTAATAACTGCTTTCATCTTTTCAAATACATGAAAACTAAGGCCTCAATATTGAGGAAAGTCCATCTGAGGTCATTCCTATTTCTATAGAAATTCTCCCTGAATCCATCACCAAACAGCACCGCTTGAAAATTTAATTGAATGTTTTCTATGCCTAGGGAGCTGTGAATAATGACAACGAGGACAGTAAATAATAATTCAAGGTCCTTTCAAAATCTAAACTTTCAAGTAAACAGTAAAATTCACAATATGTCCAAGTTGATATTCACAAATTTAAATTGTCTAGTAGCTTCAATAAACATAAGTTAACAATATACTGACTCTGCATGGGGAGAGGAGGGCTGTAGACAAGAAGAGGCTTGTTCTGTATATTTTCTGCTTTCTTTATTGCTCAAGGGCAATGGAGTGCTATTATTGCCAGAATATTCTCCCAGAGAGAGAGAGAGAGACAGAGAGAGAGAGACAGACAGAGAGAGAGAGAGAGACAGACAGACAGAGGTTGTGAGAGACAGCAGGATAGAGAATACAGTCTGTGTTGCCTCTTAAGTGATTGGCCTAGCTCCAGCCCAGGACAACACCCATCTTTTTTTTTTTTTTTTGGTTTCTGGGTCACAACCAGCAATGCTCAGGGGTTTTCTCCTGGTTCTGCACTCAGAAATTACTCCTGGTGGAGCTTGAGGGACCATATGAGATGCTGGGAATTGAACCCGGGCCTCCCATATGCAAGGCAAACTCCCTACCCTCTGTACTATCACTCCAGCCCCAACAACACCCATCTTGTGATATAGACTTTCATCTTGGACCAGGGAAAGGCTTTTAGTTATATGGTGCAGTGAAAACCACAGAAAGCCAAAGATATTCAGGTAGTAGGAGTCTAAAGGTCTAAGATCTAATCTGCACAATATCGGAACAGCTATATAGCTGTGGGCAGTGACTAATTTCCTCATCTGTTGATTAAAGAAGATGACCTAGATTAGGGGATTAAAAATTTTATTTTGTGAAGAGCCAAGGAATAAATTTTTTTGTTTTGAGCGTATCTGGTCAATTCAACTGCCATATTGATATAAACTGAAATAAACATGGCTATGTTCTAAAGAAAGTATAATAAAGTTACATTTATCTTATTTTATATATAAACTTATATGTAAATCATATATTCCACTAATTCTATTCCTTGATACATGCCCAAATAGAACATACCTATATATCTCAATAGAAAGATATTATTAGTTAGGATACTTGAAACAAAATATGATCCAAATATTCATCAATAATAAAAAGAATAACAAATTCCTATAATAGAGAACTACACATAAACAAAATTAAACTACATACAACATTGTTAATCAACCTTTCAAAATTAAATTAATGGGGCTGGAGTGATAGCACAGTGGGCAGGGCATTTGCCTGGCACGTGGCTATCTCAGGTTCAATTCCCAGCATGCCATATGGTCCTCTGAGCACCACCAGGAGTAATTCTTGAGTGCAGAGCCAGGAGTGACCCCTGTGCATCACCAGGTATGACTCAAAAAGAAAAAAAATTGAATTAAGGCAAAGAGAAGCCTGCTTCAGACTCCCTCATTTTCCCCTCCAGGTCCACTCCACCCTTTCCACTCATCTCTGTGTCTGAGAGCCTGACCTATATGGGTTTCTTCAAATCATCTGCATGTCTCCTGGTGTATGACTTAAAAAAGACATACATCACAGGACAAAAGAAGTCAGAATATTTGTCTCTTTTGTCGTTTCCTGCCAAGAGTAATTGGCAGTGATTTTGTTCCTCTCAAGATGACATATTTGCATCCTCCCTGCCATGCAGCAAGCACAGGGTTCTGTAGCTTGCTCCTGCAGGCTATGATTTTTAAAAGGCACCTTTCTCCCCTGCTGTTGGTAGCTCTGAGGTTCTGCGACATCTCTTGTGCAGAACTTGTCCCTCTAAGTCTGGTATTCATTTACATCCTGTTGAATATTCCATTTGTTTCCTGCCAGAACACCAACGCATACAAACCCAAACACGCACAAAGTACACTTATATAAACTTTATTGTTTTTTCATTTTAAAAGTTAACACTTTAATAGTCGAAGTGATATCTGCACTTGTTTGTTCATTGCAGCGCTCTTTACAATAGCCAGAACCTGGAAGAAACCTGAATGCCCAAGAACAGATGACTGGTTAAAGAAACTTTGGTACATCTACACGATGGAGTACTATGTAGCTGTTAGAAAAGATGAAGTCATGAAATTTACATACAAGTGGTACAACATGGAAAGTATCATGCTAAGCGAAATGAGTCAGAAAGAGAGGGATAGACATAGAAAGATTGCATTCATCTGGGGGACATAAAGTAACAAAATATGAGATTAATACCCAAGAATAGCTGAGATCAACACCAGGAGGATTACTCCATAGTTTAGAGGCCAGCCAGGCATTCTAGGGGAAAGGGCAGCTCAGATAGAGAAGGGAGCACCAAATAAAGGGTGTTTGGAGGATCCTCCCAGGAGGGGAGATGCGTGTTGAAAGTAGACTATGGACTGAATATGTTTGCCACTCAAAGCCTCTTTTGCAGACCACAACACTCAAAGGGAGAGAGAGAACACAAGGGATTGCCCTGCCACAGAGGCAGGGTGAGATGGGAGGGATGGGGGTGGGAGGGATATTATCCATGGTGGTGGAAAATGGGCACTGGTGGAGGGATGGGTATTTGATCATTGTATAATTGAAACCCAAGCACAAAAAATTGTAAATCTACAACTGTACCTCATGGTGTTTCACTAAAAATTAAAAAAAAATTAAGAAAAAAAGAAAAAAAAAGTTACCACTTTATTATTCTTATCATTACATAAACTTAAATATAATTGCAGAAAAGGTAGATAATACTTATCAAAATAGTGTCTTAAGGTGTACCCCTTAAGTCAAAAGCCTAGAATGATAAACATGGCATTGGAATAGGCATTTCATGAAGCAATATTAATTTTCAAATTCTTGTGCAAGACAGTATCTAAAATGGTGTTCTAAGACATACAACTAAGAAAGAAATCATTTCTCTAGAAACATGCAGTTTCATTTAAACAGCTAGAGTCCATGACATTTAAACCATGACAAACTTTATAACCTTGATAAACATATCATGATGGAAACTCTAACCCTGTTATTTACATGCAAAGATGCATAATTTCAGTTAATACTTTTTTTCTTTAGAAAGAACACAATGTCTAATATCTTAAGATCTTCTGAAGCTATAATTCAGGTAAGAGTAACTAATAAGTCTTTAATAAGATTTAAAAATAGACCACACTAAGCAACTTGGGAGACTATTCATAGCGCCGGAAACCCAAACAAAGGGATTAAGCCATTTGCCCTGTATACAGCCGACCTCTGTTTAATCTCTGGAACCACGTATGATCTGCCAAGCATCACCAGGAGGGATCCCTGAGCACAGAGCTAAGAGTAAATTCTGAGCATAGCTTCGTATGGCCTTATCAAAGTTACAAATAAAACCAAAAAATTCAGAAGGATAGGAAGTTATGACCAGGAATGAACAGAAAGAGATTCTGGAGTACTGGTAATATTCTTTTCCCTAGGCAAGAGTACAGTTTAGTCCTATAATAATTCAAGCTATATGCTTAACTCTTAAACAATTTTATTGAATATTTTCCATTTTAGCTATAAAAGCAACATAGAAAAAAATAAAGGAGAGAGTATATTTGATTGCTGCATCTAATGAAGCATGTTTCTGTTTTAAGAACATAGATGACAAGTACATGATTTAAATAGCCTCACATAGCTTGCAAAGGAAATCAGAAATCAAGAGCGTTGAAAACTTTGTTTTCTCTAATTTCACTGAGATTTAACTAGGGACGTAAGCTTACAAGCCTCCATTTGATTCAGTTGTTTCAGAGAAAATGAGAGACAAAAATATAGATAGAGTGCTTGAGCAAAAGAGGCCCTATGATGATGAAATGGAAGAGATTAAAAAATAAACTTCAGAAAAAAACAAGATCAACAAAGTTTTAGTATTTCAAAAGTATCCTGCTTTTTACAAAATACATTTATGTCTTCACTTCAGTTATTAAGATAGAAACAATTTCATCTGATGTATTCTTATGATTGTGAATATCTGGATAAGCTTCATGATATCACAATAATTAAGTGGTACGTCAAAAGCTTAAAATGTTTACTTATGCAAAAGTGTAAAATAAATTTCTAAGCACAGAAAAATTAACAGAATAAGTCAGTGTTGTGCCTTTACTAGCAGGTGAGTGCGTTTCTTCTTGAAATTAAAAGTAAAACACAAAGTATTTAGATCTTAGATGTGTATTGTTTCGTTGCAGCTACATTAATGCCTTATTAACTGACAGTGTAATTTTCTAAAAGAACTACAGACTCCAATCTAATACCAACAGTTGTGTGTATTCGAATCATACAGATTACATAAATTACCTAATTGTGTACTTGGGACATTTCAAATGTTGCTGTGCATAGTCTAATGAACCAAGAGACAAATACTGTCCCTCAGATAGTCTCTAAAATTGCCCATTAGACAAAAAAACTCATTATAAAGTTTGGAATTAAGAATACAAGGTTAAATTAGAAAAGCTTCTTTGTTGTGAAGTAGGTAACATAAACATAATTCATTCATTGAGGAACAAATGAATTAACTCACAGTTGAGTTGGAGGTTATTCTATATCCCTGGTGAGTTTTTCAGGATAATTCTAGTCTTCTGCCTATAGAAAATATATAGGAATACAACCCACCATAAAAGCAACAACTCTGAATTTTTTCACTCATTCAGGATGTATTAGGAAGTAACATTATTATACTTTTATTCCTTTGATGATTCCAAGAGAACTGTGTATGGTATTTTAAATTCCTATCTTGCAACTTTACCTCCACCCGAAATTTTGGGTTTTTATCACCATTTGTAATTTTGAATTTTTTAAATGTTAAACTTTATGCTTTGGAAACCAATAGTATTTGTACATGGTACAATACTTAAATGCGTAAGAAGTATTCTGTGTAAAATCTCCTTCTACTTTCTCTTCCCTAAGAAACCAATTCCCAATCCAAGGGCAGCTAGCTCACTTGAAAGGAGACATGTCAGAAATTTAGATTTTTAGAAATTAAGAACTTAGAAACTTGACCCATAGTCTAGCAGGGCATTTAGTAGGGCATCTGCCTTGCATATAGCTGACCCGGTTCAATCCCCAGCACCCCATGTGGTCCCCTAAGCACCACCCGAGTATCGCTGGCTGTGACCTCCCCTCCCCCCCAAAAAAGAAATTCAGAACTCAGGTTTTTCTCCTTACCCCAAGTGAACTATACTGAAAGGACCCCACTTACCTCTTCACAGAGCCTCTTAAACACAAATTAATCCAAAGCCCACTAAGTACCTGTATGTGTTAGAAGACGCGACGTTTTACGAAGTTAACGCAGGCTTAAATAAAGTGACCAGCCTCTGGGTGATTACTTGGTTACCATGACCATCACTTTTAATGATATGCAGCATCACACAGCAAACAGGTCATTCCGCGTCTTTGAACCCTTCTTTGGAGGCTTTTTCCAACAGCAAGGAAATGTGCTCTATTTCTGTTTTCTCATTTGCAAGTATTATTCTTCTGTACAGATTGAGAAAATTTTATAGATATTCTACATGGTTTCACAAGATGAATATCTGTCATTATGTTCGCTCTTGATACATACATCCATATTTGCAATTTCACCGACTTTGTGTGACATAAACAACACTTTTGTATAAAAAGATGAAATATGTTTCTCATATCAATTTAACTGATCTTCAGGTATGATTGAACTTTCTTTTGTTTGTGAAGAATGATAATGGTGATAGATTGAAATGTGGTGCAATTTAACTGAGTTTTCGAAGCCCATTAGTTATTATTAAAGGATGGTTCTTGAAACAGAGGATTCAAAAGATAATCTGGAGCCCTCAAAGGATTTCCACTGAACCGAAGTAATTATTTCCTATGGACTGGAGGATTGAGTATAAATAGTGTGTATTCTTTTTACCCAGGTGCATGTTTTCATAAATACATGTATAATACTTCTTAGTATAAATATAACCTATTAAACTAGATCAGAAACTATTGTTCCCATTTACAGATAGCAAAACTGAACTGACTCTGCCACTACACCTCAGAGAGTTGGAAGTGAAATAGAATTTCAAGTGGGGTCCCTGTAGGTCCCACTCTATTTTTTAGTCCACTGACTCTGCTGTCTTCTTTTATGAGAGTGCTGTATCTTGAAAGCATCTCTCGAAGACACCTCTGAGGTTAATGCCTTAGAAAAACCTATCAAACATAATGACTTTGATAGAGACCATTTCACATTACTTTTACCAATCTATTTTTCTTGGTTCTTGCTCTCAAAAATGTCTAACTTTTCCAATGACACTGTTCACACTGATTCTAGTTTTTAACAACACAGGCAAAGATTTAAGCTGATAGTCTATGAGGCAAAAAGAAAATGACAGTTGGATTCATTTCTCCAGGATAGTTAGAGAATATGCGATATATCTTCATATTAGGAGTCATCACTATTGCATTATCCAGAAACCACTATGGCAGCTAAAAGGGTAATCCTGAAACCTCATGAGGTCCTTGAAGAAATATCCTCTTTTGCCATCCACCCTATTCCAATTCATCTTCAGATCATTCTTTGTAGCTTTTGAGGTTGCCAAAAAAAAAAAAAACCCACTAACTCCAAAGACCTGATGTGTGAATTCAATGGAGAAATGGGTAAGATAAAATATAGAATTTCAAAAATCGAGGATTCTGGTGATATATTTAATCCGATTCTATTATAGACAGGATATTACAAAGCCCAAAGCCATTAACAACTGGTGTAGTCTTCTTTGAAGGGATTTTCAACTTCATAGATAATAAAGCCATTTATCGAGTTTACTCTACACTTTTCTCAGGAGGGGTATGGATAGGGGTGAGAATCTAGAAGGGGAGATATAAAAGTGTCAGTGGCTTACTGTCGCTCTTTCACTCATTTTTATTGGATTATTAGAGATGTCAAAAATAGGTTTCAACTTTCTCCAGTTTCATGTTTGCCATGAACTATAGCTTATTTCTACTCCATGTAGCAAACGGTGCGCCCTTGAATCCAGAGGATTAGAGTTGGTCTAATCAGTTGGTCTGGACATGGAAGATCCCCTGTCAATTTGCCAGGTGTCCTAAAACATAGAATTTCGTTACGAAGGCACTAATCAACAGGCTAATATGGAGGGAATAAGTTTTCAACAAAATGTGCTATATCAACTGAATACTTATATGCAGAAGAACAAAAACGAACTCCAACATCAAAGCATGTACAAAAATGATCAAAAATTAACCACAGACTTAAATGTAACAGTTATGTTTCAAAATTCTTAAAACTGGAGTAGGGGCTGGAGCGATAGCAGAGCGGGTAGGGCCTTTGCCTTGCACGCGGCCAACCCAGGTTCAATTCCCAGCATCCCATCTGGTCCACCGAGCACCACCAGGGATAATTCCTGAGTGCAGAGCCAGGAGTAAGCCCTGTGCATCACCGAGTGTGACCCCCCCCCCCCAAAAAAAAAACTGGAGTAAATATGGAGTTAGGCAAAGCCTACTTAGATATAGCACCAAAACACATTTCCAGAACAGAACAAAGCAGATTTTATCAAAACTAAAAACTGTCCTTTAGGAAAATGATACCAGGATTAAGGCATTTGCCTTGAGTTCAGCCCATTCCTGAGGCCCACCAGGGTTATTCCTGAGCACTGTAGGGAGGGGAGGGATGGGAAAACATGGGGAAGGGAGGAGAGAGGAGAGAGGCAAAAGAAGAGAGAGGAATGGAGGGGGGAAAGGGGAAAGAGGAGGGAAGGAGGGAGAGTGAGAGAGAGGAGAGAAGGAAGGAAGGAAGGAAGGAAGGAAGGAAGGAAGGAAGGAAGGAAGGAAGGAAGGAGGGAGGGAGGGAGGGAGGGAGGGAGGGAGGGAGGGAGGGAGGGAGGGAGGGAGGGGAGGGAGGGAGGAAGCAAAGGAAGGAAGGAAGGGAGGAAGGAAGGGAACACATAGAAAAAAATATTTGCCCACAGCCCCGGAGGCACAAGGACTTAGCACAGAGAGCCAGCCGCTTGGAGCAGAAAAGCAAATGGACTTGTGTTGAACCGCGCCACCAAGCCTGCCCGGAGGGGAAAGGGCGTTGACCGGCCCGCCCGCTCCTCTCTGGAAAGAAAGATGGCGGCCGCACGGGAGCCTTGTGGACAGCAGGTTTGAGCCGGGCTCGGGGGAGCGGCGGGGACCTCATGGGAAGGGGGGCTTTGTGGGCCGTCCCCCACGCCCCACCGAGGTCGCCAGCTGCCCCCCACGAGCGGCTCTCTGGCACGGCCACGACTCCAGGGCACAGAAACCAATCTCTTAACTAGCTAACTTTTAATAGAAATTCTTCCAGGGTCAATAAGTAAAATAGCAGAAATTCAAAACCGCGCGGCCGCTATCGCGGCTGTGCGACATCATTTTATTCTTAAACCAAGTTGTAGAAAGCAAATCATTTCACAACGCTGTTTCAGCATGTCTGATTGTGGGGGGTGGGTCGTAAACTCTAAACAATAATTGTGCATCTTCTATCGAAATAATCTATCTAGTCAAAGTAGATAGAGTATTAACTAGAACTCATCTGCCTCACAAGAACTGGGAGGGGTGGGAGGTGGGGGTCTATTGGGGTTCGGGGTTAAAAATGAGTATTGGTAAAGGGAAATGTGTTTGGTATCTACATGACTGAGACCTAAACCCGAAAGCTCTGTAACTTTTCCCACAGTGATTCAATAAATAAATAAATTAAAAAAAAAAGTAAAGTTTAAAAAAAAAAAGAAAAAAATATTTGCAAACTACTTATTTGTCTTGATTCTTTCTTCTTAATTCTTTTGGTTAGGGAGAAGTTCCTACCTTAGAGTTATAGGGACGGGACAACATAGAACATCAGGCACAAAGCAGGTGAATTCAGTGCCCGGGGAGGAGGCTTTAATCCTACCATGAGGATTATACTTGGGAAAAGAGTCAGAGATGAGCTATCTTTGTAGTATTAAGAAGACAGGATGCTCCTATTCTTTTAAGAGAATATGATGAGCTAATTTGAATAATTTCATGGGCTGGCAGGGAGTTGAAACTTATCTCAAGAATAAGCAGGAATCGTATCCAGTACTTTTGATAAGGAGAGTTGTTTGGTTAGGAGGCATAACACATCATAGCAGAATGAGGAGAAAAGCAACAGGTCATTCAAGGTCTTTCAACTTTGTCAAATGTAAAGGCAATACAAAACGTTGAACCTTAAGTTTTTTTTACTCATAATAAGAAACAAAATTTTGTAATGACTTGTATTTAGAATATGTAAAGAATTCTTTTAGTTGGATAATAAAAAATCTGTCACTGTCACTGTCCTCCCATTGTTCACTGATTTGTTCAAGCGGGCCCAGTAATGTCTCCACTGTGAGACTTGTGGTTACTGTATTTGGTATATGGAATATGTCACGGGGAGCTTGCCAGGCTTTGCCATGCTGGCGAGATACTCTTGGTACCTTGCCAGGCTCTCCTAGAGTGGCAGAGGAATCAAACCCGGCTCTGCCAGGCTGGCCACGCGCAAGGCAAATGCCTTACCGCCGAGCTATCGCTCCCACTTCTCTTTTCTCTAATTCATTCCTTGCATATAAAAATAGAAAGGGGCCAGTGATAATACAGTGGGTAGAGTCCTAGCCTCGCATGAACCAACCCAAGTTCAATTTTTGTCATCTCATATGATCCCCCAAGCACTGCCAGGAGTAATTCCTGACTACAAGAGCCATGAGTAACCCCAGAGTACTGCTGGGCGTGTTACCCCCCCACCAGAAAAAGCCCCCCAAAAGTAATACTTTTTGTATATTGGTTTTGTATCCTGCCATGTCATATAACATTTCTAGTGAAGTCTTTATAGTTTTCAAAGTAATTATTAGATAATATTAAAATGGCAAGAATTTTATTTCTTTTTCTGTAAATTAGATTTCTTTTCTATCTTTTTTCTTGCCTAATTTCTTATGATGAATTTTGTAATGAGTGAAGGATCTTAATAAAAATATACAAGTAGAAAAAAATTGCAGGAAAATATTCTAAACATAGGAGCCAGAGCAATAATACAATGGGTAGGGAGCTTGCCTTGCATGCAGCTGACTTGGATTCAATTCCCAGCATCCCGTATGGTTCCCTGAGTCCTGTCAAGAGTGATCTCTGAGCACAGAGACAAAAGTAAGTCCTGAGCAGAGCTGGAGGTGACCCCAAAACCAATTTAAAAATCCTTAAGATTATTAACCATTAAGAAAATGCACAGAGGTGGAGGGGGGGAAATTAGGAGGGGACCCTGAAAATGATGGAGGGTTTGGTGTTGGAACATTTTATGCATGAAATCCTATCATTAACATTAATTGAAGTTATGGTTCTTAAAAAAATTTTACGGAAAGAAAATGATCACTAGAACAATTTCAATAAAAAAGAAAATACCGTTGGCAAGGATATGGAGGAATCGGAATCCTCATACATTGCAAAGTGATACATCTGCTTTGGAAAACAGTTTGGCAGTTCTTCAAAATGTTAAACATAGAGTTACCGTATGAACCAGCCATTTCATTCCTAAGCATATACCCAGGAGAGATGAGGACATATTTCCACATAAAAATCTGTGCATGAATGTTCGCAACAGCATTATTCATAACAGCCAAAAAGGAAATAGCCCACATGTCCGTCAAGCATTGGATAAATAAAAGTATGGTGTTCTCATGAAATCGAATATTATTCAACAATAAAAAAAATTAAATACCAATACATGTTACAACATTGATGGCCCTTGAAAGTAGCTAGTCATAGAAGAATCCCTATTGTATAATTCAGTTTATAAGAAAGTATTTGATATTAGGTGACTCTCTGGAGATAGAATGTAGATTCTGGTTGTCTTTGACTTGGTGAGATATGACTGTTAATGAGTATTGGGTTTCTTTTGGAAGATGAACATGTTCCAAAATTTCCCCCAGACACCATCAGGAAGAGATGTCTGATCACAGAGTTGAGAGCAAGCCCTAAACACCGCTGGGAGAGGCCCCAAAATAAGACAAAAACAGAAATATCCCCAAAAAAGCAGGGAAAGAGAAAAAATTCTAAAAAGTTATCATTATGATGGTTGCACACAATTCTATAAATACAGTGAAACTATTTAAGCTACCCTTGAAATGGGTGGATCGCATGTGACATACCTCACCCCTTATGACTCTCACCCATAGTTTGACTGAAGATGACTAATTCTAGTGGTAACTAATCACAAATATCTCTTGAATATCCTACTTAAAAAATACCTTCAATAATTTTTAAATACTTCTTGACAGCTGTTTTCTGATAAATCTCTTATAAGATGGCAGAAGTTATTGATGGCCACAGTGAAATATGTAGTAGTTAAAAAGCAATTTTATCTTTAACTATATGTCTCCTGCTCCCACGCCTGGCTGTCCTCACCAGGGCCCCTTGGAGGGGAGCAGGTTGAGTTTCCCTCCCCGACCCGACCAGGGCTCTGGCAGCCGAAGACCTCCAGAATCAGCCACCACCATGCTGAGACCACTCTCCGCACACATGAAGGTACTGGCAGAGGAACAAAGCCACGCGGGTTCCGGGACCGAGACCTCCAAGCCTACTCGAATTGGAGTCGAGCATCTTCCACCCAGATCCTCCAAATTCCAGTAGGCGGGGGTCACACCCACCACCTGGCCCCCTGGCGCCGTGTAATCCCATCAATGGCCAAGACTCAGAGACCATAAAACCCAGCTCCCGGAAGCCTGTGGCCGCATTTGCGGCCGCACGATATCTTATCATCTCATTCCTACTTTGGACAAACTGGCAGGCTACCGAATGTAACCTGCCCACACGGCAGAGTCTGGCAAACTCCCTGTGGCATACCCAATATGCCAAATACCAGTAACAATGATGGGTCTCATTCTCCTAACTCTGAAAGAGCCTTGAATATGGCACTTTTTAAAAAATCTCAGGGCTAGGACGAAGGAGAAGTTACTGGGGCCTGCTCGAGGCAATCAACGAATAACAGGATGGTCGTGATTGTGATCGTGAACTATATGTGTAAGTAAGGTTTAGGGAATAAATACTTCTCTTTAGTTTATTTTTTTAGAGAAAGAAATTTGCATCTGATAATCTTAGATAACTATTCCAAGGCTACACAATCAAATGATGATAATCGTATGAGAGCCAGTCTCCAGGGTGACCCCAGTGTTCATTGCCCCCTGTTACATCCTTTTATAGCTCCCCTCTCATTATTCATTCTGAGGAAAACTTGTTGACTATCAAATGACATTCAAGCAAACCAGGGAGGGGTCCATGTGGTGAGGAACTGTGGCTTGCTAACAATCTCAGGAACAAGCATGGCAGCCTGGCGTCTCCTAATTGAGCTTTCAGGCGAGACTCAGCTCCCACTGACAGATGTATTGAATCTCAAGAGAGACCATGAGCCAGAACCTCCCAGCTAAGCCATTCTTGAATTCCTATAGCACAAAAATAGGGAAACAATGTTCGCTTAATTGATCAGATTTGAGGGGTATGGTATAACAGTTTACTTTTTTTAAAAGATGTGAAAGACTCTCCTGAAATATATGTAATGATGTAAACCAATATACCTCAGTTAAAAAGAAAAAAATTGAAAGGCTTTTCACCATGAAGAAGACCGTATTCTCTCTTGAACATGGATCTCTCTCTCTCTCTTTCTCTCTCTCTCTCTCTCTCTCTCTCTCTCTCTCTCTCTCTCTCTCTCTCTCTCTCCCTGCTTCAAGCATCTCTTTAATTTTTTAATAATAAATAAACAAAACTACCAGGTTCTGGGGAAAATTGCTATGCTCTTTCTACACTAAAAGCTACTTTTTATTTAGAATTATAAAATATTTAAAATTATTTTCTACTTGCTTAGCAAAATTCAAACCCTAATAATTTTTTTTCCAAGTATGGCTTGGATTTATATATATTTTCTTCTTTGGAGGAAGGGAAAAACACACCCAGAAGTGTTCAGGGCTTTTTTTCTACCCCTATGCCAAAGGATCACTTCCAGCAGAATTCGAGGGACTATGTGGGGTGCTGGGGATTGAATCCTGGTTGTCTTCAATCAAGGCAGGCACCACACCAACTGCACTATCACTGCAGCCTCTTTGATTTGCATTTTTCCATTTAAGGAGAAGAAAATTAAATATCACAATATTTTTTAATTTTCTCAGTCTTATTAAAAGTTATTTTTTTCTTAACGAAAGGAAAGCAATGGCATTTTAAAGTAGAATGACTTCTCAGGTATAAATTACTCTTGGATTTGGTGGCTAAGTAATTAAATTCAATTACATTTCGAATTAATTCAAACCTCCTGGTAGAG
The DNA here is from genome assembly GCF_029834395.1 of Sorex fumeus. Classification (NCBI taxonomy): domain Eukaryota; kingdom Metazoa; phylum Chordata; class Mammalia; order Eulipotyphla; family Soricidae; genus Sorex; species Sorex fumeus. Next base: position 893,555 of record NW_026606181.1, on the reverse strand, counting down.
CGCCAAAGGTTCATTGAAGCAGACTGGTACTGTGGACACTGTCTCCTGCTTTCCATGCTATGGGTAAACAATTCCACTTATCTTTCTAATCCACTACTGTCAAATTTCCTGAGTCTCCCATTGTTACTAGCAAACAAAAAGCCAGACAGAAGGAAAAAATAGGAAGAAAAAAATCACCATATTTTGTCCTCTACACTGTGGAAGGAATATATAGGAGAAAAATATATTCACAGTACATTTTATTTTTACTGACATCCACTATTTCCCTCAACTCTCCCCTTCATCAAGGACTCCTGCCCCTGGATTTACTCCTTCCCCCTCAACTTCCTGAACTTCAGTGACATTGTTATTAAAATAGAGGCAACCAGACAAGAATTCCTTCTCTTTTCTACCACCAAACCAACCAACCAATCTGCATGTGTGGCCACAAAGGAAGTCCTATCCATGCTTCCATCTACAGATGGTTACAGAACCTCCATTGTAACCCATTTTCTCTAAAATACTCGAAGAATTTTACTTGACTGCACTGCACTGTCCTCCCATTGTTCATCGATTTTCTAGAGCGGGCCCAGTAAGGTCTCCATCATGAGACTTTATTGTTGCTGTGTTTGGCATATCGAATACGTCACGGGGAGCTTGCCAGGCTTTGCCGTGTGGGCGAGATACTCTCGGTAGCTTGCCGGGCTTTCTGAGAAGGGTGGAGAACTGAACCAGTTGACCGGGTTGGCCGCGTGCAAGGCAAATGCCCTACTGCTGTGCTATCGCTCCAGCCCCATTTTACTTGACATTTCTGATTATTCTGATAACTCCTACCCTCTTTTTTCCTGAATCAAAAATTTCTTCTCTTTCTGTTAATCCCAAGAGTGTTATTATAATAAATGCCATAATACTACCTATCTCTGAAAATAGTCTCTCTTAATTCTATATTTCCCTCTTGACTGTGACCCCATTTCTCTGAAGTCCTTGTTGGAAAAAAAATCCATCAAAACAGAGACTGATACTTGGTTTCTCTGTCTTGCTGTCTTTCACTTATATATTGATCCTTCCTTAGGTTTTGGCTTTCTTATTTTGCAGAGAATACTTTTACCAAACTAGCACTGGATAGCACATGCCATGTCATTTCTACTGAACATCTTCCTATCTTCAATTTAATCCATCTCCCATTCAATCTGGAATGATGTTCTTCTTATTAAAATGCTATTCCCTTGGTTTCCTAACACACTATCAAAGTCTTCCTTCTATCTTTCTGGAAACTACTGCCTAGTATTTCTTGATTCCCTTCTGCATGCTCTCCAAAGTTTGCTGTTTCTCAAGCTCAGCCCCAAATAATGTTATTTATTTTCCCTCTTCTGCATCTCTCTCATCCACTTCCAATAAGTGAAAGTTCATGTAAATGCCAAACATTCCCATGTTTGTCACATTTGTGATCCAGATTCATGTGTTCAATGTGAACTTGAGATGTCTCTTCATTATGACTACACTTTAAATATCTATCTACAAAACAGAACTCTTCGTTCCCAAACAAATTCCTTTCCGAGCTATTCCTATTCATCTGGATACTCAAACCAGAAACCAACATTTGTGTTACCATCTATGAACAACAAGACTCCTTGAGTCTGACTCCAAGTTTGTCCTGAATCCATGTGCTTTATGTCTAATGGCATTCATCTATTCACCACTATCTATTTATCTGAAATACAACAGCTCTCCCTTTGCATTTTTTATCTCTGATCCTTTCCCAAGTGTAGCCAGAAAAATCTAAAATAACGGCAAGAAATACACTTGATAACAACATCATCTAAAATGATGGCAATTAACAAACTAACAGTCTCATCACCTCCTACCCTTGTCTCTAGCCCCGTCCCCATGCCATTATCCTCTCTTGTGAACTACAATCATATTCACTTTTCATTTCATGTAGCAGATCATGGTCTTCCCAGCCTGGGATCACTACGATAGTCACTATGAATTACAGGTATCTATCAGCTTCCAAGTAAAAGCCAGCTTAGAAAGTAGAAAAGCATATTTTACTTACCTACTGTCAAATAACAAATTTTCCCAATTATTTTCCCTAAAGTAAATTCATAGTCTTGTGCTGTCCACTTTTTATCTAATATTATTTTATTTTACAGTAAACATTATCTAATTTCTTGATAAGGTTTCCTTTATACAGTATTTTTTTATTGTTATTGTTATGTGGGTCTTACCAGACAGTGCTGGAAGTTCATGAATTTCTGGGAATCAAAGCCAGGACCTCACATAGGAAGAAAAATGTGTACTCTACACTTAAGTCACATCCCTGACTCTTTTTATATGTTCTTTAAAATGTTAGTCATAAACGTATTGACTTGTCTATTGCCTTCTATCTCAACTAGTAAACTATTTAGGCAAATCAATCACATGTCTTCTTAATTTGAATCTGGTTCAGTATTCCTTGGGGTTAAGAAGCTTATTAAACATGGACTAGAGTGATAGTACAGAGGGTAGGGCATGTGTCTTGCATGCAGCCAACGTGGGTTTAATCCCCCAGCATTCCATATGGTCTCCCGAGCACTGTCAGGAGTGATTCCTGAGCACAGAGCCAGGAATTAACTCCTGACCATTGCCAAGTGGGGTCAAAGAAAAAAATTGGGGGCCAGAGCAATAGTAAACGTATAGGGCATTTGTCTTACATGCACTTAATCTGGGTTCAATCCCCAGCATCCCATCTGGTTCTCCAAGCACTGCCAGCAGTGATTCCTGAGCACAAGTATAGGAGCAACCCCTGAGCACTGCTAGATGTGATCCAAAAACCAAACAAAATAAAAAGCTCATCAAACAAAATAATACTAAACGACTATGATAGCACAGCGGGTAGGGCGTTCGCCTTACAAGCGGCCAACATGGCCAACCCGAGTTCGATTCCTCCGCCCCTCTCGGAGAGCCCGGCAAGCTACCGAGAGTATTCGATATGCCAGACACAGTAACAACAAAGTCTCCAATGGAGACGTTACTGGGCCCGCTCGAGCAAATCGACGATCAACGGGAGGGCCTTTACCTTTACCTTTACCTTTATGTGCCCATTACTACTCATTGTAGAGTTGGATGTATATGCATGTGAGTTTTCTTTCTTTAATGTTTCTTTCTGCATTTTGATTTCTGTTTCCAGAGTACTCTGATTCAAACTGAGCAGGATCTGTCCAAATTTAAAACAAACGAATAACAACAACAAAAAAACTACTCTTGATTTGTTGTCTTAGAGAATTTGACCTTAAAACACTTTCTATCCGAAGCCAAAAATGTTCAGCATTTCCCCAGATGTGGAGGCGTGTCTCATTTCTTTAACCACTAAACTAAATGATAAATCAAAGATGCTCTCAGAAGGGAGGGTGGGGGGTGCTCTCAAAAGCCTTACTTGTAAAGTAGAATTGAAGCAGCAAAGAAAGTAAGAACGAGACACACTGTATGGACATCCGCAGCCACGGGGGAATCCTGCCAAAGAGTCAGAAATAGCTTCTCAAGGGTAACCATTTTCAATCTATTTTATTTCCTTTTATTACCCTTCCCAGATAACACAGAACTTCAACTGATATGAAACCTTTCAACAAATGTGCCTCATGATACGGTCTATTTGTATTCTTATTTTATTTGATTGAATTATTCTCCAATAAGTCTCCTGGTATTAAAAGTCCTTTTGATAGCTGTTCTGTTTTCCATTTCCAAAGTCATTAACCCCATTCCCTACCCGAAGGAAGAAGAATGCTGTGTGAGTGACAGGCTTGTTTACAGAGAGCAGGAAAGGACTTGGCAGCTGTTCCGAAGTGTCAAACAAGATCACCTGAAGAATGCTACAGCAAAGTGTCACCAGACAGGGAGGCAACGTCACGCTAACTAGACTGCCTTCTTGTCGTCCACTAATAGAATTCTCTGATGTCTACCTCTTGAAAAGGATTTGCTGGAAGCAAAGCAAAGTGTGCTGGGAAACTTCTTTTTTTACCTTTCAGATGACTTTGTCTTCAAACTCAGAAAAATGCAGCAATTGCCTTAGAATACAAAATATGATAACCAAAAAACCCATGCATTTATTTGAATTAAAACATAGTACTGATTTGAGAATGATTTAAATTTTAACATCTCAAAGTAGCTCTCCTATACCAGTTTTAATAAAAAAAATAATCATGCTTTTTATTTATATCAAATCGCACATCCGAGAGCATGCCCAAGTATTAATTTGAATTACGTCATTACTTAAAAGACACATCTCTCAGATTGATCAAGTTTTGTTTGATATACTTTAAGTCACTGTCACTGTCACTGTCCTCCGTTGTTCTTCGATTTGCTCGAGTGGGCCCAGTAACATCTCCATTGTGACTAATTCTTTTTATTGTCTTCTTATATTTTGTCTCCAGGTCAATTAAATTTGTTTGTTTAATAAAAATACCTTGAACACCTACCACATGCAGGCACAATTTCAAGTAATTAACTTTAAAAGTAGTTGCTTTAAAATTAATTGCTCTAAAATTTTAAAACTTTAAGATTAATTTTCAAGGCAACTAAAATTCACTTTATTATTTTTTTGATATGTAGAAGATATCAAGTATTTAGTATGAAAGAGAGAAAAGAGGATGGCAAGTGTGATATTAGTCATAAAAATGTCCAAAAGTCTTTTTTTCTGTTCTTTCTTTGGCTCCATAATTTTTACCTGAATCCTAATCAACTTCTTATTCAGGAAATTTCCCATCCTTATCTCAAAAGTTCAGATAATAAAGATACATTTTGCAATTCTTCCCAGTTTCAACCTGATTCCCAGTTCCATCCTTAGAGCATTAATTGTCAAAATAATAATCAACAATGAATATTATATATAAAATATCACATTAATATCACATTACCTGATTTAAGTTTCAAATATTAATATGAACTATTAGAATATATAATTAGTTGATTTGACGAATAAAACCTTTAGAAAGGTTAAAGAACATGTCCAGGTAACTAGAAAATGGTAGAGATAGATTTTGAAAATGAAAATTGGGAGCTGTACGCAATGGAATACTATGCAGCTGTTAGTAAAGATGAAGTCATGAACTTTGCATATAAGTGGATCAACATGCAAAGTATCATGCTAAGTGAAATGAGTCAAAAAGAGAGAGAGAGAGAGAGAGAGAGAGAGAGAGAGAGACAACATGGAAAGACTGTACTCATCTGTGGAATGCAAAGTAACAGAATGGGAGACTAGCACCCAAGAATAGTAGAGATAAGTACCAGGAGGTTCGCTCTATGGCTTGGAAGCTGGCCTTGCAGGCTGAAGGAAAAGGCAGCTCAGATAGAGAAGGGAACACCAAGTAAAGTGAGGTTGGAGGACCCGCTTGGGAAGGGAGATGTGCACTGAAAGTAAACTATAGATTTAACATGATGGCCACTCAATACCTCTACTGCAAAACACAACACCCAAAAGGAGAGCGAGAACAAAGGGCAGGGTGGGATGGGGGGATGGGAGAGGGGTGTGGGAGGGATACTGGGATCATCCGTGGTGGAGAATGGGCACTGGTGGAGGGATGGGTACTCGAGCATTGTATGACTGAAACACAAGCACGAAAGTTTGTAAGTCTGTAACTGTACCTCACGGTGATTCACTAATAAAAAAATTTAAAAAGAGAAAATTGGGAGCTCTATAATCTAATAGTCACAAGTCAATACTGGGAATTTGAAATATGCCTGGTGCAAAAGAAAATAAAATGTCTATTTCATTAAATTATATTTCATTTCATTTCATTCTAAATGCTAATTCCATTATTAGTATATGAATATATTTTAAGAGTAAAGTGTTGATGAAATATATGAAACCCAAATACAAATTGTGTTTTTATAAAAATTTAGCTTTCAGGTTATGATGTATAAAATGTGTGTGAAATTTTGAAGACCAAGAATAAAAAATATTTATATTATTATTAATAATAATTGTTTATACTGATTATGTGTTGAAATTTTATTTGGGGTATATTGGACTAAATAAAAATATACTTTTATAATTAAATTTGTTTATTTATTTTAACTTTTTCCATTTTATGTATAGCTTTGGTCTAAAGCATGTACTTTTAGTCTTTACACTATCTGAACTCTCAGCGAAGATATAATTCCTGCTAAGGAAGTAACAAAGACCACCAGTTACTGTGGTGTTCTAGTTTCAGACTTCTAGTTTAGACTTTTAGAACTGGCTGTTCTAGTTTTAGACCTCAGGTTTTCCCTACCTTCACCCACCAACCCACATATTGTCTGCCATTCATCTCAGAATATTTTAGCATTTCATTTACAGTCCACTGACCTCACACTGATTCTTCAGCGATTAACTGAAGTGCTGCTACTACAGTATTGCCTTCCTTAACATCGATTTTTTTAATTCTTCCACTTTTATATCAAAATGTAAAAACTGTCAGAGTAGACAATCTTATTCTATTGAAAGGGATCCCTACACAATGTGAGAGAGAAAGACTCAGAGACAATTAAACAATTTAACATTTTTTTCTAGTCCCCAGTAATGCTGGCTTTTATAAATTCTTTCAGTTCTTTTTTTCATTCATTTAAATTCATTCAAATTTAATTATAAATCGAACCACAAACTCCACACTTCTTCCACAACTACTGTTTTAGTCTGCTTAAATTCTCATTATTCAAGTTTCAAAGGATACCATATGCTGCTTCAACAGTTTGATGAAGATTGTATGTCATCTTATCCATTGCTTAACTTACCATTTTAGTTATGTTCTATTTTAGCTTTTAGTTCTGGGTTCACATTTTCTAGTCATCTTTTATATGGCATGTATTATCACCAAGGTCAAAAATATTTCTTTGGTCACTGTATCTTAATCTACTATGTCTTGTTGATATACATTCAAATGGATGGCAAAATTTTGGCCAAAAATACTATGAGGAACTAATAGAATAGTCCCTAATTTTACTTTCTTATTAAAAATGCCAAATAATTCTTTTAGTCATGCACTAATCTGGTGCCATCAGGAAACTTCCTATAACATTTTTTAAATTTTATGTACAAGAGGTTATAACTATTCTATAATTTTGTATTTAAATTCATTTGCAGCTATCTGTGTTGATGCATAAGTTCTCCTGTCTTTTCCTGTTCTCTGGAGTGAAAGAATAATAAAACCTTTGCTTTATGTATTAATCCTAAACTTTCACTAAAAAACACAATTTTAAACTTTATCTGATATCTAGAAACATGGTAGGTTACATACCAAGGAAAAACTTGTGATCACACATAAAACTCATGATCAAAAACACATAAATTCTGTATGACACATCATAAAAATTTTATGAATTCTTAGCTGGTTTATTAGGAAAAAAAGAAACAGAGAATTCCTAGTCACCAAGAAATAGGGACACACAAATTCACAATCACTTTCAAACTTTACACTGGCTTGAGAGTTAAAACAAAGTTTTATGGCCCAGGAAATTCAGAAATGAGAATTAAAGTTGCCTCCACCCTATAACACCTCTGCATTACTTGGAATAAGCAAATATGTATAAATATATATATATATATATATATTCCTGACATAAGCCATGCAGGATTTTCACATATAAAATCTACCAGAACAGTTGAAAAATATAAATCTAAAGATATACATGTACAACTTCTGCATGAAAGTTTTACAGCGGAAAACTAGAAACAACACAGACATAAAGAAAATTTCATAAAAGCACCAGAAAGATAAGGAACAATAACTTGCTCAAAGAACTAAAAACTATACTATCTACTGTACTGAGTAATGTAAAAAAGAAAAGGAAATCATAAGAGGTTGGAATGTTTTCAAAATAGAAAGAAGTAACTACATACTAAAATTGTGACCCACAAAAAATTCTTTTCCTTTCACTTTTTGAAGTTACATAGTTTACAAGAGTCCCTATATAATAGTTACAAAAAGAAATATGAATACAATACGTTTTAACACTGTAGCAGTTTCTTAAAATGTAGCAATGTAGCACTGTAGCACTGTCCTCCCCTTATTCATGGGTTTGCCCCAGCGGACCCAGTAATGTCTCCATCGTGGGACTTGTTGTTACTGTGTTTGGCATATCAGATACGTCTGGGGGAGCCTGCCAGGCTTTGCCGCAGGTGAGATACTCTTGATAACTTTCAAATTCCATTTAAAATTAGTACATAATATACTTTAATCCTAAAGTTAATTGATAGCTTAACCTCTTCCTAAACTCTACAAAGGTGATAGATAAATTCTAATGGTAATCTTGCCTCAAATTACATCTCCAGGAGGGGCGGAGGAATCAAACCTGGCTCGGCCAGGCTGGCTGTGTGCAAGGCAAACGCCCTACCGCTGTGCTATCGCTCTAGTCCTAAAATGTAACAAGAAAAATTCAAAATTTTGATATTTGAAAAGAAAGAGATGAAGACAGTCTTTCTTCAAACAAATATAGGAGAAATTACAACTAAAACACCTTTGCTTAATGGACTTCTCTAGGAAATACTTCTGAAAAAAAATTTTTTTAAATTTTGATGCAATTATAGCAAGCAAAGCTACCAGTCACATGATGACAACTCTAAATTTTAACCACACAAAATAATAGCAACATCTAATTTTTTTGTGCTAAAATAAGATAGATCTAAATGTTATGCAAAAAATATGCAATGTAATTTGAGGCGAGATTACCATTAGAATGTATCTATCACCTTGTAGAGTTTAGGAAGAGGTTAAGCTATCAATTAACTTTAGGATTAAAGTATATTACGTACTAATTTCAAGTGGGATCACTAAAAGATGAGAACAGAATATGCGAAGTTCAGTTCAGGCGGGGCCAGAGAAATAGCTCAGGAGGCTAAGTTCATGCTTTGCTTGCAGGAGATCGGTGCTTGATACTCCAAGCACCACCAGCACTGACCCCCCAAGCACCAAAATGGGAGTAATCCTCAAACACCGATATGCATGTTCAAAAACATCAAAACAAGCAGAAAACAGGGGAAATCTACTTTTTAAAAACCCCGCAGGACCAGAGAGCTAACTCAGAGGACTGGAGAGCAAATTCTGAATTTGCATGCCAAGAGACCGTAAGTTTGAACCCCACTCTGCTTGGTCCCCCAGACTCCTAGGAAATACCTCTAAGTCCAATAATTAGAAACTGTAATGTTAGTTTGTATCCCAGGTACTTCATATATTTCATTCTGAGTCACTGGATTCTATTTCATTCCTCTGAGAAATGTTACTTTTTGGTGCTTGATTTTCATATTTTAATTCATCTGCACTCACTTCTGTCTGTCTGTAAGGGGGCAGCTCAAACTTCGGCTCAGTTCTGTTAAACTTCATTAGAATTCTTTGACACTATATACATAAGGGGTCAGTAGGATATTTAAACATATACATAATTTGTTATAACTTCCCTCCAATCTTTTTTATTTCTTACCTCTCTAATTACTGAAGTACTGCCTCAAAATCAAGTTGTTTTTAATTGCGCTAGTCATCTGGTCTTTTCTGATTTTTCAAAGGCCAGGAAAATATTGAGTCTTTAAAATGCAAATTTTAAACACTCTGTGCTGACTGTGTCCTGCCCTCGGGCCAGACACTGTGAAATGGAGAACCCACACATTCCCTTCCAAATCTTAAAAACCTTCCCAAATCTTCCACATTCTTTACCAGTCAATGCCTTGAGATAATGAATGGGGTTTGGGGGGTTGTTTATAGTTTCTATAGTTCATAGTTGTTCTACAAGATCGCCAATGCAGTATGAATGTATTTAACCACGGATTTATCGACTCAATTAAAATAAAAGTCACTTATAATAATGTTAAAGTGCTATTAGAATCTGCCTCCCAGGGGCTTGAGAAATAGTACAGCAGGTATTAATGCTTTGCAGGCGGCAGACCTGAATTCAATCCCGGCATCCCACATGGTCCCCTGAGCAATGCCCGGAGGAACTGCTGATTGCAGAGCCAGGAGTAACCCCTGAGCATTGCCAGGCGAGGTTCAACAACCACAAGAAAGAAAAAACAAAACTAAACAAACAAACAAAAGAATCTGATTCCTATCGACCTGCCATAACATGTCTTGTTCCATTCTGTCATTTATTCACAACTAGCAACCACATTGTCCTTTCAACCACATACATATCAAGCTACTTCTCCTTTTAGGATCTTTCTGCTTGCTGTTTTCTGTAAGACATTTCTGATCTTCAACCTTCATTTGTATGATTGTTCATTATCATTTAACGTGTCAAAATAAATACTCTTTTACTTCTCTGTAAAAAAACTATTATAAATACTTTTTTACTTCTCTGTAAAAAAGTATTATAAATACTTTTTTACTTCTCTGTTTTCTATTTTCCCTTTATATTGATTTATCATTAGAACTGATTTAGAAATTCACAACTATACCCTGATGCCTCTACATTGCCCAAGAAAATAATTTCAAAGCACACTGAAATAAGAATTTATCCTTGGGCAGGAAGGAGAGCACCCAGGGGTTAAGACTCTTGCCTTGCATGTGGCAGACCCAAGTTCAATACCCAGAGACAGTCATGGTACACTAAGAACAGCGGGATGTTGCCCAAAATCACTCCCCACTTTCAAATAAAAATTTCACCCTATCTTTTTTAAAAAATAAAATAAAAGGTAAAGGCCCTCCCGTTGATCGTCGATTTGCTCGAGCGGGCCCAGTAACGTCTCCATTGGAGACTTTGTTGTTACTGTGTCTGGCATATCGAATACTCTCGGTAGCTTGCCGGGCTCTCCGAGAGGGGCGGAGGAATCGAACTCGGGTCGGCCATGTTGGCCGCGTGTAAGGCGAACGCCCTACCCGCTGTGCTATCGCTCCAGCCCAATTGACAATTGACAAATTGACAAATTGGATGTTTGTTTCTAAAATAGCAATTCTATTCTTAAATTTTAATATAGTAGAAATACCCAGATTATAATCAAGTTCCTTCATCTGCTGTTCCTCATTTGCTACTTGAATTTCCCTGTTTCTCCCTGGTTAGAAAACAGTAAGGAATTAGCAGGCGCATTTTTTAAATGTGTTAATGTCACAAGCAATTATCTAAGACCTTTGATAAATAGGAGTAATAAGCCCCAGTATTTGTTTTATGTTTTTATTTTCATATTTACCTTGTGAGGCTGGAGTGATAGTATAATGGGTAGGACATTTGCCTTGCATGCTTTGGACCAGGGTTCAAAAATGATCCCCAGTGGATCCGCGGCACCCAACATGGTTCTGAACAAAACCAGAAGTGATTCATGAGTGCAGAATCGGGAGTAAGCCCTGCACACCACCTCCTGTGGTGCCCCCTGCCCCAACACCACCAAAAAAGAAATGAAAAGAAAAAGATTTACCTTGTGTTTATACTGTTAAATCATCTTTGATTCACCTTTTCTATGTAATTTCCCCATGTTTGGTTTTAAATGGGGAAAATGTGTTGACCAAAACTCTTTTAAGGACTACCATTTAAGATCGTCACATTGGGATTATTTTCAGCCTTAAGGTTGATGTCAATGAAAATTTATAAATTTGTGAATATTGAAAGCAATCTAGAAATTTAATGTGGAAGAATATGGGAATAATTTTACAAATCAGCATTTGTAGCAGTTTGTCTTGGTCTTGTTTATTTTCTTTTAGAAAAAAAAAGACCAAGAAAGAAGTAGAGCCATCCTGTTTCTGTGATACCCATCTTATCTGAAGATTTTTTTCTTAGTAGAGGTATATTCTGGTCAATACTTTGGTTAGTGTAAAAAGCCTTATCCATTATTGAATTTGAAAGAATTTTGAATTTTTATCACTGAAAACTTATTTCAAGAACTCTGAGATATTTCATCTTCTCAATAAAAAGCTGAATGTTAATATTTTCTTAGTAATGAAATTGCTGTAAAAATAAAACCTAAGTTTAATCAAATACTTCTTTGTACAGTAATGTCTGTAATAGGAAACAAATACATATGATGTTGACACTTCAGAACTAATGGAGAAATCCAAAGATGATCCTTCACTGAATTATGAAAATATTCAAATTCTCTCTTGGACTTTGCATAAATCTTCAATAGAAACAATTTTAAAATATTTTTGTTAAGATCTTTAAGAGGAAAGCTCAATTTATCAAAATTTCCAGATTTAGTATTAGCTGATACCTAAAACATTTTATTGTACTTTTTAAAAAGCTTGACTGGAGCGATAGCACAGCGGGTAGGGCGTTTGCCTTGCATGCGGCCAACATGGCCGACCCGAGTTCGATTCCTCCGCCCCTCTCGGAGAGCCCAGCAAGCTACCGAGAATATTCGATATGCCAGACACAGTAACAACAAAGTCTCCAATGGAGACGTTACTGGGCCCGCTCGAGCAAAAAATAAAATAATGAATCATATCTAATTTTGTATTGAAGTTATGGTATGAATAATGGCAATAGTCTGTAACTTATGGAGTTTCAAAATAACAGCCCTAAAAAGTTCAGACAAAAATTTGATGCAAGACATAATAGTCAAGAGGAAGTCATAAAACTTTCAAAGAAATAAAACTGTCCTATTTGCACCTGACATAACTGTATATCTAAAATCCCCAAAGAATCCATGGAAAACTCACTACAGAAATAAGAGAATTTAGCAAAGAACTGTAATATAATATACAAGATATTTTCATATGTACAAACAATAACCCATCACAAGATATAGAAGGTTCAACTTACAGAAACAGCAGTAGAGAAAAACAGTGGGTCCTCATGAAAGTACACAAAGCATATGTGTACTTACATGAGGAAAAATTTATATTATTTCTGATATGAAAAATAGACTTGAACAAGTGAAAAGACTCATTTCTACTAGGTAGATACCAATGTTCCCTAAATTAATTTATAAATTTGCTTTAAATTCCCCATCTGCCAGTAAATTTTCCCCATTATTGATTACAACACTATAAATATGGATTAAAAAATAAACAAGCAAGATGGGAAAGTTCTGGAAATCCATTGCACCACAAGGTGAAAATCCTTGGCACCACTATATAGTACACTCTAAAATGACACAGTAAATTTCATAGCCATCTTTTACCACGACTTAGAAACACAAGAATATATACAAACCCTTCGACAGTGTTCACCTCTCAAGCGTTTTCATCTAACATTAGAGATAAGTCTAGTCTTAAGGAGTTAACTAGAGTGAACTAGAAGCACCTGGTGGATAATCATTGTGTTGACCTTTCTCACACGGCCTCAACTGTGATGTGCTGTAATTGAATGCCTGGAACAGACTGGGGGTTAATAAAAAAAATAGAGGTGGAGAGACAGCAAAGCAAGATAGGTGTTTGTCTTGCATGCAAGGTTTCATCTGGGGTACAAAGCTACCACAAACGATCTGATCGCCAACAGGAGTGATCCCTGAGCACAGAACCAGGACTAAGTCCTAAGCAGTCCTAGGAGCCTCCTGACCTGACCTGTGCATATTAACCTGCCTACACTACAGCTTCTGAACTTCTGCTTACAGCTGCGCCCCTGCAGGTGAGGCTAATCCCTCGCTGATGTCACTAGGCCTACCCCAGAGTGGAGGGAGCACCCCTCCCTTCCCACTTGGTCCCATCAGACTCCACAGCTGACATGCGTCATGTTAACCGGCCCACACCACAGCTCCTGAATGGCGTGGCCACCCCCACATGACAGATCTACTCAGCAAATTATATATTGCTCACAGTTATACTTCCTGTCATTCAGGCAGAGAAGAGAGCAAACCCCCAGATGAATCACTCAGCATCTGGTCGGGGGAGAGGAGAGCACAGGGGTCTAACTGAAAAGACTCATCTCCAACACAGCAAGAACCAACGGGGAAAACAGAGAAATTCACCGATTCCTATGAGTCAAAACAGTACAACCGGAGACCCAACACCAACAAGCTCAGTAAATGATCCGATAATGACTTCTAGTGACCCCATGATGAGGGTGTAAGAACAAACTCAGAAGAACAACAACGGCACAGCAGTCAGCAGAGCACAGGAAAATGTGATTTGAAATGAGAAAACCACTACAATCAGAAATGAAGAAATGACAGAAATGAAGAGCATGGTAAGTGATGTAAAAAAAAAAATAGAAGCTCAGGACAACAGAATAAAAGCAGCTGAGGAGAAGATCAAGGAGCTCCAAGATGAGAAGGAGTAAACTGCTAGGAGACAAGAGAAGGTAGAAAATAGTGTGAAAATAAATGAAGGGCACACGAGAGAACTTTGGGATGAGCTCAAGAGGGACAACATAAAAATCATCACAGTCCCTGAAGAAGAGGAAGACAAATGTGGTGAAGAAACAATCGTTAAAGAAATGACCAATAAGAATTTCCCAATTTTGGGAGCATGGAGAAACCTCCTTGGAGGCTGGAGTGATAGCACAGTGGATAGGGCACTTGCCCTGCAAGTGGCCGATCAGGGTTCAATTCCCAGCATCCTATATGTTCCTCTGAGCACCGCCAGGAGTGATTCCAGAGTGCATGAGCCAGGAGTAACCCCTGTGCATCGCTGGGTGTGACCCAAAAAGGAAAAAAAACAAAAACAACCAAAAAAACCCAAAAAAAGTGAAACCGCCTTTAAAGCACAGAGCAAATTTCCTGACATGTGGCATTGAACAAGGCACTCGCTAATGGGGCAGACGGTTGCCTGCTACTAGATTAAGAAGGATATGTTTACTCCTAGCTTACTATGGAATTTTATACTTTTTTTAAAAATAAATTTGTATTTGTATACTAAGTTTTTAGCACAGCGGGTAGGGCGTTCGCCTTACAAGCGGCCAACATGGCCGACCCGAGTTCTATTCCTCCACCCCTCTCGGAGAGCCCGGCAAGCTACCGAGAGTATTCGATATGCCAGACACAGTAACAACAAAGTCTCCAATGGAGACGTTACTGGGCCCGCTCGAGCAAATCGACGATCAACGGGAGGGCCTTTACCTTTACCTTTATACTAAGTTTTTATTTATTTATTTATTTTGCTTTTTGGGTCACACCTGGCAATGCACAGGGGTTACTCCTGGCTCATGCACTCAGGAATTACTCCTGGCTGCGCTCAGGAGACCATATGGGATGCTGGGAATCGAACCCGGGTCGGCTGCATGCAAGACAAACGCCCTACCTGCTGTGCTATCGCTCCAGCCCTGGAATTTTATAGATTTTTAATAATGAATTTATGTATGGTTTATATTGATGGTTCTATTTCTGGTGATTTTTTACATCTTTTATTTGTAAAAGATTATTTTATTTATTTATTTTTTAATTTTTATTAGTGAAACACCATGAGGTACAGTTGTAGACTTACAAATTTTTGTGCTTGGGTTTCAGTTATACGATGATCGAATACCCGTCCCTCCACCAGTGCCCATTTCCCACCACCACTGATCCCAGTATCCCGCCCAGCCCCCATTCCCCCATCCCACACACTAGATGTAAAAGATGATTTTTATTGTACACTTTTTCTTATTAATGCAGACATCTAAGCAGTATCTATGGTATATTTTCTGTTATAAAACTAATATTCTCTTTCTAGGGTAAGACAGTACTTTTATAGGCCTATTCATATTTTTTCACTTAATTTTTTTTTCTTTTTGGGTCACACCTGGCAATGCACAGGGGTTACTCCTGGCTCATGCACTCAGGAATTACTCCTGGCGGAATTCGCAGGACCATATAGGATGCTGGAAATCGAATTCTGGTTGGCTGCGTGCAAGGCAAATGCCCTACCCACTGTGCTATAGCTCCAGCCCCTAAATTTTCTTAATTCTGTTTACTCTTACTAAATTTTACATTTCTAGGTTCTGGCTATTTCATGGAAATCATAAGATATATTAGCACAGATTTATTTTTTAAAAAAGTTTTGTTTATGCAGGAAAGACACGACAATGGCCACAATAAGATCCAAATACAAAATGAAAATTAAATGCAGCATCTTTTAGAAGCACGAGTTGAGAGCTTAGTAATGTAAGACTAGGAAGCATGCTATATGAAATGATCTGAATTTCTTGATTTAATAGGTTAAAATCAAATGGTAATCAATCATTACAAATTGACTTTTATTGATTTGTTTTCTGATAACTTCATTTGCCATTCCTTTACGTTTTGTTGGAGCAAATAACATGAAATAAATTTGTTATATTCCTTCCAAGAGGGCAGGCTGGGGGCTAAGTGGATACTTAGGGACACCAGTAGAGAGGTGACATTGGTGGTGGGATTGATATTGGAACATTATATGCCTGAAACAACTCTATTATGAACGACTCTGTAAATCAAAGCATCTTGATAAATAGAAAAATAAAGGGCTTAACTAATCTTATTGCATGAATTGTATACAATTGTATTATGAATGGCAATGCTCAGTTTGGCAGAAAATGTTGGAAAAATAATAAAAGTCCTGTTCTTAATTTGATATGTTACCACTTACACAACCAACCAAATAGCTATTTCAATTTCTTGTAAATTTATAAATTTCGAATTCGCACAAAATATAAAACATCAATAAGAAAAAAATGTTATTAAGAATCTTCCGATGCCTCTCTTGCAAAACACGGTACCCAAAAGAAGAGAGAGAGAACAAGGGGGAATACCCTGCCACAGAGGCAGGATGGGACGGGGGGAATTGGGGGGGATGCTGGGACCCGTGGTGATGGATGACGGGCACTGGTGGAGGGATGGGCACTTGATCATTGTATAACTGAAACCCAACACAAAATTTGTAAGCCTATAACTGTACCTCATGGTGTTTCACTAATAAAAAAAGAAAAAAAAAGACAGGAAAACTTCCCATCATGTGGCATTCAGTATGGCACTAAGTAATAGCCCATCTGGTTGTCTTCTACTAGATTAAGATTTAAAAATATAGCAATTCGTCATCACAAATGAACTTTCAATTATTTCCCAATGGAGCGATAGCACAGAAGGTAGTTCATTTGCCTTGCACATGGTCGACCTGGTTACAGTTCCTCCGTTCCTCTCAAAGATCCCAGCAAGCTACCGAGAGTATCTCGCCCGCATGGCAGAGCCTGACAGGCTCTCCAAGGCATATTCGATATGCCAATAGCAGAAACAACAAGTCTCACAATGGAGACGTTACTGGTGCCCGCTCGAGCAAATTGATGAAGAATGGGAGGACGGTGCTACAGTGCTACACTATTTCCCAATAAGTTTTATTGGACCAAGTAATAGAAAATAAATTTATTACAAGCCTGCCAAGAGGGCAGGCTCGAGAGTGAGAGGGAACGTGGGGATATTGGTGGAAGGAAGGGGACATTGGTGGTGGGACTGGTGTTGGAATAGTGCATGCCTGAAACAACTCTATTATAAACAAAACTTTGTAACAGTATCTCAATAAACATCCCTAAATATTAAAATATCTAAAAAGAAAAATCTTCCGATGTGGGGCTGGTGGTATAGCAGGTAGGGCGGTTGCCTTGCACGTGGCCGACCCAAGTTCAATTC
Source organism: Sorex fumeus (assembly GCF_029834395.1). NCBI lineage: Eukaryota > Metazoa > Chordata > Mammalia > Eulipotyphla > Soricidae > Sorex > Sorex fumeus. The sequence continues at coordinate 876,133 of NW_026606181.1, read as the reverse complement.
CCAGCATCTCATATGGCCCCCTGAGCACTGCCAGGAGTTATTCCTGAGTGCAGAGCCAGGAGTAACCCCTGTGCATCGCCAGGTATGACACAAAAAGCAAACAAACAAACAAACAAACAAAAAAACCACCCCTTCTCACTCTCAAAATTCTCTAACTTTGGGGGATAAAATAGATATTCATCTTGTCTATAGCTGAAAGAGGGACTGGTTTTCATCAGAGTATCATAAAAGGAGTCTTACTAACATAGCTGAATTCATAACTTAGTCAGTCCAGGTGACTTAACCTTCCCTGTGTCTCCGTTACCACAAGCTATTGTTAAATGTTGTTATATTTCCTCTAACAGATTCTTTAGGGGAAAAAATTCTAAATAAAACGAGCTTCTTTCAAAGAACAACTACTATTGTTTCCATAATTAGAACTGAGACCGAATACAATACTATACATTTGAACTGTTAGATGATTACCCTAAACTTATATACTGATTAATACTAGAGTATTGGGAAGGTTTATTGACAAATTGTCAATGAAAGGAGGCATTACTATGCCTATGTCTTTAGTTTGTACTTGCTGTTCATGTGCCAAGCCTGGATCTTTCTTGACCCACGCTGTTCTCAATAAAACATTCATGTACCTTTGCACATATGAATTTCTGATCAGGTGTATAACTCAGATACTTCTTGCTGAAAACGTGACTTCTCATAACCTCCAGTTTCATCTCTGTTTACTTCTGTCTCCCCTCAGGAACTACTGACATATGTTTATATATTTTTCTTGTTAAAAAAATTCTATCCTTCTTGGGGCTGGAGCAATAGCGGGTAGGGCATTTGCCTTGCACGTGGCTGACCTGGGTTCGATTCTCAGCATCCCATATGGTCCCCTGAGCACCGCCAGGGGTAATTCCTGAGTGCAGAGCCAGGAGTAACCCTTGTGCATCACCAGGTGAGACCCCCCCCCAAAAAAATTCTATCCTTCATAACTATCACAAAAATCACAAATCATCCTGTTAATCATCAATTGCCTCGAGCAGGCCCCAGTAATGTCTCCTTCATCCTAGCCCTGAGATTATATTCAAGGGTCTTTAGGAGAATGAGACCCATCATTGTTACTGGTATTTGGCATATTGGGTACGCCATGGGGAGTTTGCCAGACTCTGGCCTGTGGGCAGGCTACATTCGATAGCCTGCAAGTTTGTCAAAAGTAGGAATGAGATAATAAGATGTCATAAAAAGATGTCCTGGTAAGATGTCGTGCGGCCGCAAATGCGGCCACGCGGTTCCGGGAGCTGGATTTTATAGTGTCTGAGTTTTGGCCGTTGATGGGATTACACGGCGCCAGGGGGCCAGGTGGTGGGTGTGACCCCTGCCTACTGGAATTTGGAGGATCTGGGTGGAGGATGCTCGGCCCCAATCCGAGTAGGCTTGGAGATCTCGGCCCCAGAACCCACGTGACTTTGTCCCTCTGCCAGTACCTTCATGTGTGCGGAGAGTGGTCTCAGCATGGTGGTGGCTGGTCCTGGAGGTCTTTGGCTGCTGGAGCCCTGGTCGGGGCAGGGAGGAAAGCTAAACCCACTCCCCTCTAAGGGGCCCCGGAGGCGAGGACAGTCATAACTATATTCTGGCTTAAACAGTGGTAGCTTAAAACACTATCCACTATTACCAAAAATATAAGAGGGGCCAGAGCGAAAGTACAGTGGGTAGCGCACTTGTCCTGTGTGTGACTCAGCTGGATTCTATTCCCAGGACCCTGTATCATCCATCAAGGCTGCCAGAAATGATTCCTGAGTATATGGCCAGGAATAAGCCCCGAACACTACTGTGTGTGTCTCAAAATATGCAAAATAATTTTAAAAGAGGTAATGCAGCCAATTTGCCACACTTAGCCAAATTACTAAAATAAAAATACCTAATAAAAGTGAAAAGCTTATTTTGCTAACTCCCTCTGTGTGCCTAAACAGGCAACTTGCTCTTTCTATAAGCATAGGGTCCACGGTCAGTAACAGAGGGAACTCTGTCTGCAGAGATACTTCCAAAGCAATGGTCTGGTTATATTTCCTCTAACAGACTCTTTAGAAAAAAATTCTAAATAAAACGAGCTTCTTTCAAAGAACAAATGAATTTACAATCATCATTTCTACATGGCTATTCAACAAAAATAAGCTAGACCTTTGACTCAGGGCGTCACTGAAATATAGCAGGCTGTTTCTCTGTAGAAATGTGTTACATCCATTGACCTTTCCGAATAATCTTGCTTTGTGAACAAAAGGCAGTGTTAATTTCCTCAAGAGTAGGAGCTGATGCAGTTGTCAAAGATAAAAGAAAAAAAGGAAGCAATCGCAGCAAACTTCAAATGTGCTCTGGATACTGAAATAATGATAGCAAAGGAGATCAGTGACCTCGAGAATGACAACGAACTAAAGTGGGATTTAGAGGTCCCCAAGTATAATGTATTCACCAACACTTTTTATTTCAAATGGACAAGCAATGGAGCAGAATTAATGCCGTACGCAACTCATGGCTGTGCATTGAAATCCACCAAGCTACCAAGACTTATGGGCCTTCTAAACAGCCCCGGTGAAGGTGGCACTCTTCAGTGTGCCTGACCAGCAGAATACAGATTTGATTTCTGGACCCTTGAGAAAAATACAAAGCAGTCACTTTGAGTAAGATTCCAAATTACAGCTGTGGCTCAGCTTAAATTCCTTTTGTAGAATAAAACTTGCTGACTAAGCCCATAAGATTTGATTTATCTTTCCCTTTTAATGGTGTTTATCAGAGTAGAATTGGTCTCTTGTTACCACTCTGAATACACTGGGTTTTGCTGTATACCTAGAGCGGCACATTTATCGTAACCTCATTGTGGCTATCAGGAAGTGAATTTACTAATTAATAGAAGAAATTCAGAAATAAACAGAGAGAACAAATGCAAAAGGATTAGACTCTTTAGAAATGGTGATGAGCTGTATTCCGGACAACTCCCTCTGGTCCAAATATCATACAAAATAAAGCACACAGGGGTTTTCAATCATGAAGAGGCAAGAAAAAAGAAAAGACCAGCAGATTAAATAGAGAAATCATTTTCCATCTCAAAAGACTTAAAAAGCACAATAAAAGATTCTGGGATCTAATTGAAATTATTCTGGGAATAAAATGACTTCAGCACTTGGTGAAGGCACATTAGAAAAGTACAGTGACTTGAGTGAAAACTAACAAAGTCCTGTGTGGTCTGAATGAAACTGGGGAAAAGGCACCTTTTAAGCTTCCCCCTTTCTGCATCCCCACAATCAACATGCTGAAGACAACAGCCTCTAGGTAATTCTTGACGATGGCCCCCTCCGATTTTAGTTGGAAGTACACAATATAAAAACAAAGAGAAAAACAGCATTTTCTAAAACTCACTAACATGTCTCTGGTGGTGGATCAGAGAGATCCAAGGCTGGCACCATATACAGTCTCCCAGTTTCCTCCAGCAGTGATGACTGAGTGTAGAGTCAGGAGAAAACCCTGAGAACTGCCTGGTGTGGACCCAAAACCTAATAAATAAAAACAAAAACAAAAGGGGGTATGGAAAGTCAAATGGGTGGCGTTTATAAGGCCCGTGACAAATATAGTACTGGAAGTATTTGCCATAGCAGTTAGGCAAGAAAAGTGTCAAGGGCATCCAGACAGACAGGAAAGGAGTTAGTCAAGCTCTCACTATTTGTATCACTGTATCACTATATCCTGTTGTTCATCGATTGCCTCCAGCAGGCACCAGCAACGTCTCCTTTCTTCGTCCTAGCCCTGAGATCTTAGAAATTGCCACATTTGAGGTTCTTTCAGGGTCAGGATAATGAGACCCATCATTGTTACTAGTTGAATATGCCACAGGGAGTTTGCCAGACTCTGCCGTGTGGGCAAGATACTTTTGGTAGCCTGCCAGGTTCTCCAGAGTAAGAACTAAACAATAAGATGCTTACGGGAGCTGAGTTTTATAGTCTCTGGGTCTTGGCTGTTGATGGGATTACACAGCGCAAGGGGAAGTTGGTGGGTGTAACACCTACATACTGGAAGATGGGGGATCTGGGTGGAGGAGGACCCAGTCCCAATCCGAGCAGGCTTGGAGATCTCAGCCCCGGGTCCCGCACCCCTGTGTTCCTCTGCCAGTTCCTTCATGTGTGAGGCTCATCCGAATGTGTGGAGAGTGGTCTCAGCATAGCTGTGACTGGAACCGGAGATCTTCAGCTGCTGGGGCTCTGCTCAGGGTGGGGAGGGAAATTCAACCCACCCTCCTCCAAGGGGACCCAGTGAGGACAGTCAGGTGCAGAGGCAGGAGACTCACTATTTGCAGATGACATAATACTATATTTATAAAATGCCAAGGACTCGGGGGGAAAAAGGTCCTAGAAAAAAATTCAGCTTAATTTAAGGAAGTAAAATACATATACAAAGAAAACTACAAAACGCTACTTCAAGGAATAAAATGGGCCACAGGAGATGGAAACACATCCCCTGGTCATGAGATGTTATCAAAATGGCAATACTTCCCAAAGCGCTATGCAAATGGAATGCATTCCCTATAAGGATGCCCATGACATTTTTCAAAGAAATAGATAAATCACCTTTGGAATTCATATGGAACAATAAAGCCCCATGAATAACTAAAGCAATCTTTGGGGGAAAAAAGACAGGAGACATTACCACCTCCCCCAACTTCAAACTGTACTACAAAGCAGTAGTAATCAAAACAGCATGGTATTAAATAAAGACAGACCTTCCTTCAGATTAATGGGATACAGTTGAGAATCCTGACAGTCCCATATATATATATCATATATATGATAATTTTACCTTTGATAAAGGAGCAAGGAATATGAAGTGAAGTAAGAAAAGTCTACTCAGGGCTGGAGTGATAGCACAGTGGGTAGGGCGTTTGCCTTGCACGTGGCCAACCCGGGTTCAATTCCCAGCATCCCATATGGTCCCCCAAGCACCGCCAGGAGTAATTTCTGAGTGTAGAGCCAGGAGTAACCCCTGTGCATCGCCAGATGTGACCCAAAAATCAAAAAAAAAAAGGAAAGGAAAGAAAAGAAGTCTATTCAACAAGTGAAGCTGGGAAAACTGGGCATCTTCATGCAAAAAAAAAAAAAATCAACCTGAACTATTTCTAATGCCATGCACAAAAGTCAAATCAAAATGGATAAAAGATCTCAAAATCAGACCTGAATTCATAGGTACATCAAAGAAAATGTAGGCAAAACTCTTCAGGACACTGAAGCAAAAGGCATCTTCAAGGACGAAACACCGCTGACCAACCAAATGAAGATGAAGCAAGAGAAGGACAGATTTTCAAATGGGACTACATTAAACTAAGGAGCTTGTGACATCACATAGTCTGCCCCTGGTGCATGATGGGACAGACACATGCGCTTCTTGCTGGCTGCCTGCATCTCTCTCCTATATTTGATGAGATGCAATATTTTCAAAAGTGAAAATATTGAACAATAAAGATGCTCAGCCTCAGAGTTGGAAAGCAGAAAAGTTTATTGGAAAGCAGAAGAGAAAAGAAAAGGAGCTCCCCAAGTGGGGAGGAACTTACGATAGACCTAAATTAAGGTTAGGGAGTTTTGTGAAGGTTGTTTTCAGGGCTCCTGGCATCCCTTACAGGTTAGCAAGTGTTTACAAAAGGTGTCAGAAAAATTGCAATGACATTTAGCTGTTCTAAAATGTCTCTGGACACTACTTCCACTACCCAGCCGTCACCACACTCCAGGACGCTTTCCGGACCCGCGCGGCAGCTCCGGCCGAGACCCACGCACAACTGAAGACCCACAGAACAAGGTAAGCGGAACTCTCTGAGACCTTGGACTCCAGGCTCGGCGGACCCAGGGACAGAGCTTCTCTGCTTGCTCCCACCACCACAGGTGACAAAGGGATTCTAATCAGGAGCCCCACCCTACCCTGCCCTGTCTGCTTCCATCAACCACCCAGGGATCGAATTGTGCACAGGAGACCCACCCTACCCAGATAAATACCCCACTGGCAGACTTCCACTCTCGACACTACTTCCACTACCCAGCCGTCGCCACACTCCAGGACGCTTTCCGGACCCGCGCGGCCGCAAGCGGCCGCGCGACACATCATAAGACACTAAATACCCATCTTCTGGAATTGTCATACCATATTTGATAGGGTTCAAATATGGTAACACCTACAAGGGTGATTAGAGGTCACCCCAAAAGCCTCTATACCTCTCGGAAAGACTGGCAAGCTACCGAGAGTATTCCGCCCGCACGGAAGAGCCTGGCAAGCTATCCGCTGTGTATTCGATATGCCAAAACCAGTAACTACAACTGGTCTCATTCACCTGACCCTGAAGGCTTCACCGACATGGCAGCACTGAGAAGGATGAGAAAGGAGAGGCCGACAAAATCTCAAGGCCGACCTAGGCTGCCACAACGAAGGAAGACAAAAATGATCATCTGTACTTTCAATGCACGTACGCTAGCATCAGATGCATCCATCGAGGACCTGATGGTACAAGCGCGAATGATCAAGTACGACATCATTGGTCTGACCGAGACAAGAAGACACGAATCTCACCATGCTGTTTTCGACACTGGAGAAGAATTGTTCCTCGGAACATGTGATAAAAGAGGTGTTGGAGGCGTCGGTGTCCTTGTCAACACAAACTTGGCCAAGAGCATTGATTCATTCGAATGCCTAACAACCCGAATCGGACGTTTACATTTGAATAGATGTGGCTCACTGCCTGCAGTTTCTATCTTCGTTGTCTACGCACCAACATCTCATTATGATGAAAGAGAAATCGAGAAGTTCTACATGGAGCTAGAGAAGTTCTATAAAGAAGACCACACCTTCTACAAGATCATTGTGGGTGATTTTAATGCCAAGATAGGACCGAGAAGATCAGCTGAAGAACTTCACATCGGAACCCATGGCCTAGAATGGAACGAACAGGGTGAGAGACTGTCAGAGTTCATCATGTCGACCAAGACCATTCATGGTAACTCACAGTTCCAGAAGGCAGAATCTAAACGATGGACATGGGAGTCTCCCGGTGGACGATTCCACAACGAAATAGACCACATCATATTCAATCGACGGTTTTGCCTGACTGATGTCGCTGTTGTCCCAAAATTTCGAACGGGATCGGACCACCGTCTCCTTCGTGCAAAATTCTACTTCACAGAGCGGGGAGAAAGGGCTGCAAAGTTTAAAAAGAGAACTCCCAGAACGACCACCAACTGGGAACTCTTTGGTACTATTGCGGCAACATGGGAAGATGCCATTGTTGACAACATTGACGAGGAATACGATCGACTGGTTCAGCACCTCCATGAATGTGCGAGGAACGCCAAGAGAGAGATAGCCACAAAAAGTCGCCTATCTTCGAAAACTCTTGAGCTAATTCGCCAGCGTGGTTTGGTGCATGCCTCAGGCAACCGCAAGCTAACGTCCGAGCTTGCAAAGCAGTGCAGAGATGCGATCAAGGAAGACCTCAAAGAGAGAAGAGCAGAAGTACTGGTAGATGCGGCAGAAGCCGGGAAAAGTATTCGTAAGGCCCGCCTGTCCTTCGCCAACTATAAGACCAAGATGACTGCCCTCCGACGTCCTGATGGATCCATCACATCCTCCAGAACGGCAATGGAGAAGATTATCCATGACTTCTACTCAAATCTCTTCAATAGCCATGTCCACTTGCCGACATACCAAATTCCACAGGATGGGTATGTCGTTCCCAACGTTCTCCCTTCCGAAATCCGACATGCCATTTCGTCAGTAAAGAAGCAAACAGTACCCGGCCCAGACAAGGTCAGACCTGAACACCTGAAGAACCTGCCGTCAGTACTCATCAATACACTGGCTCGGCTCTTCACTCGCTACCTGTCTGAATGCAAGGTTCCGTCCCAATGGAAAACCAGCAGGACCGTACTACTGTTCAAGAAGGGAGACATCCATGACATTGGCAACTATCGCCCGATCTGCCTATTGTCTGTCATCTACAAGTTGTTCACTCGAGTCATCCTGAATAGGATTGGCAGAACACTAGATGAAGGACAACCATGTGAGCAAGCAGGGTTCCGCAAAGGATTCAGCACCATCGACCATATCCACACGATAACCAAACTCATTGAGGTTTCTTGGGAGTTCAAGATGCCGCTCTGCTTAACGTTCATTGATTTAAAGAAGGCCTTTGATTCTGTTGAGACGGAAGCGGTCATTGAAGCCCTAGCCAATCAGGGCATTCAAGCCCAATACATCAGGATCCTCCGTGAGCTGTATTGCGGATTCACTACCAGGATCTCACCATTCTACAAAGAAGTGATCGTTGATGTCAAGAGAGGGGTGCGGCAGGGTGATACCATTTCACCAAAACTCTTCAGTGCCACCCTCGAGAACATCATGCGACGACTGGAATGGGAAGGAATGGGAGTGAAGATAGATGGTCGGCAACTACACCACCTCCGCTTTGCTGATGACATTGTTTTAATAACACCAAACATCAGCCAAGCGGCACAAATGCTGGCCGACTTTGACCGTGAGTGTGGAAAGGTAGGACTACAGCTGAATCTTACGAAGACAATGTTTATGAGAAACAGCCTTGTTCCTGACGCCCCCATTCGCTCTCAATGGAACGACCATCTCCGAATGCAACAGCTATGTGTACCTAGGTCGAGAGGTCAACATGACAAATGACCTGGCACCCGAGCTGCGCAGGAGGAAGAGAGCGGCTTGGAACGCCTTCAAGAACGTCGAAGAAATAGCTAAGAGGACGAAGAACCTCCGGCTCCGGGCACATCTCTTTGATTCCACTGTTCTTCCTGCATTAACATATGCCTCAGAGACCTGGGCCCTACGCAAACAAGATGAGAACGCCATTCAGGTCTCCCAAAGAAGAATAGAAAGAGCTATGCTTGGAATATCACGTTTCACTCAAATGAGAGAACGAATCCGGAGTTCTGACATCCGTCGACGATCAAGGATCAGGGACGCTGTCTCATTTGCCAAGGTGTCGAAAATCAGATGGGCTGGTCACGTAATGAGATTAAAGACGACCGCTGGACTAGAGCTGTTACTGATTGGATTCCACGGGATGTCAAGAGACCGCGTGGCCGCCCACCTACCAGATGGTCAGACTTCTTTGTCAAGGTCATGAACGATCGGTTTGAGGCCCTCCATGTTCCCGGAGCGAAGAGATGCCATTGGGCTACACTAGCACGCGACAGGGACAAATGGAGACGTTACTGGCGCCCGCTCGAGCAAATCGACGACTAACGGGAAGTTAAGTGATTAAGTGAAAATGTCTCTGGGTGTTTTTGCTCCTTATCTTAGCCTTCCTGTTGGCCTAGGCTCCAGGACAGAGTTTTATGGTCCTGAAACTCTCTCTGACTGCCAGGGTAGAACTTTGGGAATGAAATGTGTCGGGTCAATGGGGAAAAGGTGACAGGGGCCAGGAAACTGCCTTGAAGGTGGCTTCCTTCTTCACCGGCAAAGGGAAACAAATCTTCCAGGCCAAATTGCCAATTATCTCAGTTTTCCTGTCAGCCTAGAGTCCAGGGCAGAGTTTTATGATCCTAGGAAGCCCCAGAAATGCTGATGCAGGGCCATGGTCATGGGATGTATGTCAGGTTAAGGGAGGAGAGATGGAACATTTGGAGACAAGAAACTTTGGCTTTCTCACTGGCAAGGGGGAAACTGAGGTTTCCTCTTCCTATGTGCCTACTACCCCTCCCCTACCCCATTTGATAAATACTCAAATGGCTGCTTTGCAGAAAAACACTTTGCCATGTCTGCACTAATGGAATCCTGTTCTGATGAGGAAAGTTGTGGAGGCCATGAACTTCAGTGGTGCAGTAACAGTATGTCAAAATATAAACTTCAACACTACTGGATTCATGTCAGCTAAAATATAATTTTCTGAATTTTTAATACGATCCTGTTAAGATTGTGGCTGGAGCGATAGCACAGCGGGTAGGGCGTTCGCCTTACAAGCGGCCAACATGGCCGACCCGAGTTCGATTCCTCCGCCCCTCTCGGAGAGCCCGGCAAGCTACCGAGAGTATTCGATATGCCAGACACAGTAACAACAAAGTCTCCAACGGAGACGTTACTGGGCCCGCTCGAGCAAATCGACGATCAACGGGAGGGCCTTTACTTTTACTTTACTTTACCTGTTAAGAATCCCTGGGTATAAATAGTGTTGCCCTAAAGTAACAAACAAAAGAGAAGGGGGGGTGCTATCGCTCCAGGGCTGGAGCGATAGCACAGCGGGTAGGGCGTTCGCCTTACAAGTGGCCAACATGGCCGACCCGAGTTCGATTCCTCCGCCCCTCTCGGAGAGCCCGGCAAGCTACCGAGAGTATTCGATATGCCAGACACAGTAACAACAAAGTCTCCAATGGAGACGTTACTGGGCCCGCTCGAGCAAATCGACGATCAACGGGAGGGCCTTTACCTTTACCTTTAAAGTAACAAAATAGGAGACTGACACCCAAGAATAGCCGAGATTAGTACCAGGAGGTTTACTCCATGGCTTGGAGGCCAGCCGCATATGCTGGGGGAAAAGGCAGCTCAGATAGAGAAGGGAGCACCAAGTAAAGGGTGTTGGGAGGATCCTCCCAGGATGGGAGAAGCATGCTGAAAGTAGACTGTAGACCAAACATGATTGACACCCAATGCCTCTTTTGCAGACCACAACACCCAAAAGGAGAGAGAGAACAAAAGGGAATGGAATGCCCTGGCACAGAGGCAGGGTGGGATGGAGGGGATGGGGGGTGGGAGGGATACTGGGATCCATGGTGGTGGAAAATGGGCACTGGTGGAGGGATGGATATTTGATCATCGTACAACTGAAACCCAAGCACAAAAACTTTAAGTCTACAACTGTACCTCATTGTGTTTCACTAATAAAAATTAAAAAAAAAATAGTGTTGCCCTTCTCCCTGCAGAAATAGGAAGGTACATGGCTATCAACACAGAAAGAAATGAAATAATAAGGCCCATCATTTCTTTCATTTCTTTATAATAATTCCTCTTCGCTTAACCAAAATTAACTGAAAATTTCTAAGTACTAGGAGACACTGAACTTAGCTTGGAGATACCTTAAATCTCCACATTGTTTTTATAAAGTCACTGGAATATAGTGGTAAAATGTATTACTCCATGTGATTATGCTAAAAAATGCAAAGACCAGGGTTGGAGCAATAGCACAACAGGTAGTACGTTTACCTTCACGTGGCTGACCCAGGTTCAATTCCCAGCATCTCATATGGTCCTCCAAGCACTGTCAGGAGTAATTCCTGAGTGCAGAGCCAGGAGTAACCCCTGAGCATTGCCAGGTGTGACTCAAAAAGAAAAAAAAATGCAAAGACCGAAATGATCTGTTCATCCTGAGGTATTCACAGATGCAGAGATGCCAAAGTGTGATATTAAAATGGAAATAAGAGTTCTCCCTGCAGATGAGACAGAGAGAAGACATGTACCTGACACTGAGGACAAAGTAACTTAAGTGATTTCCAAAAACTGCTATTTCAAGGGTCACTGGCAGGCATAATATAAGAAGGGCGATGCTGTGTATGGCCTAACTATGGGTACGCCCAGCTAGACTTCCTTCAAAATCCTCCCTTTTTTCTAATTCTTCTCTCCACATTTTCTCTTGAACAGGCTATTGACTCTGGCATTTGACTCTGCACTTCATGAGCACAGCTTCTACCAGAATCATCATTAAACTTTATGTCACTGAGTCAAAAGTCAATTTTCAATCCTTTAAGTTTTGATCTACTATCAACACTTAATAGAACTCACCATATCCTTTTTCTGGGAACTCTTTCTTTGGCTTCTAGCCCACAAGTCTCTTGATTTTCCTCTTAAAGACCACTCCTTTAGGCATTTCTGCAATTTCTCCTCATTTCCTTGATTTTCAAATGTTGTCTAGCCTAGGCTTCAGCCATATTTATTTGTTCTAGTCAAACTACCTAGGATATTTCAACGAGTCTCACATTTTATAATACCCCTGTAAGCTGATGAAACAGTCCCTCAACCATACCTCGTCTAGATCTCCAAGATGAACACCAAGCTCATATATCTCACTGCCTAAAGATTTATATCTTGAAAATTCCCAGGACTTATGACATTCCAAATGAAACTTCTTACTTCTTCCTCTATTATGTCCCAACCACTGCATTGTTAACCTCTCCATTCCAGTTAATAATAATTCCATATCTCCATCATCATACCAGATATCTTGGTGTTCCTCATGACTTCTCTTTTTTTCACTTATATTCTATAGTCACTGGTCATCGATTGCCTTGAGCAGGCCCCAATAACATCTCTTTCATCCTAGTCCTGAGATTTTAAAAAGTGCCACATTCGAGGCTCTTTCAGGGTCAGGGGAATGAGACCCATCATTGTTACTGGTTTTTGGCATATTGAAGACGCCACGGGGAGTTTGCCAGACTCTGCCGTGTGGGCAGGATACTTTTGGTAGCCTGCCAGGTTCTCCAGAATAAAAACTAGATAATAAGATGCTTCCAGGAGCAGGGTTTTACAGTCTCTGGGTCTTGGCCGTTGATGGGATTACATGGTGCCGGGGGCAGTTGGTCGGTGTAACACCTGGAAGGTGGAGGATCTGGGTGGAGGAGGCCCAGTCCCGATCCGAGCAGGCTTGGAGATCTATGCCCTGGGTCCCACACACCTGGGTTCCTCTGCCGGTTCCTTCAAGCGTGATGCTCGTCCAAACGTGTGGAGAGTGGTCTTAAGCTTGGCTGTGGCTGGAACCAGAGGTCTTCAGCTGCCGGGGCTCTGCTCGGGGTGGGGAGGGAAATTCGACCCACCCTCCTCTCAAGGGGCCCCGGTGAGGATAGCCATAATGTAAGTTTACATAAAATAGTCAGTTTACATAAAATATCTTTCAAAGTATATCCAACTCTACCACCAAAATAATTTTAAATAATTTATTTTTAAATCACCATGAATTTCACAGTTATAAAGTTATTTATTATTAAGTTTCAGGCATGAAATGTTCTAACACCAGTCCTCTCACTATCGTCCACTTCCTCCACCAATGCCTCCAGTTTCCCACCTGCCCCTCAGCCTGTATCTAGAGCGGGCACTTTCCCCCTCCACTACTGTCCTAGTGTCTGCCACCAAATTCTTATCTAAGTCAGAATTTTCTCTCACCAGGAATACAGGATTCAACTCCACGGTGGATCTCTGTTTCTCTTCCTCTATCACAGTGAATGTTCAATCGTGGCATTGATAATGATGGTAGCCCTCTGCTCCAGTCACTGATGGTTTTTCACCTAAATCAGAGTAAAATCAAAAGATCCCTCTCAATTTTACCATCCCTGACCTCCTGCCCTGTAACACGAATCTACTTCCTGTTGGTTTTGCATCTGTGGCTTCAGCCTTGCTTCACCTTAAACATGACGAGCAGTCTTCAGTTTCAAACCCTTTGTACGGATTATTCCCACTTCTCTAGCAATTATTACCCCCCTAGCATCACCTGGGGAGACCTCAAGAAAGCAAGAAAATAAGCAAAAATTATGCTAAAAATTCAGGAATAGCAAGATTCTGTACCAAAGCAGGAGATGGCATTACCACCCCACAATCACTTAACTCAATTTAATGTCTGACTTTCTTTAGTACCAATTTAAATAAGGTCTTCCATAAACACTATTTACAAAATAAATTCCCTCTTACCCTAATATTCCCCTGTTCACATTCCTGTTTTTCCTACATTCCGTTTATTACCAACTGTCAAATATTTGTGTATATTTATTTGTCTGCCTAATCCTATTGGGACAAGTTTTATAAGGGCATGTTTGGGTTAACAGGTATAGCCCCAACATTCAGACTAGTAGTAGCTGAATAAAAGAAGCCTAATGAAAGTTTACCAACTGACTACATTATTGATGGTTCCTAGAACCGAAGAAAATCAAAACTTTAGGAAACCATCAAAAAAACACCAGTTATTCTTTAGAGAAACTGGAAACTAAAAACAGAATCATTCTGGCAAGCATTACATAAAAACAAGGGTAATGCTGTGTGTGGTTAAACTTTATAACAGAATCACATAATTCCTTTTCTTGTTTTATACAAAGAAAACACACATAGTAGGTACTGAAGTACTCACATGGAACACAGACACTGAATTTTGAAAGGTTTCTCATAAGCATTGGAGTGGACTCCCTGTGGACCAAAATATAATATGCTTTAAATACTCCATTATTTACTTTAATTTTTTTTTACATTTTGACTCCGAAGGACTCTCAACTACACAAAATCATACACAAAAACATAAACAACATGCTGAGTGCTTACAGAAGCACAAGGTTCTTTTAAACCCTTGCTAGAAGATACCTGGCGTGAGTCAAGTCAATTAACAGGGGGCAAGGGTATGCTTGTGTCTCAACAGGAAAACCAGTGGTGTGGCTCTCAACAAGAAAGTAAACGCCTACCAGGAGTCAACACCAGGACCAGAATCCTGACCCTTTAGATAATGAGATACCTCACATTGAAATAGACCCTGAGTTGAATCAATCCCAAAGAGATACATCCCATCAAGGCTACAAGTGACTAGAATCACAACATCTAACATCACCCGGGGAGGCTCAAGAAAGCCAGGAAACAAGCAGATGCTTGTTTTTGATGCTCAAAAATCAGGAACATCAAGACCCCGTACCAGACCTGAGAGAACATCACTATCTCACAACCAGAGAGTCCTGCTTCCAGAAACCAACACCATCTTTGACCATTGGAAAATTCATCCATAAAACAAAAAGGAGGGAAGATGGAGATCATTCCCCCAACAAAATAACCTACCAGGTCAGGATAGTCTCCTGGCAAAACAGCTTAGGTTTTAGAATATGATTGTCAAGCAAAAATGAGCCCAGGAAAGAACAAAATAAACAACAGGTCCAGCAAAATGCACCCAGGAAGGACTACCATTTTAAAAAAAAAGGTAGGGTCTTTTAAATGTAGAGAACAACATAGGGAAAAACATAACAGGAAATTGTCACGAATTTATACTTCAGAGGTGCACACTAGCGAAATATCTTCCCCCACTTATCTCTTGTTTAATTGTATCGATTGAATCAAAAAATTTTCCATTTTCACTAACTGTCCTTGAAGTCTTTATCAAGTTAAACAATAACTCAAGGCTAAGAGTCCGGGTGGGGCGATAATATATTGAATAGAGGGCCAGTCTGTGAGCACACCGGGGACCTCCCAGGTGATCCTAAGGCTTGAGGGTCCTTGTATGTCTGTTTGTCTTCCTATTATGTGTTCCTTTGTCTGATTGTCCTCAACCAACCCCCTTACTAGAGTTATGGGTTAAAGAACTTTATTTTAAGGTTCATTTGTTTGGGGTTTGCTTTTTATTTTTACTTTGATTAGAATGGTACTTGCCTTTACCTTATTAGTAGGATGATGGTCCTATTGCTTTTGGAGAACGTGTTATGATAAGTATATTTTAAGAATTTTTTGGACAAAATCGATACTAAAGTTTAATCCCAACATATTCTATTGGAAATTATATAAGAAAAGATGTATGCAACATGTTTATTGCAGCATTATTTGTAAGAGGAAGATAACTGGTAATGACATCAATCCATCAATAGAACCCATCGATAGAAAATAGACAAACTGTGGTTTATTCATATTGTGGAATATTAGATAGTCCTTCAGAGTTAGAACTGTGCGTATCAACTAGTCTAATCTCAAAAAATATTGCCCAAATAAGTTGCAAGATATATATAATACAAAGCCATAAAGATATATATAATATATAAGCTTTCACAAAGCTTAGAAGTATATAACAGTACTATATAGAATTTATGAAGGCATAACTCACGTAGTACAAGTTTAAAATGATAAACACAACATTCTGGAGGATAGGTAATACTTGGAGGGCAAAAAAGGAAGAAAAGCCAAGTGTGCTGTAACTGTACTGTAATGACTTATTTTGTATTAAAGAAAATATGTCTGAAGAAAATTATCAGAGATTTAAAATTTGACAAAGCTTGGTGGGTATTTTTTTTTTCAGATTTCTGCTCTGCTTTCATATGTGCTTAAACTCTTTCATGATGAAGAATTTGTTTCCTAAAATGAGAAAACTCAGATAAGCAGCCCCCTCAAGATAGTATGAATATAAACATTCCATTATATTTACAAGGGAATTCTATGTCAAGATGACAGCATCTGCACAAATGCTTATATTGCATAAAACTAGAAGCCAAAGTTAAATCATGAAGGACCTTACAGATCATGCTAAGCCTTGGAGATTTTATCCTGTTGGCAACAGGATGATGGAAGGTCACTGAGGTTCAAGCAAGGAGGGCATAATGCGATTTGTTCTACATTTTAGAGAGGTCATTCTAGGGAGTAATTTGGGGAATCAAATGTAGGAGTAAAGCAAAATGGCTGGTTTGGAAGCTCTTATAACGGTTCAGCAAATGATCATGAAGCGCTGGTCTAAGTCAGTGGAATGGGAATAGAAGAAAGCAGATGAATATAAAATTATTTGTGAAATAAAATGAACATACTCATGTGGGATGTGCAGAAAGAAGGACCTTTAAAGTTTTCAGTTGGTTAGAATAGCAATGACTGTAATTAGTAGATTGGGGAGTTAGGAGGAAGGATGGATGTTGAGTGGCCGCAGATATAAAGACTCAATACATTTTGAGGACCAGAATATAGTTAGGATGCAGATCTCGTTCACCTTATTGTTAGGCCCAAACCCTGAACACGAACAGCTCAAATTCAATGGGATTAACTCCAGACAAGGTACTGCCTGAGAACCTCCCCCTCCACAGTCTAAAAGAAAAAGAAAAAGACTTGATATAAGTTGAATTCCAGTCAATTGTGAGATGATAGCCAGGAAGCAACATGAATTAAGACTTCTGCAGCTCTGAGTGAAAATTCAGAGATAAGAAAGATGATTTTTTGGTGTTCATCTAGTAAAGCAAAGAAATGAATGTGATCTCCCTGGAGGGTCTGAAGATCAGAGATTAAGGAGAGAGAAGAATCAAGGAGAAAATTCGTGGATCATATATTATCTGGGAGATGCCAGAGAGGACCCCCAGAAGACTGATTGCAAGTGAAATGTGTGGGGTATGTGGAGGAAGATCTCAGAGATCTTGGACCACAACTTTATGCCTTTAAGACTAAGAGATTGAATATTCCAGAACAAGCCCCTGCCCTCCCTTTTGTTTAAATGACTCAGAACTGCCTTCTTCCTGAAGCCTAATCTCTACAATTTTTGAATAACTACACAAGCGGGTATCTGAACCCATGAAAAACAATGAATATACTGCCAGGTCTTAAGGAAAGTGTTTCCAGATCCTCAGATTCCAAATGATCGGATTGGGACTGGGGCCTCGTCCACCCAAATCCCCCATCTTCTAGTAGGTAGGTGTTACACCCACCAACTGCCCCCCGGCGCCGTGTAATCCCATCAAAAGCCAAGACCCAGAGACTATAAAACCCAGTTTCTGGAAGCATCTTATTATCTAGGTCTTACTCTGGAGAACCTGGCAGGCTACCAAAAGTATCCTGCCCACATGGCAGAGTCTGGCAAACTCCCCGTGGCGTCTTCAATATGCCAAAAACCAGTAACAATGATGGGTCTCATTCTCCTGACCCTGAAAGAGCCTCGAATGTGGCACTTTTTAAAATCTCAGGACTAGGACGAAGGAGGCGTTACTGGGGACTGCTCGAGGCAATCGATGAACAGCAGGATGACAGTTATATATATATATATATATATATATATATATATTACCTTGGGAAAAGGCTAAGAGACAAACAGAAAAAAAAAAAAAAGGAAAAATGCCCAGGAAGGCAGGGCTTTGCATGATGCAGTGACAAACTCAAAGCATGGTCTGTCATTTCTCTTTCCATCTAGAATAATCTGGATATACAGAAGGGACGCCAGGAAAGTCAGTCTGCAATGAGGCACAGCTGCTCTACATCTTTTATAATGAGAAGGTTGCTGAGAACTCAGTTTAGCTGTGTCTTGATGGAGGCCTCGGGAGCATGTTTTCATGACTTCATGGAAGTGAACAGGTTCCTGAGGCAGCGCGTGTTACAGCTTCAAGTCAAAGGAACACATTTGAAGTTAAGTCAGCAATTTATAGCATTGCCTTGACCTAAAATGTTATTAAGTCCAATTCACTCTTTCCCTAGATAGGACTCTTCTCTTTGTTGTCCTCGAATTGCAGCTTTGCTTGCGTATTCATAGCTCATTTATTCATACTATATTAAGCTTAGTCTAAATTAATAGAAATGTTCTTGATGTTACCGTAAATAATATTGAATAACGTCACTAACTCACCTCTTGTAAGTCCCACATTTACTGGTGGTCAATAACTTTATGCTATGAGTTTCTACAAACCAGTTATAGCTGCACCTGTAAGGCAGAACATACTTTTGTGTGTGAATAAAATAAAATAAAATGTTCTCCAATTGAGAAAAATTAATTTAACTTTAATTCCTTCCTCTCGGAGTCAGATACAATGCTTAATTCTCTCCAAAGTAAAAAGATAAACCATTATCTTCTATTATAAGAGAAAATAATCTTTGCCTATAATAATATTCAAGTATCTGTCTGACCTCCACATATATGAAAGCACTTTGAGATGATGTAGATAATAAAAATTAAAAAATAGAAAATAGAAAATAGGTCTCCAATCACAACCAATGATAAAAGTACAAAGTATGCAATTTTTGTGGTATTAGTTTTGTCAGCAGGTCTGATTGTTGGGGGAAAATTCCAAATAATAATGGTGCATCTTTTGTTGAAATAATGAATGTAATCAAAGTAGAGGGAGAGTTAAGTGGAAATCATCTGCCTCACAGGCATCGGGAGAGGTGGGAGGGGGGATAGATTGGGGTTCTTGGTGGTGGAAAATATCCACTCGTGAAGGGATGGGTGTTTGATTATTGTATGACCGAGACTTAAACCTGAAAGCTTTGTAACTTTTCTCACGGTGATTCAATAAATTAATTTTAAAAAAATAAATAAAATAAAATTAGGATGAAAAAAATAAATGAGGCATTGTGACATCTAGGTGACTGGTTGTCAGGTTGTCATCGAGTCTTAGCACCATACACAGGAGACTCTTTTGTTTTCTGTTTTGTTTTAGGGCCCATCCAGCAGTGGCCCTATGGGGACTCCCGGCTCCAAGCTTGGGATGCTCTCGACAGTGCTCGGGGAGCATGTGATGCCTGAGACTGAATCTTGGCCTCCCGCATGCAAAGCACACACTCAACCCGCTGAGCTAATCTCCTGCCCTCACAGTCTTGAAAGGTAGAGGGGCCTGGAACCAGGTGGTCCTCCAAGCATCATGAGACACTGTTCTGGAGGTCCCTGAGCACAGGATTCAGCTGTGGCCTTCATGGTTCCCAGGACCTCTGTAGTGGACTGGATATCCCAGCACTGTGAGACCCCAGCCACATTATGTCTTTGGGCCTTTATGCTAAACTGACCACTGAATGACCTCCTGAGAACCATTTGCAACCCCTTCCAAAAAGTATGAGGCACACATAAATAACATTTTATGTCTTGATAGATTTCTTGGTACATTTTCCAAAGACTATAAAATTGACCTTTTTTTTTAAGTTAACTATTTTTTAAAAAGGTAAAAAATACGTTGGTAACTCAGCACTTCCTGGGATTTGCCTTTAATTACATATTTAATTATAAGTGGCTATAACAG
The DNA here is from genome assembly GCF_029834395.1 of Sorex fumeus. Lineage (NCBI taxonomy): Eukaryota > Metazoa > Chordata > Mammalia > Eulipotyphla > Soricidae > Sorex > Sorex fumeus. The sequence continues at coordinate 856,415 of NW_026606181.1, read as the reverse complement.
TGGTCAGGAACTAGATTATTAAATACAATCTTGATATAGTACTGTGGATTTTAGCATATAACTTGAGAAGAATGTTTTACTTTTGAGAATAATGTAAGATTATTCCATTTTCTTCTATTCGTTGTGTAAACAATGTTTCTCATTTTACCTACATTCATGTAGGAATGTAGTTGATACTGAATTCTGTCTCATGCAAACAATGTCATATGTGGGTACATGACCAAATTAAAAGGAAGGAAATCACCCATCATACAAAATAATGTAGTTCCCATAAAATTTCACTTTCTAGGTATAATAATTATCATCTGACTGAATTATCCTGTCAACTTGATTGTCACGTATTAAAAATATGGTAAAACATTAAAAATTTCCATTTTTATATATACTTCTATTGCAGAGAAATTGATAGAATGATACAAAAGACTTTTAGGCATGAATTATATTAAATTAGGATAATTGGGAGAACTGGGGTCAAAATATTATTTCAAGGAGAAAAGTTGATAACAATTTTCATCTGTTAAAAAGGGAACTTATATTTAAAAATTGATTATGGCCACTGTAAAATTTATTTTCTTACATTTAAAAAGAGATATACTGGTTTTGTTTTTTAATAAAATACTTACATACCTGTAACAGAAATTACATCCCTTTAACTAGACTTATTGTAGGATTTGCATAAAATTTATGTAAAGGGGCATAAGGCTTTAAACTTTTTAGGAGTTATTCAGGCAAATTGTTTGAAGATTACTAAATAAGTCTCCTTTTGCTACCATAGACCATTACACAAATGGAGAGACAAAACAAACTAAATTTGTACAGTTCTACAGATCAGAAATTAGAAATGGGATTCTGGGTTTAAAGTCAGGCGTTGGCAGAGCTGTGCTCTTTCACAGGGAATCCAGGAGAGTCTTGTCTCTGCCTTTTCTAGAATCTAGAGTCACCCAAGTTCTTTTGACCTCTTTCTGCCAGCAATATTGTACTAAGTCATTACCAAGTGTTTCTCTATCTCTTTCACTAAAAAAAAAGAAAAGAAAGAAAGAAAAGATAAAAAAAAAACCACCTTTGTGATTACATTGGGCTCCCTCAGACAATCCTGCCATGTGATAGATTAGAAATTTTGGGGCTGGAGCGATAGCACAGCAGGGCGGGCGTTTGCCTTGCACGCGGCTGAGCCGGGTTCGATTCCCAGCATCCCATCTGGTCCCCTGAGCACTGCCAGGAGTAATTTCTGAGTGCAGAGCCAGGAGTAAACCCTGTGCATCTCCGGGTGTGACGCAAAAAAAAATTAATTTCCTTTTGCCATAACATTATCTAACACACTCACAGGATTAGAAAATAGACTGTGAGTTTTGCGGGGAGTGGGAGGCATTATTCTGCCTACCGTGATCTGTACTCCAATTGATGTCCTTCCTTTTCTTTTTCTTTTCATGCTCTAAATCCATAATCTCTGTCTGTCTGTCTGTCTGTCTGTCTGTCTGTCTGTCTCTCTCTCTCTCTCTCTCTCTCTCTCTCTCTCTCTTTCAGATGGGAACACATTTAGTGATGCTCACTCAGCAGGGACTGCCTTGAACCTACAGCTAATATAGACATTTAACTATTAATTCTTCTAATTGATGAACATGGACAGCTTTCCATTTGTTTGTATCTTCTTTAATTCATTGAAAACTTTCTATTTTCCTGGAGCACCACTGGGTGTACCCTTGGTGCACATCTGGGCCTGAGCAGCACTCATCACCAGGCTGATGATGAACCAGCAGACCCTCATAGCGACTGAGAACACCCAGGAGTGAGCCCTGGGTCCCCTGAATACTGCCAGAATGGCGCCCCACCCCCCAAAACCTTTTGGTGTTCATTGCACGTATCTCTCATTTCCTTGGTTGTAGCACTGTCCTCCCGTTGTTCATCGATTTGCTCGAGGGAGTCCAGTAACGTCTCCATTGTGAGACTTCTTGTTACTGTGTTTGGCATATGGAATATGCAGGGGTAGCTCGCCAGGCTTTGCCGTGCTGGCGAGATACTCTTGGTAGCTTGCCGGGCTCCCCAAGAGGGGCGGAGGATTCGAACCCAGCTCGGCTGTGAGGGCCACGTGCAAGATAAATGCCCTACCACTGTGCTATTGCTCCAGCCCTTTTCCTTGGCTATTCCTATATATTTTATTATTTCTGATGCTGCTGAAGATGTAAATTTTCTTCTTTCTTTTTCAAATGTTTTGTAATTATTTCACAAAACTGCAATTGTTTGCAGAATGCTGATTTCGCGCACTACAATTTTAGTAAAAATGTTGATTACTTCTAGCAATTTTTCAGCGAAATTTTATATATACATATCTAAGTATATACAAAATCAGCAGAAAATTTTACTTCATTTCCTAGTATGATGAGTTTTCTTTCTTCTCTGATTGCTCTGGCTAAGAATTCCACTACTATTTTGAATAAAAGTTGTGGGAGAGGGTACCTTGATGTTGTTCCTGATCCCAGATTAAATGCTTTCAACACATCGCCATTCACCATAATTATGATATTTACAGTGGGTTTGATTTTAGCCTTATTTTTGTGGAAGTATATTCCATACATATATACTTTGTGGCACTCTCTTGTTGGGGGGGGGAGAGGGTCTTGGGGCAGTCACACCTAGAAGTGCTCAGTAACTATTCCTGATTCCGTAGTCAAGAATGAATACTGACAGTGACTGGGGAAGCCCGTGTCATTCCAGGGATCGAACCAGGGTTAGCCATATGCAAGGCAATGTTTTACCTCATCTGCTCTCTTTCCATTCTCTGTTAAACATTCTGATCTTATTGATAAATTTATTATAAAAGGATATTGCATTTTGTCAAATATCTTTTATGCAACTTTGATATGATTTTTATCTTGCATCCTATTGATCTGTATGTTAACTGTCTTTGATCCAATTGATCACAGTAATTGTCTTCTTTGTGTGATATTAAATTTGTCTGCTGACATTTTGTTGAGAATTTTTGTATATATGTATTCACAAGGAATATCTTTAATTTTCTTGCAGCGACCTCATCAGATCTTGTTATCAGGGTTAATTCTGGCCTCATAAAATGAATTTGGAAGTATTCCCTCCCTTTCAATTTTTTGGAGACATTTTAGAAGGTTTGGCATTAATTCTGTAAGTGTTTAGTGTAATTCATCAGTGAAACCATCTGGTTATGGACTTTTCTGAGAGATTTTTGATTAATGATTCGATTTCCTTTTTTCTAAACCTCAATGGCTGTGTAGATTAATGTAGGGACTGTGTAAAATATAAATATCTCTGGTTAGAAATTCTATTTCAGTGAGTTTTAGGAGAGCACCAGATTATACAGATGTGAGGTTCCCACTATGTGTGGTATGCTAAAATTGTTTTTCTGTTGAGATTCCCCAAGGCTACTCTTGGGATCATAATTAAGTAGGACTCATGGATTCCGGAAATGTTGTACTCGTGGGTTATGATCTATTGTGAAAGAATGCATATTAGCATCCGAAAATGAAAACGGCACCTAAGGATTCCTAAAGGAACCAGGCATTAAACATACAGGTACCCACTCTATGTGGTGCTGTACCGAGCTATGCTGAATTACCCCAATGGTGATTATATATGACAACTTGTGCAAAGTACTACAACCAAGCTAATCCACACTACCTTGTTGAGGACTTTTTTGAGAGTTAGTTGGACACTCCGCACGCAGGTGACTGAGCTTGGCTACTTAGCCTCCAGCCCATCCAGAGATCAAACTGATTGAGCATGACTGTTCCCGAGGACCTCCCTACACCAATTCCATAAGGAGGCACAAGACGAACAGGTCACACTGGAGTTCTGGAGCCTAACAAAAGTGCCACTTCCTTCAGTTTTAAAAAATTTCATGCTGCAATGAAGTCAGTCAGAATGAAAGGGGTAGATAAAGAGTAATCTCTCTCATAGGTTCACCTGAAAGATACACAGCCAGGTTGCAACAAAGGTACAAAGGCAACATAATGGGAGAACTGTACACAAAATTGAGTGTGTGGACAGGGGGAGGTGGGGTTGGGAGGGAGGGTGTTGGGGTCCTTCAAAGGGAGGATTTGGGGATCCTAGGAAGAGGGTATACACTGGTGATGGGTGTGGTATTGGAATTATGTGCATGAGAAACCATTATTAATAGCCTGGTAATCCACAGAATCTCAAAAAAATTAAAACACACACACACACACACACACACGTCCCCCTTCCTTTCCCTTTGTTGCAATGACCAAGAATCTCAAACTTAGCTGTGATGCTCCTTAGGGATAGGTTGGAATGAGAACCTTTAAGATCTCCTATCTCATCAACATTCAGATATACAACGCAGGGACTGGAGTAGGGCAAGTAGAGCATTTGTCTTGCATGAAACGCACCTGGGTTCGATTACTGGCATCCCATATTGTCCCCTGAGCACCACCAGGAAGAATTATTGAATGCAGAGCCAGAAGGAACCCCTCAGCAGTCCAGGTGCTACCTAAAAAAAGCTAACCAAAACCAAAATGACAAAACAACAACAATAGGGGCTGGAGAGATAGCACAGCGAGTAGGGCATTTGCCTTGCACGCGGCCAACCTGGGGTTCGATTCCCAGCTTCCATATGGTCCCTTGAGCACCACCAGGAGTAATTCCTGAGTGCAGAGCCGGGAGTAACCCCTGTGCATTGCCAGGTGTGACCCTCCCCTCCCAAAATAAAATAACAACAACGACAACAACAGATACACAATACAGTGTCACTGGGGCCAGAGTGATAGTACAGTGAGGAGGGTACTTGCCTTGCCCTCAGCCTACCGGGTTTGGTCCCTGGTGCTCCAGATGGTTCCCCAAGCCCACGAGGACTGATTCCTGAGTGCAGAGCCAGGAGGAACCCCTGAGTGTGGCCCCCAAACAAACAAGATGGCCAGAGCTACCAAAGCTGGGTTGCCAATGGACTTGTCCTCTGGGTGGCAGCCTCTAAAGCACTGGGTACCAGATGTGAGTACAGACTTCTTAGATGCATCAGTGTCATGAGAGAGTGCAGAGAAAGAACAGAATGTCAGTGCTTCTGGCATCCCCATTCTCTGGCTAAGACCGCACTCTGACCCTAGGAGGGAATTAAATGAGAAACCTAATTCTCGATTTGTGGGTTTTAAAAGCTGCAAATAAGCCTTTTTCATAGCAAATCGAGGTGTTGTATCCACTACCTCTCAGCTCTGCCATGGGGGAATAGTCATGGGGAGTTCTTCTGAGCATGATAAAAACTATTCCTTAGTCGCTTATAGCCTCGTGGGTCTTGCAAATAGAATCTGTTTAGCTTTCAGAGGTGGTAGTTTTGGGGACCCATTTCCCAGATGGAAATGTTAAGGTAGCAGATCATAGGGTCTGACTTTCAGCGAAGCTCTAGGGAGTTGCATTCCTACTGCATATACTACAATGGGAAGGAAGTTACTGCAGTTGCTTGTTTTTACTCTTCTGCCCTATTTCCAGTTCCTTTTACCCCTCAGTGAATTAAGGACATTTAGTATTTTTGTGCCGGTCAAACAGAGCTGCATTGCCATCTTGAAACAAAACTCCCCAGACCTCTCCTATGGTAATGAATTTTGAACTATTCCAACGGGTGTATTTTATAGGTCATTATTGACCCTCTCAAGGATTTCTAATTTCAGCAAAAAACTTAGCAAAATTTTTATCCAGTGTAACATGTGGGCTCATTTGATGTCTTTATATAAGGTTGACTCTTTTCTATTTTCCTTTTGAACCCTTCGAACATGTTTTAACCATTTCGCCAGCATGTATTAGTGAGACTTAATCCGAATCAGTTCACGTACCTGCTGTGTCCCTTGATCTTGTCATTCAATGAATCCATTCTGACACCACTTCTGGACAATCGTATCTACACTGCAGAAATGTGTTCAGTTCCCCCATAATGTTAGGTCCTGATGAAGACCCAGGGGAGAAGTTAGGACCTCAATGGATGTAACACATGTTCCCAGGGTGTGGGGAAGCACTGGGGATTTGTCTAAGGCACAGACCGAAGAACAAGCTTCTGGCTAAAGGCCTCAGCACTGTTCTAGTGAGGAACTGCAGTGAGTGTTTATAAGTGTCAGCAGAGAGAGCATCACTGGGCCCTCCCTGATGTTCACCGCGCCAGTCAGTTCACTCACAAGAGATGTTCAGTATGGCTGGCTTCATTTTTATTTCCTATTTCCCCATAAGAACAACAATAATGACCACAACAAAACCAATCAAATGGCTTGGAGGGAAACTTCCAGACGTCCCCCCATTGGATTCCATACCTGAAGGTAGCACAGACTTTCCCCTTAAAAAAAAATCTTTAGAGTTGATTGAGTTCAACACCACCCCCTCCCTAGTTTCATTTCATACTCCGTTTACCCATTTGCTGTCTGGAGAAAAAAAAAATTTCTCTGTTTTAAACTTTCTCTAGACCACAACATGTGTGCATAAATACCCCTTGTGAAAGTTACTCAGGATGTGCTTATTATAGATTAATTTCCTTTGCATCTTTCCCCCTCGTGGCTCTAATACAATGACCTTTCCTGAGTAAACATTAGAAATAGCACATGGCATGATTTCTGAGGTTCCTACAAGCTGAGGGAGCAGAAAGTGGCGGGGAATTGAGAAAAGGCCAGGCCACAAAAGGCACGTGTCAGAATCACAGGGCCAAATGCACAGGAGCAAGGCAGCCCCTGACTCGATCTGGGGCAGCGTACGAGAGAAGCAGGAATGGAATCAAGGAGCTGGAATGAGCTTGTAGTTGGGACAAAAAGAAAAAAAAGCAATTTCTCTCCCATGTCTATTTACTCTCATTTGAAGTGGAAAAAAAAAACTTCTTTGCCTGTCATAACGTTACTTACTAAGCAATCACTGTATCACTGTCATCCTGTTGTTCATCGATTGCCTCGAGCAGGCCCCAATAACATCTCCTTCATCCTAGCCTTGAGATTTTAGCAAGTGCCACATTGGAGGCTCCTTCAGGGTCAGGGGAATGAGACCCATCATTGTTACTGGTTTTTGGCATGTTGAATACGCCACGGGGAGTTTGCCAGACTCTGCCGTGTGGGCAGGATACTTTTGGTAGCCTGCCAGGTTCTCCAGAGTAAGAACTAGATAATAAGATGTCCCACGGCTGCAAATGTGGCCACGCGCTCCCAGGTGCTGGGTTTTATAGTCTCTGGGTCTTGACCGTTGATGGGATTATACAGCGCCGGGGGTGGTTGGAGGGTGTAACGCCTACATACTGGAAGATGTGCTCGAAAAAAAAAAAAGTGTGATCAAGAAAGTTAGATGATGAATAGAAACACCAGCGTGGCTTGGAAAAATAGTACAGGGGTTAAACACTTATCTTACTCCCGAGCAAGCCAGGCTGGATCCCCAGCACAGAACCAGGAGCTAGTCCTGAGCATGGCTGGCCTAAAACAGGAAAGAAAAGAAACACCACCAGTGCATGAGTTTGCATTGAAGAATTAGAAGGAGGCAAAGTTCAGGTCTGATATCAGCTTAGGGTGCTCCCTGGCGCATACCCAGCTTTTTCTAGCATCAGTTTTCTTGTGTGGCTCATGGCACGTAGCCTCATGACCTCTGTAAGATTCCTTCCTGCTGTCAAACCCTCCCTATGATTAGGGAAGTTGAGTGTCACCTGAGCAGCACCTTATCCCAACACACACTCATATCCATGGGATACGGTGAGACTTGAGTCCAAGAGGACCTGTCTGTGTATGCAGAAGGACCTCATGGTCAGTACCTAAGACAAGGTTCGAGGACTGGGTAATTAATACAGGGCTTAAGGCATTCTCACATGAAGTCAACCTGGATTCCATCCCTGGCTCCACATGGTCCCCACAGCATTTGTGGCCCTGGGGGTGCCTGAGAACTACCAGGATGACTCTGGTAATCCCTAACATGGCATGGTCTGAGCAACACTATATCCTCACAGTGAACTGGACTTCCTGGGCATTTCTTGAGAATGCCACCACCACCACCACCAACTAATCCCACCAAAATGCGACACCAAATTAGCAAGGTTTGTTCAAGCTCCACTTTGAAAGTTGCCTCTCTCCGAAGACTTTATAGCGCATCTTCAAACCTCAAATCTAAATGGACCCGATTCATTCAGTTAAAGCAAACGCCAGGCTCTGGAGTAGGAAATGTAGCTGAAAAATTAAAAGATAAGTCTTACATACCCAGGCGAGCAGGGATCGTGTTACTCAGTGAGTGGTAGCGTAGAGAGGGCAAAGGAGCATGTGTGCCTGGGAGGGGCAGGGAGGGTGGAGCACCAGGGAAGGCTGAACAACTTTCCAGTGGGAGAGAGGAACTTAGAGAGACTTAGGTGCTTTCGAGACAGTAATGGATAAGGAGCAGTTTTTAGCACCAAAACAGTTGGGATGAAAGAGTCAAGGGCACTTTTGTGGAAAGATGCCGCAAAATGTACTAAGACTGGAATGTAGGACACAGGATCACAGTAGCCAGGAACAAAAGCATCGAGTTAGGTTGAATCCAAATGGTGAATGGTTTTCAAGCCCTGTCAAAGGAATTTGGAACTACTCTTGTGGGCAGCTGGGAACTGAGAGGTTTTCAAGCACTTTCTAGGAAAAAATTAAGTTGTTCTGGCAGCATGGAGGCTGGAGAGGAGAGAGGGAGAGAGGGATAAAGGGAGAGAGAGAGAGAGAGAGAGAGAGAGAGAGAGAGAGAGAGAGAGAGAGAGAGAGCGCTCTTGCAGAACCAATAAGCAGCTTGTCCATGCTCACACCACTTGCTCCTGGCAGACCAGAATCTGAAGTTACACATCCTTTCTGATTAGACCCACAGCGGATACAGAGATACGGAAGGAGGGAAGCAGTTCGCTTGTAAAGAGCATGCTTCCCACTTGGGAAATCCCTAGGTTCAATCACCAGCACCTGCCAAAAGGAAAAAAAAACATAAGTATAGAAAGACTTTCCAAGAGACATAATGAGAATAAGCCAAAACTCTAGACAAGAAGTGGCACAGGGGCAAACAGAACTTTGTTCCAGAAATTCATGTATGAATTTCTTCAGTTCCTCTTCTAAACTGCATCTATAGCCAAAGCCCCCAGAATAGGTGTCTGTTCTGCAGTCATTATTCTCTGCCCTCTACTGCTGGCCTTGGGTGAACTATGGCTGATGTGGCTGCTGATTTAGGGTGCTGATAGAATTTATCTTTGTTGGAGATATGACATATATATTTTCCAGAGCTTGTTTGTGTCTTTTTTAAGGAATAAGCAAGGTAGCTAATGGCATATCATTACATAGGCGTAGGGAAAGTTCAGAGTTGGGGCAAAGAGGAAAATTTAAATCCAAATTTCCAGTTTCTTCTGATCGGATTCCACTGTCTGCGCTTCACAATAATGCAGAAGTCTGACGGTGTGCGTCTGCTGTACCCCCGAGAGAATACCTTTGAAATACCAGGCGTAATGGCAATTTTAGTTGTCGACAGCAGCCCGACCCCTCCCAGAAACCCTTGCCTTAGGATCTCACAATGGTCTACAGAAGTAAAACTCATTAAGGTTCCCCGTGTCAAGTGGGCAGCATTATTATTCTCATTTCTCACACTGACAAAACAAAGAAGAGAGATGCTCTTCTGTTGCTGCCCAAGGTCAATTCCAGTGGCAAAACAAGAAACACAACTCAGTTATGTGCCCTCAGCCATTATTAGGCAGCTTTGCACTTTCAAGGAAAGCTGAAATAACTTACCTAAAACCAGAGTAAATTACATTTCAGAATGGAAGCAAGAACGTGGGCTTCTCCCACCCCGTGCCTGTTACCTAAATCGTCTTCACTGAACGTCAGTCGACCTTTCCCAGGAGGATGCAATCTGATTACTACCTAAACAGACTAATGGTAGACGTGCTAGATCAAATCAGCCCCGTGAATGGCAAAATGAAAGAGTCAAACCCACAAATAAAGTGTGCCTACCCCTGAGAAAGAGTTGAGGTGAGAAAGAAAAGAACTTCCAAAGAATGTGTACTGACAAAAGAAAATCAAGGTTTCAAATAAAGGTGAAGTTATAAATCTGAGTATATAGACCGACGTTTATAAATAACACGTATTCTACATGGAAAACATAATCATATTCACTGTTTTGCGATCCTAACCCTCTCCCCTCAACCACTGCCTATATTTTATTATTTATTTATTTTATTTATTTTTTTAAACATTATTTAGTTTTTGCTTTTTTTGGTCACACCCGGCGATACACAGGGGTTACTCCTGGCTCTGCACTCAGGAATTACTCCTGGCGGTGCTCGGGGGACCATATGGGATGCTGGGAATCGAACCCAGGTCTGGCCGCATGTACGGCAAATGCCCTACCTGCTGTGCTATCACTCCAGCCCCTTGCCTATATTTTATATGTGTATTATATAGACATATAGATGTGAAATGAAATTTAATATTCAAAATAGATGGCCAGTATGATTAACCCCATTAAAAATGTAGCAGAAAATGTAATAGTCTATCTCTTGAGTTTAACGTACAAAGACCTACTGCCCTAACTGCAGACTTACGTTCTTCAAAGGAAAACTATGTATTTTAAAGATAAGTCTGTTATTATGAAATTTGTGCTTTAAAATGCATTTCTAAAAAAAGAGAAATGTCACAGTGAAAAATGATAAGGAGTTCGGGTAATAAAAAAAATACATTTTATAGAGGAAAGTTAATTTCTGTAAATTAGGCAAAAACCTATTTGCAGTTGGAAATCTAAGAAGGGATAGTATGATATGTTTAAGAAGCAAAGGTCTGTATATAAAATTTATGCACTAGGATAGGTATGAAAATACTGAACCATATATGCGAAGATTGGAAAAGAAAGATGGTTGAGAATTTTGAGAACTAATTTAGAAATCGTTTTCTTAACCTGAAAATAAAATAGCAGGATAAATAGCTACACATGACTGTGATCAATAATTTAATTTCAGTTTAACATGAAATTAAAATTGTGATACACAGCTATACATCTATTTCTGTTCTTTACAAAATGACTTCACAAACTGACAGAACTTGAATAAGACAAAAATCTAACACATACATATATCTAACACATACATATACATACATGTATGCATGCATACGCATGTCCCATTTCTAAGTAGGGACAAAGTTTTTTCCATCTAGAATGTGTGCAACAATCTTAACAGTCTGAAGTTCTTCCGGATAATCTCCTACAAGGGATCCTGTAAAATAAATGGTGAGGGGCTGGAGCGATAGCACAGTGGGTAGGGCGTTTGCCTTGCACGCAGCCGACCCGGTTTGATTCCCAGCATCCCATATGGTCCCCCGAGCACTGCCAGGAGCGATTCCTGAGTGCATGAGCCAGGAGTAACCCCTGTGCATCGCCAGCTATGACCCAAAAAGCAAAAAAAAATGGTGAAATTTAGACATTTTCATCTATCATATTTGACCTTAATTTTTCTCATGAGTTTATTCAAGAGTAGTGCTAAAGAATGTAATTCACATAATAATTATCCTCAGCATCTTATCTGTCATTTCTTCAGGGTCCACTGTATTATTTGAATGAATGAATGAATGAATGAATAAATGCTACCTAAACATAGCAGGAGCTCTTCCCTCAGCCAAAGAATAAGAACACAGAGGCCTGGGAGAAGGCAATCAATATCAAAGGTGTAACAATATAAACTCATTTTTTGTTATTGTCATTCAGTAAAATTGTGCATGTACAGCATATATACAGAACATCTAAAGAGGTTAAATACCCACTAATCAACTCATTCAATGTTTTACAAAATCTCCCGTGCACAAAACCACTCTAGTAGTTACTAAGTTCATAGCTGTAAACAAAAGCCTCCTTCTGAGACTCACAAAAGGCAAAAAGTATAACAGGAGGTAATAGACGCTATACTAAATAACCATATTCTGGATATTTAGCTATGGAAGGGCAGGGCTGCTATTTGATAGGTTGGTCAGCACAAGTCCATTTAATAAAATGCCTTTTGAGCAGAGATTTGGAGTGAGGAGTAAGTTCTGTACATTATCTGGGAAAATCGTATTCTACAGAGAAAAAAGAGCAAATGGAAAGGGAATCCATGGTTATCATGCTCCAAGAATAATCAGGATGTCTGTGTAACCAGGACAGAACAAACAAGGAGGGAAGTAGAGCAGATCAGACCAGGTTGGTCTGAGAACTCAACCTGAGCCAATGGGCCTGAGGTCTTCCAGTTTGATCCTGAGCAAGTATGGAAGATTCTGGACAGAGGAGTCATGGGATCTGACCTAAGTTTTACTGGGTTTTCTCTGGCTTCCTGGTTCAGAATAGATGGAAGGATGAAGAGCAAAAGCCAAGAGATCATCTGGGAAGCGACTGCAATAAACCAGGTAAGAGATGATGGGACTAGAGGGACACCCATGGGATTGGGGAGAAGTGATGAAATTCTGGTGCATTTCAAAGCCGAAAGATTGCCTGATAGGTTATATATAAGCTATGAAAGAATAGTATAATAATTAATTCATTACTTAGCCTGAGAGACCAGAAAGATGGAGTTTCCATGTTTAACTGAGAATTAATTACTGAAGTGAAGCACTTTTGAGGATGGTAGATAATTAATTAAGATGAAGAGTTTAGGGTTTTTTTTTTTGTTGGTTGGTTTTGGTTTTGGAGCTTCACCTGCTGGTGTGCAGGGCTTACTCCTGATTGCATTAGATTGCTCCTGGCGCTCTCAGGGTACCATATGGGATGCCAGAAATTGAACCTGGTTTGTCTACATGCAAGGAAAGTGCCAAGTCCCAGAGTTCAGTTTTGAACAAACATAAGGCTCAATGAAATAACAATTTCCTTTATTTGAGACCCATTACTTGAGATTCCATGAGAATATATAGTTCATATACAATATTTAAATCCTCAGAACTGGATAATAAAACCAAAGTTGTTTTATATATAGTCCATTCGTTAGAACATTCCATGTCGTGAAAAAAATGAACATATGCCTTACAGAAATCTCGCAAAATAAAATTATGTTCCTCCAAAAATTGTCCATTCCAGTGGAAAAGATTAAAAAAAAAGAATGAGTCAAGCTCATAAACACAACAGAAAATGGAGCTACATAGAACAATGGCTGCAATTTGGCCAGCGCACGAATTTTAAGTGATGCTGGCTGGAGGGCTTTAATTATCTCCATTGACAGGATACTGGTTTCCAGAACACTGGAACTGAGTTTTATACTTCCTGAAAACACCAGAGTTGTGTTAGGTAGGCCAACTTTATATGCAATGGACTTTTGACAAGACTTCTTTAAATATTATCTTGGAAGTTAAAAATATTGCATCTAGAAATATACTGGCTTGCATTAAGGAAAGAGAACATAACATGCTCTCTTATCATTATAAGATAAGAATCTTATCATTATCATTATAATAATCTTATCATTATAAGCTATAGCTTTATAACAACGTGAGCTATAGCCTGCATATCCTATAGATAGCTTTTTTAAAAAAATAAGACTAAACGGTATATTAAAGTTTATAGATTATATAATCTCTGGACCACCCACCACAACCTCTGTAGTACAAGCACCCAGACACAATGTGTAAATGAAAGGGCATAACTGTATTTCAATGGTGTTGACCAGAACTAGCAGTGAGCTGGATTGAGTTCACTGGTCATAGTCTGTCTTTCCATCGCCAGTCTCTGCAAAAAAACTTAAAAAAACCGATTTGATTGTATGTAATTTTCTATTCGTGAGTGAAAATATTTGTTAGAGTTGCAATTAAGTCTTCAGCAAACTTATGAATGGGATCTATCAGATAAAGTTTAGAGCGATCAATTAGGCAAAAATTGAGAGGCTCTTGGAACAGGGTGGTCCCAAGAGAGGTGGTGGGAAGTTGGTAACATTCTGGATATATTTTGATGGCAAGGTACCAGACTTTATTAAATGAATGTAGAGAGTGAAGAAAGAAGAAGTGAAGGAAGAATGCAGAGAGGAAAGAAAACGGTTGGAGATGGCTTCAAATACAAATTGGTATGCTTGTGATTATGTTTATATAATTTTCTTCTTCCACTTTTTTTAGGGATACCACACCTGGTGGTACTCGGGGCTTTTTCCTGGCCCTATGCTCAGTGGTCACTTGATTTAAAGAAGGCCTTTGATTCTGTTGAGACGGAAGTGGTCATGAAGCCCTAGCCAATCAGGGCATTCAAGCCCAATACATCAGGATCCTCCGTGAGCTGTATTGCAGATTCACTACCAGGATCTCACCATTCTACAAAGAAGTGATCCTTGATGTCAAGAGAGGGGTGCGGCAGGGTGATACCATTTCACCGAAACTCTTCAGTGCCACCCTCGAGAACATCATGTGACGACTGGAATGGGAAGGAATGGGAGTGAAGATAGATGGTCGGCAACTACACCACCTCCGCTTTGCTGATGACATTGTTTTAATAACACCAAACATCAGCCAAGCGGCACAAATGCTGGCCGACTTTGACCGTGAGTGTGGAAAGGTAGGACTACAGCTGAATCTTACGAAGACAATGTTTATGAGAAACAGCCTTGTTCCTGACGCCCCATTTGCTCTCAATGGAACGACCATCTCCGAATGCAACAGCTATGTGTACTAGGTCGAGAAGTCAACATGACAAATGACCTGGCACCCGAGCTGCGCAAAAGGAAGAGAGCGGCTTGGAATGCCTTTAAGAACGTCGAAGAAATAGCTAAGAGGACGAAGAACCTCCGGCTCCGGGCACATCTCTTTGATTCCACTGTTCTTCCTGCATTAACATATGCCTCAGAGACCTGGGCCCTACGCAAACAGGATGAGAACGCTATTCGGGTCTGCCAAAGAAGAATAGAAAGAGCTATGCTTGGAATATCACGTTTCACTCAAATGAGAGAAAGAATCCGGAGTTCCGACCTCTGTCGACGATCAAGGATCAGGGACGCTGTCTCATTTGCCAAGGTGTCGAAAATCAGATGGGCTGGTCATGTAATGAGATTTAAAGACGACCGCTGGACTAGAGCGGTTACCGACTGGATTCCACAGGATGTCAAAAGACCCCGTGGCCGCCCACCTACCAGACGGTCAGACTTCTTCATCAAGATCATGAACGATCTGTTTGAGGCTCTTCATGTTCCCAGAGCGAACAGATGCCATTGGGTTACACTAGCTCACAACAGGGACAAATGGAGACGTTACTGGCGCCCGCTCGAGCAAATCGACGACTAACGGGAAGTTAAGTGATAAGTGATGCTCAGTGGTCACTTCTGATGGTGCTCAAGGGACCATATGTGGTGCCAAGGATCAAACTGAGGTAGCCAAGATGCAAGGCAGAAGCTTTATTTAGCCCCTCTTCTATCTCTCTGGTGTATGGGCTGGAGCGATAGCACAGCGGGTAGGGCGTTCGCCTTACAAGCGGCCAACATGGCCGACCCGAGTTCGATTCCTCCGCCCCTCTCGGAGAGCCCGGCAAGCTACCGAGAGTATTCGATATGCCAGACACAGTAACAACAAAGTCTCCAATGGAGACGTTACTGGGCCCGCTCGAGCAAATCGACGATCAACGGGAGGGCCTTTACCTTTACCTTTTACTATCTCTCTGGTGTATAAAGCTTATTTTTTCAATCTGGCTTCTTTAAGCACTCTTTTAAAAAAATGTTTTGTTCACCATCAGATCCACACACCACCCTTACCTCAGAGGACAAGATACTCTCCGTCTTCAGGAAAACAAAGGAAGAAAAAGTCGCCCAAGGAAACTGTAGGCAGAAAGCTTGTCATTTATTATCAAGGATATACTTCATAAGGGACATCACAATAGCAGTGTAAGCACTCGCCCAAAACCAACCTCCGGTTTTGGTTTCCTTTATTTTCCCTTAAGAGCTCCTTTGGCTCTTAAGAGTGCGATGAGAAACAGCATGGATGAGACTCTGCCACAGCATGAGTTTCCTGGCTCACGACCTCTTCCTCTGGGCTCATCAACAGTCTGCATCACGAGCACACTCACTCCACAAAGTGACTCACAATCATTTGCATTTTGCTTTGACAGACTGATCATTAACATAAAGCCATTCCTGCATGACTTTCTGAAGGACTTATGAAGACGTTCATGGACAGTTGAGCTGTGAATTTCACAGAGAATTTAAATTATTCTGTTCAACGTGTATTGTGCTCCTTGGTTTAGCTGAAAAAACCAATTGAACAAGGGAGCCCCATTAAATGATTATATTTCAGTTGGCTAAAGACAGGACCCAAATAATCAGGTAGGGAGTTATTGACTATAGCATAGCTTGCAGTGAGACAGACATTTTAGACATGTAGCTCGGGAGAACAAAATCATCATTTATTCATTCATTTCGTGATTTTTTTCTCCTCCTTTAGGACTTACTTGCAAGAAATGTTCTAGATTCTGTATATACGGACATAAACAAGATAAAGTTCCTGCTCTTAAGAAGTTTATTTCCCCTAAATACGTACTTAGATGACAGTAAGCCAGACACAAGTTTGTAAACAAATTAATAATTTGAGACTCTGTAAGTGCTATGAAGCATTGAGAACACTAAGAGAGAGAGAATTACTCTGAGAATGCAGCACTTTACATAAGTCATTTTTGGAAATGATCTTTGAGCTAATCCCCGGAATAATGAAAGTTGCAGACTTTGTCTGACTTAAGTTTGTCAGACAAATGAAAAGCAAATTTAAGAATCTCACCATGAAAATTACCTTGATGGGTGTTGGGAGGTTCCTCTCAGGATGGGAAATGCGTGATGAGAGTAGACTATAGACCGAACAAGATGCCACTCAATATCTCTTTCGCAAACCACAGCACTCAAAAGGAGAGAGATAACAAAAAGGAATGCCCTGCCACAGCGGTAGGGTGGGATGGGGTATGGGGGGAAGAGGGGTGGGACGGATACTGGGACTGGTGGTGGTGGAGAATGGGCACTGGTGGAGGGATGTGTATTCGATCATTGTATAACTGAAACCCAACCACAAAAATTTGTAAGTCTACAACTGTACCTCATGGTGATTCATTAATAAAAATTTAACGAAAAAAATTACCTTGATGTATGGGGGGACTCCGGGCATCCTTTTAGACTTTTGGAAAGGACAGGAGCGAGCAGAATTTTCAGCTGTCTTGTGGGATGAAATTAGAGTTCGATGCCGTAGTGAACAGCATTTTCCTGATCTGTATTTGCTTTTTTTTTATTTTGCTGTAGGTTCCCTTTGCCTTGCAGGAGTTCAATGTAATTCTCATTTTTGAATTTGTTTTCACTTTTTGCTTATTTTTGGTGGCATAAAAACCTGCCAAAACCAGTACTAAGGAATCTAACAGCCTATAGTTTTCTTCTAGAAATTGTATAATATCAGGTCTCAATGTTTAATCCAGATAAATTTTGTGTGTGGCTAAAGAGAGTTCACTTTTGAGTTTTTTTCCATGTATACATCCAACTTTCCCAGCAGCATTTGTTAAAGATATTATCCCTTCCTCACTAAATGTTTCTTGACTTCCTTGTCAAACAGTAGTTGACAAGTGGACACATAGTATTGTGTGTTCAGTTTCTGGGCTCTCTATTCTGAGACATTCATCACTATGTCTTATTTTTTACTGGATTCCATACTATTTGAATTTCTGAATTTAATTTGTCGTAGCTCTGTAGTATAATTTGATAAGAGAAAAGTTTTATGCTTGTCGCTTTGTTGTCTCTCAGGATTGCTTTATGAAATGAGCTAAAGGGAGAACAAGTGTCACATGTGGGGTATAATGAAACTGAGAATAAACCATAGTCAATTAGAGGCCCTTCGAGTTTGCCTATGAAACTGAGTTTGTTAAGTGCAGTTGTTGGGGAGATGGAAGGGACCTAGAGATAGTGGCTGAGGGATGCTGACGCTTGTGATTGAAGTTGGGATTCAGCAACAATATATTACTGAAACATTAGTGTTTACATCCCTTAAATCAAGGTACCTTGACTTTTTCTTTTCTCTTTGGGTCACACCCGGCGATGCACATGGGTTAGTCCTGGCTCTGCACTCAGGAATTACTCCTGGCAGTGCTCAGGAGACTATATGGGATGCTGAGAATTGAATCCCAGTTGGCCGCGTGCAAGGCAAACGCCCTACCCGCTGTGCTATTGCTTCAGCCCCAAGGGACCTTGACTTTTAAAAAGTAACTAGAAATATTAGGAAGGCAATCTTCAGAATGACAAGAAACACTACTAGAGTCAAAAAATATACTTGTCAGTGATTAAAAAGTTGATCTATAGAAAACGATAACTCTAAACTTGTCTATGTTGATTTGTCTACACAGATTAATGTCGTGATTCAAAGTACATAAAGCACAAACTTAAATATCTTGAAGAAAACATAGGTAAATCCACAATCACAAAAATGTTAAATTTTAAACAAAAGATTAGGCAAATGTGCTAGTGTTATGCAAATAAAAGTTTTAAAACGCTAACATTAATTTAACATGAAAATTATTGTGATTATAATGCCAAGATATTGAAATATCAATTGTATGTCTATATTCTAGAAATAATAAAACAATTAAGACTTAAATTTATGATACAATAATTAAAATACCTGGAGGTTCTTAGATCTTACTCTTGGTTCTGTTCTCAGGAAACACTCCTGGCAGTGCTTGGGGATCTATATAATATCAATCAGGGTTAAATTCATGCAAGAGAAATACTCTATAACCCCTGGATATTATGCCTCCTACGAAGGAAACCTTTTGGGATGCTAATTCTTTTCTGTATGTTTGCCTAAATAGTATGCATTGTATTTATCTGGGCTGAGTTTTATGAATGAGTTGACTTTGGCAAAATTGGCACATTTATATTTCACATACTTTTCTGCATATATATTATATTCAATTGAACGTCATTAATAAAAGAAACGTGTCAAAACAATACTAATGAAGTTGAAATATAGATAGGAAAATTATGTGTAATCACCAGACGAAAAAAATTTAATAGTGTAAATCTGCAATTGGTTAGAGATATATATATTTATATATATATATTTTAGTAAAAAAGAAAATCACATGGCAGATGAGTTGTTAGAGATGTTTGCAGGGCTGAGAGGGCACTCCATGGGCTGGTGCACATTCTTGCATGCAGGAGGCCTGGGCTTGCTCATCTGATCCCCTGAGCAATGCCAGGAGCAACCCCTGAGCACTATTTGGGGTGACTTTTGAAAACAGAGTAAGAAGAAAGTTCTCAGAGCTGGAAAAGTCACCTCACTGTCAAGTGTGCTTTGTGTGGGCAGGCGCAGAAGCTGAGGAATAGAGCAGAGACACCCCGATCCTCCCAGAGCCCACGTGCACCTTCCAGACCCTCACTTGCTCTACTCTCTTTCTTTGACTTGACCAAAATGCCTGAAATTTCTGTGGAAAGAAATCCAGACAAAAAGCCCCAGAGTTCCAAAGTTGCAAAAGCAGTTATTGGATCATCAAAAATTTTCCCCAATTGATATTAACTTGGTCTGGAGCGATACGGCTGTCCCGAGTTCGATTCCTCCACCCCTCTCGGAGAGCCTGGCAAGCTACCGAGAATATTTCGCCCGCATGGCAAAGCCTGGCAAGCTCCCCGTGACGTATTTGATATGCCAAACACAGTAACAACAAGTCTCATGATGGAGACGTTACTAGGCCCACTGGAGCAAACTGATGAACAACGGGAGGACAGTGCTACATTCACTGGCACAAGTAATGCTTGATTTATGCTTCAAACTGATAAAAGTGAAAAATTGATCATTTAATCAGAATTCTAGGATTTCCGGGGAAAATATAGCCTTTAGATCGCACTGGGAAAATAAATAAATTGCCTCCTCCTCCTCCTCTCCTCCTCCTCCTCCTCCTCCTCCTCCTCTCCTCCTCCTCTCCTCCTCCTCCTTCTCTCCTCCTCCTCCTCCTCCTCCTTCTCTCCTCCTCCTCCTCTCCTCCTCCTCCTCTCCTCCTCCTCCTCCTCTCCTCCTCCTCCTTCTCTCCTCCTCCTCCTCCTCCTCCTCTCCTCCTCCTCCTCTCCTCCTCCTCCTCCTCCTCTCCTCCTCCTCCTCCTCCTCTCCTCCTCCTTCTCCTCCTCCTTTTCCCCCTCCTCCACCCTTTCCCTCCCTCTCCCCTTCCTCCTCCCTCTCCTCCTCCCCCAACCCCTAGCAGAGATGCTCCTGATGGCCGTGGGTGCTGAGAACTGAACTCTGGAGAGCCGCGTGCAAGTCTGCACACCTTAACTGCTCTACAATCCCTCCTCTCTCCCTTCCTTCCTGTGATCACTCCCAGCAGGCTTCAGGGGACCATTATTTGATGCTGGCTATTTAATCGAACCCAGGTCAGCTGCATGCAATGCAAGGGCCTTTTCCACTGTACTGCTCTCTAGCTGTGAACGGCTATTAAAGGACCATGGTTTACAGCGTGACTTAGAGTGGAGTGTTAGACATGCAATGTTCCAGCACCAATCCCAGCATCAGTGCTCTCTCTCCTCCGCCAGGGTCCCCAGGGCCCCTCCCACCACCTCTGACCCCAGCCTGCCACCTTGACAGGCACATTTTAAATTTTGGTGGTCAAAGTTTGGATCTCTTGTTTTCAGAGTCGTTGACTCCACAATTTGGACGTTCAGCTCTCCCACACCTTCACACGACTGGGACACTTGGGTCTCCTAAACTTGCTCCCAGTTTCTTCCCATCTATCTCTTCTGCGCTCCTTAATTCTTTCTTTCTCTGTCTTTTGAAATCAGATTTAAGTTAGAAAGAAAATGACACACAATGCGGTTGAATAAAGAGACAAATCATAAAAATAAGTCCGAGTACTCGACTAGCCATTGATGAAACTTGTTTAAGCTCAAAAAATAAGTGGCACTAAAATAAATAAATATACAACATTACAGAGAACTTCAAGGTTTTTTTTTTATCTTCTAATACTGAGAAGGCCGCTTCACAAGAGAATTGAGAATTCAGAAATAGTGTCCAGTTTACTGAGAATTCTGTGACTTTGTATTTAAATCAAAAGAAAGAAAGGAAAACGAGGAACAAATGAAATAGCTATTCAAAATGTAGTACAAAGATTCACACAGGAAGAATAAAGCAAATGCTTATATGGTTTTTGACAATTTTCGGTTTTCATTTTATTTACTTAAAACAATTTCGGAAACTGCCACCATTTTGAGATTGACAGACGGAAATCGGAATGCTTCAAAAATTAAATCCTTACTTTGGAGAGACAAGGTAGTACATCATCTATTGTGTTTTACTTTGATATGGTCCCTGCATTTCGTTTTTCTTCACTAGGGCCCATTAATGTAGCACTAAGTATTTTATAAAATACTTAGCAAATCTAAGTATTTTCACAAATCACAAATCATCCTGTTATTCGTTGATTGCCTCAAGCAGGCCCCAGTAACGTCTCCTTCATCCTAGCCCTGAGATTATATTCAAGGCTCTTTAGGAGAATGAGACCCATCATTGTTACTGGTATTTGGCATATTGGGTATGCCACGGGGAGTTTGCCAGACTCTGCCCTGTGGGCAGGCTACATTTGGTAGCCTGCCAGTTTGTCCAAAGTAGGAATGAAATAATAAGATGCCATAATAAGATGTCCGGGAGCTGGTTTTTATAGTCTCTGAGTCTTGGCCACTGATGGGATTACATGGCACCAGGGGGCCAGTTGGTGGGTGTGACCCCCGCCTATTTTATAGGAATTCAAATTAATTCTGTAGAGTATTTAAAAAGTTGGGTATGCAAAATAAACCTGCAAAACTTTTATTTTTCAAAAAAAAGATTAGAATGTAGTATTTGAATAACTAAACTAACTAGAGTACAAATGGGACCAAAATGTGTGGTCTAAGACAAGTCTTTTTATGTAACTCATGAAATAAGTCTCAGAAACTGACTGGCTTACACTCTGGACAAATAAGAGACTTCATGGTGTATCTGATACAATGAACCTTAAAAACAAACCAAATTAAAAAACAAAAAGAGTCAGAGACATAGTACAGGCTTAAGCAGTTGCCTTGCATGCAACTGACCTCCTTGATTTGATTCCTGGTTCCACATATGGACTCCTGAAGCCCACAAAGAGTGACCCCAGAGCATCACTGGGTATGACCCAACCTGTTCCCCACAAAAGGATGATGATTATTTTCAAGGTTTTATGAAAAAAAAGAGTAAAATAATTAGAAGCTCTAAGAAATATGCAGAGGAAAGGAAATATAATCACCACAAAGTCCTTAGCTTCACAATTTTTTAAAAGTGTAAACAGAAGTTACTAATTTTAACAAATTCTACTTCAACTGTAAAAAAAAATGACAACAACAACAACAACAACAACAAAAAATCCCCCAACGATTCCAACTGTGAGGAACATAAAGGATAGGAATAAAAGATGTTCTAAATACCCATACATTATAGTAGGGAATAAAATTTTTAATTAAAATAAATTAAAACAGCATAAAATATTGAGATTGAACATGAACTACCCAAACAACTGAAGAAAGGAATTAAGAAGTGTGTTCCCTTGGAGATTAGAATGGCTCCTTTGGGAGGGATAAGACTCATTAAAAAAGCAATTATCTTCCATCTCATCTATTTGCATTAGTTTTTGTTGTTTCGGTGTAGGGGGTCACACAGTCACTTGACTGTAGTGCTAGTGGTCACTTACTTGTGGCTGTAGGATTGATACCGAACCTGGCAATGCCAGGGATTCCCTTTGTTGTTATAATTTATTCATTTTCTTACTCTCTCCTGCTTGAGTTCTTACTGCTGTCTTCTCACACACTTCGTGGCTTCTCTGTTCCATTCAATCTGTTGTTCACGGACTCGATTTCACTTTTCATTTTTTTAACAATTATTTTTATTTTATTTTTTTTAATTTTGTTTTGAGGGGGCACACCCGCTGGTGCCCAGGGCTCACTCCTGGCTCTACACTCAGGAATCCTTCCGGAAGGGCTTGGGAGACCATCTGGGGTGCAGGGGATCAAGCCTAGATCTGCTGCTTGCCAGGCAAATGCCCTACCCACTATGTTATCTTTCTAGCCCTCACTTTTCATTTTTATCTTTTTTGGGGGGAATTCAGTAACTTCCTGTTACTCTTCCTCCAATATTCTTATTCATCTATTCTTCACACAAATTTGGTGAGCACTGCAGTGCTCATAGAACTTTGGTTGCCTGAGATGGCATACTTTGTTGTGGCACTCAAGATCCTAAAAAGCCACAGTGCCAGGCTTGCTCTCAGTGAATGTGGAGAGGTGCCAGGGATCAAACTCACGTCACACCCTTGCAAAGGAGATACTTTGCTCTGAAACTATTCCCAGGCTCCAAATTCTGGAAATAAGAACTATATTCTATAGAGCAAAGTTTAAAAATACCTATCATCCTTCAATACAAGTAAATAACAGGCTAGAAATATACTATTATTAATTTCCAATCTGGGCCAATTCTCTCGACAAAATAAAAAAGGTAAAGTAAAGGCCCTCCCATTGATCATCGATTTGCTCAAGTGGGCCCAGTAACGTCTCCATTGGAGACTTTGTTGTTACTGTGTTTGGCATATCGAATACTCTCGGTAGCTTGCCGGGCTCTCCGAGAGGGGCGGAGGAATGGAACTCGGGTCGGCCATGTTGGCTGCGTGCAAGGCAAACGCCCTACTGCTGTGCTATCGCTCCAGCCCCTCGACAAAATAATAGGGTAAAATTAATACAGTGTCTATAGAATTACAGCTGTGGATTTACAGTTTGCCATGTGCAGTGCACACACATGGCATGAGTTATCTCATTTAATCTCAGTCCTAAAATGTGAGTAGTTTTCATATCCTGATTTTATACACAAGGACAATGAAGAGGGTTCATTAATTTAAAAAAACAAATTTGCTGGCTGCTTGGAGCTTCCAGGAGGGTCTCTCAAATGGTCTTGATGCCCTTGGTGGGAAAACCTGCAATGGAGAAAGTTCTAGGCCACAGTTATTCACAGGGAGACAGCTAGATGGCCAGACTTAACCTCTCTATGAGTCATGACCTTTTTTCAGGGGGAACAGATGTGATGATTATTCTGGAGCGATAGCACAGTGGGTAGGGCGCTTGCCTTGCACGCAGCCCACATGGCCGACCCGAGTTCGATTCCTCCGCCCCTCTCGGAGAGCCCGGCAAGCTACCAAGAGCATCTCGCCCGCACGGCAGAGCCTGGCAAGCTCCCCGTGACGTATTCGATATGCCAGACACAGTAACAACAAAGTCTCCAATGGAGACGTTACTGGGCCCGCTCGAGCAAATCGATGAACAACGGGAGGACCGTGACTTCTAGAGGAGTTCTGATGGCACCTGCTTTGCTCGACATGACAGTGGTTTTGAAGTGTTTGGAGACTAGATAGTACAGGAGCAACCCTGGTCAGGAAGCAAGGGAGTGTGTGAGATCCCCAAGATCGCACAACCCTAGTGGGTGAACGAGTGTTGGACACTTTGTGTCCATTGAGTCTCAGGTTGCCTCGGTTCTTCCTTTTACTCAAACATTTTTGATTAGCTGCTCCCTCTCACCCTGTCTATCTCTGTGTAGTGATTATAGGTTCACTCCAGGTAGGCAGAGTTCTCCAGACTGAAGAGGCAGCAAAGAGGCACTACGTAATATTTACTAGTTATCAAGTAGAAGCATCTTGTTACTGGTTATCAAGTAGAAGCATCTGGCATTTCCTATGTCTTACAAGCCATGCAGGGCTCTGTGTTGTAGAGGTAGCAGCAATATTCAAACGGGATACTCTTGTGCTAACGGATTATTCTAATAGATCATTCTAAGCCTTGAAGTAGGGGTACAGTTATCATTCCCCCCTTTCATAGGTGAAGCAAATGAAGCACAGAGAAAACAAAAAGGAACTTGCCCAGGATTACAGAATAGGAAGGGCCCCTTCCGGGGTCCTGAGACTATTCTAGACCTTATTAGGAGAGTTTTACAGCAACGAACTTAAGATTTCTACGGGATAAGTAAGTAGCCATTCATTCACTCCACACACATTTATTAAGTGCCAAAGATTGTCTAATATCACACCAAGAACTAGAGAAGCCAATTATTTGGGGATGCACATCTGAAAGAGATGCGGTTCCTGTTTTCAAGGACTCTGCAGTGTCGGGAAGAGAAGCTATGTGGATTATTATAAAAAGCACTGTGACAGAAATGCGAGATGGCTTCAAAGGGACAATAATCTGTATTAGAGTCATCAGAGAAGGCTATAGAAGATGTGCATGACCTGAGACTTGGAGGAAAAGGAGTAGTTAGCTGGACGAAGAAGAGAAGGATGTCCCAGTCAGACAATGTAATAAGGATGAGGAATGAGAGAGCAGAGAGAATGTTCAGGGCAAGCCTGTCCAGATGACTAACTGGCAGGGCTGGATCCCTGAAAAGAAGTGAGTGTCCGTAGATGAGTCTGGAGAGAAAGGCAGGGATCAGGTCACGGGAGGTGTCAGCCATGATTTCATGGATGAGAAACCAAGAGCAGTTGGACTACATCATGCAGAAAGCAATAGCTATGTTTAAGGAGAGAGAAAAAACCCCCAACACTTTAGGGGGCAAAAAATATTCAGAACACATTTTTTAAGAAGGATGGGGTTTGAAAAGATGCAGGGTAGGCAAGAAGAGACAAGGACATTAAGTGTATTAGGAGATCACTGTGCTGATACAAGCTGGAAACTATGAGTACAATCCAATGCGACAGTAGAATAATCCAAGAGCACAGAAGAAAGCTAAAACAGAATTTCCCAGTCTTGGCATCTCTGACATTTTGGATCAGATCATTCTTTGTCGGAGGTCTGGTGCTTTCCTGTGCTTTATAAGCTGTTTAAACAACTTCCTGGGCCTTTACTCACTATGGGACAATTGAACTTCTTCCCCTTCTTGCATCCTCAAGTATTACCGAATGCCTCCCGTCTCCCACAGGGACAATTACTGAAATCCTCTCACTTAGACATCCTGATACCAAAACAAAATTAAAATTGGATATGTAGGGAAGGAAATATATGCAAAGTTAACTTCAGAGGTTCTAGGAACCAGAACTCATCTGAAGAGAACTGGTTTGATTTTGGAAACTTTCGAGAGAATCATGTAGCATCCAGTGAAGAGGTAGTTTGTGTAGATGGGTCTCTGCGAGGGGAAAGATCTTAGTTGAAGAAATGTACTTGGGGGTTACGTGCAAAAATATTGGAAGTAATATCATGAGAGTAAATTAGATCACTTAGTTCCCGGAATGGAGTTTTGGAGGGAGGACACCAGGCAGGAATTCTAAGAAAAAAACCAATGTTAAGGCTGGTAGATGACGGTTAAAATTACCATTTGAATTTTTTATAATGAAAGGTAAGATAAAGGAAAGCCAGGCAGGAATCAGGGATGTGACTCAGTGATACAGCGTATGCTTTGCACGTGTGAGGTCTTGGCATCAGCCTTTGGCACAAGAAAAATCAACATGAACCCATGTGGCATCATGTGCTTTAAAATCAGTAATGAAAACATTGGTATGTTCCATTATCCATTATCCATGGAGGAGAAAACTTTTTAAAAAAAGTTTTAGTTTGCATATAGGTGGGCGTGAGGGGGCATGGATCCAGGAAAAGCTGCACAATGGCTAGTTTTCTTATTGCAGAATTTTTAATTAAACGCCTCAGGTGCTGAATTCACTCTGTCTGCTTTCAGTGCTAAACTTTTAAAAGGGGGGCCCTTGAAGAGTCTCACAGTGGTACTTTGGCAAGTAAAT
The DNA here is from genome assembly GCF_029834395.1 of Sorex fumeus. NCBI lineage: Eukaryota > Metazoa > Chordata > Mammalia > Eulipotyphla > Soricidae > Sorex > Sorex fumeus. The sequence goes on along the minus strand of NW_026606181.1, from coordinate 829,736 downwards.
ATCTAGAAATGCAGGGCCAGGTTGAAAAATCCATCACGCATTTATTAGCAATGTTGTTTCTCTACCTTGTCATCAATGTTTAAATACAGTACTGCAACTGAGCACTCAGGGGAAATTCAGAAGCTTAATATACAAACATACTCTTTAGCTTTTGGTAAGGTTCTTACAGAGATAATTCTTGAAGAAAATAAGATGTCACAAAGTAATGGGCAGAAAGAGCTTATGGGATAGAAAGCAAATCCAATAACAGGAAATAGTATTACTCTTGGCAGGAAGGTCAGATGAAGTGGGAAGATAATTTCCTAGAGGTGACAACATTTCCATAGAGTCACAAAACTAATTGCCGACAATGCCAATTATGGTGAAAAGTCTTAGAAGAGGGCAGCAGATACCTGTCAAAAGGAACTCAGTATTGAAAAGAAGGCCAGATGTTCAGGGTAAATAAGTGACTGTCTGAATCTGAGGGAGATGGTCTTGAGAGAAACGCCATTCTCAGGTCAACGACATATCGAGGCCCACTCCCAAATCACGTGGCGCACGTTCACAGACCGTGGTTATGTTTGTGCAGTTGAGAGCTCTTTAAGGAGCTGTCCTGTTGTTACTCATCTGTCAGAGGGGTATTTCCTATTCCTATGTGTACCCCAGAACCCTACTTGCGCAATTTTTAAAATTCATCCTTTTTATTTTCTAGATTGAAAATATTTTCTCAGAGTTTAGGTAATATGGTCACAATAGTGTTTAAATTTCAAGTACTGATGTGCAAATTGACTGTACTTCATCACCACTAAGTGCCCATGATTCTCCGACACTGTTTTTATTTTTTTTTTCAATTTTTTTTTAATTGCATCACCGTGAGATACAGTTAGAAAGCTTTCAAGATTGGGTTTCAGTCATACAATGGTCCAACACCCATCCCTCCACCAGTCTACATTTCCCAGCACCAGTGTCCCCAATCTCTCTCTCTCTCTCTCCTCCTCCTCCTCCTCCTCCTCCTTCTCTTCCTCCTCCTCCTCCTCTCTCCTTCTCCCTCTCCCTCCGCCCCATTATGGTTTGCAGTACAGACACTGAGAGGCCACCCTGTTTGGTCCTTTATGCATTTTCACTTGCCCGACTTCTACAGGGAGCACTGGACTGCCTTCCCACTTCCAGTCCTTCTTGCCTCTCCATCAACCTTCTCCCTCCCTCCCTCTCTCCCTCCCTCCGCCAACATCAGAGAAGAACTTAACAAATGGATCTAATTACCACAGTGGTTTGAGGCTCCTCAACTGTTCTTTCCCTTCCAGCTGTAAAGATGTCCTCAGACCGAGCTTCACACTCAGAAATGCTGTCAAACTCTCACTTTAATGGGCACTTAAATTTAATGTCAAGCTGATGCCTGTGCAAGACCTTGATTAAATTTGCAAACAGTAGACTCTCACTACACCAGAACTTTAGAGTTGTCTCATTTTGCCTTTCAAGCTCAAATCCCCGAAGTTTTCTTTTCTTCTTTGCAAAGAATTACAGAAGTTTGCTTGCAAAGACCCTGAGTATCAGGAAGGCTGCAAAGTGTTACAAGCAAAACATTCTGAGTGCTTTTGGAGAGAAATGAAATCCCTCAGCTTATTAAAATTCAATATGAATTAAAGATCTTTTCCATTGCTTTATTTTGCTCCCTCTCATCCAAAATCTGTAACTATTCACTTTTATGACTCTATAATATTGTAAGCAGTCCTAAAAAGCTGAAATCCTCTGTGTTCTTTTATGTACACTGCAATTAAGAGTTTTGTATACTGTACAGGCACAAGAAAAAGCATTATGGGGAAAAGAACATAAAATATGATTTAAAAAAAAACTCCCACAATAGTATCATTGCTTCGACCAGCTACACATTCGCAACCTAGTCTCTTTCCTCTGCTGTTTCTTCTTTTGTCTGTGATAATCAAACAGTCGTTTCTCTTGAGGAGGTAATAAAAGACTAGAAGTCAGAAGATCTGTTCAGCTCATTCTTTATCACTGGCGACTGTTTTGAAGAGAGGCTGCTGGCTTTTGATTTCTCTTTTGGGTTCTTCAACATGTGATTCAGGCATGTCTGCTTTCAAAGAAAACAAATCAAAATTGCCCAGACCCATGAAGCATGAAAAATAAATTGCTTTTCCAACTCCAAAAAGCACCCAAAAAGCATTAATTTCTATCTTCTTTAGAAACCTCTAACCTCTATTCTCTCATCTATACACTTCGCAATATATATAAGTATATATGTATAATATATCTAAGTATATATGTACATATATATTCTTCTGTACAAAATATGACAGGCAATCAAGTCTTACTACAAAGAAACTGAACCTACAACTAATATTAAATTCAGTGTTATATTTTAGTTTGACTAGACACATAAAACATTCAGGTAGGTTTGTTTCTTGGAGCTGCGATTTCTAAATAAACAGTCAACTAAGATACAGCTACTATGTAGTAATGGCTTTTTTTAGAAATAAATTTCTGAATTCTTGGAGCTGCGATTTCTAAAATAAACAGGCAACTAAGATACAGCTACTGTGTAGTAATGGCTTTGTTCTTTTAGCTAGTAGGAAGCACTGGCATCATAAAAGAAGAACATAAGGCAGTAGGGAAAAAATAGCCCTGCAAAATGCTGCCTGATATAAAATAGCCTGTCATAAGATTTTTTGTGGAACTACAGCAGTGAGACTGCTTCTAATCGGTCCCCTCTTTTAATACAACAGAGACCCACATTTCAATGCTTAGCTTTCCAGAGCAAACTTAATGCTGTAAAACAGCCAGGTTGTAACTGTCCTTATCATGTCTTAAAAAACAAAACTTGTGTGTTTTTTCAGTTCATAGATAAAGTTGAAGGTAGTCATCGGATTCCTGTGGAGAACTATACATGATAAACAAAATAGCAGATGGCTTCGAAAAGAAGAGATTTATGGGGGTAATTTGCAGTAGAATACTACTGTATTCAGAACTAGGAAATAATCATTTACTAAGACAAGTCAAGATTTAGAGAGCATCTCTCATTTAAATCGATGTGACTATTCAAGAAAACTTTGCCCAGCAACCTACAGTGAAATCTGACCATCTGACATGCTAAGGTTCTGATGCTTCGATGCTGCTTAAGTACTTCTCACATTACTGCAATTTTCCGCAGGATTTAAAATGTAGTGTTTCTGAACCCATGTCATCCTTTAAATGGGACTGTCATGAAGAGAAAACGAAAACTCCCTTCTCCACTAGGAAGAGAACCCAAGCAGACGATATTCTTACGTAACCCAAGATAACAGGTGAGGAGGGGTTACGCTTCAAGTGTTGGTCTCTTCTTTCTAAAAGCTCAAAGCTCTCAGGGCGGAGAGAGGAAACTGGCTAGAACCCCCCAAATAATAAAGCTCCACAAAGCAGAATGAGTGGCATCTGTTTGCCAAAGGCAAAAGAAGAAAACAGGGCGATAACCCTCCATATATTTTAAGTTCTACTGCTGGCACCGAATGAAGCTACTATATTCATAAGGGTATTCTTTACTGGTTAGTGGATCCACTAAGTCGATCTGGCAACTCATAGCAAACACAGAAGTAGTTAGGCAGAACTGGGGAGAGATTGCTCCATGGGCTAGAGTCCTTGTTTTGCAGGCAGCAAACCTGTGTTTAATCCCAAGTGGCCACAGTCCTCTGAGCACCCAGAGGAACAAACAGCGGAAGGACTTGGAAGGTGGAATAATAAATACTCTACATATTCCTTACAAATTTCTTGCTATTCTTCATGAATCTGCCCCCAGAGTGAAAGGAAAATGACAGCAGATAAGGAGCATTATTATTTTACAGTAAAAAAAACAAAACATCTATTTATTAACAGTGTCATTGACTATATGAAGTCTGGTTTTCTAAATTCCCAAGTCATAATTCACTTCAGTGGGCTAAAAGCAAAAATCTCTTGGCTACTAACCACAAATGTCCAACTCAAGAAGGAAAATGTTTACAAAATTGATGTCTTCATTGGACATCAGCGTCGTGTAGGGTATTCCAAAGTCCCACTTAAAAACTGAGGTAATATTAAATATATTATGGCAAAGGACCAGAAAGATGATGGTTTATAGGGCTGGAGCACTTTGCATGCTGAGCTCCGGGCTTGATTCCCATTATCCCATCATCACATGGTTCCTTGAGCACCACCGGAGCGTCCCAATACAACAAACAATCTGTTATGACACAGAACACTTGGAACTACACTCATACCATTATGATCTTTATTGACAAAAAATGGTCCCGCACAGAATCAGGTAGAAAAATTATCTCACACAATAGAACTGAAGTCACATCTTTCAAGTGTTACATACGTATTTCAAGAAAAATTCTTCTCTTTCATCAAGAGGTCTTTGTTTCGACAAGGTCTTTGCAAGCCTGCTCTCCTAAGAAGTGTGAGCGAGCACATGTGGTTTGAACGGGGTGTAGGGACACTTTAATAAAAAGGCATAAAACGGGCCAAATCTTAAAAAGTAGAACATGAAAGTTACTGGGGAAAAAGGTTAACTGAGAATCAGTCATTGAAGTAACTCTCCAGTCCCTCAATGTCCATTTCCAGAGAAGAATTTAAGGAGGCCTGAGAAGACAGTGCTTCTTTGGGCTTAGGGACGCTCGGTTTGTTTTGAGGAGTTTCTGCTTGGAGAGATTCCTTCTTGATGTCTTTGCCACCACTTAGAAGCCGCTGGCTCTCGCAAAAGAACTGATTAGGATGATTCAGGGAAAAGCCGCAATCATCAACCTATAGAGGAAAGGAAAGAAAACATCACATTAGTACAGAGCACTTTTCATTGGGGTAGTAAAGACGGATCATACTTTCTTATCTATCCAGCGTCTTGATTTGGTAATTACTGGTACATGGAACTTATTCATTGCCATTCTAGCTTGTCTTTTCTGGTTGCTCTGCATTTTTTTTGTTTGTTTTTCTATTTGTTTCTATTTTGTTTTGTCCTAGAGAGAGAGTGATTCTCCCCGTTTCTTCAGTTTTCCTTTCCAAATGCCCCTGCGCCAGATTTTTGCTTTGTGGTTAACATGGGAGTTATAGAATACTTTCTACACCTAGAAATGATTTTTGTATGACAATCTTCCTTTCACTCTAGTTCTTTTACTTTCTCCCCTTATTCTTTTGTTGTTATATCACTAAAGCATCTGTTTAGGTTACTATATTATTATCCTCTTGCTCAAGATTTTACAATCGTTCATTTATTTTCATGTAGAAGAATCCCTTTCAACTTTTCTTGTAGAGTAAGACTGGTGATCTTCTATTTTAAAAAGCCTTTATTGGGGCTGGAGCGATAGCACAGCGGGTAAGGTGTTGCCTTGCATGCAGCCGACCTGGGTTCGATTCCCAGCATCCCATATGGTTCCCTGAGCACTGCCAGGGGTAATTCCTGAGTGCATGATCCAGGAGGAACCCTTGTGCATCACTGGGTGTAAGCCCACTAAAAAAAAAGAAAAAAAGAAAAGAAAAAAGCCTTTATTTCTCAATTGCATATGAATAACCTTGCGAAGTATTCCTAGATGGCAGGTTTTGTCTTTGAGTAGTGTGGATGTCACTCTAATCTGTAGAATTTTTGCTGAGAAGCTTGATGAAAGTCTGATAAAGGTCCAGTTCTAACATTTTTTTTTTTAATCACTGATTTCTGGTAAGTTAACAATGTCCTTGTCAGGTCATTTTAGATTTTTACAATGTGGAAGCTTTCCCATTCTCCTAGAAACCTCTGGTTAGTTTTGGTTTGGAAATTCTCCAACATTATGTCTTGGTATGAGGTACCTGATCCCTTGTCTTCCCATCTTGTAGCATTCCCATAATTCTGATATTCACTCTTGTAATAGTCTGATGTTTCTTGGAGACAGATTATTTTAAGTCTTGTTCCTTTTTCCTCTCTGCTCAAGTAATTACTCTGACTTCTTCCATTTCCGTCCCTCTTTTCTCTTTAAAACTCTGGGATTATGAGTACCAGGGTGATACAAGAAGTAGGACCATATTAGCATGGCAAAGGTAATGTCTGGAGTGAAAGTTGGGCCAGGCCTGTAGTCTTGGAAACCAAGGTAAATAGTCAACATCTAATTCTTTATGCAACAGAGGTCACTGAAAATTCTTAGGGAGGTGGTGTGATAAGAGCTATGTATAATCTTATGATAGATTAGAATGAGTCAGCAGTGGATTGAAGAAGTTGCTGTCATGGTGCAGAATGACAAGTGAACCAATACGCAGAAAGGAGGTCGGTAATACTGACTTGGTAACACAGTGTTCTATCCCCTATAATCAGTTTTTGGTGTATTTTTCGATCACAATTCTAAAGCAACTTCAGAACCGAGCAGAATGGCTGGCTTTAAGAGTAAGATCACTGAGAACAATCATTTATCTATCGGGCTGCTTCAAAATATTTCCTGATCTATCTATAATTTTTATTATGTCCATGTTTTTTGTCAACTCATTAAAAGAAATGAGAAGATCCCATATAAAGCTTGCATTTTCCAAAGCATCATGAAAAGGAAGTTTACTGCATACCAATGAGCAGACTTTATCTTTATAAACAGAAACATTAGAGAGTAAAAAGACCTTGGGGTTCCTTTTAGTTGAACCTCCTTCTTGTATATAGGTAACTGAAGCAAAGTCACAGGACCTAGTAATTTATCTTGTCTGAATTAGAATTCAGGCAGTTAATCACTTGGCTGTTCTGAAATCTTTTTTTTAAGAGGCTTTATACTGGGTCAGAAAGTTAGTACAGCAGGTGAACATCCTTGCCTGTATACAGATGACCGGGGTTTACTTCCTGGCACCAAATATGGTTCCCCAAGAACTGCCAGGAGTATTCTTTGAATGCAGACCCAGGAGTCAGCACCTAGTAACCAAGGGCTGTGGTCCCCAAACAAAATTAAACAAAAGAGGCCTTATACAAAGTTGATTAAATTTACAATCATATTATTAACATTTCTACTACTAAACTGCTACAGCATTGGGTTATGATAAGGAGTGGTATCTCGTGCAAAGAACAAGATACCACTTGGTACCACTTGGTACCACTCCTGCACTTGGTACCATCATTACATACTAGGGGGAATTCTAGACCTTGTTTCAAACTAATTTTTAAAACACACTTATTATAAGGGGACTCTTAATTATGAAATTTCAAAGTGAACAAAATAAAACATAAAAGTCGGTTTTCTCATCAATGAACTGATGAGAATAGTGGCTATACTGTGAATGTTTAAAAAAAAAAGAGGTTGTTTTTATGAAATCGAATGAAGCGATTTAGACAGGCAAATCATTTAAAAAAGCTGAATTCCCAAAAGGTTGGAAAGATTGTGTTGCTAGATTACATACGTTTCTTTTCCTCTCTAAAGAAACCAAAACTAGTGATGATAAATCAAATTTAAATGCCAAAACTATTCTCAAACACAAGACCTTGATTTTGACAAAAAAAGTTAGCAAACAAGTAACAGTTTTAATGGCTCTCCATATTAATTAAAATCTTTTATTCATTAACTAAAACGGTTCTGTGGGTCTGGGAATGAGGGCATTCTGTGTAATGTTTCTTTAATCTTTTCTCTCTATAACTGCTCTTTCAAGATTCATTTTGTTAAGTTCATTTTACTAAGTTGGTGGTATTATCAAGTAGCTTGAAAACATGATAAAATTATATATCATTTGGTTGCATTGTCATGGTCTTTTATCACTGTTACTTTTGGCTGAATTATGTATATATGGCTGACATTCAGTTTTCCTTCTTGCTCAGGAAAAATAATGGTAAGGTGCTTCCTTTGAATTTTTTTTAGATGAATGAAGAGACGGAAATGTGAGAAATATAAACCAATCAGAATGAAAGAGATTTTATTTTAAAATCAAATTAGAAAAAAGAATAAGAGTGTCTGCGGCACCTACCATTCATCTAATTTTTGCTGAAGAATCAGCAGTTGTTCCTATTAACCATCATTAAAAAAAAGAATACTCCATTTCTTTGCAGCATCTATATTTGGAAATAGTAAGTTCTAAGAACTCTCACAATTTGATCTGCTGTGAATCTTCTGTTTCTTTCCTTTCCCCTTTTTAGGTTTGGTTCCTATACATGACAATTTTCTTTGAGGGCAATGCACATTTTGTGAATTACTGGGGAGGGTAATTCTAAGAAGCATTTTGATTCTACCCTGTTAGCATGAAAATCCCAAAATACTATAGGGCATCTGAAATAAGATCAGTAAAACTGGTTTAGAAGACAAAAGTTGGCTATTGGTCTTTATAGGCTAAATGATAAATTTATCCTTAGGAGGCTTCTTGTTTGGGGGCCACACCTGACAGCGTTCACAGAATCCTTTGGGTAACCCAGGACGGTGGCATTGAAGGCTGGCATTGAAGGCAAGCTCCTTACCTGCTCTCTGGCCTCAAGGAAGCCTTAAGTTTTTTAGAAAGTCAGTTACTTAACTGATCATATTCCTCTATTTTATTTTAAAGACCGTTGTAGGTGCTGTTGGAAGGAGAGAAGAGTGAAATGGGGCGTATGTTGTGGACACTGGGAAGCTACTGCAGTGATCCCAGTGAGAAATGACAGGCTTCTAGCCCAGTGTTCAAACTGGAATCCACAACGATGACACTGAGCTATTAGAAAAAGTGTCGTTGTATTTGGTATATCTGTGGCTGCAGAAAAAAATGTGTGACACACTTTAGCAAGATTTCTGTAGATTCTTAATTAGCTGGGGGGAAATGATGCTCAGCTATTTGGAAAATAATCCAGAATAACAGCCTCAGAGCCCACAGAGGCTTATTTCTTTGTGTCCTACATTGTTGCACTCATGCTAACGTTTATGGTTTAAGAGGCCTATTTACTTTTTAAATGAAGAGTAGAAAATTTATATAAGGTAAAGCATCTTCATTTACATAGGAAAATTTCCAAAAGATAAAAAAAAACCACGACAATACAAAACAGATTTCCTAAAAATAGTGAATGAGTCTGAGGCTTTGTGGTAGCTTTTGACAGCTGCCACGTGAAGTGCTCTCAAATATTTCTTTGGAATCTGCACATGGCACACAATGACCTTCACCCAAATACAGGTCTCATATTTCTGCCACGGGGAATGCAGACTTTGAAGGGATGGAAGCAATCTTGTTTCACCTATGGGACGCAAGGGTTTTAATCAAGAGGTTTTGCAATGACAGCTTATAATGAGGCAGCTGGTATTACCAAAAAGGCCATATGGAACGATCACAGTGCTGCTGTAAATGGGATCAATTAACAGGTTCATTTTCAAAACTTTCACTGAAGTGAGTTTGATCACAGAGGCCTCAGGAAAACAAACATAGGGTAGGGAGGGCGAGCAGGACGGCAGGAACCTGACAATGAAGTGGATTCTATTTTTAAATTAGGTGAGAAAAAAGTCATAAAAGAGATACTCACACCTAAAAATCTATAACGCGACAACTCGTGAATACGAATAGCCTTTTTATTTCATTGATTTATATGTGGTTAAACTATTCTTTTATATGGGATTTAGACACATGTCTTTTCAATAACTTCATTAATCAAAGACCAAGTTTTTTCATGTTGGCAAGAGGAGCACTCATGTAGGAATAATCAATAGGCGAGATACTACAAAAGCAGATTCGAAAACAAGAAAAAAAGACTTCCTCACTCTGTAAAGTCCTTAAGAGCACACATGAAATTAAAATTCTCAATTATCAGCAGATTAAGGAACGCAGTCTTTAAGGGAAAGAAGAATGCAGAACTGGTGCTGAGGGGGACCGAGTGATAGCACAGCGGGCAGGGCGTTGGCCTTACATGCGGCCGACCTGCGTTCCATTACCAGCAACCCCTATGGTCCCCTGAGCACCGCCAGGAGTAATTCCTGAGTGCAGAGCCAGGAGGAACCCCTGTGCACTGCCAGGTGTGACCCAAAAAGAAAATCAAAACAAAGCAAAACAAACAAACAAAAAAAACCCCAAAACACAAAACTGTTGCTGAAGAATGTATGTATCCATTAACTGGTGCGTGATTCCTATTGTTAAATATTGTTAAACTAATGAGGGTTTGTTATTTTTCATATTTTAGTGCTCTTTAGCCTTATGTTTTATGAAATTTGTTTTAAAATAGGAATATTTTCTACAGGTATACAGAAAGTCCTTGAATAATCTCATTTTGTTTTCGTGCGGACAGGAAAAAAATCTGATCCCACGTCAAATAAAATGACATCATTTGCGGGAGTGCTTTCCTCAGACACGACTTTTTTAAAAAAGCTGTTTTCCGAAAACCTATGGAGAGCATTAGGTAAGGATTACACCCACAGCTGGTTGTGGTCACAGCTCCAGATCTTCCTTTAATGAGTGGTACTTGTATAAACTATGAGTGTCAGATGATGAACCTAGGCAGGAAAACGCGAAAATTCTCTAAAGTCATCATTACGAATGCAGTTCCAGGTTCTATTGAGCAAAGCCCATTCATGGTTAGGCTCAGATGCTCTAGATAAGTTAGTCGAGATCCAGAGAGCTAGGTACCAAGTTGCTCAGTGCTCTAAGAGTTTCAAGTACACAGGGATACAAATAGAACATTCCTGTCAATACTGTAGGGCGGATCAAAAGAGCTCATGCAAGGGCCTGGGAGATGGGTTAGGGTGGGTGCCTATGAGGACCGACCTGGTTTTCCCCCCTTTCCCAACCGCACGGCGGTCTCAGGCCCTGGCCCTGAACCAGCTGGCCAGGAGTGCCTCTGAGACAGCTGAAAAGTTTACTTACGTTATGGATCATCTCGAAGTACTTCTGACAGGCTACCTGGTAATGTGTCCCTTTTACTAGATCCAGAATCTGAAACGATGGGGGAAAGAGAAAAGAAATGACACATTAAGGTTTCTTCTAAACCACTTTAGCTCACAGTTGTTAGCCTTTATAGAATCTTCATTCTAGACAGGAAATGCATTAAATCATGGCGCATGTTGTATTTCTGCAGTCTGGACGCTGTGATAATTTTGACATTATACGGAATTTGTTTGGTTCACCATTAAGCCACAGATGACAAGAGATAGTGACTGATCTTTCTGACCTACCGACTGTGAATATCAGACTCTTTGCCTTGACAATGAGAAAAATTAGATCCGAGTATTATGACTTTGGCAGTTATTGTCAAACATCATATTGGAACATCTTTTCAAAAATCAAAGATATAAATCAAGCTATCCGAGTGGTTGATGCATGAAGCAATCAAGTTGACTATTTAGATTTTTTATTTTCTACATTAGCAATTTGTACAGATACAGCATAAAATGCAGCTGTGTGCCCATCGGGAAAATTTAATATAAACCCTTCGGACGAGTATCTGTAGAGAGGGGATGCTTTTAACTCGAATCAGATTTGTCCTTATTTTTGAAATGAAGTTATTTCTAGTAAAGCTCAGCAGAATATGAGAGTGAATAGTTTATTCTGAACACCTATTAAGAACATCATCCTATCTTTTGTAAATACAATTTGCTTTCCAACTCTACTTCATGTAATCTCTTCAGAGCAGTGCAACCCCCTTTCCTTATCAGCAGAGTGCCATGCCAGTTGAAATTTGTAAAGTTTCGCCCCCTCCCCAACCTCGCCAAATAAATAAAATGTGTATTTGGCATGTTTATCAAACAGAGTAAAATGCTGGAATTAAGAGATAGCCTCAAATGAAGGGAACTAAAACGCTGAAGAAACATTAATTTCCATCCCTTTTTCAGAAGACTAAACTTCCCATGACAATAAGAAATGTACGTTAAGTCTCCAGTGCCTGTCAATCTCATTATTGAATATAGCTTACGTTTTTTAATAGAAATGGAAAATTATTACTTCATTTCCAGATGGGCACTATATAATAATGACAAGTGTACTTAAACGAATTATTTTTACTCCGATTATTTTATAGATTCATATGTAGTCTGAAATTCAGAAATGTGTCACCTTTCATTGAGCCCTGTATGAAAGATGAATATAGACGCCAACGAATCACAGCACCCAAGACTCTGCCCACTTTACCTACTTTTCTTGAGCTGTTAGAGTAAAACTTTTTAAATATCGTTATTGGAAGATGCTGATGTTTTAGTAAACAAATGCACTGTCTTTTTAAAAATTCTAACACTATTAGCTCACATTTTCCACTGTTTTTAAATTCAGATATGCAAATTGTGTTGATGAATCTGTAATTGATTAATGGCAAACACTGGTGATGCTAACATGTAATAAAGTGTAAATTACACTTTACCTTTGGAGAAAGAGGACTCTAAACATAAAGTCAAGTTTAAATGACATCACATGGCAAATTTCAGGACTCATTGGATAGGGTATGGGCCGGTTCCTCTCATCCCGCCCCCCTTGGGACCCTGGAGGTCACGCCCATAAACTGTCTACTTAAGCTTCTTAACAGCTGTGATCCTGAGACACACGAAAGAATCTCTGAACCAAGCAACTCTCTGCAGAGATTTCTCCCGATCGTAAATATCTGGAATTTTGGACCTCCAAGAACATCTTCGGCTATTCATAATGAGCAAAACAAAAAGAGTATGGGGGAGATTGTCTGCCATAGAGGCAGGGGGAGGGGTGGGAGAGGGGGGATACTGGGGTTCTTGGTGGTGGAAGATGTGCACTGGTGGAGAGTTGGGTGATCAATCATTGTATGGCTGAAACTCAAACAGAAAAGCTTTGTAACTGCATGTCACAGTAATTAAAATAATAATAATAATAATAATAATAATAATAATAATGGAACGATAGCACAACGGCAGGGCGTTTGCCTTGCACACAGCCAGCCCAGCCGAGCCGGGTTCGATCCCGCCGCCCCTCTCAGAGAGCCCGGCAAGCTACCGAGAGTATCTCGCCTGCACGGCAAAGTCTGGCAAGCTCCCCGTGACGTATTCGATATGCCAAACACAGTAACAACAAGTCTCAAAATGGAGATGTTACTGGGCCCGCTCAAGCAAATCGATGAACAACGGGAGGACAGTGTTTGACAGTGTTTGACAATAATAATAAAATAAACATTCTGAATTTTTAAAAAATGTGGACTTCATGCCCAATTCAATCAGCTTACTCAATAGCTGAATAAACAGCCGTACTTTGCTGTTTTGCATGCAGTAACCCTGGGTCAAATCCCTCGTGCCCCATCTGTCTGCGTGCCCATCATCCTCCCCACCACCTGTCTCTAGAGGCAGGAATAAACTCTGAGTACAGCCAGGACCCAAAAGCAAATAAAAAAGAAGCATGCTGATTTTCCGTAATAACGTGTGGTTCAGGGATCACACTGAGCTGCATGCAGAGGACCATCTACGGTGTCTGGGACTGAACTGGGGTAGGACACAAGCAAGACAAGAGCCTTACCCCTAGATGGTCTCTCTGGTCCCTCTCCTTAATAACCTTTTTTTCTTACCTAAATCAAAAGACTGTGAGAAAAGCAGATTTATGTGTCTTGACATTTTAGACGATCAAAAAAAAGTAGTCACGTACACAATCCCTCCATGGCCACAGCTCCATTTAAAGCTCTTTGGGGCCGGAGTGATAGCACAGCGGATAGGGCGTTTGTTTTGCACGTGGCAGACCCGGGTTCGATTCCCAGCATCTCATATGGTCCCTCAAGCACTGCCAGGAGTAATTCCTGAGTGCAGAGCCAGGAGTAACCCTTAAGCATCGCTGGGTGTGACCCAAAAAGAAAAAATAAATAAACAAAATAAAATAAGCTCTTCCTTAGGACTGGGGACGTGGCTCAGAGGCAGGACACGTCCTTCACATGTGTGAAACCCTGGGTTTACTCCCTGGGGCTCAGGGTCCTGAGTGCTCTCCAATACAAGCAAAAAATATCAAGCTTTGGGGCTGGAGCGATAGATCAGCAGGTAGGATGTTTGCCTTGCACGTGGCCAACCCAAGTTCGATTCCCAGCATCCCATATGGTCCTCTGAGCACCGCCAGGGGTAATTCCTGAGTGCAGAGCCAGGAGTAACCCCTGAGCATCGCCGGGTGTGACCCCCCCCAACAAAAAAATCAAGCTTTTCCTTTTTTAAAAAAAGCAACTTATTTCTCCTCTAACTTTTTGTTTCAATTTAATGGGAAGAATTTCTTTTAATATTTTCTTGCAAGTCTACAAATAAATTATCCCAAAACTACTGCTAAGCAACTTTCCCAGTCACACTACAGCTTATTTCAAAATCACAAATCACAAATCATCCTGTTATTCGTCGATTGCCTCGAGCAGGCCTCAGTAACGTCTCCTTCATCCTAGCCCTGAGATTTTTAAGAAAGTGCTGTATTCAGGAGAATGAGACCCATCTTTAGGAGAATGAGACCCATCATTGTTACTGGTATTTGGCGTATTGGGTACGCCACGGGGAGTTTGCCAGACTCTGCCCTGTGGGCAGGCTACATTCGGTAGCCTGCCAGTTTGTCAAAACAGCTTATTTAGGTAAGCAAAAGTTTCTTCACAGATGCAAAGGTAAAAAAGGGGGTCAAGATTAGAGGGGAACTTTCACTAGCTGAAAAAAGACTACTCAAAAATGAGAAAGTTCAGCCCAAAGGTGAGGTAAAGGAGAAAAATAACAAACGAGGGTTGGGCAATAGGAAGGATGTGACGGTGCCTGTCTTCCACACAGCCAACCCCAGTTCAATCTATGGCCACCACATACAGTTCCCGGCACGGCTGAGGTGAGGGCAACTGGGTGTTGTTGCCTTCACTTTAGAGAGGAATAAAGACCTATTGCAAGAGGAATATTTGTCTCGTGAGGGCCCTGTGCTACAGAACTGAAAAACCACATTACAACGGATAATCTTGCTTTCCATATACAGTGTATGAAAGCACTTAAGTTTTTAAGGTAAATCGTGGAAATGTGAAACGTTACTCAAAAATTCCAACAGAGAATAAAAATAGATGCTTTAATTTCACACTGCGATGTATTTTAGAGATACAGGGGGGCGGGGATGGGTACAGAAGGGTCTTATAGACCGAAGAATGAAGTTCGGCTTTTTCCTGAGGAATATGGAGAGCTACTACAGTGTTCTCAGCAGAGAAGTGAAATGAACGGACATTTGTTTCCCTCCACTTTGATGCTCTTGCATTTACAGTGACTGAAGGTAACACACACTTGCTCATCACAGGAGTCCCAGAGTAGTAGGACCACACTGTGTGTGGGTTCCTGGATTCACATTCAAGCAGGCGCTTCACTGCTGAATTTGGTCTAGACTCCCCTGATTTACATTTTTTTTTTATTAGTGAGACACCATGAGGTACAGTTGTAGACTTACAAATTTTTGTGTTTGGGTTTCAGTTATACAATGATTGAGTACCCATCCCTCCACCAGCTCCCATCCTCCACCACCACGGGTCCCAGGGTTCCTCCCGGCCCCCTTTCCCCCCCCATCCCACCCTGCCTCTGTGTCAAGGCATTCCCTTTTGTTCTCTCTCCTACTGGGTGCGGTGGTTTGCAAAAGAGGCATTGAGTGGCAATCATGTTCGGTCTAGAGTCTACTTTCAGCATGCTTCTCCCATCCTGGGAGGATCCTCCCAACACCCTTTACTTGGTGCTCCCTTCTCTATCTGAGCTCCCTTTTCCCCTAGAGTGTGTGGCTGGCCTCCAAGCCATGGAGCAAAATTCCTGGTACTGATCTCGACCATTCTTGGGTGTTAGCCTCGTATTTTGTTACTTTATGTCCCCCAGATGAATGCAATCTTTCTATGTCTATCCCTCTCTTTCTGAGTCATTTCGCTTAGCATGATACTTTCCGTGTAGTACCACTTGTATGTAAATTTCATGACTTCATCTTTTCTAACTGATTTACATTTTTAACAATACTATTGTGCCTGCCTTTTTGATAACAGGCACGAGGGGCAGGGACAGCAACTGAGAGCTTCTTATGGGAACGAATGCAGGGGGTTCATGACAGAGACTTGGCCCACAATGATGACAGTCGTAGCGGCTAAGTAGTGGTCTAGTCCACAGAATCATCTCCCACTTAAGGGCCAGGAACTATTTTTGAAAATGAGCTGTGCCACAAAGAAAATTCACAAAAGGAATTTATGTCCTAACGTTACATAGTACTGCATTACGTATTATCCCATCTCCCCTGCCAATTTCCTAAATAAAACTAGTTTTATTTATTTTTTATTTATTTTTTTGGTTTTTTGGGTCACACCCAGCGATGCACAGGAGTTACTTCTGGCTCATGCACTCAGGAATCACTCCTGGCGGTGCTCGGGGGACCATATGGGATGCTGGGAATCGAACTTGGGTCAGCCGCGTGCAAGGCAAACACTCTACCTGCTGTGCTATCACTCCAGCCCCTAAAACTAGTTTTAAAAGAGTAAAATGGTTTTTTTTTTTTTAGAAGTAACTATCAAGGAAAAGCAATGATAAAAATACCATTTACTAGTCGCTGGACCATATGATAAAGAGGTTTTTTTTTTCTTTCTTTTTTTTTTTTTTTGCTTTTTGGGTCATACTCGGCGATGCTCAGGAGTTACTCCTGGCTCATGCACTCAGGAATCACTCCTGGCGGTGCTCGGGGGACCATATGGGATGCTGGGAATCGAATCTGTATCGGCCATCTTGGCTGCGTGCAAGGCAAATGCCCTACCCGCTGTGCTATTACTCCAGCCCCAAGAGGTTTTTTCAATGCAGTAACAACACCTGAAGCCTCTCAGTAGCAACACTAAGATGAACACTGTCCCCACTGACTCCCAAATGTCTTCAATTGTAATGGGGATGGTACTCAGCAGGGAAAGTCTAGCCTTAAACACTCTGCTATCCAGGATCCAATACCCAGCACCACACAAAATAAAAAGTATAAAATAATTTTATATGTGCAAAAATTAAAAATTAATAAAAATAAAATAAAAGCACAGAAATAATTTTATATGGTTACAGTCCATATCCCTTTGTATATGGATTGTAACCTTGAGACCATTTCTGCACCCCATGTTCTTAAAATTTCCTGATGTGGACAGCAGTAGCAAATGCTTAAGATATTCTAGAACACAGTATGTCCAAGAGAGCAGCACAGGACATTCCTCGCTTTGTTCTTCTTCATGAGAGGAAAAACTGGGGAATCAGTGGACACTACCAAAAGATTCCAACAACATGGGATGAGACTAGGGTGAGAATCAACTCAACAGAGTGATCAATACATAGGCAGTAGCCAGGTTCACTGACATGGGTATCCATGTGACTGAAGTTGGGTAGAGAAGGATACCATGGTGGTGATGGTCTGGGGCCTCTGGGAAACAGAGATCCTATAAATAGCCCAAAGTTCTTGGGAAGTTCACGTTTCTTGGCCCAGGTTAGACTCAAAGCAGAGGAACAAGGAGCTAAGACCCTAGAAAGGCGGGTGACAGAGAAGGACTCTGGATTACATCCCCACCCCCTGAAATTCTGAAAAATGCCAACAGTCAACTCTTGGACCTGGAAACTCTGGTCTTTAGAAGGGCAGCGCCACACTATCAAACCAGGCCTGACAGAGCATAGCCACGACAGCAGCTGAATGTCCCTTAGTGCCTGTCCTCTCCACCCACACTGCAGCAGCCTGGTTGCCTGGGACAAACCTCCACTCGACTGGGACCACTAAAACTGCTGGTGGCAATATACAGACATACACACAGTTTCAACACACGTTAGGGTCAGGGGAAAGCAGGCAGCTGAGCACCAAGTTGAGTGCCAAGGTTTAGACCAACTGGAAGATGGAAGAGAAACAGGGGGCAGGGAAATACACCGCTAGGCTAGTTGAGACTCCCAGCTAGAACGTCATCACAAGAAAAGGTCACTCAAGAAACCAATCTTAAAGGACCCGTAACGAGAAAACCAGAGACACAAGAAAATTCAGAGCAGCAATTCAATGAGCCCAAGAATAAAATTGATAAAGAGAGAGACGATCTAAACAAGAAACCTAACAGATTCGGGATAAATAAGGAACTCAATAAATGAGACCAAGAATGCATTTCAAAAGCTATAGAAATAGACCTGATGAGAAATGAATCTATGAGCTCAAGAACCTAGAAATGATTCGGGTGGAAGAACAGAAAAATAACATTTTTTTTAAAAGAAAGTCTATGTGAGTTACCCACCTACACTAGGATAAGGCACATAAAGGTATTAGATGTCTATGGAAAATAAAGGGAGAAGGGAGGAGAGTTTTCTTTAGGGGGGTAAAATAGTTGAGAACTTCCCAAACCTAGAAAAAAACCCTCATTTTTCAAGTCTATGAAACTCACAGAACACCTGATATATTAACGCACAGACTCACAACAGAATACAAATTAGTGACACTAACAAGAGATCAAAACACAGAACATTAAAGGTGCCCGGATAAAAAGGTATAAAGGTATAGGAAGGTACTCTCATGTTTAGAATTCCCAATACTCCAGGAGAAACAAAGCAATGATATCATTCAAAATATTTTAAAAACTGCCAGTAAAGAAGACTTTATATAACAAACTCAGACATGAGGGAGAAATGAATACTGTAGCAGACAAACAAAAGCTGAAGCAGTTCACACTCCCTAGAACTCACATACAAAGAAATGTCCAAAGAGTCTCTGAGAAAAATTCACCCAAAAAACCCAACAACAACAACAACAAAAACTGAATAAGACAGTGACCAGAGACATAAAATCAGAAACAAAAGATAACATGGCAACAGTAATCATATACCAATCGTCACCACAAATTTAAATAAATTCACTGAGCTATAGGCACAGGGCAGCCAGATGGGTTAAAAACAAAATAATACAAATAACAGGGAATGTTTAGAGGAATCAGAGCAACAGTGGCACAAGTGGGGCATTAGCCTTGCAGATGAATGACCTGGTGCACGCTATGGTACCTCGAGCCCTGCCAGGAATAATCTTGAATACAGAGTCAGGAGTGAGCTCTAAGCACCCAAGCATAGCTGGTGTGGCCCAAAATATGTGTGTGTGTGTGTGTGTGTGTATGTGTGAGAGAGAAAGAGAGAGAGAGAAAGAGAGAGAGAGAGAATGTTTATAAAGACAATCACAGATTTGAAGCACAAAGCGATAAGAAAGTGTTCAAACCCAGTGGAAAAAAAATTTAAAAGCAAAAACTATTATACTTTTATCGTATTAAAGAGACTCACTCAGAAAAAGGCAATGAAAGACAGAAAAGGATGAATGATTAAAGGATCAATATAGCAAGAAGACATAACAAGTGTTAGTATAAATAGGGGCTGAAGCAATAGCACAGCGGGTAGGGCGTTTGTCTTGCCTGCGGCTAGCCTGGCCAAAGAGAGTTCGATTCCTCCACCCCTCTCAGAGAGCCCAGCAAACTACCAAGAGTATCTCGCCTGCACGGCAAAGCCTGGCGAGCTCCCCGTGATGTATTCGATATGACAAACACAGTAACAAGTCTCACAATGTTACTGGTGCCCGCTCGAGCAAATTGATGAACAACGAGAGGACAGTGACAGTGACAGTGACAGTACAAATAGACCCATTATAGCAGCATCAGAACACAGGGAAATTCAACACCTCATAGCAAGGGACAGATCAGAGAGAAAAAGCACCAAAGAAACAATGGTCTCCAATGAAAAATGAGACAGACTTACAAAACAATTACAGGGCACCCCATCCCTAAGCAACAGAATGTACATGCCTTTCAATGCTCGAAGAACATTCTCAAAGATGAAGCAGGATGTTGGCACACAACACAAGCTGGCACACCTCTCCTGCACCCCCAATTCAGAAAAGGCTTTAATGAGGGGAAGGGAAAGGAAGGCAGGGAAGCACCAGATTAGGAGAAGGGGTCTCCTACACGAGGGTCCCCAGGAAAAGCAGAAGCCCTTCCCCTTCTATGCCTTTTGAACAAAGACGAGTGGGTCAGCATTTCTTGATAATGTTCTAAGGATATCTGTCTTGGCCAGTGAAATGGGGAAGCATGCTGAGATGGTTTCTCCTGGCGTCTGGATCTAGCAGGCCTAGGTCAACTGGGTAACTAGACACCACCTGGGCTGCCCTCCTTGCCAGGTGACTGTTTTATTTATTTAGTTATTTATTTTATTTAATTTTTCTTAAATTTTTATTAGTGAAATACCATGAGGTATAGTTGTAGACTTACAAATTTTTGTGCTTGGGTTTCAGTTATACAATGATCGAGTACCCATCCCTCCACCAGTGCCCATTCTCCACCACCATGGGTCCCAATATCCCTCCCACTCCCCACCCCACCCCGCCTCTGTGGCAGGGCATTCCCCTCTGTTCTGTCTCTCCTCTTGGGTGTTGTGGTTTGCAAAAAAGACATTGAGTGGCAATCATGTTTGGTCTATAGTCTACTTTCAGCATGCTTCTCCCATCCTGGGAGGATCCTCCCAACACCCTTTATTTGGTGCTCCCTTCTCTATCTGAGCTCCCTTTTCCCCTGGCATGTGTGGCTGGCCTCCAAGCCATGGAGTAAAATTCCTGGTGCTGATCTCAGCTATTCTTGGGTATTAATCTCATACTTTGTTACTTTATATCCCCCAGATGAATGCAATCTTTCTATGTCTATCCCTCTCTTTCTGACTCATTTCGCTTAGCATGATACTTTCCATATTGTACCACTTGTATGTAAATTTCATGACTTCATCTTTTCTAACAGCTACATAGTACTCCATTGTGTAGATGTACCAAAGTTTCTTTAACCAGTCATCTGTTCTCGGGCACTCAGGTTTTTTCCAGATTCTGGCTATTGTAAAGAGTGCTGCAATGAACAAACAAGTGCAGATGTCACTTCGACTATACTTTTTGCCTCTCTGGGATATATCCCCAGGAATGGAATTGCTGGGTCAAATGGAAGCTCAATTTCTAATTTTTTTGAGGACTGCAGGTGACTGTTTTTTAAGGTCCATATCCCTCATCTGAGATCATCACACTCAGCTCCTGGGAGAGAACAAGACAGAGTCTCCTACCCTATGCCTGACTGTCTCCACCAGGGCCCAACAGCTGAAGACCACCGAGGCCCAGCCAAGGCCTTGCTGGGAGCACTCTCCACACACTTGGATGAGCCTCACGCATAAAAGAACTGACAGAGGAACCCAGGTGTGTGGGAGACCCGGGGCTGAGATCTCCAAGCCTGTACAGTTTGGGACTGGACCTGCCAGTAACTAGACAGTTACACCACCAACTGCCGTGTAACTCCAACAACGGCCAGGATCCAGAGATCATCACACTCAGCTCCTGGGAGAGAACAAGACAGAGTCTCCTACCCTATGCCTGACTGTCTCCACCAGGGCCCAACAGCTGAAGACCACCGAGGCCCAGCCAAGGCCTTGCTGGGAGCACTCTCCACACACTTGGATGAGCCTCACGCATAAAAGAACTGACAGAGGAACCCAGGTGTGTGGGACCCGGGGCTGAGATCTCCAAGCCTGTACAGTTTGGGACTGGACCTGCCAGTAACTAGACAGTTACACCCACCAACTGCCGTGTAACTCCAACAACGGCCAGGATCCAGAGATTATCACACTCAGCATTCGCGGCCGCGCGACATCTTATCATCTCATTCCTAATTCGGTCAAACTGGCAGGCTACCAAATGTAACATGCCCACACGGCAGAGTCTGGCAAACTCCCCGTGGTATACCCAATATGCCAAATACCAGTAACAATGATGGGTCTCATTCTCCTAACCCTGAAAAAGCCTTGAATATGGCACTTTAAAAAAAAAAAAATCTCAGGGCTAGGACGAAGAAGACGTTACTGGCACCTGCTCGAGGCAATCGACGAACAACAGGGTGGTCGTGATCGTGATCGTGATCCCTCATCCCACCCTGCCTGTCCCCCTTGTCCTGGTCTTCCCCCTCGACCCCATTCAGCAGGCGGCCCCAACTGCAGCAGGGGACCGGGGTAAAGATATCATCTGGCTACTTCCTTCTGAAAGCAGTCAAGGGTTCAGGCACAGATGGAGCCCCCTAAGAAAGGATCTGAACCGGGGCTCTCTGGAAACCAGGGGGAACATACAATCTAAACAACATCAACATCTGTGATTTAAGGGATTTTGATGGAAAGACAAATTTTATTACAGTGTTTAAGAAGCACGGGTCAAATATTTTAAGGTGTGGAAGAAACAAAAGGCCCCGAATCTTACTGAATGCCAGCACCCCATTCTTGAAGTAGTTTCTTCACTAATCACCCCTCTGTCATGTTGCTCAGAGCAAGGGATGTGGGCACAGTTATCTCTTTGGAGGAGGTAGAGAGAGAGGAGACTGGAAGAGAGGATGGAGGCTAGCAGGGCCTGTCCTCCCTCTCTTGTCCTTTGGAGAACTCCTTTGCAGTGGGGCAATTGTAGATCAGCAGGACCATCATTAGAAAGACTTTTGCTCAAAATCCAGAGACAAAACCACTGCACGCTTTAGAAGTGTGTGGCTGGTTTTATTTTGGATTTTTAACTGAAATCTTTACTATCCCTCCACGGGACTAGAATTTGGTTTCTACACAGAGGCATGCCCTGAAATGAGGCATGGTTTTATCTTCACCTTTACAATGAACAGTTTGTCCTTAGTAAAAGTGGCAGTTATTTTGCATAAATGCAGTAAGAGCAGGGAAATTTTAGGTAACTTTAAAGTAACTTGTAACTTAGCTAAATTAGAGCAAGGTGGTTTCTCCCTGGAAGCATTTAGTCAAACTGTCCAACTATAGGCTCAGGCCAATCTGTTTTACTTCACCTAACCCCAGAGGGTCCTTTCTAGGTCTTGGGAGAGAAAAAATGCTCCTTTTTCTTCTACTGAGAGATGGTCTCTTTAAGGCACTGCCCTTGTACCAATGTGAAAATGGAAGCGATATAAAACATCTTTTTTCCTGTTCATAGAAGCATAAAACTAAAACTAAACCTAAGGAAAACTGAAATGTGGAGAATAAACAACCAGTTATCATACAACTAGTAGGTCAATAAGGAAGTCAAAAGGTGAAATAAATGCCCGGAAATGAATGGAAATAAAGAAATTATTTATTAAAACTTATGAGACTATAGGAAAGATACGTCTAGCAGCATTATAGGCCTATCTCAGGAAACAAGAAACGTTGCATTAAGCGGTGGAAAGGGGAAAATCGAAGCTTGGGACTGGAGAGAGAGTACAGCGAGTAAGACACTTCGTATCCTGTTCACTAGAGTTTAAATTCCTGTCATCACATACAGACCCCTGAGCACCAGCAGGAGTCATTCCCAAATGGGCGTGCCCCCTAAATTTTTCGAAACTAAGCTTATAATGAACTGCACCGTAGCTGTAGCATGGTCCTCCCATTGTTCATCGATTTGCTCGAGCGGGCCCAGTAACATCTCCATCAAGAGACTTGTTGTTACTGCATTTGGCATATCGAATACAGCATGGGGAGCTTGGCAGGCTTAGCCGTGCGGGCAAGAAGGAACTATAAATTTTTTTTAAAATGATTCCAAAAGTCAGCAGAACAGGGAATAAGAGTAAAAATAAATGAAAAACAAAAACAAAAAACAATACCTCGTTCTTTGAAAAGATATGCAAAGTGGATAAGCTTTTAGTCTCACAGCGACAGACAAAAAAAACCTCAAGGTCAGAAATGCTAAAGGAATCAGATGTTAGAGAAATGCAAAAGATCCTAAATGAGCATTGGAAGCATGTCTACGGCAACAAATTCATTAATCTAGAAGCTGAAAAATTCTTACAAATCTGGTAACTGAATGAGGGAGAAATGAAAAACCTGAACACTAATAGTAAGAAATCCAAATCTCCCCAAATACAAAATCCCATGGTCAGATGTCATTGAGTGAATTCTACCAGGCTTTTTAAAACACAGTATCTGTTCTTCACAAACCCCTTTAAAAGTAAAAAGAAAATATTCCTGAAACATTATACCAGTGTTACAATGATTTCTACACCAAACTCATGACAAAAAATTAGACCAGCATTTCTGCTGAACACCAAAGCAAAAATCCTCAATAAAATAAGTACACTATACCGAGTGCAATGATAGAGTCAAAGAACCATACTTCACAATTACAAACAGCCATTCCTCAGGATGGTTCAATACACACTAATCAACTAGCATGATAGGCCTCAAAAGGAAATACAGAAGTTCTTTATGATCATTTCTAAGGATACAGAACAAGAATCTGACAAGATTGACTCAGCATCCTTTTATGATAAAAATCCAGGATACAATATTAAAGATGGATGGCACCTCGACATAGCAAAGGACACACATCATGCTCAATGGGGAAAAACTGAATGTTGTTCCTCTAAGATCAGGAACAAGGTTAAGTATATACACATCCTCACCACTACTGTTCAATGCACTAGATCTTCTGGTAAGAGAAAAAATAATGGTAAAAAGTATCATTATTTGCAGATGACAAGGTAATACACACATAAAATTCCAAATACTTCAGTAAGAAGCTATTAAAAATGATAAAGTAGCAGGCTACAAAGTCAACACATAAAAATAAGTTGCATTTCTACGGAATGAACTAGTAGAAAGAAAAACCAAGGGCAATCCCATTCATACTTGCACCAAAAATAATTAAATACCAGGGCCTCAGAAATGACTCAATGGGATAGAGCACTTGCTTGGCATGCAGGAAACCCAGGTTCAATCACTGGCACCAAAGATCCCCCGAGCATTGTGAGAAGCAATAACTTATGTTTAAGAAACAAATACAAACAAGAAGAATTAAATACCTAGGAATATATTTAACCAAGTAAGAGGGCTGGAGCGATAGCACAGCGGGTAGGGCGTCTGCCTTGCACGCAGCCAACATGGCCGACCCGAGTTCAATTCCTCCGCCCCTCTCGGAGAGCCCGGCAAGCTACCGAGAGTATTCGATATGCCAGACACAGTAACAACAAAGTCTCCAATGGAGACGTTACTGGGCCCGCTCGAGCAAACTGATGATCAACGGGAGGGCCTTTACTTACTTACTTACTAAGTAGGTAGGAGATGTGTACACTGAAAATTACAAGGTATTGTTGAAAGAAATAGAAGATGCCAGGAAGTGGAAAGAGTCCTTGCACCGGGGGATCGAAAGAATTAATGTTGCTAAAGGGATCTTGCCTAGAGCAGGATGCAAATCCAATACAATCCCTACCAAAATCCCACTGAAATCCCTCACAAAACTAGAATAATTACATATAATTAAAATGATGGAATATTCCCGAAGATCAAAAACACTCCTGGAAAGACAAAATTTACAAAAGAAGAGTATGGTGTGAGAACAAAAGCAGCACACAGATCAACGTAACAAAACTGAAAATCCAGAAATGCTGCGACACATTTATGGACAACAAATTTGCAACAACCGTGCAGAGAGCATACACCGGATCAAGGATTCAAGGGCAGCCTCTTCAGTAAAGATGGAAAACGGGAGAGTCACATGTTACATGAAAATGTATACCACTACTCATTCAAAAGTCAATTTAAGCTTGGGCGTAAGAACCGAAACCAGAAAACAGACAAAAACAAAGATAATACATTCAATGTCACAGGCCTTCGAGAGGCCTTTGTGGATCTGACTCCAAATGCAAGGGAAATAAAAACAAAAAATAAAAAAGGGCTGTATCGACTTAAAAGACTTTGGCAGAGTAAGAGATTCTATGCATCAAAGCAGAAAATGGGATGCTTTCAAATGGAGGAATCTATGTGTAACCTGGGGTTAATTTCCGATAGCACAGCGGTAGGGCGTTTGCCTTACAAGCGGCCAACACGGCCGACCCGAGTTCGATTCCTCCGCCCCTCTCGGAGAGCCCGGCAAGCTACCGAGAGTATTCGATATGCCGAACACAGTAACAACAAAGTCTCCAATGGAGACGTTACTGGGCCCGCTCGAGCAAATCGACGATCAACGGGAGGGCCTTTACCTTTACCTTTAATATACAAGGAATATTGATAAAACTGAGTAACAATAAACTTTATTTCAAAATGCACAGAGGTCCAGAGAGAGAGTATGGATAAGACAATTGCAGATGGCTGACCCTGGCTCTATCTCTAGCACCGCATATGATCCCCTAAGCATTGCCAGGTGGGGCTGGAGTGATAGCACAGCGGGTAGGGCGTTTGCCTTGAACTCAGCTGGTCCGGGTTCGATTCCCAGCATCCCCTGTGGTCCCCTGAGCCCACCAGGAGTAATTCCTGAGTGCAGAGCCAGGAGTAACCCCATGTGCACTGCCAGGTGTGACCCAAAAAAGAAAAAAAACAAAAACAAAAACAAAAACCACTGCCAGGAATGACTCTGGATAGAGACAGAAGTAATCCCTAAACACAGTCAAGTCTGGCCCCGAAATCAACACATAGTTGTATAAAGAATGGATTGAGAATCTGAATAGACACATCTCCAAAGAAGAGAGATTGCTAACAGGCACAGGAAAATAATTTCATCTATTATTAGGAAAATGCAAACAAAAACAATGAAATACCACCTCACACCTGGGAAAGTGGCTATTAAAAATACAAGAGACAATAAGTATTACAGAGAATGAGGAGCCTTTGTAAGTTGTCGAAAATGCAAACTGGCGTGACCATTATGGAAAACAGTATACAGATTACTCAAAAAACTAAGACTAGAAAAAGTTCATATACGCTAATTCCCACCTCTATATATTTACTCAAAAAAAACACAAAAACACTCATTCAAAGCAATATATAACCTCTCACATCAACCACTGTATTATTTAGAACAGCTAAGGGTTCTGAACAACCTACTGCCCTTCAACAGATGCCTGAAAAAAGAAAATGTCAGATATACAATATTCAGGTATTGGGTCAGAGTGATAACCCAGTGGAGCTGTCCTGCACAGAGCTGACCTGGGTTTGGTCCCTGGCACCACATATGGTCCCCTTAGATCTGCCTGGAGTAATCCCTGAGCGCCACCGGGTGCAACAAAATGGCCATACCTAGACAGTATTTATGCCCAATAAAATAATTCGAGTCATCCTGAATAGGATTAGCAGAACACTAGATGAAGGACAACCATGTGAACAAGCTGGATTCCGAAAAGGATTCAGTACCATCGACCATATCCACACAATAACCAAGCTCATTGAGGTATCTCGGGAGTTCAAGATGCCGCTCTGTCTAACGTTCATTGATTTAAAGAAGGCCTTTGATTCTGTTGAGACGGAAGCGGTCATGGAAGCCCTAGCCAATCAGGGCGTACAAACTCAATACATCAGGATCCTTCGTGAGCTCTATTGCGGATTCACTACCAAGATCTCACCATTCTACAAAGAAGTAATCATCCATATCAAGAGAGGGGTTCGGCAGGGTGATACCATTTCACCAAAACTCTTCAGTGCCACCCTTGAGAACATCATGCGACGACTAGAATGGGAAAACATGGGAGTGAAGATAGATGGTCGGCAACTACACCACCTCCGCTTTGCTGATGACATCGTTCTAATAACACCAAACATCAGCCAAGCGGCACAAATGCTTGCGGACTTTGACCGTGAGTGTGGAAAGGTCGGACTACAGCTGAATCTTACGAAGACAATGTTTATGAGAAATAGCCTTGTTCCTGACGCTCCATTCGCTCTCAACGGAACCACCATCTCCGAATGCAACAGTTATATATACTTAGGTCGAGAAATCAACATGATGAATGACCTGGCACCTGAGTTGCGCAGGAGGAAGAGAGCGGCTTGGAATGCCTTCAAGAGCATTGAAGAAATAACTAAAAGGACAAAGAAACTCCAGCTACGAGCACATCTCTTTGATTCCACTGTTCTTCCTGCATTATCATATGCCTCAGAGACCTGGACCCTACGAAAACAGGATGAGAACACTATTCGGGTCTCTCAAAGAGGAATCGAAAGAGCTATGCTTGGAATATCACGATTCACTCAAATGAGGGATAGAATCCGGAGTTCTGATCTCTGTCAACGCTCAAGAATCAGGGACTCTGTCTCATTTGCCAAGACATCAAAAATCAGATGGGCTGGACATGTAATGAGGTTTACAGACAACCGCTGGACTAGAGCCATTACTGATTGGATTCCACGAGACATCAAAAGATCACGTGGACGCCCACCTATAAGATGGTCAGACTTCTTCGTCAAGACCCTAAATGATCGGTTTGAGGCTCTACATGTTCCTAAAACGAACAGATACCATTGGGCTACGCTAGCACGCAACCGGGATGAATGGAGACGTTACTGGCACCCGCTCGAATAAATCGATGAATAACGGGGATTAAGTGATTAAGTAAGTGATTAAAATAAGTGAGAAAGATAAAACACTTTATAATTTTGCTTGGTGAAATACAGAGAAGAAAAAATTAATGAACTAAGTGAAAATAAACCAAAGGAGTTGTAGGACCACAACTGTGGTTTCTAGAAGGGAAGTGGGAAGGGAAATGAGTAAATTGGGCATAAGGGATCAATTATGCATTTAAGTATGGAACTGGACTTTTAGTGGTGAACCTAATATATATAACATATGTCAATGTATGTATATATATATACAATGTATGTATATATATATACAAGTATTATGTATAGAAACATATACAGATGTGTAAATATATACTTTTTAATGATGCACAGATGAAACTTACAAAATGGTATCATGCAATGTTAATTTAAAGGAATGAATGAGTGGGAAAAAAAACAGACTATTGAATTTGTAATCCATAGTCTAAGAATGTGGATAGACGTGCTTGGTTTTTGACCAAGATTACCACCACAAAACCTAACAAAGATAATTCAATGTCAACCAAAAAATTCTTTTCACTGAAACAGAAATTTTTTTTTATTTCAATAATTTTATTTAATAAAACTATTTGGAGCAACTGTTTAAATAGATGCAAATAACACTGGATTTGGTTACTGGAGGGGGGGGGGGTGAATTTTGAGATGTATTTTACTAATAAAACCATTGCTATTTTATTTATTTATTTATTTATTATCATTTTTTTTATTAGTGAAACACCATGAAGTACACTTATAGACTCACAAATTTTTGTGCTTGGGTTTCAGTTATACAATGATCAAGTACCCATCCCTCCACCAGTGCCCATCCTCCCCCACCACGGGTCCTAGCATCCCTCCCCCCCCCCATCCTCCCCCCCCCCCCCCCCCCCCGTCCCACCCTGCCGCTGTGGCAGGGCATTCCTCCCTGTTCTCTCTCTCTTCTTTTGGGTACTGTGTTTTGCCAGAGAGGCATTGAGTGGCAGTCATGTTTGGTCTATAGACCACTTTTAGCATGTCTCTCCCACCCTGGGAGGGTCTTCACAACACCCTTTATTTGGTGCTCTCTTCTCTATCTGAGCTTCCTTTTCACCTAGCACATGTGGCTGGCCTTCAAGTCATGGAGCAAAATTCCTGGTACTAATCTGAGCCCTTCCTGGGTGTTAGTCTCCCGTTTTGTTGCTTTATGTTCCCCAGATGAATGCAATCTTTCTG
Source organism: Sorex fumeus (assembly GCF_029834395.1). Classification (NCBI taxonomy): domain Eukaryota; kingdom Metazoa; phylum Chordata; class Mammalia; order Eulipotyphla; family Soricidae; genus Sorex; species Sorex fumeus. Next base: position 800,391 of record NW_026606181.1, on the reverse strand, counting down.
TGTCTATCCCGCTCTTTCTGACTCATTTCGCTTCACATGATACTTTCCATGTAGTACCACTTGTATGTAAATTTCATAACTTCATCTTTTCTAACAGCTACATAGTACTCCATTGTGTAAATGTACCAAAGCTTCTTTAACCAGTCATCTGTTCTCGGGCACTCAGGTTTTTTCCAGATTTTGGCTATTGTAAAGAGTGCTGCAATGAACAAACAATTGCAGATGTCACTTCGACTGTACCTTTTTGCCTCTCTGGGATATATTCCCAGGAGTGCTATAGCTGGGTCAAATGGGAGCTCAATTTCTAATTTTTTGAGAATCGTCCATACTGTTTTCCAAAAGGGTTGGACCAGCCTGCATTCCCACCAGCAGTGAAGGAGGGTCCCTTTCTCGCCACATCCGTGCCAGCACCTTGAAACAGAAATTTTTCTATGATGTTTTCTCAAGAATAGATACTGAATGTGATCATATTTTACAGTGTGCCCATTTTGAATTCACTTTAGCTAACCTTATTTTTGTGTGCCCCCCAATATACTTTTCAAGGGGTAAGAGCTGTTAAGAGTATTGCTCACAATGTGCTTCTATTTTTATTATACATACACACATACATTTTTGTGCTACTTAGATGTTGAATATAATGTTGAGAGAAATATTGTACGGAAATTCTCTGGAGGGTTAGCCAGGGATGTGGCTTGGTGACAGAGCACCTAACTTGCAGGTGTGAGGCCTTGGGGGCCATCCTTGGCACCAGCCAAGGGAGAGGAGGAAGAAGATGAATAGCAGCAAATTCTGTGGAGCCGCCAGAAGAAAGATGTTTTCAGACATACGTACTTTCTCAGCTTGTTTTGCCCACACAGCTTCCTGTCCAATCCCACAAACTAGTCTGTCTTTATGGAAAAGCTAATGGAGGCTAGAGTTCAGGGAGCAAAGTGGACAGGAAGGGTCAGGAACAGAACTTGCAGGAAAACACATATTACACAGGGAGACACGCATGGCGAGGGAGAAATGTGATGAGACAAAAGGAAAGCCACAGAAAGGTGGCAACAGGGCCAAGGAGCAGCAAAATGTGAAAGAGAACTGGGATAAGTATGTTGTGATCTACAGCCTGCTACCTGTACAAGTAACAGACATCAAAGTATTCACAAAACATTGAGCAATGACACCAGCACTGTTGTTTCCTTAATTCCACTTTGAAAGAGCCAGAACACATTATATTTTCCGCTTCAAAGCAGCATTAATACAAAAAGAACAATTCTCCAAGGAAGAAATGGAATCAAGTGCCAATCGTGAAGCCTAGCTAGAAGTTTCCCAATTCTGCTTTAGAAAAAAAATATAATCGAGTAACCGGAAAAGGCACATAAGATTAAAAAAAAAGCTTGTCTAAAAATACAACTAGTATTTAAAGAAACAATTTTTATAGAGCCATAAGAATACTGCTCAACACAAAGACGCCACCAACAAAGAAAACTATAGGCCAATATCCCTGATGAACACAGATGCGAAGATCCCCAACAAAATATTGGCAAATAAAATCCAACAACTCATCTAAAAGATCATACACCACGACCAAGTGGGATTCATCCTGGGGGCGCAAGGATAGTTTAACATTTGGAAATCAATCAACATAATCCATCATATCAACAAAAGTAAAGATAAAAACAATATGATCATATCAATAGATGCAGAGAAAGCTTTTGACAAGATACAGCACCCGTTTATGATGAAAACTCGCCAAAATGGGTTTTGTTGGTTTATTTATTTATTTCTTTTTTGGGTCACAGCCGGCATTGCACAGGGGTTACTCCTGGCTCATGCACTCAGGAATTACTCCTGGCGGTGCTCAGGGGACCATATGGGATGTTGGGAATTGAACCTGGGTCAGCTGCATGCAAGGCAAATGCCCTACCTGCTGTGCTATCACACCAGCCCCACACCAAAATGGGTTTTGAAGGAACTTTCCTCAAGATAGTCAAAGCCATCCAGGACAAACCCATGGCAAGCATTATCCTCAATGGGGAAAAACTAAGGGCCTTTCCTCTAAGATCAGGGACAAGACAAGGATGCCCACTATCACTTCTGTTCAATACAGTACTGGAAGTACTTGCAATAGAGATTAGGCAAGAAAAAGACATTATAGCATCCAGATAGAAATGGAAGAAATCAAGCTCTCACTATTCACAGATGATATGATACTATATCTTGAGAATCCTAAATCCTCTACCACGAAACTCCTAGAAACAATAGACATTACAGTAAAGTCGCAGGCTATAAAATTAGTATCCAAAAATCCAGAGCCTTCCAATATGCAAATAATGAGACAGAGGAAAGTGACATGAAAGAAACAATCCCGTTCACAATTGTGCCCTAGAAAAATCAAATACCTCAGATCAGCCTAACTAAAGAGGTAAAGGACCTCTACAATGAAAACTACAAAACGCTACTCCATGAAATAAAAGAGGACATGAGGAAATGGAAACATATCCCCTGCTAATGGATAGGAAGAATTAACATTGTCAAAATGGCAATACTCCCCAAAGCATTATACAGATTCAATGCGATCCCTATAAGGATACCCATGAAATTCTTTAAAGAAATATATCAAGCACTCCTGAAATTCAAATGAAACAACAAACACCCACAAATAGTTAAAGCAATTCTTGGGAAAAAGACGAAGGGAGGCATCACCCTCCCCAACCTCAAACTCTACTACAAAGCGGTAAAAATTAAAACCGCATGGTACTGGAACAGAGGCAGGGCCGCAGACAAATGGAACAGGTTGGAATATCCGTACACACAACCCCAAATGTATGAACAGCTAATCTTTGATAAGGGAGCAAGAAATGTGAAGTGGAACAAGGAAAGCCTCTTCAACAAATGGTGCTGGCATAACTGGACAACCACTTGCAAAATAATGGGCTTAGATCTCAACCTAACACCATGCACAAAATTCAGATCAAAATGGATTAAAGAGCTCAACATAAGGCCAAAATCCATAAGGTACATTGAAGACAAGGTCGGCAACAACCTCCACAATATTGAGACTAACGGTATCTTCAAAGACGACACTCCACTGACCAATCAAGTGGAAACAGAGATAAACAAATGGGACTATCTTAAATTAAGAAGCTTCTGCACCTCAAAGGATACAGTGACAAGATTACAAAGACAATCTACAGAACGGGAAAGGATATTCACCCAATACTCATCCGATAAGGGGTTGATATCAAGGATATACAAAGCACTGGTTGAACTCCACAAGAAGAAAACATCCAACCCCACCAAAAAATGGGGTGATGAAATGAATAGAAAATTTCTCAAAGAAGAAATCCGAATGGCTAAAAGGCACATGAGAAAATGCTCTACATCACTAATCATCAGAGAGATGCAGATCAAAACAACAATGAGATATCATCCATCTCACACCCCAGAGACGGGCCCACATCCACAAGAACAAAAGCAACCGATGCTGGCGCAGATATGGTGAGAAAGAGACACTCCTTCCCTGCTGGTGGGAATGCCGACTGGTTCAGCCCTTTTAAAAAACAGTATGGACGATTCTCAAAAAATTAGAAATTGAGCTCCCATTTGACCCAGCAATACCACTCCTGGGAATATATCCCGGAGAGGCAAAAAAAGTACAGCCGAAATGACATCTGCACTTGTGTGTTCATTGCTGCACTGTTCACAATAGTCAACATTTGGAAAATAAAACAAAAACAAGTGCCTGCGAACAGATGACTGGTTAAAGAAATGTTGGTACATCTACACAATGGAGTACTATGCAGCTATTAGAAAAGATGAAGTCATGAAATTTACATATAAGTGGTACTACAAGTAAAGTATCATGCTAAGTGAAATGAGTCAGAAAGAGAAGGACAGACATAGAAACATAGCATTCATCTGGGGAATATAAAGTAACAAATTAGGAGACTAACATCCAAGAATAGTAGAGATAAGTACCAGGAGGTTCACCCCATGGCTTGAAGGTCACCGTACATGCTACGGGAAAAGGCAGTTCAGATAGAGAAGGGAACACCAAGTGAAGGGTGTTGGGAGGATTCGCCCAGGATGGGAGATGCATGCTGAAAGTAGACTATAGACCGAACATGACTGCCAATCAATGCCTCTTTTGCAAACCACAGCACCCAAAAGGAGAGAGAGAAAATAAAAGGAATGCCCTGCCACAGAGGTAGGGTGGGATGGGGGGCTGAAGGGAGTGGGAGGGATACTGGGATCAGTGGTGGTGGAAAATGGGCGCTGGTGGAAGGATGGGCACTTGATCACTGTATAACTGAAACCCAAGCACAAAAATTTGTAAGTCTACAACTGTACCTCATGGTGTTTCACTAATAAAAATTTTAAAAAAAGACTATTGCTCAAGTAGCAATTTGACTTTTTGTCTTGCCAGTGTTGCCAAGATATAAAAATGCCAAGCATAACAATGTATTTATTGTAGTAAACTAGTATATAAGTAATCAAAAGGTACCCTAAGAGAAACTTAAACGGTAGTATCAAACAACTATTTTGAAGCCGAATTCCTGATTTTTCAATTTCCTCTAACTATATTTTTCAGCAAAGTTTACCAAGAAGAAGATTAGATTTGGAAGGCTGTGAGGGTGAAGGGCCAAGGACTGAACCCAGGGTGCCATACATGCAAAGAACGTGCTTGGGCGTGAGCCACATGCCTGGTCTAGATAATTTTCATGAACTATCACAACTGGTCATCTTACAACCCCCAATCGTATTTGCTTCTGTTATTAATTTTGGCTAAAGCATTAATCACCCTCCCCCTAATACTCCATCTCCAAGGCAATTATTGCTTTGGTTTTGAATTCTAATAAAGTGCAAACGAAAGATATCCTTGTAGATGAACAAAAGAGCAAGGTGTTTTTGGTTTTTTCTTTTCCCTGAGTTGAGTGGTAAGAGATCACAGCTTGGTCATGAGCATAAAACACTGGTGGGAACTATTATATATTTTTTCATATATATATACACACAATGACAAATATACATAATTTGGTACTTGGAGCCACACACTTCCTTCTCTCTTTCTAACGCGCTCTCTGATTCCCTGCCATCTGCAACTTCCTCTCTGCTTTTTGCTTCAGTGCCTGCCAATGGGGTCCAGATGATGATCTGGCAGCAGAATACAGCCACCTGCCCGTTCTTGGCTCCACGGAGTCGAATGCTGTACAGCTAGGTATGTCGCCCTCACCAATTAGACACGGAGCTAATCCGTCTAATTCAAGGTCATAGTCTTGTCTTATTTAAAAGTGGTGACAAGCTTGTTTCTTCTTCAAAAACTCAACCTTCCAAAACAGACTCCGCCGTTATTTTTCTACTTCATCTTTAAGAGAAAATACAGTGGCAGTGCAGTCTGGAACACTTGGACGTATTACTTCATTCGTGTTTCTCGTAAACGCGGCACTGTTTAACCTGCCACTGTCTTAAACTCAGCTGTGATCTCTGTTGACTGGTGGATCAGGGACAAGATTCCCTCGACTAAAGATGTACTGTTGTCCATTTTAAACAATAAAAGCTGGAAGTTTTTCCTGACTCGCCAGTCTTTGTCTATAAACAGTTCTTGAACAACTGATTCTACTTCCAAATGTTCTTAAAATCCGTTTTCTCCCCCACTGTTCAGGTCTTCCTCATTTTCTTTTTTTCACTACAAAGTTTCTTGATTTGTCCTTTTCTTACTTCAGAGTTCCTATTATCTTTTCTCCACAGTCCCTTACAACTGTTTATAAAATCAAACCCACCCAGAGAGGTGGGAGCACAAACACTCTGTCATGGTCCAAAAGGCCTTCTTCACTGGGACCCAGGCTTCCATCTGGTCCCTGCTCCTTCCCTACCTGGCACTGTGGCTCTGACACTCTGTCACTCTTTCCCACTGGACATTCTTGGGAATTTTAGCTTGAAAATTCTGAAACTCAGCAGGTTTTCTCATCTAATGCCCTGTTTGATCTCATTCCACTCAGAATTACCCAAGTTTCTTCGATAGGATGCTTATCATGGGATTGGACTTCCCAAGCTAATTTGTCTCCAGAACTCATTCTCCTCAATATGCAGGGATGAGAGTTTCTCAAAACACACCTTATCCCTATCTACGCAGACTTGTTTCTTCCCATCAAATTCCATTTCTTAGCTGGTCACAGATTTGTGTCACCATAGCCATTGTTCCCTTCCTTAGAATACTGGCTCTATAGAAGCAGAGATATTTTGTACATCACTGTACTTCCACTGTGTTATGTAGTCACTGGAATACAGCCAACACCAAATTATGTATTGATGGTGACTGAATGTTCCCCCATTAGGAACACTCAGCTTTCAAATGGAACTCAAATATCACTTCCAAAATAAAGTGTTTCCTGACATCACACCTCTCCACCCTCAGCTCTTTTTCTTCTGATTCTATAACAACCTAGAATAGTAAGAGCATTTTAAAGTGTGTACTGCATATACATACACATGTATATGTATGTATATACATATGTATACATACACACACAAACCTACAGGCCTTTAGACAACACTAAGTTTCTTAATCTATTTAAAGGGCCTTTTTAAAGATTTCAACATAATAAAAACTCAGTGATGTATCAAATATTCAGTGAATGTTTACTGGGCAATAATTTACCTTTCCTCACCAAAGAAACTTATTTCTGCTTGTACCAGTCTTAAAGCACTTTGACTAGAGCTTTAAAAATGAGACCATTGTCCTCTCCACTTCCATTCTTTCTGGAATAGCACCACAGGGAAAGAAACTACTCTTTACACAAGTTCTTCTACAAGGGCTTCAGAGATTTCTCAAGTTATATCTAAGAATATTTGAGGAAGAAAATTAAAATATTCTATCATATTAACTTGAATCTGAGTATAAATGTGCTCTTGTGAGCACCCTATATATAATTTATATTTAAACATAATTTACATATAATCCATATATAAACATAATTTATATATAATCTATCTACAATCTATATATGACATATAACAAACAAACCAAAAAAAAAAAACACTGTCCTGTTATTCATCGATTTGCTCCAGCGGGCGCAGTAATGTCTCCATTGTGAGACTTTGTTGTTACTGTGTTTGGCATATCGAATACGTCACGGGGAGCTTGCCAGACTTTGACGTGCGGGAGAGATACTCTCGGTAGCTTGCCGGGCTCTCCGAGAGGGGCGGAGGAATCAAACCTGGTTCGGCTGGTCTGGCTGCACACAAGGCAAACGCCCTACCGCTGTGCTATCGCTCCAGCCCATATGACATGTAATCTATTTATAATTTTTGGTGCACGTGACAAGTACTGAAGCCAGGTTTTCACACATGTAAGGCAAGGGCTTTACCAATGAGCTACACCCCAAAACTCCTGCCATACATATTTTCACATGTACAGCAAACCTACTACAGTATACAAGCCTCTACAATACCTCTCAAATGGTTTTTGAACTGATTAAGTCAGTCATTCTTCATTTGCTCACCCCATTCTGCCCATATGAACAAAGCTCTTACTAAGCTACTCCAGTTACTATGGTTAGGGTTAGGGATAGGGACTAGAGAAGGATGCCATTTCTGACCCTAGGATGATGCAGAGGAAAGAAAAATCATAAAAAAAAACCCCACTCTAAATGATGAGTCATTTGATACAGATAAAAACATACAGGGGCCAGAGCGATAGCACAGCAGGTAGGGCATTTGCTTTGCATGCGGCCAACCCTGGTTCAATCCCCAGCATCCTATATGGTCCCCCAAGCACCGCAGGGTGTCATTCCTGAGTTCAGAGCCAGGAGTCACCTCTGAGCATCGCTGGGTCATGGTTATGACCCCAAAAGAAAGAGAAAAAACATAAAATGTGACAAGAGAGGGAAACGGAGTAAAGTATTCATTAAGAGTCTTCACGGGTAAGTGCCCAATTGAAACAGATTATAATGAGTAACTAAAGAAAACATTAGGGGAAGGGAGGGGCTTGGGCCACAGCCAGCAGTGCTCAGGGTTTACTCCTGACTCTGCTCTGGGAGGGCTTGGGGTTACCATATGTGGTACTGGGGGATCAAACCCAGGTCAGCTGCATGCCAGGCAAGCACCCTACCCGCTGTGCTATTAAGAGTTATTAAGATAAAGGGGTAAAGGGAATTCACACAAACAATAAGACGCACAAAGGAGACATAGAAACTTGATAGCAAGTGTCTAGGGTAGGTAGAAATTAAATGTGCATTGGAAAAATTACTTTGACATTAGTGTAAAGGACTTTGGGGAGAGGAGAAGAGGGTTCTGGGATGATAAATTCGAGAAGACGGGAGAAGGGAGAGGAATGGACAGGAAGGAATCTGGTATTTTCCCCATTTCTGGCTCAAGCATCTAGCACGCTCTCCTTCTTACTGCTAAGTGGACTCTGTGGTATGCTATACACAGTCCCCTTCCTCTGGACAAGAACACACAGTTCTTGGGTCATACTGTGAGTCACTAACAGCTTGAGAAACCCGCTCAAGTAAAGAAAGCCTTCTTGTTCAAGTAGACTCCTTCCTAGGAGCAGAAAGTCCATCCAGGGACAAGTTGACCCAAAGGTGGAAAGACCAAGACTCCTTGTTTCATGTTGGACAACCTGGCCACGTTATCCAAGTTTAGAGCTGCATGGAGGAACAGCCAAAGTTCAAATTCTTCTGTGCAATTCTGCCCTCCTCACTTCCTGCGTGGTACTATTTCTGAGACTACGCCTCAAAGAATATCTGAACATAAATCTCCAACACAGTCACCAGATCTGTATGCCTTGTTATTTATTACCTTGTTTGTTTTCTCAGGGGGAGGAAGAGGAATAATACTGTTGGAGTACTTAATTTTAATTATTATCCATCTCTGCTATGCACGTGTACATGCAAATTCTTTAAGAAAGGATGCTTACAGTGCCCATTTTTTTCTTAGTTTGAGATGACAGAGAATTTGAAGAGAACTGTGGACTTTCACAATTCAAAAAATGAACATTTTAAATCTCATAAACCCCAGAATATTCTTACAAATCAGCCAAACACTGAAAATAAACGAGACACTCTGAAAGGTACAGAGCAGCCAAAATTGCTAATCAAATTACATTACTGCTCATGTTTTTATTCACCCTTGCATTTAATTTTCTCTCATTGTCTTTCAACTTACTACGTTTGAATAAAGATTTTCAATGATTAAAAATAGCGATCAGAAAAAGAAGGTTCTTGAGAAGCAATTTAAATTGCCGCTGAAACTAGTAAAATTTCTTAGTGTGAATTAAAACTAACATTGGGATTAAAGGATGAAACTTAGGGATCAAAGTTGTTGAAGTGGGGCCTTGACCGAAAGACAGAGCAGCACAGAATGGCAGGTCCCAAGCTGGAGGCAGCACCCATCTACAGTTGCAAGCCACAAGGACTAATACCTTCCAATCAAAGGTCAGAAGACTGGCGGGTGTGGCTTCCCAGGCCATGGCGGCTAACATGGCTGTGAATTAATCTCCCCCACCGTAGCCATTAAGATCCATATACGGAACGTTCACTAGGGCAGCCTGAGCACCCCAAGCACGTTAGTCCAATAATCCATTGGCCCCTACTTCAATTACCATTACACCCAAAATGCAAAAGTAATGGTAAGTGCGAGAATGCAAACAGGAACGGTCACAATGGCAAAGCAACACAGAAACCCACTGGGCTTAGTGAGTGAAGACATTAGCCCAGAGGAGCCAATAATGAGCTGTATAACCTCTATGATAAAGAACTTAAAATGGAGCTGTTGAGGATGCCTAAGGAGCTCAACGAAACAGTGGAATGCACAACCAATAAAATACATGAAATATGGGAGCAGACAGGAGGAAAATACAAACCAAAATACAAAGAGAAATGACAAACATTGCAGGTGGAATGGAAAGCTCACTGGAAGGCCTTAGCAGCAGAGTAACAGCTGCTGACGACAGAATTAGAGAGCTCCAAGAGGAGGTGCAGAGAACCTCCAGACAACAGCAGAAGGTAGAAAAGAGCCTCAAAATAAACAAATAGATCACAAGAGAACATCTGGATGGATGTTCTGGAACATTCATCTGGAATCTGGAACAACATAAAAATCATGGGGATACCAGAGAGGCAGGAAGAAAATTTTGATGAAGAAACAACTGTCAAAGACATCACTGATGAGAATTTTCCGCAGCTGAAGAGTGCACATACCAAGACCCAGGAGGCCTGAAGGGAACCAGCTAAACAAAATACAAATGAAACTACTCCAAGACGCACCCTAATCAGAATGACAAAAAACATAAACAGAGAATACTGAAAGCAGCAAGATCAAAACAGAGATGCATCCCTGCTCATGGATCTGGAGGATTTCCATTGTCAAAATGGCAATACTCCCCAAAGCACTGTACAGATTCAATGCCATCCCTAAAAGGACACCCATGACATTTTTCAAATAGATAAAATACTCCTGAAATTCATATGGAACAATAATCCCCCACGAACAGCTAAAGCAATCCCTGGGAAAAAGAAGATGGGTGGCATCACCTTCTTACTATACTACAAAGGAGTAGTAATTTAAATAGCATAGTATTGGACTAAGGACAGATTCTCAGACCCATGGAATAGAGCTGAATTAATCTGACACAGACCCTCAAATATATGATCACTTAATCTTTGATAAAGGAAAAAGAAATTTGAAGTGGAGCAAGGAAAGCCTCTTCAGCAAGTGGTACTGGGAAAATTGGACAGTTACATGCAAAAAATATTAATTCAGACTTCTTTCTACTGTCAGGCACAAAAGTCAGATCAAAATGTTTTAAAGACCTCAATATCAGACCTGAATCCATAAGATACATGAGGAAAAGGTAGGCAGAACCGTCCATGACATCGAAGCTAAAGGCATCTTCAAAGATGAAACACCACTGACTGAGCCAACGAAAGCAAAGCCAAAGAAATGGAACTACATTAAATTAAGAAGCTTCTGCACCTCAAAAGAAATGGAAACCAAGATACTGAGAGAGTTGGGAAAAATTATTTACCCAATATCCATCAGATAAGGGGCTAATATCCAAGATATATATGGCACTGGTAGAACTTTACAAGAAAAAAACCCTCCAACCCCATCAAAAAATGGGGAGAAGAAATGAACAGCAACTTCCTCAAGAAAGAAACACAAATGGCCAAAAGGCACAAGAGAAAATGCTCTACATTGCTAATCATCAGGGAGATGCAAATCAAAACAATGAGGTATCATCTCACACCATGGAAACTGGCACTCATCAAGGAGAACAAGAACACCAATTCTGGCACGGAATCGGTGAGAAAGGGACTCTCATTCATTATTTGTAGGAATGCCAACTGGTCCAGCCTTTTTAGAAAACAATTTGGACATTCCTCAAAAAAACTAGAGATCAAGCTTCCATATGACCCAGCAATACCACTTCTGGGAATAGATCTCAGGGGTGCAAAGGAACACAATAGAAACGACATATGCATTTCTATGTTCATTACAGCGCTGTTCACAAGAGCCAAAATCTGGAAACAACCCGTGTGCTAGAGAACAGATGACTGGTTAAACAAACTATGGTTACATCTACACAGTGGAATACTATGCAGCCATTAGAAAAAAATGAAATCATGAAATTGGCTTATAAACGGATGGACATGGAGAATATAATGCGAAATGAAATGAGTCAGAAGGAAGAGAGACAGGAATAGGGTGATCATACTCATTTGTGGGATATAAAATAACATAGTACGTGACTAACACCCAAGGAAAGTAGAAACAAGGGCCAGGAGGACTGGTCCATAGTTGGAACCCAGCTTCACGTGTGGAAGGAGAGAGAAGTTCAGATAGAGAAGGGACCACCATGACAACAAGGGTTTGAGAGATTGCTCTGAATGGGAGATGTGTGTTGGGAGCATGTGAAGGACCAAACATGACCGTCTCTAAGTATCCGTATTGCAAACCCAAATGCCCAAAAGTGGAGAGAAAGAAAGAAGGAATGTGCCTCCCAGAGAGACCAGGGATGAGGGTGGGGGCGGTGGGAAGAATACTGGGTTCACTGGTGGTAGGAAATGTCCACTGGTGGAGGGATGGGCATTGGAACACTGTATGACTGAAACCCAGTCACGACAATTTTTGTGACTATGTATCTCGCGGTGACGCAATTAAAAAAATTTGAAAAAACAGAAAGTTGTTGATGTTGGGCCATCAGTAACAGCAAATTTATTTATTTATTTTTTGCATGCTTCTCATTTTTTTTTAAATTTCTCATTTTTTTATAAGTCTACAGTTGTAGACTTATAAATTTTTGTGCTTGGGTTTCAGTTATGCTATGATCCAGTACCCATCCCTCCACCAACACCCATTCTCAGTAAATTGACAGTAAATTTAGAACGAGGAACAGGGGAGGAAAAAGGGAGAACAAATCAGAATATGAGCAAAGTCTGCTTAGTGGTAGGTAGGAAGGATCGTCAAACCTCAATTCTCTTATTTGCTTAGTAATTATACAGATGCTTCAAGTATTCTTTTTCCTCTTTTTGCCTAAAAGCAAGTCAATTAAGAATCACTAAGCCTTCTGATCATAACTGAAATAAGTTGGAAATATTTTTATTAATTTAACAGAGACTTTTAAAGATTTTACTCAAAAAGAGATGTTATGAGATATACTAATGGAGACAGAAGGTAAATTTCAAATTTGAGACTTTAAAGAAATACATTTTAAACTAATGTCTGAGGAAGTCTGAAACTGTTTAAACCTAAGCAGATAAATAATCTGATATACTTGTTTTAGGAAATGAAGTTATCTAATTTTATTTCTCAAAAATGAGGTGTGCTCATGCTAGGGGAAAAGGCAGCTCAGATAGAGAAGGCAGCACCAAATAAAGGGTGTTGGGAGGATCCTCCCAGGATGGGAGATGCATGTTGAAAGCAGACTATGGACTGAACATGTTTGCCACTCAAAGCCTCTTTTGCAGACCACAACACCCAAAAGGAGAGAGAGAACACAAGGGAATGCCCTGCCACAGAGGCAGGGTGGGATGGGGGGGGGTGGTGAGGGGGTAGGAGGGATACTGGGATTCGTGGTGGTGGAAAATGGGCACTGGTGGAGGGATGGGTATTTGATCATTGTATAATTGAAACCCAAGCACAAAAATGTTTACACATTTTTGTAAGTCTGCAACTGTACCTCATGATGTCTCACTATTAAAAATTAAAAAAAAAAAAGGTGTGCTGATCTGAAAGGATAAAAAAGAAAACTGATCATGAAACAGAACCAAGGTAGGAAACGGTCTCCCTCTCTCTCTCTCTCTCTCTCTCTCTATATATATATATATATATATATATATACACACACACACACACACACACACATATGGCTAATAAATATAGTAAAAATAGTCAAGATATATGCTATTGAAAGAAATTCCTCTATAGATATCAATATCTTACCATGTAATAAATAATGAGTATATGTAACTGTAAACAGTGCTATGTTTTCATTTTCAAATACTCATTATTTGCATCTTAGTGCAATTTTAATGAGCAAAACTTCTATGAGTTTGTCTGACAAAGGCATATATTATTTTAACTGTGATTTTTCCTTGAGCCACCTTGAACAGTACTAATTTTCAAATCATCAATTATCTTTAGCCTATAAAAAAGGGGAAATACCCAAAGAAATCAAGTGAGATGTTCAGTGATTTTTGTGAGCAAGCTAAAAATACAACCACATCCTTCCAACCCCAACTCTAATGTTCTAAGCGTCATCTCTGTTCCAACTCATGTTGCTAAAGTTTACCATGAACAATGTACACGTTTTCAACTACTACACTAAGAAAAGCAAAGCCAAGCGCAGCCATCAATGCAGCAATCAAAGAAATATCTTTACAACTCATTAGAGATACCCTGGAAATGAAATAGAAAGCTGCTCTTAAAAGCAGTTCGTAAAATAAAATACCAGCATGTACTGGTGAATACTCCTTACCTCACAAAGTCATAGGACTTCTAAGGAGTTTAGATTTATATGAACATTGAGTACAGAGTCATTGAGATTTATTTGTGCCATAAAATCTTCTTGCCATAATGTTACATTTTGTCTTTGAAACAGACCATTTAAAAAGATTTCTTCATTAAAAGGCATTTACCAGACTTACATTTAATACGTTCACGAACTTCTTGAGAATTTTTGGACTGTGAAAGAGAGGTTAACCAACCCCTGAAAAAACTATAAAGAAAATTTCTTTTTCATATATCATGGTTTTAATATCATTGCTAAGTCTCTTGGAAAGATCAATTAGTTTTGCTTCTAAAATAACCATTGATGACTATGCTGAGTCAGAATCCTAAAAATACATTTCTCCCTCTCAAAAAAATGAAATGAGAAATAAGTTTCAAATGTAACATTACAGAAATATACTTGTAAAAGGTATTTGAAAAAACTTGAAAAGTTACCTTTACTGGTCAACAAGCAGAAGTAAATATTGGCTGCATTAGGTCGTAAACAACTGTACATTAGAAGCAAACTTAATATGAAGTCAAAAAAATATTTTCAGTCTACTATTTAATCGTCTCAAACTACTCATTACTTAACATGTAGTTAAAGTACTTTCCAGAATTAAGTGGCAATAAATGTGATTTGAAATTTTCTAGACTAACAATAAGATGGCAAAAAGCAGATTTAAATTTAAATAATAGACTTTCTTAAATCAAGTTTGTCATTTCAACATGCAATCAACTAAAATATATGACGATTATTTGGCAACTTTCTTTCTTCTTTGGGGAAGGGTCACACCCAGATGTGCTTAGGACTTACTCCTGGTTCTGTATTCAGGGATCACTCCCAGTGGTGCTTGGGCAGAATAAGGCATGCTGGGGACTGAACCCAGATGAGCTGTAAGACCAGCACCTTACCTGCTATTTTATTTCTGGCCCCGCAATGTTGGGGTCTCTGCAGCCAGCCTGAGACCCTGGCCAAATCCCCTGCCCTTGGAAACGAGCTGGCTGTGTTCACAGGGGCCCAGGGCCTTGTGCCGGCCGGCACTCACCCAGAAAGACACTCTGGTGAGAGACAATGGGATGTAGGACGCACCCGTACCATCTGCCCGTGTTAACACACCCAGGCCTGAAGGCGGGAAAGGTAAATCATCACCTAACATCTGTGCTGCGGCCTGTACCGAGCTGTGTGTGCTGTCCCCGGAGATGTCTGTATCGATACCCCTGTGTGAGAGCCAATAAACGGAGAGCTGCTTGGCCTCCAACGTCCCCCCTCTGTGCGGTTCTTTCTCGGTGGAGGACGGGCACGCAGTGTGCAGGAGGCCAGAGCAGAGGCTTCTCCCATCTCACTCCCTCTCCTGCAGGGAGTAAGTCTGGCGGCCTGGGGGATCGTACTCCAGTGTGCCGGGGTCAACTGGCCAGGACCTTGACACCACAACATTCCTTTTAGAAATATGGATCACGTACAAATTATTTTTAATACTAATAGCAAAGAATGTTCTAGTGCTAACTCAAAATGGCTTCGGAGCGGTAACTATAGACAATTTTTTATTTTTTAAACCAATTCCTATCTGCCCCGGTTGCCTAATGGCCTCCTAAACCAATTCCTGGTTTACAACATCACATTGGTAGTCTGGTATTATTCACCAAGGGTTATCTGCGTTATCTGCATGGTAACCGGCAAGGGACATAAATCAGGGACTTTCTGCTCCGATCCCGAGATGCGATTTATTGATGGCATACACTACCTTTAGCACATCTGTTTGCCCCCACCACATCCCAGCTGCCTACCAGTCATCACATGCAGCCAACAGTTATTACTCTGGACAAGCACAGGGCAAAGCCACAAACTGAAAGCAGATCAACGAGGCTCCCATAGTTAGGATTTATAGATTCGAAACGTCCAGTTTTCTAGAAAATATTAAAAAATGCGGTCAGGAAACTAGTTCAAAGGGCTCGTGCACAAATGCTTTGCAGGTCAGGGTCCTAGGTTCGATCCTGAGCATGGCAGTAAGCACCAGCTGGTCCTGAGACATAGGTGTGGCTCCCAAACAAAAAATAAAAAAAGAAAAGAAAAGAAAAGAAAAGAAAAGCAATAAGAACCTTGGCCCAGCTCACAGGAAAAATCAATAGAAGCTGTGCCCATGGAAATAAATAATCATAGGAATTTCTGGACAAAGACTTTAAATCAGCGGTCTTAAATATGCTCCAAGAGTTACAAGAAACTATCAACGGAAAGCTAAGGAAACCGGAACAGTGTTACCTTAACAAATAGACAATAACAAAAGAGATTGAAGCTATTAAAAAGGAACCAGGTCAAAAATTCTGCAGCTGGGGCTGGAGCGACAGCACAGCAGGTAGTAGGGCGTTTGCCTTGCACACAGCCAACCCGGGTTTGATTCCCAGCATCCCATATGGTCCCCCGAGCACTGCCAGGAGTAATTCCTGACAGCATGAGCCAGGAGTTAGCCCTGTGTATCGCCAGGTGTGACCCAAAAAGAAAAGAAACACACACACACACACACACACACACACACACACACACACACAAATTCTGCAGCTGAAAATAATTACAATGAAAAGATTTTTCAAATGCGGGCTTCAGCTGGCAGAAAAACAAACAGTAAACCTGAAAACAGATCAGTTGAGAATCCACAATTCAAAGGGTACAAAAAAGAAAGTGTGGGGCGGGGTGGGGTGCGGAATGAGCAGAACCGAAGAGACCCTTGGGGCATTAATTCAACAGACACAACAGAGCAGAGCACCAGAAGGAATAGACACAGCTATGAGAAGAGAGAAAAGCAGAAAAAGGAGGCTGGGAGCCTGTTCCATATGCAGAGCCCAGGATTCCACCCTGAGCACCACCAGGAGTGACTGCTGAACAGAACACTGGGCGTGCCCCAAACCCTGGAAAAGAACAGCTGAAGAAATAAAATGGCTGGAAAGCTACAAATTTGGTAGGAAACAATAAACTACGCATCTAAGTAGCTCAACAAATACCAAGAAGGATAAACACCAAGAGGGCCCTACTAAAACGCAGTATAAACTAATCCTGCGTCATGGTGGCAACCTCTGGTCAGGAGAATGGCTAGTTTTTCAACAGAAAGCAAGGTCAGGAGGCAGTGGGATACCGAATTTTGCTGGAAGAACAAAACAGAGAACCGAGGTTCAGATTCCGACAAAGCTATCCTTCAAAACGAATGGAAAAATCAAAGAATTCCCAGATAAACAAAAGTTGAAAGCTTGTTGCTAGCAGGCTCCCCTTCTGAAGTAAAGAGTCCTTCAGGGAGACATGAAAGGTCACTCAAAGTCAACTCAAAACCACATAAAGTAACTGCATAGATACATTAAAAAAATAAAAAAGCATGATAGTACTATTTCAGTTTTGCCTTCCAGTATGATTTTGAGAAACAAGTACAGTGAAATAATTATAATTGATGTTGCTAGGCACACAAAAATTTAAGGATGTAATTGGTGACAGAATCAAAGCCACGGAGAGCAGTTTTTGAATACTAGAGAGGTTAAGTTGATATTAATTGGTATAAGATTAAGAGGTTAATTTTGATTCCTCAGGGGAACCACTAAGAAAATAATTTAAAAATAAATATACAGAAACGAAAGTGAAGAGAATTTAAATAGTACATTACAAAGCACTGAAGAAATAAAGAGAAAAATAGAACAATATAAAACAATAAATTCTATTTGGGGGGGTTCTGTTTGGGGGCCACACCAGGGTGTACTCCAGGCTAACTTCTGGGTCTGCACTCAGGGATTACTCCTTGCAGGCCTGGGAGACAATATGCAGTGCCTGGGATCAAACAGGCTGGGTGTCTGCAGGGCAAGCATCTTAACCTCTGTACTATCAGCACAGTCCACAAAAAAGGCAGCTCAGATAGAGAAGGGAGCACCAAATAAAGGGTGTTGGGAAGATCTGCCCTGGATGGGAGATGCATGCTGAAAGTAGACTAAGAACCGAACATGATTGCCAGTCAATGCCTCTTTTGCAAACCACAGCACCCAAAAGGAGAGAGAGAGAACAAGGGGGAAATGCCCTGCCACAGAGGCAGGGTGGAATGGGGGGGATGGGGGGGTGGGAGGGATGCTGGGACCCGTGGTGGTGGAGGATGGGCACTGGTGGAGGGATGGGTAGTCGATCATTGTATAACTGAAACCCAAGCACAAAAATTTATAAGTCTACAACTGTACCTCATGGTGTTTCACTAATCGATTTTGCTCGAGCGGGCCCAGTAACGTCTCCATTGGAGACTTTGTTGTTACTGTGTCTGGCATATCGAATACTCTCGGTAGCTTGCCGGGCTCTCCGAGAGGGGCGGAGGAATCGAACTCGGGTCGGCCATGTTGGCCGCTTGTAAGGCGAACGCCCTACCCGCTGTGATAAAATTTTTTTTTTAAAAAAGTGAGTCTTTTCTTAATCAGGGCTGGAGCGATAGCACAGAGGGTAAGGCGTCTGCCTTGCAAGCAGATGACCCGGTCAACCCAGGTTTGATTCCTCCACCCCTCTCAGAGAGCCCAGCAAGCTACCGAGAGTATCTCGCCCTCACGGCAAAGCCTGGCAAGCTCCCCGTGACGTATTCGATATGCCAAACACAGTAACAACAAAGTCTCCAATGGAGACGTTACTGGGCCCGCTCGAGCAAATCGATGAACAACAGGAGGACAGTGCTACAGTGCTTTCTTAATCCGTGGATTTCAATCACTGACCTAGAGACGGGTGACAGTCCACAGGTATAAAAAGGCAGAAAAGCACTACATCTCAGAGATGAAAAAACTAGAAATACCTGATCAAACTTTGTGTTCCCTATTAAGAACTTCACTTTAGATCCAAGAACAAAATTAGGCTGCGGGGTCCGAGAATAGCACAGGGGTTAAGGCATCTGCCTTGCTTGCATCCTACCACAGTTCAATCCTGGCATCACATACGGTGCCCCTGCCCCCCACTTCAACACTGACAGGGGTGGTCCCTGGGCACTGCGGGGTATGGAGATGAAAGGACAGGAGACGATGGTTCACGAAAAGAGTGATGAAAAGATAGATGGGGTGGATATTCTTCTACCAAGCAAAATACATTTTGTGTCAAAAATTGACATAAGGCAAAAGCCAAAACATTATACACTGACAGCACGACTGATGAAGAAGATATAGCGTTTACAGACACACACACCAAAAACCCGAGATTCCAAATAAAGGAATCAAAAGTGGAAAAAAATCGATAGTATAGACTGCTCTATAATAACAGCTGGAGACTACTAGTGAAACAATTGGATAATCTATTTTTTTTAAAAAAGGAGTTTAAACAGCCTTTAAAATTAGTTGGACATAAAAGATACATGCAAACCAGGCACCATGAGGCCCAGACTACATATTCTTCTCAAATACACAAGAACATTCTGTAGGATAAACCATATTAAATTAAGAAATAAGTCTTGAAAAATTTTTAAATGCAGAAGTACATAAATATCTTCTTGACCAGGACAGAGTAAAATAAGAGGGTAATAATAATCAATGGAAATCTGAAAATTCAAAAATATATAAATACTGAATGCCACATTTGTATACAATCCCTGGGTTAAAAAAAAACACAGTAAGAAAAAAAAATAAAAAACACAGTAAGGAAATTAGGAAATATTTCAAGACAAATGAAAATATATACCAATCAAATTAGGGTACCATGAAAATAATATTCATGGAATCTTTTTAGTTGCAAATCCTACAACAACAAAGAAATCTCAAACAAATAGCCTAATTTACACTTTATAAAAATAAAAGCAATGTTGCTAAAATCAGAAAAATGGGGACATTATTACTCTTGGGACTGGAGTGATAGCACGGCGGGCAGGGTGTTTGCCTTGCATGTGGCTGTGGCCTGGGTTCGATTCCCAGCACCCCATATGGTCCCCTGAGTACTGCCAGGAGTAACCCCTGTGCACTGCCGGGTGTGACCCAAAAAGAAAAAAAAAGACTACTGTTTTTCCTACAATTTGCTCAAGCGGGCCCAGTAACGTCTCCATTGGAGACTTTGTTGTTACTGTGTTTGGCATATCGAATACGTCACGGGTCGCTCGCCAGGCTCTGCCGTGCGGGCGAGATACTCTCGGTAGCTTGCCAGGCTCTCCGAGAGGGGCGGAGGAATCGAACTCGGGTCGGCCACGTTGGCTGCGTGCAAGGCAAACGCCCTACCGCTGTGCTATCGCTCCAGCTTGGTGTAGTAGGTGAAAGTGTTTACATTGGTCGTGATAAACTTTAGCATTACGAGATGGAAAAGATGTGTAGTTCAGAACATTAAAGTTGGGGTCGGAAGGATGTGGCTGTATTCTTGGCTTGATCACAAAAATTACTGAACATCTCACTTGATTTCTTTGAATATTCTTTTTTTATAGGCTAAAGATAATTGATGATTTGAAAATTAATGTTGTTCAAGGTGGCTCAAGGACAAATCACAGTTAAAATAATATAGGCCTCTGTCAGACAAACTGATAGTTTGCTTTCATTAAAATTGCACCAAGATGCAAATAATGGTATTTTTAAATGAAAATGTAGCATTGTTTACAGATATATATTGAAATATGTATATATATATACACACACACACACACACATATATATATATATATATATATATATATATATATATATATATGTTGGGCTGGAGAGATAGTACAGCAGGTAAGGTGCTTGCCTTGTGCAGAGCAGACCCAGATTCAGTTCCCTAAGGTCCCTGGAGCACTACTAGGAGTTATCCCTTAGTGTAGTCAGGAGTCAGCCCTGACACACACATTAGGTGTGGCCCCAAAACCAACAATACAAAATACAAAGCTGTGAAACCAGCATCAATAAATGTGTAAAAGAATACAACAAAAAGAATATTATGAATACTACCAAGAAATGATTTTTCCTTGCATGCGGCTGGCACAGCAGACCTGGGTTGGACTCCTCCGCCCCGCTTGGAGAGCCCGGCAAACTACTTAGAGTATCCTGCCCGCACGGCAAAGCCTGGCAAGCTCCCCGTGGCGTATTCGATATGCCAAACACAGTAGCAACAAGTCTCACAATGGAGACGCTACTGGGCCCGCTCGAGCAAATCGATGAACAACGGGAGGACAGTGCAGTGCAGTGCTACCAAGAAATAAGATAACCTAGATAAAACAGACTGCTAGAATTACACAACCAAAACTGAGACAAAAAAAAAAAAAAAACCACCCAAATACACCTATAACAAGTGAAGGAATTGACTCAATATCTAAAAATCTACTTAAAAAAATACTTAAGACTGACTTCACTTTTGAATTCTCCCATTCAATGATTGAAACCAATTCTTCTCAAGCTCTTTGGAAAAAAAGAGAAAAAGATTATGATCCTTGACACTGCATGATACCCCTTGCACTGGCAAACGTGCCCTTGCCATCTACAAAAAAGAGAATAAAGAACAGGAGTCAATTTTTTCTTACTTGTTTTTATAAAAATAGCATTGTCTTGAAGAATTCAAAGACCCCACAAGAAGGACATACTCTGCATGTATGGTCATCTGGTACCGACTGCGTTCCTCCAACACCCCCTTTCTCAGCACCACTGGGTACAGCCTGGTGGTCCTCAGTACTCCTAGACCTTAGAACTGAACTGCCAGGACGGTGTCACAAGGCTAAATGTAGCCGGAAGGACATCCATGCCCTGAACACAGCTGGAGAGGTCAACACCTAAAAAGTGTATGTTATAAACCATGACCCATGGAATTTATCCAGTAAGACCATGGTGGTTCACCATATAAGTGGCAACTTAACACACCATGCCGATAGAATTAAAGACAACAACCACATGATGATCTCAAGTGATTCTAAAGATGGATCTGACAGCACCCAACCGTGATCACACACACACACACACACACACACACACACACACACACACACACACACACGGAATCTTCCTTAACATAATAAAGGGTATTTTATAAAAAATTTCAAGCTAACATCATACTCGCGGTAAAAGCCTGAAAGCCATTAAGACCAATAATAGGACAAGGAGGGACTGGAGAGAGAGAGAGCTCCAAGGGTTGAGTGCAGGGCCATGCAGGAGGAGATGAGATTCCTGGCATCACGGGGTCCCTTGAATACCACGAGAGTGACTCCTAAGCACAGCGCTGTGGCTGTGAGCAGGCACTGGAATCTGGTGGGAATGGCCCCAAATCAAAACTAGTGAGATAAGACAAGAGTATCCGTGTCATCACTGCTACTCAACATTGCAATGGAAGAGTAATTAAAGGCAAGAAATAAAAGGCACGCAAATGAAAGCAAAAAGAGGAAGATTATATACAAGTGACATTAAATAAAAAACAATTAGAACAAGTCAACCGACAAAGTTACAGGATGCAAAAACCACAGATAAGTCAGTTGTACATCTAACATAGCAACAAACAATCATAAAAAAGAAATTAGGAAAATAATTGCAATGATAATAGTATTTAAAAGAATGAAATTCCTAGGAAAAAAGCATAGTATTGAAGCTGAAAGATAAATGCTGTAAAATATGGAACATTCCTGTAAAATAAGGAGTTAAAAACCTAAAGACTTATTAATGGTTTATATGACTGTATTAGGCGACCTCGTGGTGTTTCACTAATAAAAATTCAAAAAAAATGGATTTATGACCTAAATCTAAGAGGTGGCCACAACTATCAGACTACGAAGAAAAAACACAGGTATCAATCTTCACCACTTGGCTGTGGAATTTTAGATATCACCTCAAAACCATAAACAACAACAACAAAAAGTCTTGATACTTCAAGGCAAAATTAAAAGTCAGTGTCCCTTAAAGAAGATTATCAATAAAATATTGACAAGGCCCAGAAAATATTTGCAATATGTTATATACTTGAATGTTTGGGTCCCATCCACCCAAATTCATGTGTTGAAGTCCGAACTTCCAGTCAGATGGTATTAGGGAGTGGGGCCTTGGTAAGTGATTAGCACCTTTACAGAAAAGATCTGAGAATTCTAGCACCCATCTTCAGTGAGTACACACAGATTGACAGGGAAATGCAGCCTTCCAGGCACCAAATCTACTAGCACCTTAATTTATAGTTTCCAAAACTGTGAAAAGTAACTGTCTACTGTTATATATTGTCAGCCCAAACAGGCTAAGACAGAAACATATCTGGTACAGGTCCAGTATCCAAACTATGTGTTAACTCATAAACTCAGTAATAAAATTCAAGCACAGTAAACAGGACTCTAACAGATGCGCCTCCAAAGAAGATTGCACAAATGGCAACACACACTGAAAAATGTTGAATATTATCAGTCTCCAGAGAAAACGAAATTAAAACCTTGACGAGCGACCGACCTCTTCACATCAACTATGAAGTGTTACGACTTAAGTTCTTATGACCCCTGCTTCAGGTGGACTGATTTGGAAATGGTCTTGATAAAGGTCATTGGACTAAAGGGAGATCCTTAGGGTGAGAACTAATCCAATAAAGCGAACATCCTTATAAGAAAACAAAAAAAGGAAATGGGCCAGAGTACAGCGGGTAGGGCATCTGCCTTACACACGGCTGACCTTGGTTCGATCCTCAGCATCCCAGACAGTCGACCAAGCTCATCAGGAGTGATTCCTGAGTGAAGAGCCAGGAGGAACCCCTGAGCACCATAAGCTGTGGCCCCAAACCCAAAAGAGTAAATTAAATTAAAAAAGAAGAAGAAACAGCAAAGACAAAGGTAGGTTCATGTGCAAATGCGAATGATGTCCACATGAAAATAAAGGCATAGACTGGAGGACAATCTGTCAGCAGAAGACGCTAGCAAACCTAGACTAGGAGAGAGACCCGGGGCAAAATTTTTTCCTTCAATGCCCTCAGAAGGAAGGAGCCCACCAACAGCCTGATTTCAGAATTCTAGCCTCCAGAACTGGAAGACATTGCATTTGTTAGCCCGGCAAGCTACCGAGAGTATTCGATATGCCAGACACAGTAACAACAAAGTCTCCAATGGAGACGTTACTGGGCCCGCTCGAGCAAATCGACGATCAACGGGAGGGCCTTTACCTTTACCTTGTTATTTCATGACTTTAAAAAAAAATTTTTTTTTATTAAATCACCACGGATAAAGTTACAAAGTTGTCCATGACTAGGTTTCAGTCATACAATGTTCCAACACCCATCCTATCACTAGTGTATATTTCCCACCACCAATGTCCCCAATTTCCTCCTTCCACACCCCACCAACCCGCACCAGTCCGTTTCTATGTCAGACAGGTTTCTTCTCTTGTGATGCTTTATTAAAGCAGGTCTTGAAGAACTGGAGTAATAGTGCATTGGGAATCGTGCTTGCCTTGCACACAGCCTACGTGGGTTCTGTCCCTGGCATCCCATCTAGTTCCCTGAGTTGCATGAACTGACAGATCACTATTATACAGAAACAGAAAAATTACTGAGGAGAAGCATTCACAGAGGGCAGCAAAAGATGCGAACTCTACTGTGCTATTCCAATCAAGTATGTAGGCAGCAGTTAGTATTAATTTATAAAGTTTTTTTGTTTTTCAAGATATGCTATAGGGACCAAAGAGTAGCCTGACTGGTTAATAGGCACCGGTTTTGTATAAGGAGACCCAGGTGCGATCCCAGATCCACAGGTTCAATGCTGGCTTCACATAGACTCCTGAACACCAACAGGTGCAACCTCTAAGGGCCATTGCAGAAATAAGCCCCCCACACAGTGGAGTGTGCAACAATGCCCCCCAAAAAACCAAAAAGATATGCTGTGCAGTGCGTGATATTTAATAATATATCACGGAACACAAGGAATATTAAGTAACACTGTACCACTGTCCTCCCGTTGTTCATCGATTTGCTCCAGCGGGCCCAGTAAAATCTCCATTGTGAGACTTGTTGTTACTGTGTTCAGCATATTGAATATGTCATGGGAAGCTTGTCAGGCTTTGCCATGCGGGCGAGATACTCTCAATAGCTTGCCGGGCTCTCCAGGAGGGGTGGAGGAATCGAACCCGGGTGGGCTCGGTCAGCCACGTGCAAGGCAAACACCCTACCTGCTGGGTTATGGCTCCAGCCAAGGAATATTAAGTAGCATTTGGTTTTTTTTTTTTTGGCTTTTTGGGTCACACCCGGTGATGTACAGGGTTACTCCTGGGTCTACACTAAAGAATCACCCCTTGCAGTGCTCAGGAGACCCTCTGGGATGCTGGGAATCAAACCTAGGTTGGCTGCGTGCAAGGCAAAGGCCCTACCTGCTGTGCTATTGCTCCAGCCCCTTAAATAATATTTACAAAAAAAAAAAAAGAAAAAAACACCTTTTTAGGCCAGAGAGATAGCACAGCATGTAGGGCACTAGCCTTGCATGTGAGAGAGCTGGTTTCAATCCATGATACCCCATTTAGGACTCCGAGTCCTGCCAGGAGTGATTGCTCAAGCGAAACAAGTATGGAGTATGCCCAGAGCACAGCCAGAGGCCCAAAACTGAACAAAATAAATAAATAAATAACTTTTCTATCAAGAGGACAAAGCTCACTATTACTGGAGCCAGTGGAAGAAATGCAATGTAAAATCTTCATGCATATCTTTACACAACAGAAAAAAAATCTCTTTAAAGAAATGAAAGCATTTAAATTCATTCAGAGACATTTCTCAATATTTTGAATGCATATTATGTATTTTTCTCAATATTATGTTTCCATCATGAATTTGCAGCAATTTTTTTTTGCAGCAAAATGAGAACTTAAAACCAAGATATCTAAATTAGGCAGAAGTTACTGACAGATGGTTACATGAATGCACTAACAAAGCATTTCAAGGATTTTTACCTTGTTGGAAATTTTTTTTTAAGAAATGTTAATTGAGACAAAAATGCATACCGATATTTTAAGCAGAAAAAATGCAGGTGCTAATTAACAAAAAAACAAAACAGTCAAGAACTAATATAGTCTGTGGACATATTTATTCATTTTGACACCTGCGACGTACTATTGAGGATCTCAGGTTTCTGAACATTTTGCAAGAGATAAAACAATGAATGTTGTTCGCTATGACAATAATAGCTGGCAATGACCATGCTGGACAAGAGCTGATGTTGGTCAAAAGTAGGTAAGGGATATTCTGAATAATCGTTTCGTATCAATAAGTCACACCACAGTACCCAAAGGGAGAGAGAGAAAAAGCACCTACCATGGAGATAGGCAGGGGTGAGGGGTGGAGAGTGATGGGAGGGAATCTGGGGACTCTGGTGCTGGAAATGTACACTGGTGGACGGATGGGTGTTGGAATACTGTATGACTGAAATCTAATCATGAACGGTTTTGTAAAGAACCAAGTCACACTGTGTGTGTTTTGCACGATCGGGCCCAGTAACATCTCCACTGTGACACTTGTTACTGTGTTTGGCATATCGAATACGTCCCGGGTAGCTTGCCAGGCTTTGCCGTGTGGGCGTAATACTCTCAGTAGGTTGCCGGCTATCTTAGAGGGGCGGAGGAGTCGAACTCGGCTCGGCCGTGCACAAGGCAAACACCCTACGGCTGTGCTATCCCTCCAGCCCAAAGAACAAAAACAAAAACAATGGTCTTATTCTGGAAATGTCTTAGAAGAACTAGTGTTTTCCACTGAGTCAAAAAGACACTGCCCTATATAAATACTCAGGTTCCCAGTTTCTTCTCCTCTAACATACCCCTCTGTGGATGCTGGAAGCACCTGGCCTCCATTCTGTTCGCTGGAAACAAGGATTCAGAGAACGTACAACAGAATGCTAGTGACTTTCTTTGTTACAACCTTCGTGTCTCCTGCAAACATTCATCAAGTTATGGTGAATTTCTTGATCTGCATGTAGGGTGAATTTTCAGAGCCTTTATAGTTCTGAACCTGGACTAAATACAATAGTGGGTGCTGGAATAGAGGGTCAGAAATTAAAAATCCCATGTCCAAAGCTTCCACCACGATCTATTATGACTGCTGTTAGCATCTATTCGTTAGTTGTATCTCTAACTTGAGTCTCACACCTATCATAAAACTGGTAACTCTAAGTTTGAATCTAGTAATTCAAGTAGAAGTGAAAAAAATGTTTTAAGTGTACCAGTAACATAAACTTAACATCAACAGCTCCTACACCACTTTTTTCCCCTGCTTGAGCAACAGAGGATTTTGTCTGTGTAGTTCTAACTTAGACTATAAAACCCAGCTCCCAGAAGCTAGACATCTTATTATCTCATTCCTACTTTGGACTTATTATCTCATTCCTACTTTGGCTGGAGCGATAGCACAGCGGGTAGGGCGTTCGCCTTACACGCGGCCAACATGGCCGACCCGAGTTCGATTCCTTCGCCCCTCTCGGAGAGCCCGGCAAGCTACCGAGAGTATTCGATATGCCAGACACAGTAACAACAAAGTCTCCAATGGAGACATTACTGGGCCCGCTCGAGCAAATCGACAATCAACGGGAGGGCCTTTACCTTTACCTTTACCTTTACTTTGGACAAACTGGCAGGCTAATGTAACCTGCCCACACGGCAGAGTCTAGCAAACTCCCCATGGCGTACCCAATATGCCAAATACCAGTAACAATGATGGGTCTCATTCTCCTAACTCTGAAAGAGCCTTGAATATGGCACTTTTAAAAAAATCTCAGGGCTAGGACGAAGGAGACGTTACTGGGGCCTGCCCGAGGCAATCGACGAACAACAGGATGGTCGTGATCGTGACTTTCTAACTTACCTGAGTATACTTCGATTTGCTTGTATTACCTCCTCCCTAACCTTTTTTTGCTTGTGTGTTTCCCATCACTTCATGGCTCAGGGCTCAGCATATGCAAGGCTTACACATGAGCTCCCTCACTGTGCCACACCTCTGCCCCACTTTTTTCTTAATTAAAAAAAATCAAGATGTACTTACATTCATACAATTAAATATATTCCTCCTTTTAGTGGACTCTTCTGCAAAATTTGACAAGTTCAGCCATGATTTTGACCAACAGTACATTCTAGAAGTTCCCACCACTTCAAAATATCTCATCTCTTTGAAATTTATTTCTGTGCTACTCTCAGATCCCAGCTGCTTTATCTAGACTGTAAAACTGTCACTGTCACTGTCCCCCGTTATTCATTGATTTGCTCGAGCAGACCCAGTAATGTCTCCATTGGAGACTTTGTTGTTACTGTGATTGGCATATCAAACACGCCAAGAGGTGCTTGCCAGGCTCTGCCGTGCGGGCGAGATACTCTCGGTAGCTTGCCGGGCTCTCCGAGAGGGGCGGAGGAATCAAACTCAGGTTGGCCATGTTGGCTGCATGCAAGGCAAACGCCCTACCGCTGTGCTATCGCTCCAGCCCTAGACTGTAAAACAAAAGGATCATATGCTATGGTGTCTTTCACCTATGATGATGCATCTGATGCATCAAAAATGTGTTCCTTTATTACTGCCAAGTTGCATTCCATTATACACTTGTTTATCCCTTCTTTCCAACAGCATTTTGGTAGGTGCTTCAAGTTTTTGCTTTTTTCCCCCATTGCCTGAGAATTGATGTAAGATTTTTTTTCTTCCTGCTTTTTATTTATTCTTCCTACGTTATTGCACTGATTAGTCATTTAAATTTGTGATGGATTTTTTTTCTTTCTCTGAATATGATCTACTTGGGTTAACATTCCAGTTAATGTTAAAGAAGCGTTTATTCACCTGCTGTTGGGTGGAATGTTCTAAAGATACTGGTTAGGTCAAGATAGTTAACAGCATTAACTATCAGCTGCTCTCTTCACCTTCCTTCCCCTCCCGGGTCCTCTTGTAATGTCCCGGTGCTGAAAACATGTCTGGGATGCTCACCAAAGGTCACATTTGATTGTGGT
The DNA here is from genome assembly GCF_029834395.1 of Sorex fumeus. Taxonomy (NCBI): domain Eukaryota; kingdom Metazoa; phylum Chordata; class Mammalia; order Eulipotyphla; family Soricidae; genus Sorex; species Sorex fumeus. Next base: position 771,567 of record NW_026606181.1, on the reverse strand, counting down.
GTGCCGGAATAACACTTGTTGTGGTGCCAGGTATCACAACGGAGTGCTTCTGAATGCACTTCAGGACTCAGGCTGGTGTTTGGAACTGAACTCGTAAGCTCATGCATGCAGGTCAAAGCAGGCAGGTAGTCTAGTGCCACTGAACCTCTGTCCCGTTACCTTCATCATCTCCCTCTCTTCTCTCTCTGTTTAGCAATGCAGGGGGTCAAGCCTCAAACATACAAGGAAAGTACTCGAACACTAGCTATGTCCTATGTCACTGACCCAACTGTAGTCTTCTTCAGCTAGATATCAGAACCATAGTTGTCAGTGGTTTTGTAACACTACTAAGTCTAGTAAAAAAAATAGATGAAATATTACCTTTCTTATAAATAAGAATCTCAGTGGCAGCACTGTCCTCCCATTGTTCATCGATTTACTCAAACGGGCCCAGTAACGTCTCCATCGTGAGACTTGTTGTTACTGTGTTTGGCATATCGAATACATAACGGGGAGCTTGCCAGGCTCTGCCTGTGGGAGGGATACTCTCGGTAGCTTCCGGGGCTCTCCGAGAGGGGCGGAGGAATCGAGCCCGGCTTGGCCGGGCTGGCTGTGAGCAAGGCAAACGCCCTACCACTGTGCTACCACTCCAGTTCCCTTATAAATAAGCTTAATGGAAAAAACAGTGGATGACAGTTAAATCACAATGTCTCTATTTTGACCATCAAAATTCTGATTATTAAAATCGAAGCATTTCCAATAGTTTAAAAGTTTCTTTTTCCAAGTAGTTTTTTCCTGAAATAAAAGCACTTACCTTATATGCATTTTCTTGACTTTCATTCATATTTTCATGTGCAACTAGCTTTTTTTAAAAAGATCTAATGTTCAAGTTATGCCAACCTGCAGCTAAGCTTTTATCAAAATGTTTTACATTAATTTTTCATTCATCAATTCTCCTTAGAATACAATCCACCAGCTGCTTCACTCTACGGAGACCCATTCAATAAAGACGTCAAATGAAAGCAAAATTTTACTTACAGTTTGCCCACATTGCTATTCCTCTATAAAGGGTTACAATGCAGGTTCAAAGGATGATGTGAAAATCAGTAATTAGATTCACCTAAGAATCTACTGACAGATCAAAGGTAAATGAAGCAATATGACAACATCGAATGCAGAGTGTACAAACACAGCCCCTACTCTATAATATAAATGGTAATTTCAATAGATATGGTAATAGTCTGCGTTTTTTAAAATTTATTTATTTATTGAATCATGACGGGAAAAGTTACAAAGCTTTCAGGTTTAAGTCTCTGTCATGCAATTATCAAACACATTTCCCTTTACCAATACTTATTTTTCACCATGATGAACCCCAATAAACCCCCACGCCCCAATCCTCCCAATAGTCTGAATTTTTAAAGAAAGCAATTTTTTTTTGGCTTTTTGGGTCACACCTGGTGATGCATAGGGGTTACTTCTGGCTTTGCACTCAGGAATTACTCCTGGCGGTGCTCTGGGGACCATATGGGATGCTGGGAATCAACCCGCGTTGGCTGCATGCAACACCCTACCCGCTGTACTATCACTCCAGCCCCTAATCTCTGTTTTAGTATAATAGGTAAGAACAAAGCCACATACAAAGGATATTTAAAGAAAGGGAACTCAATTTTGCTTGCTTAGAAAGGTATTATCTTTATATCTTTCTCAGGCCCATCTTCTCAGATAGGCTCACCTATTCCCACAAACACGCATTCGAGGTCTCCTCTACCTTAAAAACAGACACAAACTATTCTCTGCTGCTTGAGGCGACACCACTCTGTCATCCCCTTCACGAGGACATTTATATTCACCATCTGCAAACTCAACCCCCAGTCCTTTATTCATTCACCTGTCAAGTGTGGTCTTATTTGGGTTTCTATCACTATCTGAACGTCATTCAACAAATCAAAGTTGAACAACCCATTCGACATACAGCCAGTCCCCTTTCCTCAGTTACCTGACAAAATCTGATACAAGGGACTCTATAAAATTCTCAAAAAATCTTCCTTGAATTTTGTGATACGTAACTTCCTTAATATGCTTCTTTCCGACAAAGGCACCACTAGCCGAAGATTCATCCCAAACATTTAGAGACGCTAAGTTTTGAGTCCCCGTCTCATACCCCCATAGAAAACTAATGATCACCCACATTAAAGTGGGGTTTGGCTATTGGGAGGGGAGAGGGAAAGGGGGAATTCAGAAGAGCCAATTCCAGTTTCTGGTTGCACCGGGGCATGTCGTATTTCACACCTCCATAAAAAGAAAGGCTTTGTAATACTCTTTCTTTTTTTGCTTTTTGGGTCACACCTGGCGATGCTCAGGGGTTACTCCTGGCTCATGCACTCAGGAATTGCTCCTGGTGGTGCTCTGGGGACCATATGGGATGCTGGGAATCAAACCCGGGTAGGCCATGTTGGCTGCGTGCAAGGCAAATGCCCTACCCGCTGTGCTATCGCTCCAGTCCCTGTAATATTCCTTTTTAATTACATATTCAAGAACATACTATTTGTAGTTTTTCTGCTCTAATGTGATATAAGCAAGTTCACATTCTTAATGTGATTAAAATGTCTCACCTTTAAACCTAATGTGTCAAACTTCTTCTTTTAAGTTGTCTATTAATGTTTAAATTCCGGTGCCACCATTATGTAAAACATGAGATCCTATACAGTTCCCTCCTTTTATTCACGTAGTATCACATCCTAATTCCCATCCTCCCTTTAAAGCTGACTCTCTTCCAGAAAGTGTTTCTTGGCTTCCTTAGCTGATTATTATTTTCCTATCTTCAAGAGTCAAAATACTTTCTGTTTCCCTTTCTGATAACACTAGGTCTGCATTTCTCCCTAGCCTCTCGTTCTGTCGGTGTAGGAATGGTATTTGGTCTTTGTTTCCTCCAAAATCACCTTGAACACTACCTTGTCCATAATATTAAAAAGGTATGAACTAAATTTGATTTAGACTGTGGACACAGTAGAAACAATAGTTTTCTAGAATATTTGTTTCTTCAAGTAAAAATACTCAAAGATACACAATGATTTAGATGGTTCAGCTGTAAAAAAATTGTTCTTCTTAAACTAAGAGAGCAGAAGTTCCTCTTAAACCCCTGAAAGTTCCAAGATCAAAAGCAGAGTACAGGGGCTGGAGAGATAGGTTACACACCCTTTAATGTGCGTGATCTGAGTTCAATCCCTGGCAGCCTATCTGGTAGCCTGAACACAGCTATGAATAATTTCCTGAATGCAGAGCCAGGAGTGATCCTTGAGCATTGCCAGGTATGACTCCAAAACTTAAATAAAACAAACAACAACAACAGAAAAAAAAAACCCGAAAAACAGATCAGATGTTCTTCTTTGGCCTCTCACATCCCTTTTCAGAAACAAAACTTAAGAAGTGCTCTATTTTGGAAAATGTTCTGTGTGCACTGGAAAAGAATGTGTATTCTTTCTTTTGGGGGTGTAAAGCCCTGTATAGGTCTACTAGCCCTCTCAATTCTATTTCTTCCTTCAAAGCCAATGTTTCCTTACTGAGTTTTGTTCTTGTTGATCTATCCAGAGGTGATAAGGCAGTGTTGAAGTCTCCGACTACTATTGTATTGCTAGCAATATCCTCCTTAAAATCTGTTAGCAGTTGTTTTAAGTATTTAGCTGGTCCTTCATTAGGTGTGTATACATTTAAGAGTGTGATTTCTTCCTGTTGTACATATTCCTTGATAAATAGAAAATGGCCCTCACTGTCCCTTCTAATCTTTTTCAACCTGAAATCTATGTTGTTGGATACTAGTATGGCCACCCCAACTTTTTTGAGGGAGCTGTTTGCTTGCAGGATTGTTTTCCATCCTTTAACAAATGGGACTATCTTAAATTAAGAAGCTTCTGCACCACAAAAGATACAGTGACCAAAATACAAAGACAAACTACAGAATGGAAAAGGATATTCACCCAATACCCATCGGACAAGGGTTTGATATCAAGGGTATAAAAGGCACTGGATGAACTCTGCAAGAAGAAAACATCCAGACCCATCAGAAAATGGGGTGATGAAATGAATAGAAACTTTCTCAAGGAAGAAATACGAATGGCAAAAAGGCACATGAAAAAATGCTCTTCATTACTAATCATCAGGGAGATGCAGATTAAAACAACTATGAGACACCATCTCACATCACAGAGACTGGCCCACATCCAAAAGAGCAAAAGCAACTGGTGTTGGTGTGGATATGGGGAGAAAGGGACCCTCCTACACTGCTGGTGGGAATGCAGACTGGTTCCACACTTTTGGAAAACAGGATGGACGCTTCTCAAAAAATTAGAAATTGAGCTCCCATTTGACCCAGTAATATCACTCCTGGGAATATATCCTGGAGAGGCAAAAAAGTATAGTCGAAGTGACACCTGCACTTGTTTGTTCATTGCAGCACTCTTTACAATAGCCAGAATCTGGAAAAAACCTGAGTGCCCAAGAACAGATGACTGGTTAAAGAAACTTTGGTACATCTACACAATGGAGTACTATGCAGCAGTTAAAGATGAAGTCATGAAATTTACATACAAGTGGTACTACATGGAAAGTATCGTGATAAGCGAAATGAGTCAGAAAGAGCGGGACAGGCATAGAAAGACTGCACTCATCTGGGGAATATAAAGTAACAGATGGAGTCAAACACCCAAGAATAGCCGAGATAAGTACCAGGAATTTTACTCCATGGCTTGGAGGCCAGCCGCACATGCTAGGGGAAAAGGGAGCTCAGATAGAGAAGGGAGCACCAAGTAAAGGGTGTTGGGAGGATCCTCCCAGGATGGGAGATGCATGCTGGAAGTAGACTATAGACCAAACATGATTGCCACTCAATGTCTCTTTTGCAAACCACAGCACTCAAAAGGAGAGAGAGAACAAAAGGGAATGCCGTGCCACAGAGGCAGGGGGGGATGGGGGTGATGGGGGGTGGGAGGGATACTGGGATCCGTGGTGGTGGAGAATGAGCACTGGTGGAGGGATGGGTACTCGATCACTGTATAACTAAAACCCAAGCACAAAAATTTGTAAGTCTACAACTGTACCTCATGGTGTTTCACTAATAAAAATTAAAGAAAAAATGCCCGCCCCCCACCAAAGTACTTTCTTTAAAAAAAAAATGAAAACCGAAAGCATCCCCCAATTGCCCTTAAGGCTTCTTCTGACACTGCCCTGGACTCCTCTGGTGCCCTGGGTGAGGGAGGGAGCTGAGGGAGGAGTGGGGAATGGAGGAGAAGGGTTTGGGGATCCACTTCTGCCTACTTCGGGGAAACTGCATGAAGAGAGAGTAATCTCTGCAACATGACAATATTTTCAAAGACTCTTTACTAAAAAATAAATTCTTACATGTTTGTTTTACATTCGGGCATTTAAGATATTTTTTCTAAGACAAAGCATTTTGAGAAATTATTGTACCTAATGAACTATCATTAGAAGTATAGATGTAACACAGCAACAACTGATGCATATCCCAACATCCAGCCAGTCCACACTATATTATCTGCTACTCTAACCGACATGCAAGCACGGAAAGCAATTTGCTAAGATGAAATATAATGTTATTAATTTTCAGCTTCATTAATAAGCTTCAATACATTTTTCTAAAATTTATTTTGTAATGGCCTCAATTAAGATAGTAAAACAAATTGAGAGAGAAAAAGCGTTTCCTGCTTCCTTTATTACCCAGAAAAATGAGAGTGAGCTGAGCCAACTGAAGAACTAGCATTTCCAGAGAGTCTAACGCAGAGAAGTCAAGACTTGTGCTTAGTTCGCCCAGAAGACAGGCTGTCTGGAGGAGGCCTGACAAGTAGTACACAGCATCACTGCAAGAACAGTAAATGAAACTGAGAGGCAGTGTCTGACGCCTCATTACGGAAGGTGCAGTGCGGAATCTGACCTACCTGGCTGATCCCTCCGGGAGAGATCTTGTATGACTGCAGCTTCTGCTTCAGTAGTTCTGGATCACTATGACGGAATGGGCACCCTGACAACAAAGAACAAGCCAACGCATCAACAAGGTTATTTACCCAGGACTTAGCATAATACCACACTCCAGAGGCTGTCTAAGCTCCCCCTAATTGTCTAACAGCTTATTAATAAAAAAGTTAATTGCCCATGGGTGCAACTGCTTTCCTCTCTTTATCTAAACGACGACTTAGCTGTACGGTTATCAGGGTACTACAGGCTCAAGAGTTGCATAAAACATAACAGCATTCTCGGGCTAAGGTCCCCGTTCACTACCGAGAGGCAACACTTTTAATTATGCCACTTGCTAACCAAGTAGAGATAATCACAAGGTAGCTATAAAACAGCTTATCTGAAATCTTTATGCAATCTCAGAATTTCTCCACATTTAAAAAATTACACGAGAGGTCTATAAGAAGGAAGACAGGACTGAGAAGGTTAGGGAAGAAAAGAAAAAGAGTCAGGGAGAGAGACAGTATCGTGAGTTGGGCGCTGGCTTTGCATGTAGCCAACCCGGGTTGGATATTTGGCATCCAATATGGCGCCTGAGACCACCAGGAGTAATTCTTGAGCACTGCTGGGTATGGTTCCCAAACAAACCAAGCCAAACCAAACTAAAACAGTGTCCATCAAGGAAGTAAAGAGTGGAGAGCGATGAGAGTGAGGTTTAGGGAAGCTGGGGACTAGTGGAGGGAAGTTGACACTGGTGATGGGATTGGTGTTAAAACATTGTACGACTAAACATCGTAAATACAAAACGATAGGACAGAGATTTCTGGTTTCCAGTTCAGACATAGGAGTTACAAGGTGCTGTTCCATCTTTATAAGCAAAAATTAAATTAAATAGACTGAACAATTGGCAGCTCCTCTTATACTCATCCAAGAATCAGAGTCACAGGAAAACCCCAAAGTGAAGAAAGAGGCTGCTACAGAGAGTCACAATTGACCAGAGCAGGAATCTAGGCAGGGGACAGTGGTGGGCAGGGCCAACCAACCTGTAACTGGCAATGGTTAGCCTGTCTGCAGGGACAAGTCTGAGGTACAAACTCCAAGAATCTCCCATAGAAGGTTCTACACTTCATAAACTTAACCTCTAAAGGAACATTTTTTTAAATACTCTGGAACTACTTGCTATATTTATTATTTATTTATTGGGGTAAATGTGGGGGAGGTTGGATGGGGTCACACCCAGTGGTTTTCAGGTATTACTCCTTGTTCTGTGCTTGAGGTTCATATGCTGTGCGGCGGGCAAAACTTCTATGTGCAAAGCCAAGGGCCTTCATGCACTTGCGCCAATCTCTAGCTGCTCTGTGTTCCTTTAAATAAAGCCTATTGGCGTTTGGAGGATCCTCCCAGGATGGGAGAAGCATGCTGAAAGTAGACTATAGACCAAACATGATTGCCGCTCAACGCCTCTCTTGCAAACCACAGCACCCAAAAGGAGAGAGAGAACAAAGGGGAATGCCCTGCCACAGAGGCAGGATGGGATGGGGGTTGGGGGGTGGGAGGGATACTGGGATCCGTGGTGGTGGGAAACGGGCACTGGTGGAGGGATGGGTACTCGATCACTGTATAACTGAAACCCAAGCACAAAAATTTGTAAGTCTGCAACTGTACCTCATGGTGTTTCACTAGTAAAAATTTAAGAATAAATAAATAAATAAATAAAGCAAGCGAGCCTGTCTTCAAGCGGAGTTATTTTTTCGCAGTCCAGTCCAGATGGGGAAATACCCAATTTCTGTTGTCTCTATTCATCCTGTTCCAACTACGAGAGGACGAATTCAGACACTATGGAAGTTCAAAGTTCAGGTCCACAGGCTCTCAAAAGAGAGAACCCAATCACAGCACCCACCTATTCCCAAAACTTTATCCCCATTTTGCTGTTTATTTTCTGGAGTATTTTTACCCGATGGGTCATGCCTATTTATTAAGAGAAAATCACCCAGATGAAAAGGCAGGAAATACATTTTGAAGAGACTGAACAAGGATCATAACTAGAGTGGCATATAAAAAGTGATCTTGAAATGACCACGCCAGAAATGTAAAGTAATATGACTAATATGCGCTAATGGACAAAGCAGGCACAGAGACAAAATTCTAATAAGTATGAAAAAATTGTTTGTGATCAAAACATTGTAACATAAAAGAATGCCTTTGATGGGCTTTTGCGTAGACAGGGCTGAGGAAGAATCTGAGTTTGATATGTCAATAGAAACTTCCAAAACAGAAAAACAAAAAGAAAAATAAAACAGGAACAGAATATCAAAGATCTGTGGGAGTAGGTACTTAAACTAGTTCAAATAGCTCAAGCTTCAGAGCAAGGAATTTTATCAGAGTTAAAAATGGGCATTACACAAAAATAAAGTGAAAAATTGTCCAAGGAGAGAGTAACAGCCCTTAATGTATATGTACCTAGCAACAGAACATGAAAATATATGAAGAAAAAAAAACCAACAAAATTTCCAGGAGAAAGAGACGAATCCAATATTATAGACAGAAACTCCAACAGTCCTCTAACAGAAGGAACAAATCCAGGAGGCAAAAATCAACAATAAAATATTTGAACAGCAGCATCAATCAAGTGGATATAATTGATAGGTATAAATGCCTCCAGAAGATTATATACTTCAACAATCTGCTCACATGCAACAACTTGGGTCACTGATAAAGGGGGAGGGATTGTGCAGGTATGGGGGCAGTGACTCTATGGGAACTCTTGATCTCTTGATCACTTGACTTCCCCTTAAAAAATCATTGATTTGCTCGAGTGGACGCCAGTAACGTCTCCATTTGTCCCTGTCATGTGCTAGTGTGGCCCAATGGCGTCTGTTCATTCTAGGAACACAAAGAGCCTCAAACCGATCGTTAAGGGTCTTGACGAAGATGTCTGACCATCTCGTAGGTGGGCAGCCATGCGGTCTTTTGACATCCCATGGAATCCAGTCGGTAACAGCTCTCTAGTCCAGCAGTCATCTCCAAATCTCATTACGTATCCAGCCCATCTCATTTTCGATGCCTTGGCAAACGAGACAGCGTCCCTGATTCTTGACCGTCAACGTAGATTTGAACTCCAGATTCTTTCTCTCACTTGAGTGAAGAGTGATACTCCAAGATTAGCTCTTTCGATTTCTCTTTGGGAGACCCGAATAGCGTTCTCATCCTGTTTTTGTAGGGCCCAGATCTCTGAGGCATATGTTAATGCAGGAAGAACAGTGGAATCGAAGAGGTGTGCAAGGAGCTGGAGGTTCTTCGTCCTCTTTGCTATTTCTTCGACGCTCTTGAAGGTGTTCCAAGCCGCTCTCTTCCTCCTGCGCAACTCAGGTGCCATGTCATTTGTCATGTTGACTTCTCGACCTAGGTACACATAACTGTTGCATTCGGAGATGGGCGTTCCTTTGAGAGTGAATGGAGAGTCAGGAATGCTGTACTTTCAAAATTAAACTGCAATTGAATTTTGCTATGAACCTAAAGCAATTCCATAAAAAAGTATATAACTAATAAATAACATGATATCACTGTATGTTTGGGGCTGGAGCAATAGCGTTGCGGGTAAGGCATTTGCCTTGTATATGGCTGACCCGGGTTTGATTTCTCAGGCCCCCTTGGAGAGCTTGGGAAGCTACAGAGAGTATCTTGCCTGCATGCCTGGCAAGCTCTGGTCGATATGCCAAAAAAAAATAAAAAACAGTAACAACAAGTCACACAATATGTTGTAAGACGTTACTGGTGCCCACTCGAGCAAATTGATGAACAACAGGAGGACAGTGCCACAGTGCTACTGTATGTTTGATTGGGTAATTTTTTAACTGGTACATCTATATTTCAAGTTTGGAAATGCATATTTGCAAGCAGCAATTCAAAAGTATTCATGAAGAATGCATAATCTCTGACAATTATGAAAACATCCCTGCTACCAATACATTTCTAGATACAAAACTGACTACCATATTGTTACTTCTGGGTAGCGAGAGAAGTTCATTTTCAAAACAGATAAAATTCAGTCTTTAGGTGTGAATGGAATGAATGACAGTCTTTTTTTTTAAAATTTCTTAGCCGTTTGGGATCCTTAAGCATGCAAAACCTCAGACAGGAGGGTCCACCAAGGAACCAGGGTTGTCTTTGTGGCAATCCAGTTAGGCCAGAGCTAGGAATGCCTCTGGGGTATCTACAAAGTATTCGATTTGTCAGTTCTGCTAACACGACTCGGACCCCCACCACGACCATGGCATCCTCTTCCTCCCCTGCCACCACGTCCTGGGCAGCCAAGGTCTCCAAAATTGATCTCCAGCTACATGTTATATCATTAGCTGGCTTCCGGAAATGATGGTCCATAACTGAATCGTCAGCATGAGCCCCTTCACTCTTTGACTTACGAAGAACAAATCCCTTCTTCCACTGCCCATCAGCACCTTCATTTGGTTTTGGAATATTAAATTCTACTTTTGCACGGTCCATATTCTGAATTGCCTTCCATTCATCCAAAATCATCTCTTTGGGATCCTCTTCCTTCTTCAACTTCGTTCTCCTTATTTTCAGTGTCTGCCACTGGCTGTTCTTCACCTTCAGATGTTTCCTCAGTCACATTTGATTGACCCAAGTCAGTTCATTCACCTTTGACAGTCCCTCTGTTGCGAGATCCACTACCACCAGCTTGTCCTCATGTTTCAGGCCACTGTAACGTGAGAAAGAAGATCTATCACTTCCACTATGCCTATCAAATTCACGCTTGCCACGAGAATCAAATCCATCTCCTCGTCCCATTCCACGTCCACGGCCTCCCAGAACTCTTCCAGGACCACCACGGCCTCTGACAGGCTGGTCAATAATCTGTCTATCAACTGAAAATTCTCCGCCTTCACCTTTTTCTTCCAGTGGTTTTTCAAATCGTCGTTCAGGAGGCGGTCGCCTTTCTGGTCTCCTAGCAATTATTTTCCCTTCACCTTGAAGTTGTTGGTCAGGTCTTCTTCCAACACGTCTTATTCCTTCTTTCGTGAGCGCCACGGGGGCTGCATCTCTCTTTCTCACCCACCACGTCGGGGGGCAGCAGGATCTTGTGGTCTTTCTCCGACTCCTTCTGCGGCCGCGTGTCTGCCGCCTTGGAGTTGGTCTGCGCAGCAGCCTAAGAGGCGCTCTCGGACCCTGGTCCCCAACGCTGCCCCTGCCAGATTCTTGTTTCTTGTTCTCCCTTGCCTTCAACACCTCGAAGGGGTCCGATTCGTAGGCAAATAACTGGTCGAATCGATTGGTGACCACGCAGCCGATGCCTTCCTGGTGGCTGGGCAGTGCATCCCTCCAGGTTGCAGCCAAGAGCCAAGAGCGCCTGCTGCAGCTCTTCCCACAGATCTGACTGGGTAATTTTTTAACCGATCGTTTAAATCAAAAACAATCACAACTTAAAAGCAACAAAACGGAAGCTCTAAGACAGGACTTTACATATATGAATAAGAAACAGAAATAGGGGCTGAATATAAGAGTAGATGGGGCACCTGCCTTGCAAAAGGCGGACTTGGTTTTATTCCCCTACAGCACACAGGATGTCTGAGTGCAGAGTCAGGAGTAAAACTAAAAGACAAACCAACCAAAAAAAAAAAAACCCAAGAAATAAAAACACTGCATCATTATCTCAGCGAATAAAAAAACACCTAAACGGGGCTGGAGAGAGTGCAATGGGCTGGAGTGTGTGATATGCTTGCTGATTTTCAATCCCAGCACCACACACGTGGTCTCCCAAGTACCATCAGGAGTGACCCCAGAGCAACAAGCTAGAGTCTGAGGACCACCAGGCGTGAATTCAAACCAAAACAGAACAAACAAAAATACTACGCAAATGATGAATTCTGGGACATGAAACTTGACAGGAAAATCCTCTGAGTTTTACTGGGTCAATCTCAATGAAACTGAAGGGTACATTTCCTCAAAATGTCCAGAACTGCCCTCCCCAAATATCACATTACTTGAAGAAATGTGAATTACTTCAAGCTGAGGTCAACCACCAGGCAGGGTCACAAAACACTTGTCACTACTTTAACTCCTGAAAATTAGGGAGGTTTTACCCAGAATTAGGATTTTTTTTTTAAATCAGAAAAAAGCTTCCTATCACAGAAATCTCTACGGGAGGACAAACATCTTATTACTGAGCAACTAGACTTCAAGCTTCCTTCTCTTTATGGGGAGGGAAACCCTCTCATCTCTACAGGAAGCGCCAGGGCCCTAATTCATTCTTGGCTGGGATATATCCCCTCGGTTTGCAGACCCCCAACCCTCCCATAAGACTCTACATCCATTGAAATTAGCCATATATGTGCGAAAAATAAAATAAAATAAAATTGTTTATGTTCAAATATGATAATTAGTTGCACTGCTAGACCCAAAGGTTCTTCTCATGCTGGGTAAGGGAAAAGTCTCTCTGCTCCTACAGAAGTTAAGTGCCTGGCAAGGCGGCTTCAAAAAAGCTAAAGAATGTGTCAACAGAAGTTCTGGTCACTGGTTTTCAAAGTTCAGGAGATCTATCATTATTCAGATAACCTGGCAACACAACCAATTTTATATGTCTGAGGGAATGGAGTCTGAGACCCTGCATTTCTAAAAGCACCTTAAGTGAGTGACACAAATGAGAACTAACATGTGTTATGTGTACTGGCTACATAAGTGTGTGTGTGTGTGTATGTGTGTGTGTACACACACATATACATAAGCATATATAACTATATATACATACATAACTATATACATACATGTATATGTATGCATAATACATATATGTGTAATAAATCAGTTTTTATGTATATTTGAGCTCTTTCCCTGGCAGTCCTCAGGTTACTCCCTGTACAGTGCTCAGGAACCATTCCTAATATTGCTTGGGAAGCCATAAGGTGCCTGTGATTGTGCTGAGCTCTCTCCCTGACTGCCAGGGGTGACACTAAAACCAAGAAACAGACAAACCAAACAAGCAAAATGAAAAGACAAGTTTGTCTGGGGTTTTCTGTAAGGCATGTGCTCCAGTCCTTCATCTACCTGCTAAGTCGGGGAGACAGATGAAGGCTGGAGCACATGATTTCCAGGCAGGACGCCCAGGCTCCAGCCCCAGGCTCACACAGTCTCCAGAGCACCACCAGGAGCAAGCACCCTACGCACCGAGCCACGTACTGGCTGACTGGCCCTGAGCACTTTCAGATAGGACCAACCTCCCCTCCTTCCCAAATGAAGTTTCATTTAACTTACTAAAATTATAAAATGTTTGGACACATGTTGAAGGAAACTTTGGGAATGCAGAAAATTTCATAATCTGGGCTATTAAACCAAATGACAGTAATGAGAATGAAGCACACTTTTCCTCAGTAACCTTTTGAAAATTAATAAGTCAAGTCTAAATTCGGAGGTTATCCCTTTTAAAGTCCTGTAGCACTGTCCTCCCGTTGTTCATCGATTTGCTCGAGCGGGCCCAGTAACATCTCCATTGTGAGACTTGCTGTTACCGTTTTTGGCATATCAAATACACGATGCGTAGCTTGCCAGGATCTACCGTGGGGCGGGATACTCTCAGTAGCTGGCCGGGCTCTCTGAGCGGGGTGGAGGAATCGAACCCGTGTCGCCCGGGTCAGCTGCGTGCAAGGCAAATGCCCTACCCGCTGTGGTATCGCTCCAGCCATCTGGCTAAGATCAAGTGCAGTATCTGTTCTTATCAGTTTAATATCCCTTCTAAAGGGGGTTGGAAAACCTGCCTCTGTTCTGAAGATACTTGTGAACATGAGAAAAGCAGACTCCTTACGGAGCAGGTAAGGAGCAAACTGAGAACTAAGGAAGCCAGGAAGAGAGCTCAGAGGGCTGGTGCAGATACCTGGCTTGATCCCAAGCTGGAACCCTGATATCACCACCCAGCACCGTGACAGCGCCACCCAGTGGCCTTGATGCGCCAAGCAACACTGGCATCCCTGGGCACTGTGAGGATTCCCACTTCCCATCCTCACCCCCTCTAAAATCAAAGAAAACTGAGAACAAAACCACGTGGCCCAACACAAGCTGAAGTGCTGCTGAATGCATTTCTTTCGCCTGACCTAGTTCAATAATAAGACAAATCACTGGAAGAGTAATGGAGCGCCAGCTTGACACTGATGATTGACATAAGCCACAAACTAGTTCCTGTCAGTCATGCAAAAAGTCATTACAGTGCTCTGGGGTTTGTTACAGAGCTCTTGGGTTTCTGTGCGTTGCAAACACAGCCACTGGAAACACTTACCATGATAATCCCCTTGGCCTGGTGGATTGGTTAGAATGATCTTCAGGCAGCTGAAAGGTGTATAGTCCGTCCTCTTGCCTTCCTTTCCGAAGCTATGGCGGATATTGTAAGCATAGCCTTTATCAAACTGGAGAACAAAGAAAAGAGACAAAGTCAGACAATACTGCTCTAAGGCATTAGCAATGTTACCGGTCACGGTCACAGTCCTCCTGTTGTTCATCGATTTGCTCGAGCAGGCCCAGTAATGTCTCCATCATAAGACTTGTTGCTACTTTGTTTGGAATATCGAATACATCACTGGTAGCTTGCCAGGCTCTGCCGTGCGGGCTCTCGGTAGCTTGCCGGGCTCTCTGAGAGGGGCGGAGGAATCGAACTCGGGTCAGCCTTGTTGGCCGCTTGTAAGGCAAACGCCCTACCGCTGTGCTATCACTCCGGAGACTAACAACGTTAGCAACGTTAGCAGCTAGAAAAGTTCATGTGATTTCATTCTAAAACAAACTTGACAAGAGCAGATGTACACTCAAATCTTAGACGGCATTTACAATTTTGAAAATTATTGATTTTTTTTTCAGGATAAGAATTTGGCCGATCCTCACCCACAAGTGAACTTTCTCCTGGAGCACTAGGCCGCAAATGTGGCTGCACAACAAGTCATACCTCACACCGCTAATATTTCAAGAGCAGCACACCATTTTTGGTGGGGTTTCAAGTAGAAGACAACCCATCTTAAAAGAAAACATGTTTTTACAGATTTAAACTTTCCTCTAAGGAAACTCTCTTGGATCACTTTCGGCTGTTTATTCGTAACAATACAGAATGAGTTATTTCGGTTTTGCTTTGGGGCAAGAGTTGGGGTTTGAGATGAGAACATCCCAAATATGGTGGTGGGATGTTCTTCTCCTCTGTAACTCAGGTGCCAGGTCATTCGTCATGGGAATAACGACTTGGTTTGTAACTATGTATGCTTCTATCTAAAATAGAGAACGAAACTACCAGAAAGATATGGAATAAAGGTGTATTTTTGTTAAAGGAAAATACAGTAACTAAGTGAATATTAAGCAATTTGTAAAAGAATACGGATGCGGAACCTAAGCCATAGAACTTATAGAAAGCTTGACTGGCACAGGGCCAGCACAGGTTTGATTCCCGGCATCCCATATGGCCACCTGAGCACCGCCAGGGGTGATTACTGAGTGCAGAGGCAGGAGCAGCCCCTGAGCACTGCCGGATCCAAAACAAAATAAATAAAATAATAATAAAGGAGAAACTAAGAAGTTTTAAATGGAAAAAAAAATAGTAAGGGAATATGTGATCAGAGTGGATAAAATTGAACGGTTCTTAAAGGCTGTGAAATACAAACTTAAGAGCTGGGAAAACAGCTCAAGTAGAAACTGACACTTGGCCCAGACAAATGTCCCAATTGTGAGGCCTGTTCTCACCATGGCCTCCCTGACCCAGGCCACGCCTGGCCCCAGGAAGCTCCACTAGATATGAGATCTATTTTAAAAAGGAAGAAAAGCCTGAATTTTAATAATGTATTTTATGTAAACCAGATGTTGATTTTCCTTAATTTAGTAAAAGAGTACATTTGTGAACAATGATTAGTCTGCTCTGGAAAAAAGACATGTCAAAGATGTTTTTCCTTTTCTCTTCTTTTGAATCATCTACTTGAAAATCATCTACTTGCTTCATATTTATCATCATCAAGTTATTAAGAAATTGGTCTACCGGGCATAGAGAGAGGTCGTCTGTTGCCGTTATTTGCAGCATTTTTAACTTTGGTTTGGAAATCACACCTGGAAGCGCTCAGGGCTAACTCCTGGCTCAGGACGTAGGGATCGCTCCTGGTGGGCTCAGGGGACTGTATGTGGTTTCAGGGAGGGCACTCAGGTCAGCTGCATGCCAGGTCAGCACCCCACTCACTGTATTACAGTTCTGGTCCCTACTGCTGCTGGTTTTAAGAGATGTGGAGACCAAGAAGGAAACTTCTTTTTTTAATACTGAGTCACGTGAAATTATCAATTTTCAACTCTATGTAATTTTAGTAGGGAGGAGTTTAAGGCTACATCTGGTGGTGTTCAGGAATCTGTCCTGTATAATGAAGTCAGTGATCCAAGGTCACTGTGAGCAGAGCTTACAGGATCACGTGGTGTTGGAGATCACACGTGGACCTCCAGCAGGTGCCCACATTCTCTGAGCTCTTTCCCTGGCCCTACAAGAGATAAGCTTGGTTTGTAACTATGTATGCTTCTATCTAAATCTTTGAAATCTTTAGCATTTGGGTTAGACAATTAAGTTGCATTTCATAATTATTTGTGGGTGTTAAAATATTTTAATGCTTTTGACACATCTTCCACAAATTAAAGTCCTTTTGACTTAGCTGCCATCCTTTCCAGAAAGATCCTTAGAACAGCACATGACAAAATCCCATGACGAATGACCTGGCACCTGAGTTACAGAAGAGAAAGAGAGTGGCTTGGAATGCTTTCAAGAGCATCGAAGGAATAGCTAAGAGGACAAAGACCCTCAAGTTCCAGAATCTCTTCAATTCCACTGTTCTTCCTGCATTAACATACGCCTCAGAGACCTGGGCCCTACGAAAACAGGATGAAAATGCTATTTGCTATTGGGTCTCCCAAAAAGGAATCGAAAGAGCTATTATTGGAGTATCACGCTTCACTCAAGTGAAAGAAAGAATCTGGAATCCCGACCTCCATCAACATTCAAGAATCAGAAACAGTGTCTCCTTTGCCAAGGCATCGAAAATCCGGACACTTAATGAGATTTGGAGATGACCTTTGGACTAGAGCCATTACTGACTGGATTCCATGGGATGTCAAAAGATTGTGTGGCCACCGACCTACAAGATAGTCAGACTTCTTCATCAAGACTCTGAACAATTGGTTTGAGGCTCTTTGTGTTCCTGGAGCGAGCAGATGCCATTGGGCTATACTAGCACTCAACAGGGACGAATAGAGACGTTGCTGGCGCCTGCCAGAGCAAATTGATGAGTAACGAGATGTCAAGTGATCAAGTGATTTATGTGTAATTGAATCTGTGTTATCAATGTAATGTTCCAGAAGTGAAGCGTCTAAAAATCTTTGTCATTATATTCTATTGATGATTATCACGCAATGCTAAAACCAAATTTCTTGTCAGTCACATTAATTAAACTAAATCAAATCTTTCTCCTGACTATTATAAAGATTTGTTATTTATAGAAGCTGCTATATTATTTTAGATTCTTTCTAAAAAAAAAGGTCTTCATCCTCAGATTCATAAAAATGACAAGAACTCTAATAATTTCCAATTTATAAAACTGAATTAGATAAAAAAATGTTATAGAAATAATGGAGGGGCAACAGGATTGAGGCAAAAAAAACTGCATGAGACTTAAACTGATTAATTACAGTTTGCAGTAACTGTTAAATCCTTCCTTTTTCAGATGTAAGGAAATATTTTAATGTACTACGCACAATTTGATAAAACAAAACGCTATGAAAAATGACACATATTACAATTATTTTTTCTTCTCAACTGATTCCTCTCGAATTAAAAACAAAAACTTAACATTCTAAACATGACTCTTTTTTTTCCCCCTTTTTTCGGTTTTTGGTGTTGCTCCGGGTTTACTCCTGGCTCTGTGCACAGGGATCATTCTTATACAAGGTACTGGGGATGGAATCCAGGTTGGTCACAAGCAATCCTACCCACTGCACTATCACTTGGGACCCTGAGCATGGCAATTCTTAATGGCACCCCACATGGCAATACAGTTGTTTACGTAAGTACAACAAGACTCTTAAAAAAAATTACAAAAGGTACAACTGGAAATACGGTGTTATTAAAAAGGCATTGACCAAAATGTCATATTTCTGAATAACTAAACAGTCTGAATGAACTATAGTAAATTTTATGGAGCCAAATCAGCCTTGAAAAAGAGACTGGTGCCTGGTGCCTGGGTTATTAAATTCCCAACAACCTTACCAGCGAGGTAAGGAGGTCACTTGTTGGCATGGTCAGGAATCTCATTTATTTTCAAAATCTTCCAAATTTCAAAAATCCAAAATTTTGGAAATTTTGAAAATTCTGGAAAACTCCTATTATAGGTATTGTAGCCTAAGTCTGATTTTATGAAAGCAAGTATCAGAGACTCCATCTTGTTTCTCATCTTTATACTTCTTATAATTTGGCCTCTGTCCTGTCTTCCAATCCCAAAAGATGATGTCATGCGTCGTACATTTAATGTTAAACCACACCCAGTTACGGATGGAGGGGGAAGGGTAAACACCAGGCCCTTAAGATCCCTGAAGCTATCACGTAGATCCCGAAGACACAGGTCCTTTAAATACATCATTTCAAAGTTTTACCAGGAACAGAGCATCAGCTCCCCAGATTGATACACTAAACTACTGACGCAAGTCAGCCTAAGACAGAATTCCTTTCTCCCCCTGAACTATTTTAACTTTCCCAACTATCACCAATGAAACCCCAGAGTAAGGTTTTTGTTTGTTTTTCGGGGAGTAGGAGACAAGATCAGAAACTCTCAAGTTACTGGAGTCTAAATAATTTGCTTCTTTGCATGTCAACCTTTGTCTCTTGAGTAATCAGCCTTGGATCAGTGAACATCTGAGCAGGTCTGGTAACATTTATGATGAAATCACAACCTGGCTACCAAGCTTCAAATGTGGGGTCTGGAGTGAAAATATAGTCAGTGGGGCACTTGCTTTGCATATGGCCAACCCAGGTTCAATCCCCAGCATCCCATATGGTTCGCTAAGCACCACCAGGAGTGATTCCTGAGTGCAGAGTCCGAGGTAACCCCTGGACAATGCAGTGTGTGACCCAAAAAGCCAAAAAAAAGAAAAAAAACCCCAAGGACGAAGTGGTTTATAGAGCTCAGTCTAAGTCTGTTTATGCCAAGTTCCAACAAAGGAAGCTTAAAAGAATTCACAGGATTAGTTGAATAATAAAGAGTACACACTGTTCACATTAGGTCCAATTTAACAATACTAAACAGACAATTCTACTGCGATCATCTTTAACATAAATGAGTGTGATTTTAGAGGAAAAAATGATTCAATAGATTAATAAATTTAATTTAATTAGAATACATCTAATATAAAACTATTAAATGTCTTTAAGGTGTTTATGCACTTAATTAAACATGAAAAACACAATTTTCATTCTTGAATATATCCATAATCAGTATCTTCATCTTAGTCTGTAAAACAGATTTCCTAACACTTATGAGTTTTGTTTTGTAAGTGACTCTAATAATAAAATATTTATTATTGACTCTTTCATGATAGACTTCTCTGGAGTACACTATTAAAAAAAAATTCCTGGTATTATTCTTATGATGGCCCAATAGCTATCAATGACCCAGGAAATACCAAGTACTCTGATCATGTTATATTTATTATGCTTAAAACCAGCTCTTTCATTATCAAAGATACTTCCTTTGAAGAACAGTGAACACTTGCTTAGTGATTTCTTAAACTTTTCACGACCGATTGGGCTGGAGCGATAACACAGCAGGTAGGGTATTTGCCTTGCAAGTGGCCAACCCGGGTTCAATTCCAGCATCCCCTGCCAGGAGTAATTCCTGAGTGAAGAGCCAGGAGTAACCCCTGTGTATCGCCGGTGTAACCCAAAAAGAAAAAAAAAAAATTCACTACAGAGAAAATGTACCAGAGACCTTGGAACTTACTGGGTTGACATATAATTTTAGCACATATAATTTTAAAACCACTTTAGTTCAGCTGTACTTGGTTGAACCTTAATTGCTTTCTTATCATTTTTATCTGTTTTCTATGCCTATATATGTATAAACTTTTCATAATTAATCTATGTATGGAATAACACTGACAATTATTTTCAAGTAAATAGGGAAAATTTTCAAGGGGAAGGAAAACCTTCATACTTTTGTCTAGGGTTTGCTTTCATATGAAATGTTATAAAACACAAATTTTCCTCTTTTTTCCTTTGCACTAAAGTTGTTTCATACAAAAAAAAAACACAAACTTTATTTCAAGATGTGAAGGATAATAAACCACAGACAAAAGACATACATCAAACCCAACCTTTACAACTGTGAAATAGAAATGAATGAGTGAATAGCCATGGTAATTTTGTTTTTATCCTTTTTCGGGGAGTGTACTTCTATTTGTATTGCTATTACAACAAGCCTACCTACTCAACAAATGGGTAGTGTTGAAATGAAATGATTTATATTATCAATTAAAGTAGATGAGAGCACCGATAGATATGCCAGAGGCAAGCATAGATAAAAACAAGTCTTAGCTATGCTGAGAGGTCAAACAAAAAACAAAACTAATAAGTGACTCTAATGAAATACCTATGAAAGCAAAGCACAAAGGCAGGAGTTTAATTATACCACTCAGAGAGGGTTCCGGATTCCACGTCCACGGGCCTGCTCCAGATTTTGACAGCTGTTGCCAGACTCAGCGCAGAAGAGGAGGGTTTGATAAGGCAAAAGAAGCTCTGTACCCTGAACCCCACTTGTCTTAGTGGTTCATAGCCACCACTGCCAACTGAACTGCTTGCCGATATACCTGAACTGTGGATTTTCCTCAACAAATCAGACGGTAATTTATATGACTGGCTTCAGTTCTGAGTGAGGCCTCTTCATCCAGACAGTCAGCTAGCTGATGGGGCTGGACAGAAAGCACCAACGCTAAGGCAACTATTGCCTTGTGCACTGGCAGACACAGGCTTGATCCCTGGCTCCACACTGAGTCCCCCATGCACTGTGAGGAGTGATCCCTGAGTGCAGAAGCAGGTCAGCCCTGAGCACCACAGGCTGTGTGCTCCACTCCACCCCCTTTAAAAAAAACCCAAGGGGAAGAAGTTAGCAAGCTGAGATATGAACCTTATTCGAATACAGGAGTAGAATTGTTGCCAAAAGTTTTCCAGAACGCTTGTACTATTTTACACTCCCCCAATGTGTAATTTCCACATTCTCCTCAACATTCGTACTGTTCATTTTATACATCAATTTAATGGGCATTAGATTGGGCACTAACATTTTCCCAAAGATAAAATTGCTGAACCACTTGAAGGGCTTCATCAGACCTTTGCCCCCTTAAAAAAACTAGATTGCTTAAAAGAAAAAAAACACTCCACTGTTCTTTATATATTTTGAGTTAAAACTTTTTGTCAGAGACAGGTGATACAAATAGTTTCTCTCAGTGTAGGGCTTGTCTATTTATTTTCTTAATGTAATCTTTGATAATATAAGCAGATGCTCCTATTTATCAACAAAACTTTATTAACTATTTTTTAATGGTAAAGCTAGTATGTATACTAAAATAGATTACAAAGCCACTCATACTATTAGCTAGAAGTTATAATCCGACTCCATATCCAAGTCATTTTTATATGTGGTTAAGTGGGGTTCAGATTCTTTTTATGCTTTAATAGCCATATTATAGCACAGAAGAACTGTTTCTTTTCTCTCTCTCTCTCTCTCTCTCTCTCTCTCTCTCTCTCTCTCTCTCTCGTCTCCCTCTCCAGTGCTGGGGATCACTCGATTGGAGAAAAAAAATTCTTTTCTCTCTATCCTAAAAGATTAAATGTGTAGAGGTCCTGGGTCAGACCTGCAGGAGACATGACTAAAGGGAAAAAAAAATTACATAAATACATAAGTGCATCCATAGAGTGTCAGAGATAAAGAAAACTCAAGGAGAGCAGATGGCCGGGGCTTATTTCCACATCTTAGGCTAAACAGAGGGAAAGGGTTTGGGTTGGCATGAGGAAGGCAATTGATGATAAAGTATTGGGAGGACACATAGAATAATGGAGCTGTTTTTGTTCTACAAATGAGTTTCTCTCGGTAATAAGAGGGATTTTTCCAGTAGGCAGGGGTCACACCCACCAACTGGCCCCCTGGCGCCGTGTAATCCCATCAATGGCCAAGACTCAGAGACTATAAAACCCAGCTACCAGAAGCGTGCGACCGCATTTGCGGTCGCGCGACACCTTATTATCTCATTCTTACTTTGGACAAACCGGCAGGCTACCGAATGTTACCTGCCCACATGGCAGAGTCTGGCAAACTCCCCGTGGCGTACCCAATATGCCAAATACCAGCAACAATGTTGGGTCTCATTCTCCTAACCCTGAAAGAGCCTTGAATGTGGCACTTTTTAAAATCTCAGGGCTAGGACGAAGGAGACGTTACTGGGGCCTGCTCGAGGCAATCGACGAACAACAGGATGGTCGTAATCGTGATTGTGAAGAGGGATTTTTAGTGGCTATCTGGAATAGCTCTCTTTCTGGTCTAAAACATCTCTATGAATATCGCCTTCAAATGCAAATTTCTTTTCTGGATATGGTAAATGCATGCATGACTCCGGTGACCATATATGATGTTGGGGATCAAACCAGGGTCCACCATGTGCAAAGCCTAAGCCCCGCATTATCTCTCTGGCCTGTGTCAAAATTCTTTCCTGCAACTTCTCCTCTTTTTGTCCAGCCACTCAACCCCACAAAACTTAGGAAGACTCTGGAGTTGGAAAAAAAGCTAAAATAAACTGGCCTGAATCCTGCAGTGGGAGGGTGTGGCAACCTCTTCCAGGGAAAATCCACCTCCTTACATTATTTTGGTCGGGTGAATGAGACCAGTTGTAGTTACTGGTGGCCGCCCACCTACCAGACGGTCAGACTTCTTCATCAAGATCATGAACGATCGGTTTGAAGCTCTTCATGTTCCCGGAGTGAACAGATGCCATTGGGCTACACTAGCACACCACAGGGACAAATGGAGACGTTACTGGCACCCTCTCGAGCAAATCGACGACTAACGGGACGTTAAAGTGATTAAGTGACTACATTATTTTAACTCTTGACTGAGAAAGACGACTTTACAAAGATTTTCGTGTTTCTGGGTCCCAGAAGCCCTGACTGGACAGCACTACTCAATGGAAACTGCACGGTGCATCCGTCCTCCATTCACCTTTCACGTCACTACCAAACCGAGAAGCTCACCCTGATGACATTTCTCTGCCATTTTCTGTACTTGTGGGATACATCTACTGTCTATTCCTCAAGTGCTCACATGCAGTCTTCCCTTATGAATATGCATGAGTTTCCTAAGAAAAAATACTAGAATATGTATACTGGCATAAAACCACACCCTTACAAGCTTTTAAAAGCTTATAAAAGTAGATATCCTTCCCAACTTGAGTTGTTCTAACACCAAAAAAAAAAAAAAGTCACTAGTCTACTCAGTGGTTCTTGTGCCTTTCAAACATATCACAATCAGGATCATCCTGTTGTTCGTCAACTTCCTCGAGCAGGCACCAGTAACGTCTCCTTCTTCCTAGCCCTGAGATTTTAAAAGAGCCATTTCAATGCTCTTTCACGATTAGGAGAATGAGACCCATTATTGTTACTGGAATTTGGCACATTGAGTATGACACGGGAAGTTTGCCAGACTCTGCCGCGCAGAGATACTTTTGGTAGCCTGCCAGATTCTCCAAAGGAAAAATAAGATAATTGCGGCTGCGCTTTTGGGAGCTGGGTTTTATAGTCTCTATGTCTTGGCCGTTGATGGGACCAACCTGGCACTGGCGGCAGCTGGTGAGTGTGATGCCTACCTACTGGAAGATGGGGGGTCTGGTTGGAGAAGGCCCAGTTACAATCTGAGTAGGCTTGGAGATATCAGCCCTGGGACCCACATGCCTGGGTTCCTTTGCCAGTTCTTTCATGCATGAGGCCCATTGGACGTGTGGAGAGTGGTCCCAACATGGGACCAAACATTTATTTGATCATAAATGTGATCATATATTTCAAACATATATTTGATCATAAATGTGTGAGTCTACTTCGGACAATAATATTTCGCTAATGTATGCTGTCCTTTTGCTTCTCACTTTGTAGTATTTATAAAACTCATCAGAGTCTCAAGTTCACCTAATGTCATCTTCCTGCTTTGGTTTTTTTCTATATTTTGACTGCGAGAATTTTCAACAATCCAGAGTTAATGCCTTCAAATTAGATATGCTTACAGGTCTAACGTAGACTATTAAGTAGTATACAGCCAAAACTAAAACTCACAGAACCGGAGCAATAGTATAGCAGGTGGGGTGTTCGCCTTGCATGTGATCAATTCATGCGTTGCATGAAACACCCCTGAGCATCTCCAGGAGTGATCCCTGAGAACAAAGCCAGGAGTAAGCCTGAGCACCGACAGATGTGATCCAGAAAACAATATTAAAAACAAAAACACCCTATGAATGGCATTTCAATGAAAGAAAAAACTTTCCAATCATCATTAAAATTCGCCAATGAAAATAAGACATTAAAAAGTTGCAACAAATACCTCTTATGAACAACTCTTTCATGAGTCATAAACCCGAACCACAACCAATCTCTTTGTTGCCGACTTTTAGGGTAGAACTGCATTTAACTGGACACGAGATTTCTGTTACGTTCATCAGAAAAGGAAGAACCTTTAGGTCAGCCAATCTGTGAGGGCAGTGAAAACCTAGTCTCCCATAGAAGAAAAGCTAAAATTAGCGTCTTCTCCTCCTGAGTCTTTGCACTCTATTATGAATCATGGGTAGGTTTAAAATTTGGATCAAACTAAGCACTATGATGAGTCATGTATTTATCACACAGACAGGCTTCTCTGACTTTCTGGAGATTCTGCAGTGATCACACAGAAGGCGGATGCATCAGATGTTTCTTTTAGAACAATTTCCAGGTATCTCTACCCACATTCCAATCTGTCCAAAGTATTCTTCTGAGAAAAGCTAAAACTAAATGGAAAATACACCTTCCAATCTTGGCGTCTCCATCCTACCCCGCCAGTGGAAGGAAACGCCAGGAAATCAAGACTGGTCTGTGATGGGTGAGTGGCACTTTGTGACCTGCCCCATTAGTCCTGACATCCCAGCTGTGACACTGGCAACACACCGTTCTGCATCTCTGCCAACGACAGCAGCATCGAATTGGTTTCGGGAGCAGGACGCCACCAGGGAAACGCAAGGAAAATGATAAAGCAGCCACATCTGGACCCAGCGCCTGCCCTCTCAGAATCTCTCACAATCAAACTTTCTCTTCCAACCCCATCCAGGGTCTCCAAAATCTAAAACATTAACTGTTTTATTTAAATGTTTGATGAAGTCAATTACAGTTCTAAATTTATTTGGATAAATTTTGTTTTGTAAAACAGAAATGAGGCCAAAGAGTAATACAGAAGTCATCAGAGAACAGGGGAAGATTGTGGCAATTTTTCCTGTACTAAGATTCTGAAGGTATGCAGGTAACTAAAGTAACACTGAGCCTTCCTCCTCAAACTTAAGAGTACAGTCAAGATACCGTAATGATAATAATGTTTAATGAGGACTATGATATCCTGCTCTTTTTTTGAATCAATGATGCCATACTCTATTCTAGTAGCAAATTTTTAAAAATTATAAATTAGGGTCAAAGAGATAGCAGATCGAGTAGCGCATTTGACTTACATGTGATCAACCAGGGTTCAATTCCTGGTACTACAAATGGTCCCCAGACCTCCCCACGCCCACCCCCTGGAGTAATCCCTGAGCATAGAGCCAGAAGTGTACTGGATGTGGCCATAATATATATATATATGTATGTATATATATATATAAAATTGAAAAAAAATTTCTTCATATAAATATACCCACCATCTTTGTTCATTTAAGCTCTCTATCTTTTCTCCTACACACTTCCCCAATGTTTTTTTCAGGTAATCTTAGTTTTGTTGTCAATGTTCACTTAAAAAAAAATTGTTCTACTGTATTTTTCTCTCACTTTCTTATTCCTCCCTTCTCTTACCTCTGGTGCTGGGGATCATACCCTAATACATGAAAGACAAGTAGATTTATCAATTCTGTATCTTTACGCTGCAACACATATGTGAAATCATCCAGCATTTGTCTTTTTCCTTCTGATTTTGATTCACATAACCTAAACTCCTTTCATTTTACTGTAAATCACAAACTTCCATCTTTTCTACATCTGAATAGTATTCCATCATTTAAATGTAACACACTTTATTTTTTTATTCTTATTTAAACTTTACTCAATCACCGTGAGATAGTTACAAGCTTTCATGCTTGGGTTACAATCACACAATGATCACACACCCATCCCTCCACCAGTGCACATTCCCCGCCACCAAAATCCCCGGTATACCCCCCTTTCCCACCCTCCCCCTACCTCCATGGCAGACAATATTCCCCATAATCTCTCTCTACTTTTAGGCATTATGATTTGCAATACAGACACAGAGTTTTCATGTTTGGTCCTTTATCCACTTGCTGCACACATCTCCCATCCTGACTGATTCCTCCAGCCATCTTTTTCTCAGCGATCCCTTCTCTATTCCAGCTGCCTTCTCCCCTTTGCTCAGGAGGCAGGCGTCCAGCTATGGAGCAATCTATCTGTCCCGTGTATCTACTATCCTTAGGTGTCAGCCTCATGTTATGTTGTTTTACACTCCACAAGTGAGTGAAGTCTTTCTACGTCTGTCCCTCTCTTTCTGACCCATTTCACTTAGCATGATACTCTCCATGTCTATCCATTTATAAGCAAAGCTTATGACCTCATCTCTCCTAACAGCTGCATAAATATTTCATTATGTAGATGTACCAAAGATTCTTTAACCAGTCATCTGTTCTAGGGCACTTGGGTTGTTTCCAGATTTTGGCTATGGTGAACAGTGCTGCAATGAACGTATAGGGACAGATGTCATTTCTACTGTGCTTTTTTGCATCTTCGGGATATGTTCCGAAAAGTGGTATCGCGGGGTCATATGGGAGCTCAGTTTCTAGTTTTTGAAGGACTGTCCATATTGTTTCCAGAAAGACTGGACTAGTGGGCATTCCCACCAACAGTGGAAGAGTGTCCCTATAAATGTAACACACTTTATACACTCATCCACAGCGGGCACTTTGGTTGCTCCCATTTTAGTTATTGCGAATGTCTGCAGTAAACACTATAGATATAGTGTAGATATAAGAGGCTTTCTGCATTAGTGCCAGTAGTGCAATTACTGGATCACAAGGTAACTCTAGCTTTACTCTTTGTCTATTCTGGGTTGGGGGGCGGGGGGCGGGTCAAACCTGGCAGTGCTCTGGGTTACTTCTGGCAGTGCTCAAGAGACCATGTAGTGCCAGGGATCAAACAGGGCCTCCAGCCTGTAATGCATGCACACAACCCATTGATTCGTTTCTCCAATTGTCTTTATCTGTAAATCTTTGTTAGTTTGGGGGTCCACTGTGGGTGTGCTTGGACACTTTGCTGGGGATCAAACCGACAGAGGAGAAGCACCAAATCTTTGAGTCATCTCCCCAGCCTCCACCCTTACCTCCTTAAGAAGGCTCCATAGCGTATCGCAAAATAATTGCCCTACTATACATGCCCATTAAAAAACAAAAAAACCTGCTATATTATGTTTGTGTATATATCTATATATATATATATAGGTTTATAATTAAGACATTTTCAATTCTTTTTAGGGTCATTTCTGAAAAGAAAATTTGCCACCCCAAAATATGTCTCTATATATACATTGTTTTAGGCTGGTTGGGGCTGGAGCGATAGCACAGCGGTAGGGCGTTTGCCTTGCGCTCAGCTGGTCCGGCCGAGCCGGGTTCAATCCCTCCACCCCTCTCATAGAGCCTGGCAAGCTACCGAGATTATCTTGCCCGCATATAATCAATATGCCAAACACAGTAGCAACAAGTCTCAAAATGGAGACGTTTGCCTTGCACGCAGCTAACATGGCAGACCCGAGTTTGATTCCTCCGCCCCCCTCGGAGAGCCCGGCAAGCTACCGAGAGTATCTCGCCCGCACGGCAGAGCCTGGCAAGCTACCGAGAGTATTCGATATGCCAGACACAGTAACAACAAAGTCTCCAATGGAGACGTTACTGGGCCCGCTCGAGCAAATCAACGATCAACGGGAGGGCCTTTACCTTTACCTTTATCTCATGGATATTCAATTTTAAAAAAATGTTTTCAAGTAATATAATTTAAAAATTCAATTTAAAAAATGTTTTAAAGTAATAAAATGTAAAGAAGGGTGGCACGGTAGCACAGCAGGTAGGGCATTTGCCTTGCACGAGGCTAAGACCTGGGTTCGATTCCTCTGCCCCTCTCGGAGAGCCCGGCAAGCTACCGAGAGTATCTCGCCCACACGGCAGAGCCTGGCAAGCTCCCTGTGACGTATTCGATATGCCAAACACAGTAACAACAAAGTCTCCAATGGAGACATTACTGGGCCCGCTCGAGCAAATCGATGAACAATGAGAGGACTTTTTTTTTTTGACGGTTTTAGGCTGGTTACTTTTAAACTTATTATTGGGGTGGAGCAGTGGGGAAACCCGGTGGTGCTTAGGGGTCACTCCTGGATAGGTGCTCAGAGGACTCCTCAGTGCCGTAAACCGAACTAAATCTAGGCCTTTAATACACGAAGCATGTGCTCCAGCTCTCTGAGCTATCTTCTCGGTGGCTAGGCTGGTTACTTTTAGAACACAGCAGACAGGAGCCTGAGAGAAAGTACAGCAGATGGGGTCCCTGCCTTGCACGCTGCTGACCTGGGTTTGATCCCCAGCCCTGAGCATAGCCATACTGAAGGACTGTCCATATTGTTTTGGACAGGAGTTGCCCAAAACCAAAAACTAATCAAACAGCAGACAAAAAGAGAGTTCTGCAAACTGAAATTATCACATATGTTTATTCTAAGAGATATATACATCAAATACCTGGCAACACCAAAAAAATTAAAGTAAAATAAAATTTAAAACAAGAGACTTACGCTGATAAGGGAAAACTCCAACGTAAGGGTGTTACTCTCACTTTGCCATGGAAGGAGAATGACCAAGTCAATTTATCACATAGTAACAAAAGGCAGCCGTGCAACATCATATGGTTCTCATAACTAACTGCAGAAAACAAATTATTTCACAATGCCTTTTCAGCAGTTCTGATTGTTGGGGGGAAATTCTAAACAGTAATAGCGCTCTTTCGTCGAAACAATGAATGTGATCAAAGTAGATAGAGAGTTAAGTAGAATTCATCTGCCTCACCGGCATTGGGAGGGGTGGGAGGTGGGGTATATTGGGGTTCTTGGTGGTGAAAAATAAGGACTGGTGAAGGGAAAGGGGTTTGATCATTGCATGACCCAGACTTAAACCTGAAAGCTTTGTAACTTTTCCCGCAGTGATTCAATAAATAAATAAATTGAAAAAAAAAAGAAAGGGAGGGGTGGAAAGGCAAAAGGAATTGATCAAGCAATGAAAAATTTGGTGAATTGTAGATCTTTAACAAGGTCAAACTGCTTCTGGATCCCCTGGATTCTGCAGAGACCAGCAAATATTTGTTTAGTGAACATTTAATTGTCTTTTTCTATAAGTAATTTTCCTTGTGACTTCCATCCTGAAGTCTCAAACACAGTTTGGGAAGGCATATGAGCCTCATTTGACCTGCACGTCATAGGAATCTTTTGCAAGACTTTCCCTAAACTTATATATTGGTTTTATTTCTAGCTAATCACGTACTGTTGTTTTTATTTCCAATCTGAAAGAACATAAAAGCATAGAGGAAAGAAAATGTCTTTCTCCCTTATATTTCTAAAAGGTAAAGGCCCTCCCGTTGATCGTCGATTTGCTCGAGCGGGCCCAGTAACGTCTCCATTGGAGACTTTGTTGTTACTGTGTCTGGCATATCGAATACTCTCGGTAGCTTGCCGGGCTCTACCACCAAGAATTTGGAACTCTAATATACATGTTATCATACCGTATACCAGAGAAATAGTACAGGGGTTATGAAGGCAACTGCTGTGCATGAGGCCGCCCCTCACCCGAATTCCCAGCACCACTTATGACCTTCTGAGCACCACCCTCCAGCACCCAGAGCGGAAAAAAATAAAAAATACCCAGGAACTCAAAGGGAGGATCTGCTAACCTACAAAGGTGCCATTCAGTGCCCCAAAGTGGAAATATCAGCGATCAAGAATAGGTCCCTGGAAGTTCGGTTCCCATGATAACCACGTAAGAGCCAAGCAAATCACCCTATCTCACAGCCCAATGGGTCAGACAGTACGGGCATGGAATCCGTGGCCTTTTCTGAGCACATACTCATGCTGGCCTTCCCACGGTTTCTGATCAGTCTATTATCTCTCCTGTCACTTCCCTAATGTTTTACTCATAAGGCTGTTAGCTACGATCGGTCTCCCCCAGGGACATGTCACTTTGGCATGTGCATCCTTTTAAGCCGAGGCCTGTTGACGGCTTAAAGGCTTAAGAGAAATTTATCACCCCCTGAACCGAGAAGAACGCACATTAGGGGTATTATCCAGAATTCGGTAGTTGTTTTGTTTCGTTTTAAAGAAGAAGAAAGGAATATCCTTTCTATTGGAGAAGCCCATCTATACGGCAGGACAGCACTGACTGACAAAGCACGTCCTCCTTCTCCTCTGAGTCCTCCTGCTCCCACCTAAATCCAGGCCCCAATTCCTTTTCTTAGGGCAGTAGAATCTCACAGAACCTCACTGTACTTTTTTTGAAATTTAATTTTATTTTTATAAAGTTGTTCACAAGAACTCACTGCATGTAATATACAAACACCAATCCCCATCCCAGCACTGTGCACCTTCCCACCATCATAGGAGCAAAGTGTGTGAAGATTGTTGCGTTTCATTCTGGAGCCATTTAAACCCTTATATGAGAGATTAAAAGTATGTATGTCAAACCCAAACAAACGTGCGCTATTTTTGGTACATCAGTGGTCTCGAGGATGGAAGGTCATGCAGCAAATGTGGCTGCGCTCCAGGAATTCTGAAATTCGGAACATGATTACAGAGCGGATTTACTCATGGGTAAGGCGTATGTCACTCTCTTCCAGGAGCTTAATTTCAGAGTATCTGGATCTTGGCCGTTGATGAGATTATATGCCACCGGGGATAGTTTGTGGGTGTGACTGCCAAGCTACTGGAAAACTAGGGAGTTGGGGGAAGGAGGCCTAGTCTTGCTCCGAGTGAGCTTAAAAATCTCAGTCAGTCATGGAAATCTCACTGTCCCTGGGATCCATGTCTCTGTAGATTCCCCATCTGGACATACTTTTATTTTCTTTTTCCAGAGTCAGGAGATAACAGAGAGGTTGGGCAGGCCCCCAGTTCCATTCCCAGTAACACAGGGGTTGCCAGGTGCAGTCCTAAGGCCTCCACAGAAGTGCCAGATGTGGCCCTGGAGGTTCTCGTTCTACTGGGGCGGCCTGTGCATCCGCACCACTACAGGACCCGGGCAGCATCACAGTCGTAGACACTTTCATCGGATCAACGGGCCAGATGCTGAGAATCACATGTGGGGTTCCCCAGGCCTCCCCAAAACCTCTTGGGATGATCTCACTTCCAAAAGATCTTTTACTCTCACCTTCTATCAATCTGCTGATGTTAACTGATTACGTGGCCAGCCGAATAACTCAGAGGAAAGGAGGTGGGGGTGGGGGGAATTTTCCTCTTTTCCCTAAACCCAAAAATGTACGTTAGACGTTTCAGGCATTTAATACATAGTGCCCTACTTGTAACTGCTAATTTACTAAGTTGCCCTATTCCTGTCTATGACCACCTCCATAATCTAGCCTACAAATTTCAAGTAACCCTTTATTTCAGCCACACCTGAACTTTTCTAGGTGGCCAAATCATCGCATTATTTTCAAAAGCGACTTGGTGACCCCAGAGCCTGAGGGAAAATAGAGGCTGAAGAAGTGACTCACGCAGGCAATGAACTTCTGGAAGATGTGAACTGAAAAGGGGTTCCATCCTCCAGTCCCAAACTCCAGGCTGATGACCTCTGCCCAAGCCCAAAGACTGACCCTTCGGGAGAGGGTGGGCAGGAGCCAAGGTCCCGAGGAGTCTGTGAAGGCAGCTCAGTCCTTCCTTGTCAATTCTCACATGGGACACAGGCAGTCCAAGCCAGGAGGGCTGGGAGAAGGCCAATAAAATCAGCTCGGCAACAGCAAGCCCATGAAACCCATTCTGGGGTCACCCACATCTTGACTTACAGTGGATGATTTACTGCCCAAAGTCCCTCTCCCCACAACGTCCCTCGCGTATTTCCAAAACCAGACTATCTTGGATAGCTTCGCCTGAAATTCTTTTCAGCTTGAATCCATACAGGAAACTAGGGCCTGGGTGGCGATCAGAGCTGACACTGCCTTCTCTATAACCTCACGCTGGGCTGAGAATCACAGGTCCCCCAAAACATGGACAGCAAGGATGAGTCCCCACAGTGCAGATCAAGTGGCTCTCACGGGAAGCCTAACTTTTACCTTGGTGGGGCTGGCAACACTGTGCGAACCTGTGAATGGCCTGATCTGATCTCCCTAGCACGTCAATGGCAGGCCCATGGTGGGCCATGGCGGAAGCCAGCATCACCCTCTCTACCACGGGTACCGCCTCCCACGCCATGGCTCCTCCCTCACCTCACTGTCAACACCACCAACAGGAAAGACCTGAACTTCGTTTTTGTATAGAGTTGAAGGGTGGTGTTTGGGGGCCACACCTGGCTGTGCTCAGGGAACCCTCCTGGCAGGGCTTGAGGGACAGATGGGATGTCAGGGGTTGGGGGTGGAGGAAGCAGAGCAAAGGGGTGTCAGCTGCATGCAAGACAGACACCTTATCCACTGTGCTATTTCTCGGACCCAAATAGGGCTTACGTAAGATACTTTACGATTAAATTTTGTCTTTACAGCATGCTAGCTCTGTGACCTTCGGAAGGTTCCTCAACCTCTCTGTAAACATTCCCTGACATAGAACAATGATAGAATGACTACGCAACGCAGAGCTTGTGAGTTCAATTTCATAAGCCACTTGGTTTAGAATATCGCACAGCACATAAGCCTGCAGTGAGAGTCGGAGTTGGGTTGTGCCATTCATTTCTCAAATTACTGATATGTTTTGCCTCAGCTTCCGTGTTAGAGAAGCAAGAATCTAGTCACTTCCTCTAACAATTAATTGAAGTCTGTAACACAGTTGGATGGCATTACCACCATTACCATGATTCAGTAAATGACCTCCTATGGTGCACTAAGTATTTCTTCTTCTGCTCTAAAAGAATTAATTTATTTCGCATTGGTAAGAACTTTTCGCATGAGGCAGCAAGGTGTTAGGGAGATAACACAGATCTTAGTTCTAACTCTGCCACCTACTAGCTGAATAATGTTAGGCAACCACAAATTAACTGTGTCTCTTTTTCTCACTTTTAATATTTAAAATTCGTAATAATGAAACCCATTCTTCACTCTAAGCAAAAGTGCATTCTAAACCGTAAAATGCTAAATATGATTATCTGCAGCATTTATTTAGAGAGAACTTGTGCAAGCTAGTTTTCTTGCCGCGTTTCAACGATGAAAACTTAAAAAATAAGTTCCGCCTTATCTTTAAGTACATCTCTGAATGCTGGATTGCGCGGGTGGTCTGCTGGAATTCACCTGAAGATGTACGGACTCAGGGACCAGAGAGATGGTATGAGGCTGAGGTACGTACCTTGAACACAGCCAACCCCCATTCGATCTCTAACAATGCAGGGTCCTCTGAGCAAGTCTGAGCACATCACTGGACATTCCACCACAGAGAAACAGCAGTGCTAGGCGCAAGCCTGGGAAATCACTCGCAGAGCTGGACGCAGCAGCACCACGCCCTTGGCCCACACATTAAACTGCAGATCTTATTGGCCAACTACTGCCATAGGAGCCCCCTGTCTCCTGACACAGCTTGGGAGATCAAAATAAGAAAAGGAAAAGGGGCTGACTGCCTTTTAAGGGAATTCCAGAGGGACCCAGACTCTCCCCTTCCAATACGTCCCTTTAGCACATGGATTATTTTGACTAATGGTCACTGAGAACCAGCAGATGCAGGCACAACTTTTTAAAACGGCCACCTGCTTCCCCACTGTAAAGAAAACTTTCAGTTTGTCAAGCTGTTTTCCATTCCAATACCAGGATAAGCAAGATGACCAGTTCTCATCCATGCATCCAAGTACAGGCTAGAAAGCTGCTCTACAAAACTTATCCAACAAGTTTTGTTCATCACACTCCACCCCGTCAAAACATTGCTCAAAATTCACCTCCCTCTACCCGGAAGTCCTGTGGTAGCCTGAAAAAGTTTGTCTGCAAGTTGGAAACATCCCTCCAAGCTACATGTAACTGAGTGCTCTTGGGTATTTGAACATGTATTTGTTTTAAGTCTTCTAAATCTTTTCTTAGTCTAATGTACAGGGCCCCTACTATAAGCAGACCCTATAACAAGAAAAAGAAAATGATCCCTTATTCCTCTACAGGACAGAAAAAGCAGAAGAGGGGTCTGAAAAGATACAAAAAGGGATGATCCCCAACACCACCAGGTATCATACGAGGCATTGCTGGCCCAAGCATCAAACTGGCAGGACCAAATCTCCAGGTTGAGTACCACCAGAAGGAACCCTTGGGCCCCTAAGTACCTCTGAGGCCTTCTCACAGTCCCCTACTCCCCCAAAGGGTGCTTATTTTCCCATCCTCACATGTGAACTCCTCTCCCTAGAGCCATGGAGAACATTTTCAGACTCCAGAATATGAGGATTTTCTTTACCACAGATTTCCCTTGAGGCAGGGTTAAGTTAGAAATTTATATCATTTTACTGACCACTTCATTCAGAAACAAAAATAGCGCAAAGCCAAAAATCCACAGGAAAAATATTGAATGAAATCATTCTATATAGTCAAAAACAGCATTTTATCAAGCAGATTTTTTTTAAAAAAAGTCAGCCACTCAAATATTTTTAAAAGAAAAAGAAAAGAAATTTAACTGTGTTTCACAAAACTTT
Organism: Sorex fumeus; assembly: GCF_029834395.1. Lineage (NCBI taxonomy): Eukaryota > Metazoa > Chordata > Mammalia > Eulipotyphla > Soricidae > Sorex > Sorex fumeus. The sequence continues at coordinate 736,476 of NW_026606181.1, read as the reverse complement.
CCACAAAATATAAACTAGTGAGGATTCTATAAAAAATGAAGTATGGGAATTCCTTTTAAGAATTTTAAATGGAGCATAAGATCCAGTAATACTGCTCCTAGGCATTTATCCAACGAACATGAAAGCTCTAATTCGAAAAGATATCTGTGCCCCCGTGCTTATAAGCAGCACTTACTGACATGGAATCAACTTAAATGCTCAGTGACAAATGACTGGATGAAAAAAAGTTGTGGAACATACACATTGGAAAGCTTACTGCTCTACTGTTTTAGGAAAGATAAAATTGTTCCATCTGAGGCAAACTGGATGGAACATTCGGTGATTATGCTAAATGAAAAAAGGAGATAAAAGAGAATTATTGGATGGCTTCCCTCCTATGTGGGAATACGAGTAACTAAAGCAAACAAAGTGACAAGAATCAACAAGATCCCCAGATATGCATAAAATGTGGAATTTACCCAAGGGTAGGGGCAGCGTGTGGGAGGAAGAGGAAGGGGTTCCGTGACAGGCCCAGCAGCTCATGCATGAGACATGGAACTCTTCTGGTGGGTGTGGTGAATCCAAGAGCCCTACAGAGGTGCTGAATGGAACGAGTCTGTCTATGAACAGAAAAGAAAGGGTTCTATCTATAAACATAAAAAGGGGAGAGAAAAACAAATAAACAACAAAAGCTTCTTAGAGTGATTAGACGAAAATAAAAAATGCCAAAGGAGGGAGAGAGGGAATATATATATATATGCATATACACACACACACACACACACACACACACACACACACACACACACACACACAGGGCTGGAGCGATAGCACAGCGCCAGGGCATTTGCCTTGCACACAGCCAACATGGCCGACCGGAGTTCGATTCCTCCGCCCCTCTCGGAGAGCCCGGCAAGCTACCGAGAGTATCTCGCCCGCACGGCAGAGCCTGGCAAGCTCCCCGTGACGTTTTCGATATGCCAAACACAGTAACAACAAAGTCTCTAATGGAGACATTACTGGGCCCGCTCAAGCAAATTGATGATCAACGGGAGGGCCTTTACTTTACTTTTATACACACACACACACACACACACATATATATATATATACACATATATGTGTATATATATCCCAGTAGGGTATATTACATGCCTCACATGAGTAATGTCTGGTTTAGATCCCAGCACTGCATGCATTTAAAATAAATTATGTGTGGTGTGGATGTATGATAAGAAGGCAAAATTCAACCTTACACAGTCAGAAGTAGTCATAAGGATGAAGTGTATAAGGTTCTGGGCCTAAACCCCCAATCCAAAACAAACAAACAAAAAAAAACATAAAAAAAAATACAAAAAGAGTCCAAGGATGTGAGGTGCTGCTTCAACCATGAAGCACAGGGGCCACTTAGGAGGGTGCCCGGGTCACACAGGCCCTTATGGTGCCCAGGAGGCCATGTGGTGGGGAGGTTCGAACGCTCTACCATCTGCTCCACTCATGTAATACTTTTGAGATGGTGACATGATCAGGAACTACAGTACGAGAATCAGAGAAAAGGGGATATTAAAAATGGGAAGCAAATAATGCAGAGCACATCGTTACATATTTAACTGGCACCGGATCTGAAGCTTTAGCAAATTTAGCGTATCAGAATCAGAGCCCACTGGTGCAGGCATTGTTAGGAAGAAAGGCCAGAAAGGTATGGTCTGATTCAAGATTACAGAGTGACTCTGAGCAAGAACCTTCGTCCCTGTGCTGCTATCTTAAACACGGCTTGTTCGCTTTCGCAAAGCACCTCCCTAGCACAGAGTCTACTATATTGCAGCTGTTCACTAAGTATCTACCAGGCTGAACTGCTGTGAATCTTGTTTGGACTGTATAATCTTTGGGTTGGGGCTAGAGCGATAGCACAGCGGGTAGGGCGCTCGCCTTACAAGCGGCCAACATGGCCCACCTGAGTTCAATTCCTCCGCCCCTCTTGGAGAGCCCGGCAAGCTACCAAGAGGATCTCGCCCGCACAGCAAAGCCTGGCAAGCTGCTCACGATGTATTCGATGCCAAACACAGTAACAACAAGTCTCACAATTTGTTGTGAGATGTTACTGGTGCCCGCTCGAGCAAATCGATGAACAACGGGAGGACAGTACTATCAGTGCTAATCTTTGGGTCATCTTGACTAGAAGACTGAGAGCTTGTATCTGGTACCTTCCGACATTTCAGCAAGCAAATTCACAGTCCTCCCATTGTTCAACGATTTGCTCGAGCGGGCCCAGTAACGTCTCCATCGTGAGAATTGTTGTTACTGTGTTTGGCATATTGAATACGTCACGGGTAGCTTGCCAGGCTCTGCCGTGCGGGCGAGATACTCTCGGTAGCTTGTCGGGCTCTCTGAGAGGGGCGAAGGAATCGAACTGGGGTAGGCCATATTGGCTGCGTGGAAGACAAACGCCCTACCGCTGTGCTAGCAAGCAAATTCATTTAGAAAAATTTTATGTCTCATTTCTGTAACTTAACTGTCACTGTCACTGTCACTGTCCTCCCGTTGTTCATCGATTTGCTCGAGCGGGCCCAGTAACGTCTCCATTGGAGACTTTGTTGTTACTGTGTTTGGCATATTGAATACGTCACGGTGAGCTTGCCAGTAACTTAACATTTTATCTAAATAAAGGTTTCAACAATTCAACCTGGAGGAAAGGGTCTCAGAGAGCTGTGGAATAGGTCATATCAAGAAACTGCTTCAGCCAGGAGTGTCTGATAACAAGGAAAAGAGAGATTAATGATGGGATGAATCTTCCCCCTTCTCCCCTAAAACACTTGTTCTAGGAAAAGTCGATTTTGCTCATTGATATGCCACTGACACAATAGCGAGTAACACTGAGAGTCCAAATATAATTTGAGAACAGAAACCACAGACCAGGCTTCGTTCATTCGGGTGAAAAGCCTAGGCTGAATCACATGCTTGTAGCCTGAAAGTCCAAATTTAGCAAAACCCCTTAAAAACGTGGTCAATATAGTCTCTACCTCACGGGCAGGACAGGGGCCAGCCTAAAACAAACACTACCAGGAAGCTACAGGCCTGGGCTGACTGATGCAGAATGCCCGATTCCATGATAAGCTGGTGCTGCTTGAATAAATTGGTCCTTTTCACTCACTGGAAACAGAACAAACTGAAACCGTTATCCAAGTCTGCAATCAGAGACTGCACAAAAGTTAGCTGATGCGAGCTGCTAATCTCCCAGAAAAAGGCGTCTCTTCCTCACAGATGCCATAATTGACTTTCACAAACATTCTGAAGTAGAAAGGAAAAGAAAATTGTTTTAACTTCTGCTAGATTATTTCCTTTTGTTTGCTTACTTCCCCAGATTTAGTTTCCGAAAACTATTTTAATCTTGCTTGCTTTTCTCGATTACTTCATCCATTTACTTTAATCCATTTTAATCCACAGTATTATCTAGAAGTGAATTCTTTCAGTAATAGAATTCTACAGATCTATGATAAAAAAAATTTCCCAAAATACTATTCATGAGGTTTATATGTAAAAATATATGCAAATATCTTTTATATGACAAGCACACATATGCATATATAGAGTGCAATAAATATTAGGTTTTTAAGAACCACCAGGATGGCTGCAAAAAACTGCCTACCTAGTACGACAAACAAAAATGCTTACATACTTTTAAAATAAGCATTTAAAATTTACATACATAAATAAAGTAAAGGCCCTCCCGTTGATCATCGATTTTCTCGAGCGGGCCCAGTAACGTCTCCATTGGAGACTTTGTTGTTACTGTGTCTGGCATATCGAATACGTCACGGGGAGCTTGCCGGGCTCTCCAAGAGGGGTGGAGGAATCGAACTCGGGTCGGCCATGTTGGCTGCGTGCAAGGCAAACGCCCTACCGCTGTGCTATCGCTCCAGCCCATACACAGATCACAATAAATTCCAATGAGATATTTCTGGACAGACAATGGTTCAGAACCGCCATACATTTTTACCAATACATAAAAATATAACTGTCCCGTTGAATGCTTTTTTTCTTGGAACTGCATTTTATATTGATACCGCCATTATCACCTACTCCACTTTTATTTTTGATTTCGTTTCCACTCCCCTTCCTACCGATATTGTCAATCTCTTCAAAGTCAGAATGTCTCAAAAAAGTAACAAATGGGCAATTGGTTACCCATGATCCCCCTCTAGTGGTTACTCATAAAATAGAAAATAGACATTTACTAACAATAGCACTGCACTGTAGTGCTGTCCTCCCTTTGTTCATCAATTTGCTCGAGCGGGCACCAGTAACGTCTCCATTGTGAGACTTGCTGTTACTGTTTTTGGCATATAGAATATGCCACGGGGAGCTTGCCAGGCTCTGCCGTGCGGGTGAGATACTCTCAGTAGCTTGCTGGGCTCTCCAGTAGGGACAGAGAAATGGAACCTGGGTCAGCCGTATACAAGGCAAACGTCCCGCCCGCTGTGCTATCGCTCCAGAGATGTAACATATATAATCTCATTTGATTCTTCTAATTCCTCTGCAAAACTTACCTGAACATCTCCATTTTAAACAAAAAGAAACGGAGATCTGGAACCACTAAGTGAAATGCTTAAACAGAGTAAAATGTTGTATCAGAACTGAATCCTTTTTATGACTTGCTCAGTCTACATTCACTTCAACATGTCATGACAAGCACACGAAAATGCATTTATAAACTCAGAAAATAGAGTGATCTCTCTTGAAGTTGGACTGAAAATTCAAAGTACCAACAACAGCAAACACTATTTTTGGGATAAACACTACCATTCAATTTGCTTATAATGTGTTGGTGTTATGGGGGGGAAAAAAACACACTTCTATCTTATAATAATAAAAGAAAAATTACTAGATATGTGAATAAAATCATTTTAACTTAGTGTGCCAACTAGCAAGTGTTGAAAAAGTACAAATTGTAACACACAGTACTGTTTTCAGTATGAAGTGTAAGAAAATCTGATTTGAATCCAATCAGCTTAATCAATGGCTGAATAAATAGCAGTACTCTTACATAAAAAATAAAAAGAAAGAAAATCTGCTTAGAAAGGTCTGTTAGAAAGGTCATTCAACGTCAACAGGCACGGATGTCTTCTGATATGGCTCATGAATATCTATTACAGAAAATTTACTATGAATTTTCTGAATTAATGATTTCTCCCATACAACAATATACCACTTATCTTCCTAAACAACACAGAAACATTATTTACTAGAAACAGGCAATGTATCTGAAATATATATATATATCATGATATAAGAGAAATTTTTGAGTAGTTTCATATTTATACATAATAATTCATATATTCACTGTCACTGTCCTCCCGTTGTTCATCGATTTTCTCGAGCAGGCCCAGTAAGGTCTTCATTTTGAGACTTGTTGTTACTGTGTTTGGCATATTGAATACATCACGGGTAGCTTGCCAGGTTCTGCCGTGCGAGTGAGATACTCTCGGTAGCTTGCCGGGCTCTCCGAGAGGGGCAGAGGAATCGAACCCAGCTCGGCCGGGCTTGCTGCGCGCAAGGCAAATGCCCTACTGCTGTGCTATTGCTTAGAAGCGATAGCACAGCGGGTAGGGCGTCTGCCTTGCACGCAGCCAACATGGCCGACCCGAGTTCGATTCCTCCGCCCCTCTCGGAGAGCCCGGCAAGCTACCGAGAGTATTCGATATGCCAGACACAGTAACAACAAAGTCTCCAATGGAGACGTTACTGGGCCCGCTCGAGCAAATCGATGAACAACGGGAGGGCCTTTACTTTACTTTACTTTACTTTATAAGAGAAATACTCCCTCCTTACCCTTGACTGATGTTCTGAAGATACCATGGCACTGATAGATTATTAAGAATCAGAATTAAGCTCTCAAAACAAAGAGATTGCTTTCTTGTAAGCAAAGTTAACGAAACTGAGTAATGATGAATTGTGTTCCCAGCATGCTGGAAGATGTCTCTACCATGGGAACATTCTGGAAACTCAAAGTATGCTTCAGTTTAGCTCTTTATTTTACTTTGATGTGGTGTCTCATTAAGAAATTGAATTTATTGCTCCATACTGCCCTTGCACATAAATCATACATAAGGGACACATTGACAGGTAAGAATGACAAAAAAAAAGTTCAAAGGTAATGGAAACTGAGAACTGGTCTTCAGTAGGCAGGGGGTGGGGACACTCAACAGTGAGAGAACCAACTGGACAGTCTGGTGGAGGGCCTGGTACTGGCGTCACCTGCACAAGAACGCAATCATTAACAGTAGAGGAAAGCATGGTGCCCAAAATAGATGTTGTTTTCTAATGATAAAACCGAGCTGGAAAAGGCATTTCATCTCTCATATCACAAATAGGAGCTTGATTTTGAAAGTTATGTGATGTGTGATCCATAAGTAGACCTAGGCTAGATCCACAACACATTGTTCCCTATGAGCTGAACATCTTGGATTTTTTTCATTAAAAATTTAATGCCAGTGATATTTTATAATAAATATCATCTAAAGTACAGTAGAGATAACCATCTGCATGTTGAACAACATAGACTTCAAATCAAGGTTTTCTGGTTCAAAAGCAATGAAGCCTGAGAGAGAGAGAGAGAGAGAGAGAGAGAGAGAGAGAGAGAGAGAGAGAGAGAGAAGAACAACAGAGAAAGAAAAGAGATAAAAGAAGAGGAAAGGAGAGAGGGAGTGAAGACAGAGGCTGTAAAGGAAGGAAAACAGAGAGGAGAGGGGGAGGAGAGAAAAGAAAGAGTAAAGAGAGAGAGACAGTAAGAGTTTGTTGTATCTCACCTAAGGAAAAAATTAACCCCTGATTATACCAATTCATGAATATGATTATCATTATATGTAGTAACTGTCACCCTTAAAAATTGAATTGTGGATGGGGGGGGGGTTTCAAAGGGTAGGTAAGATAAAGAAGGGACCAGTATGGCAATAATAGTTGGAAATTATTATACTGGACAAGAACTGAGTGTTGAAAGTAGGAGAAGGAATAGCCCTGACAAGCTTTCAGCATCTGCATTGCAAACCGCAATGCCCAAAAGGGGTGGGAGGGGAAGAGGGAAGGGGGAGAAGAGAGGGGGAGAGAGAGAGAGAGAGAGAGAGAGAGAGAGAGAGAGAGAGAGAGCTGTCACAGAGACAGGCTGGGGTGGGAGGTTGATGGGAGGGAAATTGGGAACACTGGTGCTGGGAAATGTCCACTGGTGGAGAAACACCGTATGACAGAACCCTAATCATGAACAGCTTTGTAAGGGTCTATCTCATAGTGATACGATTTTTAATATTTTTTAAGTGAATTGTTGGGGCTGGAGCAATAGCACAGCAGGTAGGGTGTTTGCCTTGCAAATAGCCGACCCAGGTTCGATTCCCAGCATCCCATATGGTCCCCGGAGCACCGCTAGGAGTAATTCCTGAGAGCAGAGCCAGGAGTAACCCCTGAGCATCTCCAGGTGTGACCCAAAAAGCAAAAAAAAAAAAAAGTGAATTGTCTGGGGAAATGGCTCAAGTGGTAGGGAACACACGCCTCAAGTGATAAGGCTTGATCCCTGGTACCACGCTCTCCCAGGGGTGACGGTCTGGCTGGCAGCACAACACGAATTTTCCAAGCCACTATGATCTCCATGTCTTTGCTCCATATAACTGAGTATGTAGAAACCGTGCACTTACTGCATACCCTAACGGAGACCTGAGTAACAGAGCTCCTCGGTGGCAACGGAGACGCGCCAGCCCAGCCCTGCCGATTCCCTCTCCAGAGCTCACTCACTGAATCATAACAAGTCTCAGCTATTTACCATGTGTAGAGAAGGGTACAAAACAGCTTGTCGCAATGTATTAGAAAGAACAAACACATCACAGTGGTGTTTAGTAGTCCTGCAGGCTCCACTTACGTTTTCAAACTCAAATAAGAAAGAAAAAAAAAAAAGAATCACCACTTGGTGCTGTAAAAATTACTGCCTTATTTTCTGGCTTTATTATTTTGATAGAAAAGAGAGCTCTCGGGCTAGGTCAGAGTAACGCGATCCTTCTGGCACTGTATTATGCGCCAGGAGCTTGGTTTTGAAAGTGCTTTGGTCCTTATTTGGCAACCGTTGGGTGTGCAGAGCAAGCGAAAGTGTGGTCACGGGAAGAGAGATCAGGCTAGAGGACCCAGGAGAAGGCAAACCTCAGAAGGACAGTGAGGCTCTGGTTTCACTTCTGTGCCTTCAGCTCTGTCACAAGAACTGGCTCATGCTGTGGGTCTGAAAAGACTACATTCAACTCAACTCCCGTGGCATTAGTTTTGCCCACATAAATGGCAATTATGCGAGTCCATCTCGTAGACGTGAATGGTAAACTAGATCTTTCCGTTGTTTTTATTAGTCTTTCCTCTGGAACTCAGCTAGAGATATTGATGAATTTCTAGGGGAAAAAAATAGACTAGAGCAGAGAACGTGAGGCCGCCTGAGATTGGTTCTTGCTCCTTCACAGATGTTGGGCCCCAGTCTCCTACTTCCTGCCTACATTATGAGCATGGAATAAACATTCACTGTTGATGATGGTGATGATAGTAATTACCTTCCCTCATTTGGCCTTTGGTCATGATTACAGATAGCAACTTGAAAAGCACATAAGCCGATGACTTTGAAAACATCTGCAATTAGTGACACTAGTACTGAGAAAGTACTACAAGTACTAAAATGACACGGTGCAGTTAGAATGATCACACAGTACCATTACTTCTCCAAAGCTACAGCCAGAAGAAAAGAGGTAATTTCAAAGTCCCCAAATTATTTTCTGTGTTCAATTCATTTCTACTGGCCTCCATCACTAACACCGAAGATTTATTATATACGCATATGTCTTGTTACAGTCTAATTAAATTGAAATTAAGTTATATTACAGGACTTCTCACTTTAACGTATTTTTATGCTATGGTGCATTTCAAGACTTTCAATGAAAAATCCAATTGCTTATAATTTTCCCCAGATAGTTACCTAATCACTGAAACATTTCTCCTCCTGAAACACATACATCTACATATATGAATAATGCTTTAAAATACCATACTGCTGTGAAATTTTTGAGTATATTTTTCAGCTTACGCAACAAACCGAAACATAGAAATGATCATTTTCCTATGTTTTACCAAAAACAATCTGCTTCTGAGGTAAGAACTCAGTATCTATTAATTCTTAATGATTTGAATGACAAGGTAATAACATAAAGCTGGAGATAGTTGTGAGAATTTAAGCACAGTGCTTTGATCAGACGACTTCCAGGATCACGTGGGTAACACTCAGTCTGTCGATTCATTTCCTTTCAAATTCAAAAGCCATCTCCAGTGGTATGGAGAGCATGCAAATGAGGAGTACAGCAGTGAGAAACACAACACACACACACAATTACAGGAAAAATAATATTTTGATGTGCAACTTTAAAGGGTGATTTGTCGAATGCTAATAAACCCCGGGATCAAGTTGAAACATTTAATTTGTTTTTCAAGGAATAGAAGCATAATATCATTTTTGAAACTTATACTAGCAGATAATGAGAACGCTTCCGCCAAGCAGCGACCATTAGACTATTTATACAAATGCTGGAGTATGTTTTATGTGACTCTAAAGACGCAGCCATGTGCATTTCACAAAACTCAGTGCTCCCTGACTTCTGGGAGTTGAGCAATGAAGCCATCCCCTCCAACTGCCCCCTGCCACCCCCCTCACACACACACACACACACACACACACACATACACACACACACACACACACACACACACACACACACAATCACAGGAATTAGAATTCTTTTCCTTAGCTGTTATTTTCATTTGAGCCAGAGAGAGACTTCTATCTTCTTAAATCTTAATGATCAGGGGTTTTTTTCATTACAAATTCCAGAGACAGACATATAAATTGCCTATAAATGTATAACAAATGATTAAATCTGAATCCCTCTAACGGCTCAGAGGATTATCCTCTATTTCCCCAACTGTCCTGAACAAAACCATGTCCACAAGCCTGCAACATTAAACTACCTAGCCAACAGCACAAGCTGTTTAGCAATTAAATTGAGGTGATACAAACTGTAAAGGAAAGTCCCTTTATTTCCACCAAGGGTGGGGACAAATGCCCTAGAACCGATCTGGCTCAGCTGAGCGTCATTCAATATTGAAACAAGAATCTCAAACTCCCTGATTGAGCCTGCTGCTCCACACCAGCCCATTCAGCTGGGAACAAAGCAAGGCCAACTAAAAAGGAGCTTTAATCTACCTTCTCTTCGGTTTCTGCCATACGACAGTGACAGCATCTTGTTCATTAATTAAACTTTTCTGCCCTAAAAAAAGAGTGTGGAGTAGTATTTGGACACTGGAGGGGTGGGCGGAGAGAGAAAATCAATCATGGGGAAAAAATATCTGGGGCTTGAAAATTCTAGTTTGTAAGACTAAGTTTTCATAAATGATGAAATAAACCTAGAGAAGCATTTCTACATAGCAGAGGGAAATGTTAAGAACTGAACACACGCAGGAGAGACACAGGTGGTCGGGAACCCACTCACAGGGTATGCAGGAATCAGCACTCTGGGGACTCAGAGCCCCTGGGAGTAGAGAGGCCCCTTTTCCCCACACCCCGCACGAAGAAGAGCGGATGAATTTAAGTCATTAGAAGCGACTAACCAGTGGTTAATGACTGTAATTTTCCGAATTTGCTGAAATCCTTCAAAACCCATTTTCGGTTTTCTAAGCCTGACTTCCACTGTTTCTTATTTAAGGAGACAATGTAGACATGATGGCTTTCTCTGTCTAATAGCAGGGTAGGGAGATCTGGGGTCACAGGAGGGAGAGGGAGAACATTCTCTATTTATTACCCGATGGATAAGGAGGATTAGTTCTTCGATGGTAACTTAAAGAAGACAGGTTATTTTTATATTTGCCATCCTAAACTTGAAAATAAAGCAATTTGTTCAAGTCTGAACTTATGCAAAATCATTGGGCAGATATGAGAGGTGTTCTAAAAGAGAATAATGAAAGGTTTAAAAAATCAGAAAATGGCAATACTCCTACTAATACTCCTCCTAATTATTAAAAAAATAATTAAAAAGTCAGAAAATGGGGGTTGGAAGGATAGCACAGCGAGTAGAGCATTTGCCTTGCACACGGCCAACCAGGGTTCGATTCCCAGCATCCCATATGGTCCCTCGAGCACGGCCAGGTGTGATTCCTGAGTGCAGAGCCAGGAGTAACCCCTGAGCATTGCTGGGTGTGATCCAAAAAGCAAAAATTAAACAAACAAACAAAAAAAGATCAGAAAATGCTTTTCATGTATTTTTTAATCTGTGTTTTTGATACCTCAATATGAGAACTAGAGGAGCAATGGCATTCTCTATTGTTTTATCATATGCAAACCAGATTATGTTTTTGTTTCCAAAAAAATTCTCTATGCAAATTATGAGTGTGCCCATCTTAGGGGCAGAACAATTATAGGAATGATAGCTGATTTATTTTGACTTGAATAAAACTTTCACCAATTTTACAAGCTGACTAAAAAACTACACTTTCCTGAAGTCTCTCACTAAAAACTGACAGCTGATGTGAACTCTACTTGCTCACAAAACAGCAATTTCCCAAATTCAACCTACATGATCTTGGGCTTACATTCCAAAAGTTTTGGGTTTCTCTCAGGCAAAGAAAAGTTACTTTCTAAGCACAATAACAGTTTTCTTTTACCGAATGCTTTGTTCCAGCGGATGCTGTCCAGTTTCATTTTGCCTAAATCCTAACAAGTCTAGAAGTGAGCTCCAGTCCCATTTCACAGATGAGGGAACTGAAACTCAGAAACATAAACAATTTCCCGAACCTTGTCCACACACCTCATCAGGGTTGGAACTGAGATTTGAATTCAGGTCTGAGTGTTTCTAACACAGTGTATCTCAAAAATGTTCTTGTTCCTCAGTCGAAATAATGTGTCTAGGGACCAGCGCACAGGGCAGCTGCAGTCATAGGGTCCCGGAACCCTGCTGGGGTGTAAAGCCAGGAGTAAGTTCTGAGCACTGCAAAGTCTGACTCCCCTCCCCCCACCCCCGACACACACACACACACACACACACAAAGTTATAAAGAAAATTTAAAAAATTCACCAGAATCTACCAATATTCTCAAAATATGATCCTATTTTTCTCGGATTGAACATCATAGGAACCTATGATTTTTCTCTAGTTCACACTATTCATACATTGTAAATGGCATGAATACCCAAAGCAAAGGTTATGTTTAGCTGTAAGATTAGATCTACTATAAGCACAATGCTCAAACAGTTTTACTATTAGAAATACCCATAAACGTTTTTATGACATTCTCTGAAAACTGTCATGAGATTTTAGAGCACAGTAAGTGGCTATTGTGAACTACAATTGTGAAACAGCCATGGTGACAAACCAGCCCATACTTTTCATACAAGAAAAAATAATGTATTTTCAAACAAAAATCGTACTGCTTTCATTTTTAATCATGCAATTGGTACAATTATTGAAAATATGTTGCGAAGCATGCTTTATTTTCCAGCAAACTGAACTGCAGTTTTATTGGTCTCTACAGCTCATCTAGAACATTCTGGAAAGTCAGCTAATAGCATTTCATTAGGATCCCAGGAAAAAAAAAAGTCAAAGATTTCAATGTTAAGTGCCCAAGTATCATAACATTCATAATCAGAAACAATCATGTTCATTCAAGAAAAGTTACTGCTGTTTATACATACACCAAGAGAAAGATCTCCAAAAATAATCACAGGCCAAATGTATTAAAAACCGGTTAGAAACATAATCAAGTTCGTGAATTCTCACTGGAAATTAGATATTTATTAAGTGATCATAAAAAAACAAGGATGTCATTTTCTACTGCATAATATAGACAAGAGATCAAACCAAAGAGTTAAAACGATTTGGTCATTCTATAAGCCTATATAAAAGAATGGTGAGGGTTTTTTTTTTTTAGCCTTATTGCAAGATCTTTTGTATCAGTTAACTTCGATTCCTGACACTTACAGACAAGTGTTTCTATTACCTTTCTTTAAGATGCCACCATAGCTCAGCGGCTGCCATGATAAGTCAACGAACTAAAAAGATGGCTTCTCATGCACATGCAATTCATTTCCACATCCGCAAAAAAAAAAAAAAAAAAGGGAAAACATAACAGAGAGTCAACCAAAAAAGAAAAATAAAAAAAGAGTAGTAACTGGACAGAAACCCAGAGTTCATTAACTCACTGAAGAATTCATTGGCCAAATATGAACTTCGGTTCTTTTTTTCATTTAAGTCCTTCATAATTCCTTCATAAAATATTAACATTGCATTTCTTCCTACTTCAGGCTAGGTGATACAATCTTACATAAATGTCCTAAAAAACAAAAACTGATAAAGACATTCACGGTAACAAAACAAATCATGTGGGTTACAACATAATGAATCACACTATTGGTCATTAATAAAGAGCTGTAACCATTCCAAATAATGTGGCAAAGAAAAAAGGGCTTCTGTATTCTTTGGAAAAAAATCAAATGATATGCTTGCCATATATGTGTAACATATATTTATATAGATACACATGTCACTAATCAACGGGTCATTCTGACACTTCAAAAATGAACAGGGACATGCAATAGTAAAGAGATGCATAAAATTAGGCAATAAATCAGAAAATAAATGGCTATGGACCAATAAAGTTCCTTATGCTCAAGCCAATAGCATGCATGTACCCTGGGCACAGTCGAAAGTGGGAGGCAGAAAGACAGGACAGTAGTTAAGCATTATCCTTCCGTAAGGCTGACCCTGGTCCAATTGCTGGCACCACAGATGGTCCCTTGCCCTGCCAGGAATGACCCCTGAGCACCACCAGGCATGGCCAAACCTCTTCCCTCAAAATAAGTAACGCAAAACAATGGCTGTAAGACTCTGTTACAGTATTTATATATTTATTGAAATATACGATGATTATTTCCAATGTTTTACAAAGGCAAACGCTTAAAAGTGCTTTGCCAAAGCTATTTTTAAATCCCTCAAATATAACTAAGATGTGATACTAAATAAAGAAATATAGTAATACCACCTGTAACATTAGCACGTGGTATTAAATGGGGAGAGGAGACCGTGCAATTTGTTTTTTCCACCTATTATACAATAAAATATTTTAAGTCCTCTTGACAAAGACCATACATTTGACAGCTTTTCCTATGTAAAATGTTTAAGATTATAATAACAAGTGTCCTTCACATTAAGAAATCTGAACTGCCCCCCAAAAAATCTAACATATAAGACAAATATAAGACAAGCTGAATACCAGACATCTTTTCAACTATAATCCAAAAGTTCACTAAGTAACTAAAAAAAAAAAAAAGTCCCAGTGGCTTTGTTACAGAAACGAGGCATCAAGAGCTTTGATTCTGGAGTTGCATGCTATTTCTTAAGGTCTCCAAATAGGATGACCAGAATATTGATCGAGCCTCACTTTCAGCATCAACAACTTAATAATGTTTCACTAAAATTCATAAATTATTTATGGTGATTGGCTTGGGTGGTTAACAGAACTAAAGACATAGTTACTATGACCATTTTTCAAAAACACTTTAAAGCTACATGGTACTGAGTTTTCAGCAAATACAAGGCACTATTTTAAAGCAAGCACTTTCTTTGTATCAACTTAATTTGATTCTTCTGACAACCATTTAAGACAGATACCACTGGAATTTTTTTCAAATAAAACTATAGCATGGAAAGGTTAATGAACCTGCTAAAATCAAGTTGCAGCTGCTAAGTGACAAAGCTGATATCTGAAAACTAGCTAAGTGACACCTACACACTCAACTACTTTAGAAAACCATGTCATTAATTAGTTAAAATTACATATATATAGTATATAAAATGTATTCGATATGTCAAACACAGTAACAACAAAGTCTGCAATGGAGACGTTACTGGGCCTGCTCGAGCAAATCGATGAACAACGGGAGGACAGTGACAGTGACAGTGACAGTATATAAAATATATTAACACTATATATGTATTATATATTATATGCAACACAATTCAATTGGCTGAGAGCATGTTTTAATTTACAGGAGGCTCAGTCAGATCAGTCAGAACCGCATAGCACACCAAGCACCAAAAAAATGAACCCTACACCCAGAGCCAGGAGTAAGTCCTACCCTTCACTGGACATGGCCCTCAAACAAACAACAAACAAAACATGAAAGCTATGCTCTTTCCTAAATTTACTTAGAAAACAAAGAGAGTGAGGAAAGGAAATGATCTTAAGTCATCCATTTATCACCTCTTCTGAACAAATTTTTCCAGTACTGATTCATTGGCTCCCACTTAGAGCAGCATTTGAAATCACGACAGCTGGTATCAAAAACTTCTCAAAGTTTGGTTTTGAGCTATATAAGCAGGCATGTGACTAAAGGCAATTCAGTTAGTCTTCTGGGGCTCGATTCCAAGCTCTAAAATGAGAATTAAAAAATTTCTTACAAACCATGACACGTGATGATTAGGCAATCTTCTGAAGGAAAAATTTCAGCAAATAAATGTGGACATGAAAATACAGTTACTGATTTGGAAAAGATTTCTCAATGCAGAGAGCCATTATATGACAAGCAGATGAGCAACTTTCAAATGGTCGGTTCAGAGGAAGGACAGGCCTCCTGATGTGACACCCACTGCGAAAGTATCATGGCCCCAAAGGCTGAATCTGAATTTACTCATCCTAACTCCATTTATAAGAAGAAGGCTAATAAAGTAAATGATACCACAGGAAGTAAATAAATAAATTCAAAATGTGAAACAGTCTAGAGAAGCGTCAAATTTCAACAAGTCACAAACCACAGGGAGGGAGAGGGAGGGAGGAAGGAAGGGAGGAAGCAAGGGAGGGAGGAAAGAAAGGAGGGAGGACAGAATGGAGGGAGGGAGGAAGGGAGGGGGGGGAGGGAGGGAGGACTTTAGTGCATGCATTTCATGTGGTGTGAGTTCAATCCCAGCCACAAGCAGCATCCTAACACCAAGAAGTGACCTGCATAGCCTGAACCCCAAGTACTGGTGGGAACGAGTCCCACTCACCAAAAATCCAAGGGTGAGGACACACATCCGTGCCCAGAAGAGAAAGAAACAGTCCTGTTCGCCAGCCTTGAGGAAGAAGACTTCCAAGCACTAACCAGCACTGAAAAAAATCTCAGGGGAAAGTAGCTAAAACATGCATCAAATACCTGAGGAATGTCAGTTTGAAAAATACATATTTAAAAAAGTGAATTAACCTGGGCCAGAGACACCTAGGTTAGATCCTTGGGACAGCAAATGGTACCCGGAGGCACCACCAGAAGTGACCCCTACACCCCTAAGCATAGAGCCAAGAACAGCCCCTGAGAACTGTCAACTGGCTTTCTCCTCTCCTTCACTCCCTCCCTCCCTCCCCCCACACTCAATCCATTTTAAACACACACACACACACACACACACACACACACACACACACACACACAAATTCATGCTCTAAATTAGGTATCTGTAAATCAAAAGACAGTCGCCTGTTTTCCTCGATAACAAAATTCTCTTATCCATTCATTTAAGTATCATCACTGGTTGCTTTCATGCCGCAACAATAAAGTATAACAGATATTATACAGTCCACGGAATTAAAATTTTTTGTCTTTCCCATAAAAGAAAATTTACCAATTCCCGCTCTAAACTCTTCAATTTTATTCTTGTTAAAAGTTAATCTCAAAAGACTTCCAGTTTTTCCTCCTTAAAATTTACCATGACTTCACTAGTCGAACTTCTCACAAATACAAAACTACCTACCATATGAGACTTAGGTAGTCTCACAATTTTTCTTTTCTTTTTTTTTTCATAAGTAAATAAATCACTTTCTAGCTTCAAGGTGGATACTTTCCTGCTAAATCTAGAAGCTTATAATGAAAGAAGCACAACCAAAACTTTTAAATCGATGATAGCAATTTTTTTTTCTTCAAGTTTCCTGGGTTTAATAAAATGCCTCACGTTAAATAATACATTACACGTTTCAACATATTACAACCCAAGAATCTTTTTCATTAAGGGAGAAAGAGAAGGAAGATATACATAGACACAGAGAGTGCCGGGATTTCTTCCATATGAGTCCAGCACAGAACACTAGAAGCCCAGGGGTCATTTTTTCCTAACTAAAAACTTCCATATGTTTTGGATTAATAGTTTAAACACATTCTCTGGCAGTGTTCAACTTCGCTTACATAACCTTTGGGTACACCCAGAAGCTAGTTAGTAATTTAAGGCCCAAGAAAAGCAAAGTGTCAGAGGGAAATACACATCAACATGAATGGATTTAACATGCAAGAACACTAGCCAAAGGGCATAATTAAAATTACATCACTCCTTTAACTCTACATAATTATGTCCCAAAGACATTCTCATTAGTATCTTTTACTTTGCCACTAAACCAGAATGGGCCGCAGGTCTACACAGTTGGAAAATAAATATAAAATAAAAATCTTAAGCATAAAGAAATCAAATAAAATGCTTGCAAAATTTAATTACTGAACTTTCCTTTCTTAAATACACCTACGAGGTCAACTATTATGCTAGTGAGTCCACAACAAAATATACTAGCATAAAATCCACAAATGACTTCATGCTCCAAATTTCACAGGTGAAAATAAGAGGAATGATTTCATAAATTATTTTAAAGTTTAGAAGTGAGACCGTTCCTTTTATCTGACACTTAAGTCAACTGGAAATCTCTACTAACTAGCACTTCCTTTATTATACACTGATAATTGATGTTTCTAATGATCAGCCTGCAGCAGTTCTTAATCCTGAAATCCACACTAAATCATTCAAAAGAAGATGAAATCATGTCCCATATACTTATGGTGGTGGGAGTACTTCATAATACTCCCATTACAAGATTAGTGACATGTTTAAGACATACCGGGCTCCTGTCCATCAATAGGCCATGCAACTCAAAGTCAGACATTCCCAGGAACCACTCTGACTGGGCTCCTCAAATAGTTGGGTCAACACAGAGACAGAAAAATCACCCTCCTCAAACTGCAGAGCTCCATAGAGTTTGAACAGAAATGCTGTCTAAAGGCTTGAAGGAATTTAAAATTCCTTTTAGGAGGAAGTATCAGTCAAGATGCCGCTCTGCTTAACGTTCATTGATTTAAAGAAGGCCTTTGATTCTGTTGAGACGGAAGCGGTCATTGAAGCCCTAGCCAATCAGGGCATTCAAGCCCAATACATCAGGATCCTCTGTGAGCTGTATTGCGGATTCACTACCAGGATCTCACCATTCTACAAAGAAGTGATCGTTGATGTCAAGAGAGGGGTGCGGCAGGGTGATACCATTTCACCGAAACTCTTCAGTGCCACCCTCGAGAACATCATGCGACGACTGGAATGGGAAGGAATGGGAGTGAAGATAGATGGTCGGCAACTACACCACCTCCGCTTTGCTGATGACATTGTTTTAATAACACCAAACATCAGCCAAGCGGCACAAATGCTGGCCGACTTTGACCGTGAGTGTGGAAAGGTAGGACTACAGCTGAATCTTATGAAGACAATGTTTATGAGAAACAGCCTTGTTCCTGATGCCCCATTCGCTCTCTATGGAACGACCATCTCCGAATGCAACAGCTATGTGTACCTAGGTCGAGAGGTCAACATGAGAAATGACCTGGCACCCGAGCTGCGCAGGAGGAAGAGAGCGGCTTGGAACGCCTTCAAGAACGTCGAAGAAATAGCTAAGAGGACGAAGAACCTCCGGCTCCGGGCACATCTCTTTGATTCCACTGTTCTTCCCGCATTAACATATGCCTCAGAGACCTGGGCCCTACGCAAACAAGATGAGAACGCTATTCAGGTCTCCCAAAGAAGAATAGAAAGAGCTATGCTTGGAATATCACGTTTCACTCAAATGAGAGAGCGAATCCGGAGTTCTGACATCCGTCGACGATCAAGGATCAGGGACGCTGTCTCATTTGCCAAGGTGTCGAAAATCAGATGGGCTGGTCACATAATGAGATTTAAAGATGACCGTTGGACTAGAGCTGTTACTGATTGGATTCCACGGGATGTCAAGAGACCGCGTGGCCGCCCACCTACCAGATGGTCAGACTTCTTTGTCAAGATCATGAACGATCGGTTTGAGGCCCTTCATGTTCCCGGAGCGAAGAGATGCCATTGGGCTACACTAGCACGCGACAGGGACAAATGGAGATGTTACTGGCGCCCGCTCGAGCAAATCGACGACTAACGGGAAGTTAAGTGATTTAAGTGATCAGTCAAAACAATGATGCTTTTCCACCCATTTTCGATAGACAGTGATGACGCAGGGAAAACGATCAGAAAGCTACTGCAACGACCCAACTGAAAGAGATGCTGATGATGTGGACCGGGACCCCGGCAGGGGAAAGGTGGGGGGGACACGGAGGTAAGAGTGGGAAGTGATGGTCTCCCAAGGTTGAAACCAAGGATCTATCGCATCGTTCCACAAGAAGAAAATGAGAATTGTAAGTAGTCAAGGTTTTTCATATGCTAGCTGAAAGAACTGTCATCTGAGAGGAAAAAGAGGAAAAAAAAAAAAGACCATAGGAAGAGTTGATTTGGGGAAGGCTGAAAGGTCAGGAGCTCAATTTGGGGAACTTGAAAATAAATGCCTCAGGGGCAAAGAGACAGCAGAAAAGGTAAGGCTTTGCATGCAGCTGACCCTGGTTTGATTCCTGGGACCACAGCTACTCCCCTGAGCACCATGAAGGAGCAATCCCATAGACCAAACATGATTGCCACTCAATGCCTCTTTTGCAAAGCACAACACCCAAAAGGAGAGAGAGAACAAAAGGGAATGCCTGCCACAGAGGCAGGGAGGGATGGGGGGGATGGTGGGTGAGAGAGATACTGGGATCACTGGCGGTGAAGAATGGGCACTGGTGGAGGGATGGGTACTGGATCATTGTATAACTGAAACCCAAGCACAAAAATTTGTAAGTCTACAACTGTACCTCATGGTGTTTCACTAATAAAAATTTAAAAAAAAAAATCTACTGGGGGTAGAAAAGCATGTAAGGAGTCTTTTAGAATGGATGATATGGGGACCTGAGATGTGGCTCAAGTGGTCGAGTAAACACTGTGAAGGTGCTGAGCCTTGAGTTTGATTCGTAACATGGCCAGGTGTGGCCCTGCAGGTCTCAGTGCGACACTAGGTGTGGCCCCAACCACAAAAAAATAATTTTTTTTTTTAAAGAATGAGATCTCCTAGGATGCCAGCATACATGTAAAAAGACAAAGTATCCTAGGAAACTAAACCAGCTTTTTTAAAAAAGTGTAATATTGCCTTAGGGACACTGCGTGTCAATGTTGTCTAGTATTTAGCCCATCAACTTGCCCAAGAATTCTTTTGAACTAGGTCTTCAATTTTTGATCAAAGGACGAATGTATCCTTGCTATAAGGGAAGAAAAGATGGTTGTTGTGACACCAATCAGAACAGAGCTGAGCTCAGCAACCATCCTGAGAACGGCACAACTTACTGCAGGTAAGAACTACAAGGAGAGTCCTTGGGTGTCTTAGTGAGGGCACCCACAAAGACAGGGGTGCACTCACTAGAACAAGTGAAGCAAAGAAGTCAGCAGTCAACTTTGCTCTGCTGAGATGATGACAGAGTCCCACAGGGAAGTCCAAATGGTTTCTGCAATGACTCATTTCCATGGACCTAAGTTTTTAAAGTAAGTAAGTAAGTAAGTAAAGGCCCTCCCGTTGATCATCAATTTGCTCGAGCGGGCCCAGTAACGTCTCCATTGGAGACTTTGTTGTTACTGTGTCTGGCATATCGAATACGTCATGGGGAGCTTGCCAGGCTCTGCCGTGTGGGCGAGATACTCTCGGTAGCTTGCCGGGCTCTCCGAGAGGGGCAAAGAAATTGAACCCGGCTTGGCCGGGCTGGCTGTACACAAGGCAAATGCCCTACCGCTGTGCTATCACTCCAGCCCCGCTACTGTCACTGTCCTCCCGTTGTTCATGGATTTGCTCGAGCGGGCCCAGTAACGTCTCCATTGGAGACTTTGTTGTTACTGTGTTTGGCATATCGAATACATCACGGGTGGCTTGCCAGGCTCTGCCGTGTGGGCGAGATACTCTCGGTAGCTTGCCGGGCTCTCCGAGAGGGGCGGAGGAATCGAACTTGGGTCGGCCATGTTGGCTGCGTGCAAGGCAAACGCCCTACCGCTGTGCTATCACTCCAGCCCAAGTTTTTTAAAGTATTGTAATTTGGCACCAAAAACTCAAATATTAAAAAATGCAAGGGAGATGTTTTTTTTAAAAAAAAAATTACGGTGATGATCCAAATCATCTTTTATCACCACAAAGCACACAAGATGTCTTCGATATAATTGAAATTAATATGGTAGCACTCAAAAGAAAATAAACTCTAAACTGTTCTTAGCTTATGACTCACCACCAACTTTCTTTGAAAATCTGCCATACCAAAGGAAAGGAAAGCATATGTATCAAATAAATATTCATTTAGATTTTTGATCTCTCCTTGGATTAAGATCAACAGATAGCAGGGAAATTGGTTTATAACTTCTCAGCATTAAGCAGTAATACGTCCAGGGAGGCTTAATACCACGCCTTCAGCTTTTACAAAGGTCCTATGTAAGGCTCACTCCTTTGAGTAATGAATCTGAGTCTTTAGTCAAATCATAAGTTTATAAAGTTCTTCCATTAGAGTATCAACAACCTTTCTATAAATACTTCTAGATCAAAAAATGCTCTTGAAATGGTCCCAATTCTGTATCTAAACCCTACCCTCTCTGTGTTAAAGTCAAATCTCAATTTCCCTAGGCTGCTTCCCTAGGCGGATGTCATATTTCATACTTGCCATATACTGTACTTAACACTCATTATCTCACACTAAAAAAACCTAAGAAGTATTTTTATTGGGGCTGGAGTGATAGCACAGCGGGTAGGGTGTTTGCCTTGCACACGGCTGACCCTGGTTCAATTCCCAGCATCCCATATGGTGCCCTGAGCACTGCCAGGAGTAATTCCTGAGTGCAGAGACAGGAGTAACTCCTGTGCATCGCCGGGTGTGACCCAAAAAGCAAAAAAAAAAAAAAAAAAAAAAAGAAGAAGAAGTAGTATTTTTATTGATGATCTTACTAGACATTTACTGGGCCCGCTCGAGCAAATCGACGATCAACGGGAGGGCCTTTACCTTTACTAGACATTGGGCTAATTAATAAGCAGCACACAGTATTATTATATGAGTTCTCCACACAAATTCTACTACGATCCCTATTTGGGGAAAAGGAAAATTATCAAGGCAGGCTGCTACCAAAATCACAAAACTAATAATCAGATGAGTCTGAGCACCCAGGTGACGTCAAAGTCTGCATTTTGCCCATCACTCACAACACACTGAGTGCTGAAACAAGCTGAACTACACTGCACAGGTGTCTAGTGTTTGATCTGTCCTTTAATCTGGTAAGTTATGTGAAAGACTCCCAAGTATCCAATAAATGTTGCTTGCATGTAAATGTAAAAGAAACCTGGTCTTCTCCTCACGAAAAGCTTATCAAGGTATTCGATTCTAATTTGCATTAAGAATAGAAAGAAGCTGGGGGCTGGAGCGAGAGCACAGCGGGTAGGGCGTTTGCCTTGCAGCTGACCAGGATTCAATTCCCAGCATCCCATTGGGTCCCCTGAGCACCGCCAGGAGTAACTCCTGAGCGCAGAGCCAGGAGTAACCCCTGTGCATCGCCGGGTGTGACCCAAAAAAGCAAAAAACCAAAAACAAAAAAAATAGAAAGAAGTTATCTATCAATGTACTGAGGGTTATTTTTCTCAAAGTCACGAGTCAAGACTTACACATATTATTTCAGCCACTGTCCTTAAAACATAGTACAGCTGCAGAGTTCAATCAGTAGGAAGAGACAATCTCTTCTAGTTCATCGTGCTTCTTTCTAAAGCTGAGGATTATGGTACTGCCTTCTCCCTTACCTAAAGTTATGGCGTGAACAAAGCCAATTAATAAGTAGCTAGAGACACAGCAATCCCTGTTTCTCTTTCTCCCCCCCCCCCACCACTGCCACCGTCCCCTCCTCCCTCATCTCTTTCATTGTTTTGTGTTTATGTTTCCCCTTTTTAAAAAGACAATACATCAAAGCGTATCTAGTACTGTTTCCTGCGCAGGCAGACTAGATCATGGGAGATGTAGAGCTTACTCTGATATTCACTGAATTTCAAGGTATTTCTTAGAAAATTTCGGCTGCCAGGGCTCTGCTCGGGGCGGGGAGAGAAACTCAACCCGCCCTCCTCCAAGGGGCCCTGGTGAAGACAGCCAGGCACGAGGGCAGCCGAAGACCGCTGGAACCAGCCATAACCATGCTGAGACCACTCTCCACAAGCAGGAAGGTACCGGCAGAGGAACAAAGGCTTGCGGGTCCCGGGGCTGAGATCTCCAAGCCTGCTCGGATCGGGGCTGAGCATCCTCCAACCAGATACTCCCTTCCAGTAGGCAGGGGTCACACCCACCAACTGGCCCCCTGGCGCCGTGTAATCCCATCAACGGCCAAGACTCAGAGACTATAAAACCCAGCTCCCGGACGACTTCTTTTATCTCATTCTTACTTTGGACAACCTGGCAGGCTACCGAATGTAACCTGCCCACACGGCAGAGTCTGGCAAACTCCCCGTGGCATACCCAATATGCCAAATACCAGTAACAGTGATGGGTCTCATTCTCTTAACCCTGAAAGAGCCTTGAATGTGGCACTTTTTAGAATCTCAGGGCTAGGACGAAGGGGACGTTACTGGTGCCTGCTCGAGGCAATCGACGAACAACAGGATGACGGTGATGGTGAGCAAATTTAGATAATAAAAATATCAACTGTCATAAGAGGAATTTCTCGAGATTAAGTATTTGCATAAGTTTCAGATACCCTGCAGGACTCAACAAGTGCTAGGATTCCCCTTTCTGACATTTCATTCCAAATGGTTTAGCCATGCCAGAGAACAGAGCGCAAGTTTACACTAAAATCAGTCATGTGTAGCCCGGGGCACCCTGGAGTGGAGTGGATAAGCCCAGCGCCCACCCAAGCAGAGTCCTGGAAGCCAAAACATCTCCACACTCCACAATTGCTGCCATTCCCCCCGGGTGAACTCCACGGCTGTGAATGAGCCTCATCCAGAAATCAATCTGACGGAAAAACTCAGATACGTGGGTTCTGTGACGGAGATCTCCAGGCTTTCATGCAGTCAGGAATGGGCTACCACCCCCCACTTCGTTGTACTTCTGGAAGTCTCAGCAGTCACAAACATGCCCCAAAGCCACCACCCTCTTAAAAATTTAGCTATAACTGTATCATCCCATTTAATATTTTGGAGTTCCTGGAGTGTGCCGCCACAATAACGACCATGTGACATCTCAAACTCCTCAACACGGATAAACCAGGAGTAGCACACCAGATTGGCGGGGATGCTGCAGAGAAGGCAGCCAATCTTGATTAATAAAATAGTCCTGTAGCACTGTCCTCCCACTGTTCATCGATTCGCTCGAGGGGGCACCAGTAATGTCTCCATTGTGAGACTTGTTGTTACTATTTTTGGCATCTCAAATATGCCATGGGGAGCTTGCCAGGCTCTGCTGTACAGGCGGATACTCTCAGTAGCTTGCTGGGCTCTCCAAGAGGGACAGAGGAATCGAACCCGGGTCAGCCATGTGCAAGGCAAACACCCTATTCATTGCGCTATCACTCCAGCCCCTGTGTATCAGTATCTTAGTAATCTCTTATACAAGGGCTTCATGGCTGCTGGTGAGATACGACAATTGTCACTAACTTTCTTCTAAGAAAACATTTTTGGATCACTCTTTTAGCAATTTATAACAAGCATCATAAAATAAATTACTGAGGGCCTGCTATGAGGGCAGGATTAAGGGGTGGTTGAGAAAATTGGAGATAATAGTTGGGAATGTGTAATGGTCGTGGGATTGGTGTTGGTATTTGAATGTCTGTAATAAATCTATAAGAAATCACTTTCAATTAATTAAAATAAAATCAGTCATCTTTCTAGAAAGCCCTTTCATTGAAAAATAAAATACTTTCAGGTTAAATGACTGTTTTTTTACTGTCCCTTCCGTCAACCATCACCCTCAAAAATAATCACTGCCTTGGGGAGTAGAACTCTTAAGCACTGCTTAAAACGACTAGGAACAACTCCAGGTGATACACAGCTAGAAGACAAGATGATTCCTTGGTTGGGGCCACAATGCAACACTCCCAGTCATCTAGGTGATTCATGCAGGGGGTCAGGGAGTGGACATAGGGATGGGCATGTGGACCCCAGACATACACTCCAACCCGCGGAGCTATCTATCTCCCTGATCCCTTACATCTTATTGATAGCTTTTCTCCCATTCACTATTTATATAATAAACAGGAAATAAAATTCTCTTTCTGAATTATGGTCCATCTTATAAAGAGCAAATATCACACACCATTCACTTTGGCACTTAATGCCCTTGCTCAAAGGATAAAAGCAACGTATAAGATAATCCTACAAAATACAAGAAGAACAAATTGGCTGGCTGAAGGGGCTCCCTGAACATAATGGCACGTCCCTGGCGAACTATGTTTTTAAATGAAAAACTGAATCTTTAGTACTACAGATAAAATAAAAGGGAGTGGAGGGGGGGTAGCACATACTGAAACTTAATGAGGAAAACGAATGGCTGGACACGGCACATACTCAGGATCATTTTGTTTTCTTTCATTATCTGTATTGTATTGAACCTCCGGCTCTGGGCACATCTCTTCGATTCCACTGTTCTTCCTGCATTAAAATACGCCTCAGAGACCTGGGCCCTACGAGAACAGGATGAGAACGCTATTCGGGTCTCCCAAAGAGGAAGCGAAAGAGCTAGGCTTGAAGAATCACGCTTCACTCAAATGAGAGAAAAAATCAGGAGTTCCGACCTCCGTCAATGGTCAACAATCAGGGATACTGTTTCATTTGCCAAGCGCCAAAAATCAGATGGGCTGGACACATAATGAGCTTTGGAGACAACAGGACTAGAGCCGTTACCTACTGGATTCCACAGGACGTCAAAAGACCGTGTGGCTGCCCACCTATGAGATGGTCAGACTTCTTCGTCAAGACCCTGAGGTTGTTCGTGTTCCTAGAACAATCTGATACCACTGGGCTACGCTAGCATGCAACAGGGACAAATGGAGACGTTACTGTCACCTGCTCAAGCACATCGATGAGTAATGGGATGTCAAGTGATCAAGTGTGATCAAGTGATCTGTATTGCAAACCATAATGCCCAAAAGTACAGACAGAGACAGAGAGACAGAGAGACAGAGAAAGAGACAGAGAAAGAGAGAGAAGGAAGAAAAGTGCCTGCCATAGAGTGAGTCAAGGGGTGTGGAACTGACACCCAATCATGAACAAATTTGTAACCGTGTTTCACTGCGATTCAATATTAATTTTTTAATTTTTTAAAAAAATGATGTAAAAGATTTATAAATTGAGAACTATAAATCATTAGTAAAAGAAACTGAGTATACCAGAAAATGGAAAGGGGGAAAAAAGGACCATTACAGATGTATACTCATTAGGGAGAGCTGACATGTGCAGAGTTCTTTGTAGAGCAATGGGGGGGGGGGGGGGGGGGGAAGCCAAGCAATTTTAACGGCAATACACTTTTGACACTGAAAGTCTAGCTCAGGGGCCGGAGAGATAGTATAGTGGGTAAGGCACTTGCCTTCCATATAGGAAACCTGGGTTCGACACCATATTTGGTGATGTGCAAGGCCTACTCTTGGCTCTGTGTGACCTCTAAGCCCAGAATTTGTAACTTCTTCAACTTCTCACTACATGAAAAAAAATACTGATTATTAATTATGCCTCTGGTTTGTGCAAGGAAGTTGCATCTTGGCGGCAGGTGCCGAGTGCCAGGGCAGTGTGCAGCAGAGGTGTGAGTTTGCCTCTGTCCATCAAGTGTCCTCTCCGTGGACTCGGATGATGGCGACACTGCTCAGGGAGCAGGACTTTGGCCTCCTGACCCCTGGAACTCTTTTGAGGGCCCGGCTCTGCGTCAGGCCTTTTCTGTGCATTATGAAATGTGGCCCCGGTGGGATTGGTCGCATCTAGGTGGCCTCTGAGAGCAGTGGCTTTCAGCCAGCAGCCCTTGGAGCAGTGCAGGTCCAATGATGTAAAAAGTCTACCGAATGTAACCTGCCCACACGGCAGAGTCTGGCAAACTCCCCGTGGCGTACCCAATATGCCAAATACCAGTAACAATGATGGGTCTCATTCTCCTAACTCTGAAAGAGCCTTGAATATGGCACTTTTTAAAAAAGTCTCAGGGCTAGGACGAAGGAGACGTTACTGGGGCCTGCTCGAGGCAATCGACGAATAACAGGAAAGTTGTGATTGTGATTGATTAATTATGCCGGAAAACTTAAAACAATCTTCCCTGAACAAAAAAAAAAAATGCAATCTCTCCCTTTCCTTTAGACAATACATTTATCCATAGTATAGATTGAATAAGATTATTTTTAAAGGTCCTATTATTTTAAATAGGACTAGAGAGATCGTACAGAAGTTAAGACCCTTGCCTTTCACAAACCAAACTCAGTGTGATTCCTGGCACCACACACAGCACCCTGAGCTACACCAAGAGTGAACTCGAAGAACAGATCAAAGAGGAAGCCCTGAGCACTGCGAGGTGTGGCCCCCCCAACCCCTCCCCGACAAAAGCAAGATTCACATATTTATAAATAATCTTGAATGTAAAATATAAATTAGAAAGAATACACATACATAATATTATTTGTTTTCACTGCAGGAAACAAAAGAGCCTGAGGAGAAAATTAGCAGTCTCAACTTTTATGTAGGGGGAAAAAAGAAATCTGAGATCTCCGTAACAATAACAACAATATCTATGAGCTTACTCATACATACACATAGAGCTTTAAAATACTGTTTAAACATAAAGTGTACGTGTTATGGAGTCCACAGAAAAGGATTTCCTCTCAACTGGAATGAAATATAATGCAGCTGTAAAGAGAAAGGGTAGCCAAGGTGTATGCCATATTAGATGACTTGACTTACATGCAGCTATCCAGGTTCAGTCACTGGCCCAGTATATGGTCCCCTTAGTCCCACCAAGAATGATGCCTGAGCCAGGAGTAAGCCCTGAGCATGCTGCTATGGCCCAGGCCCCCTGGCAATGAATTAAATTAGAAAATAAAAAAGCAAAAATAATGGAACCACTACCTGGAAAAGTAGGAAAAACACTTCCTGCGAATTATCAGGTGATTTTACCTATAATAAAATCATTAATTTTAATAAGTGATATATCAAATATTCTGAAAAATGTATCCTAGATTTGTGTTTTTCTGTATATTTGCATTTTTCTAATTTTATGAGGTTCAAAACTGAAGAAATAAAAACATAACTTTGACTATATATATATATATCCAAGAAGATCAGTATAGCACTTTTCCTCTGTGAGCACTTTTCACATCTAGATATGCCAACAAAAAAATTAAAGTGAAAAACAGAACTTCATCGTGAAATGAGCTGAAATAACCTACTGGTTCTGGGGATGGCTCAGTAGTACTAAAGCGCCCCTACCCCAACCCACACTCCAAACGCGATCCTGGTTGATGCTAGTCTCCGTGATCACCACACCATGACAAAGTGTGCATCCCCAGGTTAGCAAAACAATGAGAAAAAAAGACAGGAGCGCAGAATAAGTTATTCTTATAAAGGATAATCACTGTGACCACATTTATACAAATAAAATGTCTTAACGTGATACATTTCCAATGAAATGTCAGTTTTACTTACCATCCTGGCTCTACCTTTACATCTGCATTAAATAAACCCTGTTATTTGGCCATGACCTAAGCTAATGACAATGATGTATTTTTTTCATAAATATTTTTCCATCTTGAGAAGTGCTTTGTTTTCCAACGCACCGCGATAATAAATCCAACAGGATAAAATTCAATTTCCTTGTAGCAGTTTTTCATATTACAATGGAGAATATCTAGGATGAGTTTTCATCACGGGGTTTATTTAGAATGACTGTGGGAAACAAGAATTTATTGATATAAAGAATTTGTCACTGAAGCTTCTAATGAAGAGGCAGAAAAGACAGCAGGGCAGAGAGAGAGAGTTGGGTTCTTTGCATGATGATAATCAAGCTGATCCGCCAGAGGCTAGGAGAGAACTTCATATTGCAGAAATATTTACTTCTTTCAGATTGATATGAAAATCCAATGAGATTTTGACACTGAGAGAATGACAATGGCCGAGAGTTCATCTGGAAAGTTGAGTGTTAGGAAAAAAAAAAAATGAAAAGGTTAGAACACAATATCTTCAAATCCAAGAAAAGTGTGCTCTGGAATCCTGGTGGGCTCAAGGGACCGTATGTCAGAGACTGAACCCACACTGGCTATGTGCGAGGCAAGCACCTGAATCCTCAGCCCTTAAGCCCAAAGATATGCAAAAAAATCAGAGGACATCATAAAAGGTAAAAGGTAAAGGTAAAGGCCCTCCCGTTGATCGTCGATTTGCTCTAGCGGGCCCAGTAACGTCTCCATTGGAGACTTTGTTGTTACTGTGTCTGGCATATCGAATACTCTCGGTAGCTTGCCGGGCTCTCCGAGAGGGGCGGAGGAATCGAACTCGGGTCGGCCATGTTGGCCGCTTGTAAGGCGAACGCCCTACCCGCTGTGCTATCGCTCCAGAGGACATCATAGCTGAAAGAATTCAACTTAATTAGCCTAAGACTTCTAGATCATATTGTAGACACCAAAAATATCCTCTAAGATATCTTCTCTGCAGGAATTAAAGAAAATACAGCCTGAAACTCCTCCGATGTTATGAGTAAGAAAATCCCCTTTCCCTCACTCAAATTTCAGGACTTTAATTAAATCACATGCTACTCAGGTCTAGCAGTGATCAACACAGGTTTTCTGTTCTTCATCTTACTAGGTTAAATAGATCAAAGACCAGAGGGAGAGAAGTCAGCACCAAGTTTATCACAGAATCACAAAGCCTGGTAGAGCTCATCAAAACCTAAGCCCTCCAAAGTGAAGGAAACTCCCCTCAGTGCAGAGACCTGAAATGCAGTGAGCTCCTTGTTCACCTAAGCAAACACTAGTTCACCCAAGCATGGTTTTCTTACCTGGCTCTTTGAGAGCTGCCATAGTCTTATAACCTGAAGCTGGACTCAGTCCCTCAGAGCGTACCACTGATTCTTGCTAACCTTTCCGGAAGCTCTGCCGTTTTTCATGGATCTAGTTGTAGCACAGTTCAACTTTCAGAGATCCAAATCATATTTTCCAAAGGTAACATTTGTAGCTGTTCTTTCTCAACACATTCAGACAGCTTTCCTTGCCTTAAGTTAACTTCACTGTAAAATGGTGACACTGCCGTTTACTCATTCACTATTAAAAACAACAATGTCAAACCTAGAGCTCTCTTGCAAAAGCTCAATTTGTGGGTTAAAACTGTCATTTTTGTTTAAGACTTCCTTATTCAAAACCACAAAGTGTTCTCCTTATTCTACGTCACCAACTAGTAGATAATTCACTCATCTCTTTCTCCCTTATCAGAATTAGGACCTAGCAGAACTTCTGGGATATAGTAAATAATCAGTATCTGATGAATGATGAAATATACACTTAGCTCCTTGGGAAAATTCTCAATTAGAAATTAATAACCTCGAATTTGTCCTATACTGAGTTCCTCCCTAACTGGGACGTTTCTTTGTCTTCTACATATCAATAAACTTCTATTTCTTTAAAAATAAATAAAAAGGGAGGAATTGGGAGGGGAAGGAGGGAAAGTTGAGGAAGAAGGAAGAGAGAGGAGGAAAAGGAAGTAGGAAAAAAGAGGAAAAACTAAGAAGGAAGGGAAGGAGGAAGAAGAGGAGGTGGAAAAAAAGAGGAAAGGGAAGACGGAGGAGAAGGAGAAGGAGAAGGAGGAGAAGGAGGAGAAGAAGAAGAAGAAGAAGAAGAAGAAGAAGAAGAAGAAGAAGAAGAAGAAGAAGAAGAAGAAGAAGAAGAAGAAGAAGAGGAGGAGAGGGGGAGGGGAAAGGAGGGGAGGAGGCAGTGGCAGAGGAGAACAACAACAAAAACAGCAACAACAACAGAAAATCTATTTTTTAGGACACATCATTCCTATTTTCACCATTCAAAACCTTTAACCAGGATATCTTTGCCTTGTTCTTCTCTGAACATACTCTCACTTAAAAGCTTCACTTAGAAACTAACCTTCTTGCCACTCCAATCAATACACTAACCATCGGATACCTTTCCTTGAGTTAATAACTTTCTACCCCTTATCCAGTTAAGATTTCAACTTTTCTGACTGAGTACAAAGCAACAATATTTGCACCTTCAACAACAGTCATTCTCTGAGCCCCAACAACCACAGAAACAAAACTCTATTAAGAGAAATGCATATTGACAGGCACAAAGTAGCTAACTGGTTGGCTGTTGTTGTTCTTTTAAAATAAAATTGATTAATACCACGCTGTATATCTTAATCATAGTTTCTTTATCCAGTCATCTGTTCTTGGACTTTTGGATTGTTTCCAGACAGTGTCAAATATCTTTTTTTTCTTTTAAAAAAAAAAAAAAGAGCCTCTCAGAGAGGTAGGTGGGTGGAAGGGAACTAGAGGCATGCAGAGGGGGAGCATTCCTGGAGGGAGGGACATTAGCGAAGGAATCTGTGTTGAAACACTGTGTGCCCGAAACCCAATCGTGAAAAACTCTGTAATTCATAGCAAATAAAACGATTTCAAAAGCGATAAATGAAACTGATCATACTAAAAATGAAGTCATGAGATTAAATGGATAGAAATGGAGAGTATCACGCTAAATGGAATAAGTTCACAACGAGACGTACAAATTCAGAATGACTGCACTCATTTGTGGGATATCAAAAAAAAAAAAGGAAACAAAACATAGTAAGAGACTAACTAACACACGAGGACAGTAGAAACAAGGGTCCGACAAATGGTCTACAGTTGGAAATGTGCTTCAAGGGCTGGGGGAGAGGATGGTTGGGCCAGAGAAGAGACCGCTATGACAATGATGGTTGGAAGGGATCGCTCTGGATTTGGAGATGTGTGCTGAAAGTGAGCAAATGACCAGATAGTGTGTGTGTGTGTGTGTGTGTGTGTGTGTGTGTGTGAGAGAGAGAGAGAGAGAGAGAGAGAGAGAGAGGTGCCTGCCATTGAGGCAGGCTGTGGGGGCAGGGGTGGCAGGAGGGAGGATACACGTGATACTGGTGGTGGTAAATGCATCCTGGCAGAGGGATGGGTGGTGGAACATTGTATGACTGAAAATCATGAAAGCTTTGCAACTGTATCTCCCAGTGACACAGTGATTCAATAAAAAAAAAAAATGGGTCATACCTTACAGGGAAGAATGTTAACTAGAAAGACAGTGTCAAGTAATCAACAAATAAAAAATTAAAAGATTTATAGAAACACACTGGCTGATAAAGACACAATGAGTTACGAAACAAAACCAAAAAAAATGTACTTTATCCTCCAAGCCCTAAGGAGTTCCAACTTTAATAAATCTTTCAAAGAAAAACACTTTAGTACCAGAAGTCTGACACATCTGAGAACTTATGCAAACCTAATTCATCTACGGGCTGGAGCGATAGCACAGCGGGTAGGGCGTTTGCCTTACAAGCGGCCAACATGGCCGACCCGAGTTCGATTCCTCCGCCCCTCTCGAGAGCCCGGCAAGCTACCGAGAGTATTCGATATGCCAGACACAGTAACAACAAAGTCTCCAATGGAGACGTTACTGGGCCCGCTCGAGCAAATCGATGATCAACGGGAGGGCCTTTACTTACTTTACTTACTTAATTCATCTACAGAAAATTTATCTCCAGGTATGACAATTTAAGACAAACTGTGTCATATTAAACTGGTACTATTATAATTCTCATTTTCTCTTAAAATACCAACAAAAATTTAACTTACCCTTTAAACCATGAGATTAAAAATATCATTTAATGCAACATAATAAGGTGTCACTAAAAAGACAAGTTGTGAATAAATTATTAAATTGAAGCCTCTGACTTTTTATCTTATTTTCATACTTTATGAATTAAAATAGTAGCACTGTAGCACCATCCTCCCGTTGTTCAATGATTTGCTCAAGCGGGCACAAGTAACATCTCCATTGTGAGACTTGTTACTGTTTTTGGCATATCGAATATGCCACAGGGAGCTTGCCAGGCTCTGCTGTGCGGGTGAGATACTCTCCGTAACTTGCTGGGCTCTCCAAGAGGGATGAAGGAATCGAACCCGGATCGGCCATGTGCAAGGCAAGTGCCCTACCCGCTGTGCTATCGTTCCAGCCCAAAACAAGAGTTAAAAACATCAAAAGTATTTCAGTTTACTAAAGTTAATTTTTACCATAGTGGTATCAGAAAGAAGAGATAATAATACCTGGCTTATTTTAATGATCGGCTTAAGATAATAGATAATTGAAAACTTGACAAGCTGGTCTCTTGACAACTCACGAGAGCAAGTCCAACCTGGTCAAGTCAGCATTTATGTATTAAATCACACAGTGTGTGATCTAGAACTGTGTTCTAAACAATGGAAGGCCTGGATATATGAGTTACATTCACTGTGTATGTGTCTTTTATTATACATTAAAATATTTAAAAAGAGAGCAGAAGCATTATTATAATAAAACTTATTTTAGATGATTAAGTAACTGCTAATGGTACTTTTAAAAATGATACCCAAGAGAAACAGTGACAAAGACTGAATTACTTTTGAAACTAATTTTTTCCCATCAAATTATCTCCTTCTCTTACCAATATTCAAGCAAAACAAAGTTCTCTTTGAAAGAAAACCAATTAACAAGTAAACTAACTTTTGTGGCAGATATATGATATATATATAAGAGAAATCAATGAGAAAATATGCTTATAAAATAATCCACTTA
Organism: Sorex fumeus; assembly: GCF_029834395.1. Lineage (NCBI taxonomy): Eukaryota > Metazoa > Chordata > Mammalia > Eulipotyphla > Soricidae > Sorex > Sorex fumeus. The sequence continues at coordinate 702,463 of NW_026606181.1, read as the reverse complement.
TCAATGTTTTGAAATTATTATTAACTAAGAATGGCTTGACACTTTATAGATAATAGGCAGTTTCACATACATTTATTCTGGAGGTAACATTTTAGCAGGTTATATTATTAGTCCTATTTAAATAACACAAGTAAAGCACTGGTGAGTAAAAGTTTCTATCATTAATTGTGTTTTCTATTATTGTGTTTTCTTAAGTTTACACAGCTGATCAGACCAATGTCAACCTGAAAAACATGTCTATTTTTTTTCCTGAGAATACCGAGAAAAAGCACAAGGTTTAGAATAAAATAAGCCAGAACTCTATCTTTGCTGCCTGGGGAAAATTCATTAAACTCTCCAAAAGAAGATAATATTTACCTTGCGGTATTGTTGTGAGATTAAATGAAATAAGGAACACAGGAAGGATTTAATAATAGCATGCCTCCTTTTCCAGTTCCTAAACCGAATAAATTTTACCTTGTGTTCTTTTTACTTCTCTGCTCTAATGTCACAAGACTCTGCTAGAGAAAGCAATATAAAAGTGCTGACTTAACCAATTACAAATTTACACTTTAGTACAGTGCTCTCATTAGTAACCTAGACATAAATAATACCTACCTCCTTGGATTGTTTCAAAAATTCTCGACAAATAATGCCTACCTCCCAGGATTATTTCAAATATTCTCAACAGAATACCTACCTCCAAGGATTGTTCCAAAACTTCATAAAATGACGTATGCAAAATATTAATTATAGTGTCTGACATATGCTAAGCACTAGCACCTATCAAACTGTAGTGATTTGTGATTCTGAAGTTTTCTTGTTTTAATCGCAGATGAACTCCCTAGCACAGTCTTAGAAGGTGTTATTCCACACTCTCTTCAACTTTCCAGAAGCCCTTAATGTACAAGATCCTTCCGGTAACTTCCCAGAAGATCAGCAGGGTGCCTGAAGCTTGCCCAGCTCTTCTTCCTTGTTAACCAACTTAATTCTCTCACAGAGCCTTCAAGTCTCAGCCAAATAGAGGGTCCACACAGAATCCTGTACGCAAGTCATTCTCTCGCGCAATGAATTTTATCTACATCTTAGCCATTCCAAAGCCCGCGTGTCAAATTACAGAAGTTGTATGTGATGGTACACAGAAACAGTCCCTACTCTAGGGAGCATCACGGAGCAGACAGTCACACCATATGATAATCACACTAGAAACATAAACTCACAAATAATCTTTCCATCTTATTAGGCCTAATTTCCTTAGTCACTCATGGGCAATTCTCCATGTCCACTGAACTTCACATGGAATGAAAAGTTTTGACCCCAGACTCTTTCCACTGTATTCTATTTCTTTTCTTTCTGACGTCTTAAATTTCTGAACAAACTCTCCTTTGTCAGTGCAACCACATTCACATGTAGTAACTTGAAGAACTGTCTCTTGTTCTATATTTTTCTTACAAGGGATTTCATAGAAACGATATCTATGCCTTTTTCCAGTTCTGAAAGTACCAAAAATGCCAACTTTGAAAATTCTCTTTTTGTGCCGAGGACACCAGGCTCTTCTCTCTTCTTCTCCAAGTTTTATAATTCTGCTCTTACTTTAGGTTCCACCATTTCCATTACAAAGAGAGGATATTCCATAGAGCTTACCTCTCTGCTCTGTAAATTCCCTTCAGTCTCTTTGCTCGCTAACTCATTTTCTTCAAAAGATAGGCCTTTCACTTTTATTTGAATGTCTGAAATCTACAACTCCGTGTTTCTTCTATACACACAACAATGCCTTTCAAAACGTGAGTAGACAGTAATTAAAGAACAACAGAAGGAACAACGTCAACTGCTCGACCAACAAAAATTCCTATTTTCACAACAATTCAAATTTACCAGAACCAAATCCACAATTCATTTCTCCTTCACTCCGAATGCAGGTCTCCAACTGTTTCTAAATTAATGCCAGTTCTAACCTTTCTGTATACTTAGGTTGACGATCTGAGTTAAATTTCATTCTTTCTACATGATTTCAGATAAACTACTCCCCAACATTTCTTGAATCCACCCCTTCTATTCTGTTCTTGTAACAGTCACTACAAGACCAAACTTTTATCTCACTCATTTCAATTTGCATGCCATTTCCAGAATAATTGAAGAATGAATCCTCCCCCGGTTTAGGAATCAATGTCACAGTAGTCAAAGACACCGTTCACTTTAAGCTACTATTTTTCTGGCACTAATGTCTCCATTTTTTCCTTCTCCTTCTCCTCTATTACTTTCCAAAATTCTATGCTACAAATGCATTGAAATTATAATTTTCAAATATGTTTAATTATCAAAATCTCCTTTGAAGAAAAAAATCTTACACAGAATTTCAACACAGAAATTAAATGAAAATAAAAACACACTTGTTAATTGGGGGATCAACAATAAAGTAACTAAATCCATTCTAGAATTTCTGCCCCCTTCGCTTATGTTGCCCAAACCTGCCCAAAAAGCAGAGCATGATGTCCATTCTATTAAGGATGCCCACCTTGAACACTTCCTAAAACAAAGTATTTCTGGGGGAATTCAACCCCTAATTCCTTCTCTCCCCTTACCCTTCCTTTCCATTAAGACTTACTTAAGGGGCTGCAGATAGAATATACGGGTTACGGCACTTGCCTTGCATCTCACTGACCCTGGTTTGAAGGGTACCACATGTGGTCTAACAAGGACCACCGGGGACCCTGAACACCACAGTGTAGCACTGTAGCACCGTCCTCCCATTGTTCATTGATCTGCTTGAGCGGACACTAGTAACACCCCAGGGTAAAGTAAAGTAAAGGCCCTCCCGTTGATCATCGATTTGCTCGAGCGGGCCCAGTAACGTCTCCATTGGAGACTTTTGTTGTTACTGTGTTTGACATATCGAATACATCACAGGTAGCTTGCCAGGCTCTGCCGTGCGGGCGAGATACTCTCGGTAGCTTGCCGGGCTCTCCGAGAGGGGCGGAGGAATTGAACTCGGGTCGGCCATGTTGGCTGCGTGCAAGGCAAATGCCCTACCGCTGTGCTATCGCTCCAGCCCTAACACCCCAGGGTATGGCCTAAAAAATATACACAAAAGCAGAAATATGGTTTAAATAAACCTTCTTAATAAGCTAGCACAAATTTCTGTACTAACTGCTCTATGTCAAGCTGACCTCACCTCTCCTTCCTGTGAACTCCGAGACTAAAACAGCTAGCACCTACATATGGCAGAAACTGGACTAGCCTTTATGAATCCTCACCACAATCAATGAAGTACAAACAGATGTAAGAATAGAAGCAGATAATTTACATATGTACAATAATTATTGCACAATGCAGGTCAAGACACAAGTCAAGGGATTTTTCCCAAGGACAAACAGCTTGTATAACAGTGGAATCAGATCTAGGATCAGTCTGACCGCAAGTAAAAACTTTATATTAATTCTTAGTTCTTTGCAATCTTTTTCATGTCATGAGCACATGTAAAACAACACTTATAATGCATCCAGGCTAGACACAATAAGTTACTTACAGAGGTACCAGAGAGATAGTACCGCAGATAGGTCACTAGCCTTGCATGACCTGGGTACTCTCCCCTAAGCATTACCCTTTGGCCCTGAGCACCACCAAGTGTCGCACTGTCGCACTGTCCTCCCATTGTTCAATGATTTGCTCGAGCAGGCCCGGTAAAGTCTCCATTTTTGAGACTTGTTGTTACTGTCTTTGGCGTATTAAATACGTCATGGGTAGCTTGCCAGATTTTGCCTTGCGGGCGAGATACTCTCGGTAGCTTGCCAGCCTCTCCGAGAGGGGCGAAGGAATCGAATCCGGCTCAGCCGGGCGGGCTGCGCACAAGGCAAACACCCTACCGCTGTGCTATCACTCCATATGCATATATTAAAAAGTCATTAAGGATCTGGAGAGAGAACTCAGTGAGTTGAGCATGTATTTTTCAGGTAGGAGGCCCCAGGTTTGATACCCAAAACTGCAAGGTCCCCTAAGAACCACTGAGAGCAACGCCCTGAACACAGAGACAACCTCTCCCCCATAAACACATGTTCATTAGCAATACATCAGATGAGAAATTCTGCTGTATCCATTTCATTAATGTAGTGCAAGGTATGCACTAATCCCCAAATTCAATCCCTGATCTCACATGATCCTCTAAATACCACCAGGTAGAGAGGTGGTGGCTCCACACCACAGCTGGACATGGCCCTGATGGTGCTCAGCACGACTGGTCTTTCAGATTAGAATCATGGAGCCCAAGCACTCAACCATTAGGCCCTCGGAGCTAGGTTAAGTAACACTAAGTTTACTTTGGCATAGCTTGGGAGCACCCCCTTCAAAAAAAAAGTCATTATCACTATCACCCCATTGTTCATCGATTTGCTCAAGCGGGTGCCAATAACATCTCCATTCGTCCCTGTCACATACTAGTATAGCCTGATGGCAAATTGTGGGCTTCTTTCGGGGTCAGGGGAACGAGAACCATCATTGTTACTGTTTTTGAAATATCAAGTATGCCACGGGTAGCTTGCCAGGCTCTGTCGTGCAGGTGGGATACTCTTGGTAGCCTGCCAGGCTCAAAAAAAAAAAAGTTCATCATTTATCAATAGGGAAATACAATCAAAACAATGAAACATTATCTCCTATCTTTGAGAATAACTACTATCCAAATACAGAAGCAAGAGTTGAAGATAATGTGGACAAAAAGAATGCAGCCCTGGTAGCTGGAATGTAAACTGAGGTGGCTTAAAGTAAGAAAAGGAAAAAAGGTAAAGGCCCTCCCGTTGTTCATTGATTTGCTCGAGCGGGCCCAGTAACGTCTCCATTGGAGACTTTGTTGTTACTGTGTTTGGCATATCGAATACTCTCGGTAGCTTGCCGGGCTCTCCGAGAGGGGCCGAGGAATCGAACTCGGGTCGGCCATGTTGGCTGCCTGCAAGGCAAACGCCCTACCACTGTGCTATCACTCCAGCCCAAGAAAAGGATAATGTGCAAAAAATTACAAAGAGAAGTTTCATACAATCCAGTCATCCCACTTTTGGTATTTAATCAAGTAAATCTAAAATAATAACTAAAAGAAACATATGCACACCCCATATTCAACCAAGCGTTCTTCACAATAGGAAGGCATAGAAACAACTTATTAAGCATCATTAACAAACACCTGCTAAAAACAGGGAACATGCCCTGAATGCAATACCACGCACTAGAGAAAAGATCAAATCTTCCCAAATTCAGCAATATGAATAGAAAGAAAAGGCACTACGCTGATTTAAACACACATTTTTAAACTTTAAGGAAAAAAAATGCCAGTCTAAAAGGTAAGGTGATAAACTCTGGGTAAACTAGGAAAAAGTGAAAGACGGAAAGGAGACTTTTAGTGTGGTGAATACAATGTACACCTGTCTGATCTCTGCTACACAATGTTACTTAACTTCTAAAATGAAAATAAATGTAGCAGAAGTGCCTAGAGATTTCCTGTGTATCAATTGTACTGGGAAGTTCTGTTAAATAAACCACAAGCTATGGGCCCAGTGCCAAGACTCTGAGTTTAGAAAGCATGCATTTCTAATAACTCCTCCAGTTATGCTGAAACGGATGCTGAGAGAAACATCAGCCCTACTCCCCCCTCAAAAGAGCAACAAATATGCTTCAAAGACTCACACACTACTGGGCAAATAATTAATACCTTGGTAGTACATTTTTAATAAAGCATCAGTCTATTCTAACAGATGATACCAACGGATTCTGGGGCAAAAGATAAGCTTTTTAAACATTGTTAAATGTTCCTTGACTCAATTATAACATGTAGTGGACCTTAAGTACGCTATCATCAGGGACAGATATTTGAGTTACATGAAATGCACATGATCTGTGTTATATTTAATATCCAACAGAGCAAAGGCAAAGCAATTCAAAACAATAACACCATATGCAATCTGATTAAGAGGACACATTGTTTTGAATTATTAGAATAATCCAGTCCAATTTTACTCCAAACAAAAGCAAGCAGCTGAAGTAATATAACATCCAAGTTCAGGTGAAAGACTATTTCAGGGACATGTTTTTAAGCCATGCTTTAAATAGAGGTTTGATTCATTTTATCTTATACGCAGAGTATCTTTTTATCCTTCAGTTGAACAGCCCCGAAATTATAATTACAACTAAGAAAAAACTTCTATAAAATCTTACTATAGTTGATTCAATGTATCAAATTCTTATAAAGTGTAAGTGCGCTTATTTTGGAATCTAAAAAATTATTTTAGGAATAAAACATTCAAACCTTTGACTATCCCTTGTAAAATCATCCATGAATATCCTATTTGACAACCTAATATTCACAACCTCCTCTGACAAGGGAAATTGCAAAGACTTTATTTTATTTTTAGCTGTTTGTTTTGTTGGGGGGTCACAGCCCCTTACTCCTGGATCTGCAACAGGGACCACCCCAGCTGGGCTTGGAGGAACCATACAGGGTATCAGCCACATGAAAGGCAAGTGTACTACCTCTCCACCCTCCAAAACTTTATTTTAAAATGCTTAATATGTCATGAATATTCATTTAGTGCAATTAAGTGAAAGGACAAAATCCCAACATTGTAATACTAATACTTGGGGAATAAGAAATACCTAAAGCAATCAGTTTACCACAAGAGCACTCTTAACAACAGAGCAGCCTCTTGAAAACGGCTAAGGTTTTAATACTGAAATCTTCAAATATCGTCACCATCCAAACAAAAAGAGCATACAAATATATTAAGTACAGACAAGTTACCAAAATCCAAAGGAAGGTCTGAAAACAGAGCATTTAAAATGAATTACAATATCCCAGAAAATCAGTGACGAAAATAGGAAGGCTGAATGAAATAGTAAAAATGAAAGAATTATAAAGGAATGAAAACAAACCACAAGTAACTAAATGGGAGCAAAGCCCCCACCTTTTTTTTAATCATTAATTGTACCAGACCTCACCCTTGTGTTAATCCATCATTCATTTCCTTCAATCATAGACCAAACCTGATTTTTCAAGGATCACTCTCTACATGATCCAGTCTAATAACTTCCTTATTTCAAATTCACCTCAAGAATATTTTATTTTTGTAAACTTATCTTTTGTAATTGATTTCTAGTCAATTCCAATCACTCACCTTACCTTATTGCCAGACATATATTGAAATCTAAAGCAAGATTTCTTAATTTATCAATTGGTCCAGATGAACATACTTAGACCAATCAATATGAATCAAGTGGAAATGTCAATGGGAATTTTGTTCATACTTTTTGTTTCACCCTTCTGAGGGGTTCAGGTGGGTGCAAGAGACGGGTCACACTTGGCAGTGTTCACGGCTTACTCCTGGCTCTGCACTCAGGAATCATTCCTGGTGGGCTTGGGGGAAGATCCAGGGTGCCAAGGACTGAACCCAGATTTGCTGCGTGCAAGGCAAATGCCCTAACTGTGGTACAATTTTTTTCTGCCATTCCATATTTATTCTAAAGTTTTCTACTCAAAATTTTGTAAAATGAGAAAGAAAAACACAAATATCAATCGACTTGGTCCTGGCTGGCAATTGTCTCGCTTGCAAGACTACTTCCTAAGAGTCTAGTCATCTCCTATTTTGTTAATTAAATATGGAAACAAATACAAAAATAAGCATCTTATAGACAGACTACTTTTTACATTCGCAGAGGGACTTTGTACAGTCAATTTCTAATAAAAAAAAAGTGAGCTTCAGAATCTCACTTTGCTTCTATGACAACATTGTTACTTTTCAAAAACAGATTTAAGAGCAAACAAGAATTTACAGACTGTAGTACAAAACTTGTTTAACCTAAATAAGTTTCCAGGGACGTGCAATCTTAATACCTATCAGTGAATGTAGCACTGTAGCACTGTCCTCCCACTGTTCATGGATTTGCTCGAGTAGGCACCAGTAACGTCTCCATTGTGAGGCTTGTTGTTACTGTTTTGGGCATATCAAATACACCATAGGGAGCTTGCCAGGCTCTGCCGCGCAGGCGGGACACTCTCCGTAGCTTGCCGGGCTCTCCAAGAGGGACCGAGGAATTGAACCCGCGTGCAAGGCAAATGCCCTACCCGCTGTGCTATTGCTCCAGCCCTTAAGTGAATGACAATTATAAAAACTAACACCGTTTTAGATTATTTTACAACAGAGAACAAATGTCTCTCCAACATCAAGTATAACGTTAGAGATATCTTCAGGGCCAGAGGCACAGAACAGCAGAGATTGTACAGTAGAACATTTGCCTTCCACATACATGGTCCTCCCAGGTTTGATCAGACACCCCATCTGGTCTCCTGAGCATAGAGCCAGGAGTAATTCCTGAGCATCACCAGATGCGGTCCCCCAAATGAATAAGGTAGCACAAAATTAAAAGATAGAAACAGATTTTTAAAACGCTAGAAAAAATTCCTGCTACAAATACAAGCAAGATAGGAGAAAGAAATGTTAGAAAGAGACAGATGAGGCATTTAATTCAAAAAGAGCGCTTAAGTTTTAGGAAACAGTTTCAGGAAAAAAAAATATATTCCCCAGTAGGCGGTGTAATGAACTCATGAAAGTAGCAGTGGCAAGAATTAATAGTTCAGAAGTGTTAGAAGTACTAATCTCTTCTCTATTACTGCAAAGGTAGTAACTAAGTACCCATAATTTTTACTCAGAGGCGGAAAGCAAAGTATCTTCTTAAGTTACAATGAGAACTTGAGAATCAGAGGAAGAGGTTAGGAATGTACTAATCTAGAAAACAATAGCAAAGGAAAGGCCAGCTGAAACTGGCTGTACCATACCACATTTTCCCTACTTGTCGGTAAATGAGTTATTCAACAGAAAAAAGGTTCCCAAACATTCCTAAGTTTAACAGCCAAGTCCTGTGGCACATGCCTTGGTCATTTTCTATCAACAGAATTTTAAGTCAACAATTTTATGCATCTCTGATAATTATTAACTGTATATATCACTAGCAAGTATATTGAACTATTAAACTTAAAGCAGTCTTTCTAATAAACTACGATTCTGTATTGTGTTTCATGGCCAGCAAAATGTGAGAAGATAATTGAGAAAAATGTGGGTGTTTATGTACAAAGAGACTGCAAGTACTGCAGAACATGGTAACCATAGTAAATCCTCAGTCTACTTGGAATCTTTCGGCCAAAGGAATATATTTGCTATAGTCAATAATGAACTAATGAAAATACAGAACTGCTGTATGTTATCTCGAAAGGTAAAAAATTATTTATTGATTTTCATTTACAATAATTTCTGAATACAATTACTTCTACACTGCAAAATAAAAAGTCCGATAAGAAAAAATGTGCAGACCCATAGAAAATAACAGGGATGCCACTGCTACACAGGCCATCCCAAACGCATTTGCAGAAGGCAGTTCAATGAACTTAACAACATGCACTTGAAACAAGTTCTCCCTTGTCTCGGGTCCCTCTGTCCTCGCTCAGTTTATGACACTAACCAAGCTTATACAATTGCTTGACTACTCAAAACCACAACCTTTCTCTGTGGTTAATATATATGCATGTATGTATGTATGTATAGACACACACACACACAAACACATACACACATATATATATGAGTCAAACCCAACCAAACTGCCAGTTTCAAAAGATGTGTTGTCAAACAACTATATACTGACATATATACTTTTATATATGTATGTGTGTGTGTGTGTATATATATATATATATATATATATATATATGAACCACAGAGAGAGATTTGCTCTGATTATCTTTTTTTATTATTTTTTTATTTAAAGAACTGTGATTTACAAATCTATTGATAGTTGAGTTTTAGGCATATAATATTTCAACATCAATCCCACTGCCTGGACCAGTGTTTGCATATTCCTGTGATGATTAATTTGATGTGTCAACCTGACTGGATGCCCAGACGTTTGGCAAAAAAAAATCATTCTGGGTGTATCAGTAAGGGTGTTTCTAGCAGGTTTCCTTCTCCATGTTGGCAGGAAATACTGAAGGTTTAAACTGAATAAAAAAGCTGAACCGCCCATGATAGCAGGAAATTTCCTCCTGCCTGGCTGCCTTGAGCTGGGATATGTGTTCTTTCCTGACTCACACTGAAATACTGGCTCCTTCTGGCCTTCTGTCTGCCAGTACTCAGACTTGGAACTGTATTTTCAGTACTGTTGAATCTCTAGTATGCTGACTGCATGTAGATCTTGGGACCTGTCAGACCCCATAAATCACAGCACTCCGTGTAACAAATCTCTTTTTATACACATACACATTCTATTGGTTCTCTTTCTCTGGAAAACTCTAATAAACTGTAATAAATTAAGTAGGCACACTTAATATACTAAAATTTTAACAAAAATGAGGATAGAATGAACTGCATGGTGACAACAGTTAAAATACCACAATATACATTTGAAAGTTACAAAGAAAGGAAAATAAACTGTGGTGATAGAGATTAAATGGACTGAATGTGATCATCTTGCAATTTTACAACTAAGAAATCGGCATGGTTTATATCTGAAAGTAAAATGATGTGCCGATTTTATCAACTAAAAGGCTTCTAGTAAGTATTTAAGCATTTGAAAGGAACAATATATTAATGATGTCACTTGGCTTTAGAGGAGTCTAATTAAAAACCATTCCCAACATTTCATAGCATGCATCAAAAGTTTAAAACAATCTATAGTTGCTCAGCAAGTTTTATTCCCTGGTAAATATACACAAAAGATGTGATCAGTATTTATAGGCAAGATTTATGTGCTCAGGATACTGGATGCAGTAATATTTATGAGTCCAACACAGTCAAACTGCCAGTTTCAAAAGATGTGTTGTCAAACAACTACCCTAACTGACATTTTCAAAAGTTATTTAACGACATGGGAAAGTGATTTTAATGTAATGTTAATTATTAATATTAACTTTCTAATTCAGGGAGAAAAATCAAAATGCTGACAACAATGATTTCTGGACAAAAAAATTGATATTTTGTTGAATTTTAATTTCCTGTATTAAAATGTTACCTATAAAATTTTTAAAAATTGAATCTAAAACACTCTAAAATTTCGTTTAAAGAAAACCCTACTGTGTAACAAATTAAAGGGGTTGGATGATTGTACCGAAGGTAAGGCTTTTGCCTTGCATGATACAGGGTTCAATCCCCAGTATCCCATATGGTCCTCTAAGTCCTGCCAGGAATAATTCTGAGTGCAGGCCCAGGTGGGGCACAGAAACCAAAATAAGTAACAAATTTAAGATTTAAGGATGCTAGCGTTTGAAACAAGTCAGCACAACTTGCAATATCTTTAAGCAATTTAAAAGATTCTAAATTTCCTTCCTAAAATTCATAGAATGATGGCCTGATTCCCAAAGTATTTGGAAACGTAGAATTTAAAGAGGCGATTAGAGTTGAACAAAGGAGGGACTGAGACAATAATCCATCATGACGATTATTTTTCTAAGAAAAAAGGAAAGTGAAAACACAGAGGAAAAGACAAGGACACCGGGCAAAGGTGGATCTGGAAGCCAAGGAGAGAAATGAAAAAACAGCCTTATCTGCTAACATCCTGATGATCTTGGGCTTCCGTCCTCCAGAAATAAGAGAAAATAAATTTCTGTTGTTTGAGATACTGGTCTTTGGCATTTTGTCAAGGCAACCCTAAACAAACTAATATAAGATATAATGAAACATCATTATAAAACTTAATTGGTAGTCTTTGTTTTATAATCTATCTTCCCTAGGAAGAAGCGAACCATAAAATATACAATAAAAATTTACATCATAGCAAAATGCCTTGGCATACAAGGAACAAGAAAATTTTATATGTTCAAAATAAAAAGTTGTGAGTTTGTATCATTAACGAGAAATAAGGAATCTAAATACTATGAACAGATTTGAAAGTAGGTCAAGCTGACAGGGACAAACACTGATCTAAAAAATGCTTCACGAAGGAATCTGTGTAAGAACAGAAAACATAACAGATCGTTTAAGTTTCTAACCTAAAAATGACATCAGAGGTACATGTCTGAGTAGGCAAGCATGGATCACATATAAATTCCTACAAAAATATGATTCGAGATCATTTCAGGTTTCTGATTACTGGCATATTATCTACACAAAAGAAAACTCTTTAGTAAACCCTTCACATTGATTCTTCACTCCTCATACTTAAATTGCTGTTGCAATCCTCCCAATTTACTGCTGAGCATGTAGTAGACTAATACATGTTGCTTTTAACCTAAACAAACTTGCATACTAAGCAGCTCTGCTTAGAATTTTCAGCTACATTTCTGGGGCATATTAAAAAAGAATATGGTCTTCGTCAAGACCCTGAATGATCGGTTTGAGACTCTGCATGTTCCTAGAACGAACAGATGCCATTGGGCTATGCTAGCACGCAACAGGGATGAACGGAGACATTACTGGCACCCGCTCGAGTAAATCGATGAAGAACGGGGGATCAAGCGATCAAGTGATTCCAAAAAAAAGAAAGAAAGAAAAACAAGACATGTTAGTTCTCAGTTCAAAGAAAGATTTCAACCACTGTTCTGGCTTTTCAAAATTACCTTGTCCGCATCCATCTTTCCTCTGGTAAATTCCTGCTTCCAGAACTGCAGTGCTTGTTCCAATGTTAAGCCGATGCCCTTCAGGAAGAGGCCGTACTGCATTCGGCCGCCGTGACGAAGGTGGTGGTTGTCCCGCAAAGCTTTATGTAACTGGCGCATGCAAGGTGGGAAAGACTTGGTGGAAAGCTATGGGAAAAGAGAGTTTTTATTAGTTTGGAAGATATGCCCCACTGGTATCTGCTGCAAATTCAGGAGATGTGGAAATTCAGACTTACCGTAACGAAAATAACAACCACAAGAAAATATCTTACCGTGACTACAAATGAACTCTTTTTCAGGTCTTTAGTTAAAAAAAAAAAGGTATGTATGTATATATGTATGCATGTATGTGTGTATAAATAAATATATATATATATCACTGCCCAATTTTTTTTCTTTTTTTTTCTTTTTGGGTCACACCTAGCAATGCTTAGGGGTCACTCCTAGCTCTGCACTCAGGAATTACTCCCGGCAGTGCTCAGGGGACCATATGGAATGCTGGGAATTGAACCTGGGTCAGCCGCGTGCAAGGCAAACGCCCTACCTGCTGTACTATCGCTCCAGCCCCTCACTGCCCAATTTTAATTCAATTTTTTCACTTATAATTTCGATTGCACTTTCTCTTCTTCATTAGCCTCCTCTAAGGACGTCCGAAATGCTCACACACATACATCCCAACCCGATCTACAGCAAGTTCAAACTGCCTGGAAGTAGGTCTTGCTTTGCTTGACCTTGCTGTTCCTGTTAGTGACCATCTAGTTCTGTTTCATCCTTTCACAGTGACTTCTAAATGTCTCCTTCTTCATCCATTTCATTCACGCTTTTATGATCACTTTTACTTCTCCCCTCAAACAAAAACATCAATAATAGTCAATAACCTTAGTAGAAACTTGCAAAGTTCCTTCAACATCTGTAGTTAGCTATTTTTCAATTATATGGAACAGAACAAATATTTATTGGCTATTTGGGGAAGCAAGTAGATTAATGAAACACAAATCCCCCCTTTAATTTGGTAAAAAGGAGGGGAAAATAAAGTAGCCACTGTTAACCAAAACTATATAAATCAAACCAATGTAAGTGATACTAGTACTTCACAACCTTCTGATGACCACAACTCATCTCAATCATGTTTCTTTATCATGCTCCTCCATCTGACCAGTTGGGCCCCTCATGAAGTAATTCTCTTTTACAAGATTTTTCACTTGTGCCCCCAGTAGTTGAGAAACGCTGAGTCATCCAATGACTTTTCAAAAAAGGCATAGATCAAATGCCAGGGAAGAACTAAAAGAAGGGTTAAAGAAAAGAAAAACAAACAAACAAAACCCCACAAAAAACAGACACTATACCAATATGAACTGCTTGCTCCAGTCAACTGGGTCATTCCATGGGTCAGGCTCTCGTGTTTTATACCTTCTTACTTTTCTTAAGCTATTAACTTTATTTAGGGCACTCTTCCCTGTCCTTGTGCTATCAAGTCAAAGCCAGACATGTGTCAACACCTAGTTCCACTGTATTACTTTTTATTATTTAACCAGCAAATGTCTGCTGAACACTACTCTGTACACTGCCCTGTGGAATCAACAGAGAGAGGAAAAACACCTATCCTCAAAGAACACACACTCTAGCACGAGGAGACAGCCAATAAATGGAGACATAAAATTTAAAAGAACAGTCAAAATCCAAAAGCACTAAGAGAAAAATAAAAATAGAAATCGTACAAGTGTCAACAGAAAAGAAGGAAGTACTTTAACATGACATTAGCAAAGTCTTTCTGAGAAGATGGACTCACAGCTAAGACATCTATTTTTTTTTTCTTCATCAAACACGTTTCATTAAGCACAAAGCATAACCATAAACAGTGAGACTGAAGCCACTTTCCTTGCCAAGTGTTTGTTTTGGACTACATCACCTTCGGTTCTCCAACTATGAAGTTCTGTAAGACCTAAGGACAAATGGTTGTGGAATTATTTCTGCCTTACCTGTAGGCTATTTCCGTGACTCTAATGCATACATCTTAGCATGAAAACACGTGACCCAAGCGATCTCCATGTAGGAGTTCCGGCAAGTTAAACCAACCAAACCATCGCTGCGCCCAAAACACAGCTCTTTTTCCTACAAGAGGCAGGCTTAAGGACCCACAGATTTAACAGCTGAAATTCATTTAAGACCCAAGACTGTAATGGTAAAGATAATAAAAGCAAAGACACTGCAGAGGCATGAGATTAAGAGGCATTAATGGCAGAGAAATGGTTTGGAAGTGAAAACGTGGACCAAAGCAAACATATCCCACACCCACAGAGCATGTGGAAGAAAGGCTGCATCCACTTGAAGCCTCTACTTCTAGTGGTTGGTCCAAGAGTTTGCAGATTTCACTTAGGAGAAATTCTAAAGTGAGCGTTTGGAGAAGAAACAGAGAATACTAAGGAACATTCTAATGTGCTGATACCTCCTGCAAGGGCTGTGAAGCCAGGAACATTTTCTGTTCTATTCACTTCTGTATCCACAGAACACTGTGTGGCAAATTAATGGAAGGCTCAATAAACAAATTAACAATACTTCTTTGTCCTTCCACATAGTAGTCAACCGAGTTCACATTTGCTTGTAAATGGAAAACATCTTGACAGAACCAGGAATAGAATTAACCTTTCACATAATACAAAGTGAAAAACAAATCACATGACAGGGAAGAAGTGTCAAATGAAATAACTGCTTGACAAACACAAAATATCCTCAAAAACAAATTTCAAGTCGAGGTAGGCGATAGACCGCACCACGGCAAGGCACCCGAGTGTCAATTCTAGGCATGGTAATTGCAAGTACTGATACTATGGTAAACAGGAACATGACTTATTCCTTGCACGTTCAAAAAAACTGATGGGCTCTTCCTCCTCACTGTATTTAATATTTGTTTCCAAGCATTAAAATCCTAGTGTACATTTACTATTGGAAATAGGTAATTGTCTAAACAAAGACAGGGTGCTTTGCTCTTTGGATAAAACAGAAATTAAATTATGAATTAAAAGTCAATATTCCCTTTCTTAGCATAAAACACATCTTTATACTTCTGTAGGTCTATTCAGAGTCTCCCCTTACGTTTTTCTTAACTCTCTTTGCAGTCATTTTACATTTGTTGGATTTATCTGCTTCAAGTACATCTTAAAATGTTATCAACACAGAATTATTCATAATATTTTTTAATTTATATACCTGAACAAATGATAGTTCTTCAAAATTATTTTTAACTAGCAATTAATTAATTTCCTATTTTATGGCATTCCAGAAGTTTAACTCTATTCATTTATATGGGAAGGAAGGAAGGAAGGAAGGAAGGGAGGGAGGGAGGGAGGGAGGGAGGGAGGGAGGGAGGGAGAGTCAATGCCATCAGAACTGAAGATGTCATCTATAAAACTGAGCATACAAGGGCACACACTGAGCTTACATGCGGTGGGGGAGTCAGGGACACTTGTAGGGGGAAGCAGGCTCTCTGGTGGTGTCGGAATGACATATCCATGAAAAGTTTGAGCAACAATATTGCAAATCCCAATATTGCTAATTAAAATGTTTAATTTTTTTGAGGCAGTAAGAGATGTTATTAAAGTTTTTTTTAAGTAAAATTGTGCCCTTGGAATAAAATGGATGAATCTTGGGGTAACTGTGGATTATGCTACATAAAATAAGTAATAAAGTAAAAGACAATTACCAGATTGATTCACTGGTGTGTGTGTGTGTGTGTGTGTGTGTGTGTGTGTGTGTGTGTGTGTGTGTGTTGGGGTGGGGGTGTCAAGCACGTGTATGTATATGTCTCAATGAAAGAGAGAAACAGAGAGAAAGAAAGAGAGAGAACAGCTTCTCTACTTGGTGAAAACACATCTGATTGCCAAAGGGAAGGACAGAACAGAGCAGAGGAATGAGTAAAGGGCCCTTCTGGTGACAGGACTGCACTGAAACTCTGGTGCTAGTGTGATGAGTCCTATAAACACAGAGAGAAAGCTATCGCCTTCAAGGTCTACAGGGCTGTTGACCAACAATTTTTAAATAATTTCCCTTTAAAGAAACTAATAAATTCTATTTTACCAGATTAAAACTTTCTGATGGATTTTCCCTATGAATGAAAGAAAATCCAGCGTAGGGCTGTGCAGGGGAGACAATACAGGGGTTAAGCTGCTTGCCTTCACAGAGCTGGCCTGCCACACAGTTCCCCCATGATTGCAGGGAACTTCCTCAAGCAGCACTGGTTCTGGCCCAAACCACCTCTTTATTCAAATAATATATAACAGAGTCAGAGAGATAGTAAACGATGGAGGGCATTTGCCTTGCACGTGCAGGACCCGGGTTTGAGCCCCAGAACCCCTGAGTCTACCAGGAGTGATCCTGGAGAGCAGAGCTGGGCCTGGCCCAAAAATAAAACAAAATAAAAATCCTATATAATGTGCAGTATATTTTCTGTAACATTGTCTCCCATCTCGCCACCCACCTAAAAGTATCTTGCTGAAAAAAAAAATCGGTTTCTTCACTGATAAAGGTCTGTTTTATTCTTTTCAAATGTCATACTCACCGAGTCAATCTGATCTAAAGAAATCTTCCCAACATTTCTCTGTATACTGTAATCTTGACCAGTATAGGAATGACTACAAAGAGAGAAACAGAATAATATTTAAATATGATTTGGAAAACATTTTTTTAGGTTGCCCCAATTTCTTTTTTTTTCTACTGAATCATCATGAGATATAGTTACAAAGCTTTTATGTTTGAGTTTCAGTCATACGATGATCAAACACCCATCCCTCCACCAGGCCACATTCTCCACCACCAGTGTCCCCAGTATCCTCCGCCTCCATCCCAACCCTCTCCCTGCCTCTATGGCAGACAATTTCCCCCAAACTCTCTCTATCTACTTTTGGGCATTATGGTTTGCAAAACAGACACTGAGAGGCCATCACGTTTAATCTTTCATCTACTTTCAGCTCACAACTCCCATCACAAATGATTCCTCCAGCCATCATTGACTTAGTGATCCCTTCTCCATTCTAGCTGCCTTCTCCCCCAGCCCAAGAGGCAGGATTCCAACTATGCAGAAATATTCCTGGCCCTTGTCTCTACTGTTCTTGGTGTCAGTCTCATATTATGTTATTTTATACTCCACTAATGAGTACAGTCATTCTATGTCTGTCCCTCTCTTTCTGACTCATTTCACTTAGCATGATATTCTCCATGACGATCCATTTATAAGCAAACTTCATGACTTCATCTCTCCTGACAGCTGCATAGTATTCCATTGTGTAGATGTACCAAAGTTTCTTTAACCAGTCATCTGTTCTAGGGCACTTGGGTTGTTTACAGATTTTGGCTATTGTGAACAGTACTGAAATGAACATATAGGTACGGATGTCATTTCTATTGTGCTTTTTTGCATCCTCGGGAAATATTCAAAGTGCTGACCATAATCAGTAAAGTGTATTCTAGCACACAGAGCAATTCAGTCTTGACCAGTGTGTAAGAAGAGAAACAGAGTATGGTAGCATACTCCTATACCATCACCATGACCACACAGCAGATACGGATCTACTCCCATAAATTTCAGCTGCTTGGTCTACAAACTGGTTATAAAAAAGCAAATAGGATTGGCCAAATCAGACAGATTAACAAATACAAAAGTTTTCTATAAACAATCAAACCTGATTATAGTTAGTAAACGAAGTCAAATACTCTACCATAGTTATGTGTGACTATATGTGTCTATGTACATACGTGGGTCTGTGTATATATGTGTGTGTATATCCATATTCCCACCTCTTCCCCTTTCCTCTGGTGCCACTGTGATACCCAGGGGTCGTGTATCCTTGTGCTGTACACACCTTTCCCGGCTATGCTAAGCAGGGATTAGCCAGTGTGTGGTTATTTGCACATGTGAGACAGCAGAGTTGCTGCTGTGTATGAGAGTGGCACCAGGATCAAACCCATGGCCTCAGCATTGCCAGACAAGTGCGTAGAGTCAGTCAGCTACTTCCCTTTGCCATATGGAGGGTTTTCTCAGACGATATGATGCCTTATACTGAGTAAATAGAAGAGATGCAAAAAGGACAAACTTTCATCTTAGCAGCAGTAAAACATGCTTGTAACTCCACAACATTGTCACAGATATGTTGAAGGGACATCTTACACTGGGATAGATTAATAGGAACATGGTCACTGTCACTGTCCTCCCATTGATCATCGATTTGCTCAAGCGGGCCCAGTAATGTCTCCATTGGAGACTTTGTTGTCATTGTGTTTGGCATATCGAATACCTCATGGGTAGCTTGCCAGGCTCTGCAGTGCGGGCAAGATACTCTCTCTCGGTAGCTTGCCAGGCTCTCCGAGAGGGGTGGAGGAATCGAACTCGGGTTGGCCATGTTGGCTGCGTGCAAGGCAAACGCCCTACCGATGTGCTATGGCTCCAGTCTAATGAGGACAGGTATGGAACCCATCACTTAATCACTTAATCACTTAACTTCCCGTTAGTCGTCGATTTGCTCGAGCGGGCGCCAGTAACGTCTCCATTTGTCCCTGTCGCGTGCTAGTGTAGCCCAATGGCATCTGTTCGCTCCGGGAACATGAAGGGCCTCAAACCGATCGTTCATGATCTTGACGAAGAAGTCTGACCATCTGGTAGGTGGGCGGCCACGCGGTCTCCTGACATCCCGTGGAATCCAATCAGTAACAGCTCTAGTCCAACAGTCGTCTTTAAATCTCATTACGTGACCAGCCCAACTGATTTTCGACACCTTGGCAAATGAGAGCGTCCCTGATACTTGATCGTCGACGGATGTCAGAACTCCGGATTCGTTCTCTCATTTGAGTGAAACGTGATATTCCAAGCATAGCTCTTTCTATTCTTCTTTGGGAGACCTGGATGGCGTTCTCATCTTGTTTGCGTAGGGCCCAGGTCTCTGAGGCATATGTTAATGCAGGAAGAACAGTGGAATCAAAGAGATGTGTCCGGAGCCGAAGGTTCTTCGTCCTCTTAGCTATTTCTTCAACGTTCTTGAAGGCGTTCCAAGCCGCTCTCTTCCTCCTGCGCAGCTCGGGTGCCAGGTCATTTCTCATGTTGACCTCTCGACCTAGGTAGACATAGCTGTTGCATTCGGAGATGGTCATTCCATTGAGAGCGAATGGAGCGTCAGGAACAAGGCTGTTTCTCATAAACATTGTCTTTGTAAGATTCAGCTGTAGTCCTACCTTTCCACACTCACGGTCAAAGTCGGCCAGCATTTGTGCCGCTTGGCTGATGTTTGGTGTTATTAAAACAATGTCATCAGCAAAGCGGAGGTGGTGTGGTTGCTGACCATCTATCTTCACTCCCATTCCTTCCCATTCCAGTCGTCGCATGATGTTCTCGAGGGTGGCACTGAAGAGTTTCGGTGAAATGGTATCACCCTGCCGCACCCCTCTCTTGACATCAACGATCACTTCTTTGTAGAATGGTGAGATCCTGGTAGTGAATCCGCAATAAAGCTCACGGAGGATCCTGATGTATTGGCCTTGAATGCCCTGATTGGCTAGGGCTTCAATGACCGCTTCCGTCTCAACAGAATCAAAGGCCTTCTTTAAATCAATGAACATTAAGCAGAGCGGCATCTTGAACTCCCGAGAAACCTCAATGAGCTTTGTTATTGTGTGGATATGGTCGATGGTGCTGAATCCTTTGCGGAACCCTGCTTGCTCGCATGGTTGTCCTTCATCTAATGTTCTGCCAATCCTATTCAGGATGACTCGAGTGAACAACTTGTAGATGACAGACAATAGGCAGATCGGGCGATAGTTGCCAATGTCATGGATGTCTCCCTTCTTGAACAGTAGTACGGTCCTGCTGGTTTTCCATTGGGACGGAACCTTGCATTCAGACAGGTAGCGAGTGAAGAGCCGAGCCAGTGTATTGATGAGTACTGACGGCAGGTTCTTCAGGTGTTCAGGTCTGACCTTGTCTGGGCCGGGTGCTGTTTGTTTCTTTACCAACGAAATGGCGTGTCGGATTTCGGAGGGGAGAACATTGGGAACAACATACCCATCCTGTGGAATTTGGTATGCTGGCAAGTGGACATGGCTGTCAAAGAGATTTGAGTAGAAGTCATGGATAATCTTCTCCATTACCGTTCTGGAGGATATGATGGATCCATCAGGGCGTCGGAGGGCAGTCATCTTGGTCTTATAGTTGGCGAAGGACAGGTGGGCCTTACGAATACTTTTCCCGGCTTCTGCCGCATCTACCAGTACTTCTGCTCTTCTCTCTTTGAGGTCTTCCTTGATCGCATCTCTGCACTGCTTTGCGAGCTCGGACGTTAGCTTGCGGTTGCCTGAGGCATGCGCCAAACCACGCTGGCGAATTAGCTCAAGAGTTTTCGAAGATAGGCGACTTTTTGTGGCTATCTCTCTCTTGGCGTTCCTCGCACATTCATGGAGGTGCTGAACCAGTCGATCGTATTCCTCGTCAATGTTGTCAACAATGGCATCTTCCCATGTTGCCGCAACAGTACCAAAGAGTTCCCAGTTGGTGGTCATTCTGGGAGTTCTCTTTTTGAACTTTGCAGCCCTTTCTCCCCGCTCTGTGAAGTAGAATTTTGCACGAAGGAGACGGTGGTCCGATCCCGTTCGAAATTTTGGGACAACAGCGACATCAGTCAGGCAAAACCGTCGATTGAATATGATGTGGTCTATTTCGTTGTGGAATCGTCCACCGGGAGACTCCCATGTCCATCGTTTAGATTCTGCCTTCTGGAACTGTGAGTTACCATGGATGGTCTTGGTTGACATGATGAACTCTGACAGTCTCTCACCCTGTTCATTCCATTCTAGGCCATGGGTCCTGATGTGAAGTTCTTCAGCTGATCTTCTCGGTCCTATCTTGGCATTAAAATCACCCACAATGATCTTGTAGAAGGTGTGGTCTTCTTTATAGAACTTCTCTAGCTCCATGTAGAACTTCTCGATTTCTCTTTCATCATAATGAGATGTTGGTGCGTAGACAACGAAGATAGGAACTGCAGGCAGTGAGCCACATCTATTCAAATGTAAACGTCCGATTTGGGTTGTTAGGCATTCGAATGAATCAATGCTCTTGGCCAAGTTTGTGTTGACAAGGACACCGACGCCTCCAACACCTCTTTTATCGCATGTTCCGAGGAACAATTCTTCTCCAGTGTCGAAAACGGCATGGTGAGATTCGTGCCTTCTTGTCTCGGTCAGACCAATGATGTCATACTTGATCATTCGTGCTTGTACCATCAGGTCCTCGATGGATGCATCTGATGCTAGCGTACGTGCATTGAAAGTACAGACGATCATTTTTGTCTTCCTTCGTTGTGGCAGCCTAGGTCGGCCTTGAGATTTTGTTGGTCTCTGCTTTCTCGTCCTTCTCAGTGCTGCCATGTCGGTGAAGCCTTCAGGGTCAGGTGAATGAGACCAGTTGTAGTTACTGGTTTTGGCATATCGAATACTCTCGGTAGCTTGCCAGTCTTTCCGAGAGGGATAGAGGCTTTTGGGGTGACCTCTAATCACCCTTGTAGGTGTTACCATATTTGAACCCTATCAAATATGGTACACTACTTCCACTACCCAGCTGTCGCCACACTCCAGGACGCTTTCCGGACCCGCGCGGCAGCTCCGGCCGAGACCCACACACAACTGAAGACCCACAGAACAAGATAAGCGGAACTCTCTGAGACCTTGGACTCCAGGCTCGGCGGACCCAGGGACAGAGCTTCTCTGCTTGCTCCCACCACCACAGGTGACAAAGGGATTCTAATCAGGAGCCCCACCCTACCCTGCCCTGTCTGCTTCCATCAACCACCCAGGGATCGAATTGTGCACAGGAGACCCACCCTACCCAGATAAATACCCCACTGGCAGACTTCCACTCTCGACACTACTTCCACTACCCAGCCGTCGCCACACTTCAGGACGCTTTCCGGACACATAAGACACTAAATACCCATCATGGAACCCATGAGGGGAAAAAATGATAGAAATTAAAATGCTAAGCATCAGAATCATGAATGAGACTCCTCATTCTTGATCGAAAGGACTTTCTTCTATCTTGATTAGAGAAATTAGCACTAAGCATAATAAAAAAAATATCAGTGCTACTTATTTTAAACTACTTATGATAAATGAAGATGAGATGTGGGAATTTTCTGATATAACACAAGGTAGATCCTCAGAAACACTGCAACCATTCCCTGCAAGCAATATAGAACCGTGAAAAGATTTTTGGCAAGAATCGACCTGATCAGGTTTACACTTGAGAAAGAAAGAAGTGAAAAGAATGACTTTGGGGAGAGACAGGAAATGAAAATCAGTTGAAAGAAAGCGGAAATAGTCCAGGCAAGGTAAGCACCTAGGTAATGTCGTGACCCTAGATGGAGAAATGAGATGGGAAGGATAATCACAGATGAAGAAGAAAGAGTGCTCCCATTAAAAAAATTCTTTTTTCTTCTGAACAATTCATGAGAGCTCGTGAAACTGAACCTCTGCCTTTTCCTCAGAAATGTCAAGGGACATGACTAAACGAGATTAACTGCAGGGACCCTGGAAAAGTAAGGTACCTTTCTACTACAGTGAAAACTTGGCGGTGCATTAATCACCATTTCCAAATGAATGCACTTGCTACACTAATGAACTGTCAAAATAAATTTTTTATTCTTAATTTTAAAAACAGTAACAACAAACCTCACAATGGAGGCACTGGAGCAAATCGATGAACAATGGGAAGACAGTCCTACAGTGCTAATTTTAAGAAATTAATTTTATGAATGCACAGAGAGTGGGGTGTTTGCCTTGTACGCCACTGACAGGGCTGACCCGAGTTCGATTCTTCGGCCCCTCTTGGAGAGCCCAGCAAGCTACCTAGAGTATCTCGCCTGCATGGCAAAGCCTGGAAAGCTCCCCGTGACATATTCGATATGCCAAACACAGTAACAACAAGTCTCACAATGGAGACGTTACTGGGCCCGCTCGAGCAAATCCATGAACAGTGGGAGAACAGTGTTACAGTGCAGGGCTAATTTTATGAATGAACACTTCTTTTTTATTTTGGAGAAAATAAATACTAAAAAAAAAAAATTTTTTTTTTTTGGTTTTGGGGTCTCTCTCAACAGTGTTCAGAGGCTACTCCCAGCTTGGTGCTCAGGGTTTGCCCCTGAAGGTGCTCCAGGGACCATGTAATGTTAGGAAAAGAACCTGGGCCCCTTTCCATACAAAGCGTGCACTCCACCCTGTTCTCTCCATCCCAATCATAATTCCTTAAGAGCTAATACAACATCTAGTTGGTTCAAGATACAAACATACACACAGATCCAACAGAAAATACTATTTTTTCTGCTCATGTTAAATACTTGCAGCTTTATACTTAAAGATATTTGCTGTTATGCAGGGTTTTTTTTTTTTTGGAAGTGGGGGAGGGGGTAGGAGTATTGGAGAGGGAATTTTTCTTTTCTTCATTTGGCTCAGCCAGGTGGAGCAACAGCACAGAGGTAGGGTGTTTGCCTTGCACACAAACGGGTTCGATTCCTCCGCCCCTCTCGGAGAGCCCGGCAAGCTACCAAGAGTATCTCACCCGCATGGCAAAGCCTGGCAAGCTACCCATGACATATTCAATATGCCGAACACAGTAACAACAAGTCTCAAAAAAATGGAGACGTTACTGGGCCCGCTCGAGCAAATCAATAGTGTTTGCTCAGCCAAGGATTAAACCCAGGTGTCATACATGCAGAGCACGAATTCTAACACTGAACCACATCCTTGCCCTGAGCAGTTTTTCACAAGGGGAATTCAAAAAGCATAGGGCCTTCCTGCTTCTAACATTTCATTAAAAGTTTGAGAACAAAATGTTTTTTCAATATTGCAAGCAAAAAATAATTTTAACGGATCACAAAATTTAAAGTATGTCATTAATCACTATTTTGCCAAATGTAAGGAACACCTGATTAATTACACAACCTTGTAAAAAAGAAGTTTGTTTAATTTCCAGTTTAGCCACTAATTTGCAAAATGGAAAAAGAAAAGATGCAAGTCAAATTATGCATCAATATCTTCATCCATAAGCATGAGTGGCAAGGGATTAAGAAATGCACAATGAACTTGTACCCTCTGTGCATAATTTATCTTCTATTTGCTACAGTATCAGGCAAAAAGCAGTAGGGTAGAAATACAGTTTTTGCGACATACCAAAAGAAGCTAGGAAAGCAGTGAAAACAATAAAGATGTGGTTCAGTGAATATTCAATTACATTTAAATACTATCTGAAGATACTGGGTTATAAAAGTATACAGTGTACTTTTGCTAAACTGTAACAATTACTATACTGTCCCAGAAAAATGCCAGTACAAGGCATAAAACCCAGGATGAACTTTTTTTAAAACCCTTTTTAATGAAGTACTGGGATTTATAATACTGTTACTCATACTTTACATGAACTCATACTTTTCACAAACTTTACTTCTATAAATGCCATTAAACTGTCTCACTCTTTTATACAAAAGACTTCTTTCACATTCCAGTAGTTATTCTTCTAGATGCAACAGATTTAATATATACATAACTCTTTATATGTTTGTGCGTATACACTCTATACATACATATAGGCTGTCAGGAGCTCCTCATAGTCACTCATTCACTGAGAATATACTTTTTTTTATGAGGTTGGGAGATCAGGGCTACATCTCCCAGTAGCACTGTAGCACTGGCCTCCCATTGTTCATCGATTTGCTCAAGTGGGCACCAGTAATGTCTCACAACAAAAAGGGTTGGAGCGATAGCACAGCGGGTAGGGTGTTTGCCTTGCACACGGCCGACATGGCCAACCCAGTTTTGACATGGCCCTCTCGGAGAGCCTGGCAAGCTACCGAGAGTATCTCGCCCACACAACAAAGCCTGGCAAGCTCCCTGTGATGTATTCGATATGTCAAAATCAGTAACAACACCTCACGGTACTCAGGACTTACCCTTGGCTGTGTGCTCAAGAATCAGCCTTGGCAGTACTCAGGTGACGCTGTGCAGTGCCAGGGATCAAATCAGGGTTGTCTGCATGCAGGGCAATCACTCTACCTCTATACTATCTCTCTAATCTCTCAGCATATACTTAGTAAACACCTTTGTGACCAAAAAAAAAAAAAAAAAAAAGAAAGTCACAGTGAAGTAAAAAGATCTAGGGATATTCTGGAAGTGCAGTGTGCTGAGTGCCATGACAATGTTGAAAACAATGTTTCCTGAGCCCCACAGAACAAGTCTCTTCCAAAAGAAGGGTGAAAGCAATGCATGGCATTAAAGATGCTTCAGAATGGCACTGAGTTGCTTTAGAAAGAGTTACATACTTCAGAAACAAAGACCACAAGATTCCAGAACTGTTAGGCAGCTGAGCAAATGACTGACAACACAGAATGTGTAGTTGTGTTTATGTACGCACGCGCATGTGTGAGAGTGTCTGTGTGTGTGTGTGTGTGTGTGTGTGTGTGTGTGTGTGTGTGTGTGTGCACGAAAGGCCAAATAGCTATTGAGGAAAACATAACTTGGAAGATTAACATGGAAAGCTCAGAAGAGGAAAAGATGAAAATCAGAGGAAGAAAATTTACTGACTATCACTACTGGGGAGTTAAGAAAAATGAGACAGTAAGATTTCAGTCAGAAAACAATTCAAGTTTGAAGGCTTTGGTACATCTACATAATGGAGTACTGTGCAGCCGTTAGGAGAGATGAAGTCATGAAATTTGCTTACAAGTGGATAGACATGGAGAGTATCATGCTTAAGTGAAATGAGTCAGAAAGAGAGGGTCAGATATAGAAGGACTACGCTCATTTGTGGAGTATAAAAGAACATAAGACTGACACCCACAGACAGTAGACACGAGGGCCTAGAGGATTGCCCCAGAGTTGGAAGCCTGTCTCATGAGCAGGAGGAGAAGGCAGATGGAACAGAGAAAGGATCACTAAAAAAATAAAGGTTGGAGGGATCGGGGGGGATGGGAGATGTGTACTGAAAGTAGATAAAGGACCAAACATGATGACCTCAGTCTCTGCATTGCAAACCGTAATGCCCAAAAGTAGAGAGCGATTATGGGGAATCATGTCTGCCATGGAGGCAGGAGGAGGGTGGGGGGTGGGGGGTTACTGAGGAGATTGGTGATGGAGAATGTGCACTGGTGGGAGGATGGATGTTTGATCATTGTGTGCTTGTAACTCAAACATGAAAGCTTGTAATAAATCATGGTGATTTAATAAAATAAAATAGAACCTTTCTAAATGTACACAGCACTATTTCCTAAGAAAATAAAGTGTTAGAATTAGGCACAGTAAGTTCTTTTCTCACCCAGTTCTTCAATATGTATGCTTTTCATTGGTTTTCTTTTGAGTTACGGTCCTGCTTTATCTAATGTACTATAAAAGAACTAATGGCACAAAAAATATGCAAAACTACCTTCTTACTAGAGCATTTGTTCAGTAAACTAAGATGCAGCTTGATTCCGTTACACCTGAGGAACTTTTCCTCTCCATGTATCTTGCTCTTTAACCAAGAAGGTGTAAGAATGGCTAGTTTTCAAAAATAACTAAAAATCACAGGAGAAAACAAGTTGAACTATTCAATAAATTAAAAGCTGAAAAGGAAGACTTTTGAAATAGATATGACTGTGCATTTATGAATCCAAACTTAAAATTGGATTGATTCAACTAAATCAATCAAAGTGAAGGTGGGAATCCAGAGAAACTGACAGAAAGGCATAATTAATCATAGCCACATGGAGTGTAAGTTTTCCTAACACATTCACTACCACACAAACATCTAATCTACAGAATAAAAAATATAGTCGATATATAAAAATCAAATTCTGTAGCACAAATCTGCACAAATCTATGACTCTTAAGTGAAAAGTAGACCAACTCCCGGTCTTTGTGAAAAAGAAAAAAAAACGGAAATTTAAGTTCTGTTCAATACACCACAAATATCAATACGAGCACTTTGGTGCTCACCAGGGAATTGCTTTTGAGTGTTGAAAGTGAGAGTTGAAAACAAAAAGAAGAAATTATTTGAAAGTGGATTTGTGGGTCTTATGGCAAGATTAGCTGGTTAAGAAAAATATATAATCTTTTCATGCTGTGGCATTGATTGCTAGCAGAAGATTGATCACCACACCTTGGCTCCAAGAGTGGCATTCGCAAGCTCCACTACTGTGACATAAATGTCACCGGCATTTATGACAAAATGAGAGGGCAAAAGTCAGTTTTTCAAGGGTGATTACTTCTCTCGTCATTTTCTCCTGCTCTAAAGACTGATTTAAAGGAGTAAATGAGAAGCGGAGGACAGTTGCAGCAGCTTAGGAATTAACTGCAATTCCCTCCCAACGCCGTGACTTTTACAAGTCTAAGTTTGCCAAAGGCAATTATAAGAGCAGAGCAGAATAATGGAGTAAGCAGAGTAGAGTGATGAAGAGCACAGGCTCCAGAATCAACTCATCATTTCGTAACTTCGCAAGACTTTGCGGGGGCTGGCACAGAAGGGGGCATGACCCACCTAGCTGTGTTTACTAATCCCGGCAGAGACTGAGAACCTGGCAGTACCAGAGCGCAAACCCTCTTAATGCCTTCCAAGCATCCAAACTGAATGTTTGGTAAATAGGGACCACAATTCCCAAATACTGTTCATCATCGTATTTTTCATCCAAGCTGCAGACCTTGTTGTTGCCCTTGACATCTATACCTAAATTTATTACAACCAAATGGTGTTTCGGTGTTGGTTTTCTGTATCCTTAAATCAGCAGTTTCTACCGTTAAATATTAAGAGGCAAGGCGGGGATGAGAGAATATATATAGATATTTCTTTCCTATCTTCTTTATACTATTGCATACTAAGTAGAATATCATTTATTAACACTAAAATTTAGACATTCTTGACTGATTGATCATTTGAAAAATGCCTATGTCTATACTTATTTTAGGTTGGGCCACACTCAAAAGTGTTCTGGGAGCTACTCAGGTCTTCAGGGAATCAGAAATCATGAAAAAGAATCGGCCACAAGCACATAAACACTTTAACCCCTCTATTTCCCTGATATACGTACACTCTAAAGAAGTCCCCAAAATTTTAAAAGAAAAATTAATCTTAACACTAGAATTCAGTGGGAAATAACTTTTATAAAATGTCAGTGTTCAATATGAAAATCACTGATGAAACGAGAAAGATCGCGTCTACCTTAGTTTGAATTAAGATATTCAATGAGCAATAAGTATGCACACTGGCTTTCAAAGACTTACTAAGAAGCAACAGTGTAAAGCACTTCCTTATGACTGGTACCAAAGATTCACATTTAAATTCATATCAAAGACATGTTTATATAATAATCTGGAGATGAGTTAAGGCATTTTCAGCAGTGGAGTGGAGAGACGTTGGCAGAATCCTGGTGGGCATAGTACAGTGGTCCATTCTAAACCATCAGTCCTAACACAACTGCATAGCAAAATACCTCAAAAAACTAAGACATACATATTAAAATTAGTTTCACTTAAGTTACTATATGTGGCTCACAACGGTATCATTATGTTTCTACGGGATAGCACTGTCAGAGAATGAAAAGGACATGATGGAGGGAGACAATCAAGTAATTCTTCAGACGACTGGATATCATATAGAATCCACCATGATTTCTATTTGCCAAGTTCAGGTCTAGTCTCTGCCACTTATAGCAGAAATCAGGTCACAGCTGAACCCACTAACAGAAGTGCTTCAAGTCCGCTATAAACATGCTCCCCCCCCGCACCCCCCCTCCCCGACACACACACACACACACACACACACACACACACACACACACACACATACACACACTTCACTTGGAAGGCATGCTATTAAGCATTAGCCAGAACTTACTGTTAGGGAAGCAATGTTGAATTCTGAATAGTCTAGAGGTATTCTCAATCCTTCCCGTCAGAAAAATAAAGCTGTGACGTATTTCTGCTGTGGAGTATTTGGTACTTCTTAGTCAATCTCTACGCCTAAATCCAACTGTCCGTTCTTTCTCTTATAAGAAGCCATATTTGTGGGGTGGGATCATAGGTGGGTGACAAGAAGACCTTCAACCAGACAGGAAAGAATTTCTTCCTATCCTCAAAGAGTGCCTGTAGTCACTTCTCCACCAAAACACAGAATCTGAGGTTCATAAATCAAAAACAAGTAAAGCACATTCTCTTTCTTTGTCAAGTATTTCCCTGTCTATCTGGCAGGCTATATACCTCAAAACTGGCTGGTTTAAAAAGGAGAGAGAGAACAAAAGGGAATGCCCCGCCACAAAGGCAGGGTGGGATGGGGGGATGGGAGGGGTGGGAGGGTTACTGGGATCATTGGGGGTGGAGAATGGGCACTGGTGGAGGGATGGGTACTCGAGCATTGTATGACTGAAACACAAGCACAAAAGCTTGTAAGGTCAACAACTGTACCTCATGGTGTTTCACTAACAAAAAATAAATAAATAAATAGATCAATAAATAAATAAAAACTGGCTGGTTTAGAAACCATCTCAAGTAATCAACAAAATGACCTCTGATCAAGGAAGCATATTCATTTGGATCATTAAAAAGTAAGTCAACTCATATTTCAAAATGAGCAATAATTTCTCCTACATCATTCCATAGAAGTATACCAAGTTCCAATACAACCTTTTCACATGAAGTCAGTTGTAATCATGGCACAAATGGAAAAACAATTTCCAGAGAGGAAAAAAAGATTTGTGTATACTTCCCATATATCCACTTTGCCACCACAATTTGACCCACTTTGGACATCAAAATAAACTACCCTGTCCACATAAACTGAGCTACTCAAACGTCTGTGAAAGCACAATCCCTGCAGTTTGTATCTGTTGGGTGGTGGAAAATCAAGGGAGCTGAAGTTACAATGTATCAATTCCTGCTGTGAAGGCTATCACAGGAAATTCACTCAGCCACTGTCACCACTGAATTTTAAATGAATTCCTTTTTGCCACTAAATCCCTAGTAAATGGTATCTAACTCCTGTTGGCCCAAGTGATTTCCCCTGCAGTTTTTCCAAATGAGATGAGCACATTCAAAATTCTGTTATAAATTGAATGTAAATTATTTTTCAACAAGTGTGTGGTTTACTCAATGTTATGTTTAAAAGAAACCCCCAAATAAAACCACCAGAACAATATGCAGTATAATCATCCATATTTCTCTGCCATCGGGCGAAACTGTATGATTCCAACAGACTCACATATCAAATAATAATGAGGGTCACACAGACTTCCATATCGGGTAAGAACTATGAACGGCACAATTGCCACTTCTCTTAGTTTATACTGGTCTCATCTTTCCCCCAGGGGTTCCCCATTTCCCTGTTCCCCCCAATTTCTAATTCACAACAATCCAATAAACTAAAAGAGCACTACGTGGCATTTCCTTTTTCTGTCCAACGTATCTGTACCTCGTACTGATCAAAAGAGATCAAGCTGAACCTTTAAAATAAGAGCACACTATCGTATGCAAATTATATATCAATAATACTAATTTCAAAGATAACATATATGTGTTTTTTTTATTAAAAAAATTTTTAATAGTGAGACATCATGAGGTACAGCTGCACACTTACACATTTTTGTGCTTGGGTTTCAGTTATACAATGATCAAATACCATCCCTCCACTAGTGCCCACTTCCCACCACCACGGATCCCAGTATCCCTCCCACCCCCCATACCCCCCTCCCACCCTGCCTCTGTGGCAGGGCATTCCCTTTTGTTCTCTCTCTCTCTCTCTCTCTCTCTCTCTCTCTCTCTCTCTCTCTCTCTCTCTCTCTCCTTTTGGGTCCTGTGGTTTGCAAAAGAGGCAATGGTTGACAATCATGTTTGGTCTAGAGTCTACTTTCAGCATGCTTCTCCCATCCTGGGAGGATCCTCCCAACACCTTTATTTGGTGTTCCCCTCTTTATCTGAGCTCCCTTTTCCCCTAGTATGTGTGGTTGGCCTCCAGGTCATGGAGTAAAACTCCTGGTACTAATCTCGGCCATTCTTGGGTGTTAGTCTCCTATTTTGTTACTTAAAAAGGTAACATATATGTCTTATAGGGTCATCCCTATAAGACATATTTGATGAGAACTCTACATTGAATTTTTCAACCACACAGATTTAAATCCCCCAAACGCATGATTTCTAGTGTGTATTCTCATAGCACAAAGACGCCCACCTAAATTGAGCTTCAATATGATTTTAGCCCAGCACAAGGCAAATGATTGCATTAGAGAAAAAAGAGGTACCGAGAGCTGAAATGGCAAACGGAGAAACTGGGGAAAGAGCGTGGAGTCAAGGTTTAATATCTAGAGAAACTAACAAACTGACGGGCATCTTCTCATTCCCCAATAGTATGGAATGTGTCGGAGACTGGCCATCACCCAAGCACAAAAGCTTGTAAGGTCAACAACTGTACCTCACGGTGTTTTCCTCAAGGAAACATATTCATTTGGATCATTGAAACATGACCGACCCGAGTTCGATTCCTCCGCCCCTCTCGGAGAGCCCGGCAAGCTACCGAGAGGATCTCGCCCGCACAGCAGAGCCTGGCAAGCTCCCCGTGACGCATTCGATATGCCAAACACAGTAACAACAAAGTCTCCAATGGAGACGTTACTGGGCCCACTCGAGCAAATCGATGATCAACAGGAGGGCCTTTACCTTTACCTAAGTAAAAAAATAATAATTAAATAATAAAAATAATTAAATAATAAAAATAATTTAAAATATTTTAAACATTAAATAATTAAATAATCAAAAATAATTAAATAATAATCAAATAATTTAAAAATAAATAAATAATAAATAATCTCGGAGAGCCCGACAATGTACCGAGAGTATCTCGCTCGCATGGCAGAGCCTGGCAAGCTCCCCGTGACGTATTCGATATGCCAGACACAGTAACAACAAAGTCTCCAATGGAGACGTTACTTGGCCCGCTCGAGCAAATCGACGAACAACGGGAGGGCCATTGAAACGTAAGTTAACTCATATTTCAAAATGAACATTAATTTCTCCTACATCATTCCATAGAAGTATATCACCGTCTGTTGGATACTTGCTCCCCACCCCCAGCTTATGGTATTCCAGAATCACCTTCCTCACACGGGTGGGAATTCCATGAGGACCTCCCACATTCTCCCTCCGTTCCTTCCACCAAAAAGAAAAAGGCAGAAAACACACTGAGATATCACCCAGCACTTGGGGCGGGGGTGGGGCAGGGGTGGAGAAGTGATTTTAGTGGGTATTTAGGGACACAACGTCTGACATGGGGGAAAATAAACTGCTCGTTCATTTGATGCCTGCCCTGAGCAGCTTCCTCTATGCTCTATGTGCACTGAGAACTAAAGCAGTTGTTAACATTTTTTTTATTATTATTATTATTATTCAGTTTATTTCATCCTCGTGGGTGTTCCTGTCTAAAGAAGAGTCGGACCTATGTGAGAGAGCTTTAAACCTCCGGTGAGTCTCAACAGACTGCCTATCCAAAGCCCAATTTCTTTAAAAATCGTTTTATTTTGTTTTGAACTCTGGGTAAATAAAGACAAACTGTGCCTGAGATCTCAGCGGGTCTTTACGGTTAACTGAACATTTAGACTCAGAGGATTGCCACAGGCCGGGCAAAGCATGGGTCAAGTAGGAAAGCCACGAGGAAAGAATGACAGTTTCCCACCGAGTCACGTCAAGCATCAGCCCGGGGGATTCCTTGAGGCGGTCCTGGAGATGTGGACAGCCCGGGACAGAAAACCAAAACCCACACAGCAAGCACAGGAACTGCCCTGACCGAGGGGCCTCATGACTCTTAGCAACTGACACTTGTGTCCGTTTGTTTGGGGGTCACACGCAATGATGCTCTGGGTTTACTCCTGGCTCTGTGCTCAGGGATCAGCCCTGGCAGGAGTCAGGGGATCCTCTTTGGTGCTGGGGATCGAACCAGGTCAGCCGTGTGAAAGGCCAGCACCTTCTGCCGGATACTTGCTCCCCCACCCCCAGGAACTATAATTCTTACAAAGATTTCATGGGACGGTTTCAGGAGCCATCTTGACTTGTAATCTTTTGTGATTCTTAAAAAATAGGTATTATCTAAATGCACTGAACCTCTGATATGGGATTTTGATGTTCAATCCAATCACCATTAGCTACAACTAACTAAATTATAATTTAAATCTATTTTTTTAAATTATAATTTAAATTTAAATGGAAATCAGAATTCCGTTCTTCAACCACACCAGCCATATTCTAAGCCCTCGCAGCCATGAGTGACAGGGGCTACTGAACTGAGTAACTCAGACGTACAGAACCTTCCATCATCACAGACGCTTCACCGTAGAGCACTGAACTGGCAACTCTCTAGCCGCTAACCTATCAGAGAGACCCCACAGTGCTTTCTCAGACGTTTGAAGAAAGTTAGTTCCCGTAGCATCATGATCATTTTGTACTCTGCTGGCACTCTAGCCTAACACAGTATAGAGTAATTTCCCTTATTACTTAACTAGAGGACAATGTGTTAGAGAAACCCTGCAATGAAGAGTAAGGCATTTAATAACTGCAGAAAATAAAAGGACTTGGCAAGCATAAGAAATCATAAATTTTGCTTTCCAGCAGACTGTTGACAGTAGGCAACAAATCATAGAGGGAAATATACATGTCTGTATATATATATATATATATATATATATAATCTAAATGACTAAATAATATATATATTATCTATATATATACCTTGTGGAGAGTCCGGCAAGCTACCAAGAGTATCCCACTCACATGGCAGAGCCTGACAAGCAACCAGGGACATATTTGATATGCCAAAAACAGTAACAATAACGGGTCTCATTCCCCTGACCCTGAAAGAGCCGCCAATATGGCAGCGTTGGAAAAGACGAGTAAGGAGAGGCTGCTAAAATCTCAGGGCTGGGACGAATGGAGACGTTACTGGCGCCCACTCAAGTACATGGATGAACAAGGGATGACAGTGATGACAGTGATGATGATGATGATGATGATGACGACAGCAGACTGCTAGCATACACAATCCAGAAATTCTTAAGACACTTTGGAGCAAGAAGAATGAAAGAAATCAAAAGAGTTTAGTTGAAGGAAAGCAACAGGAGTAATAAAGAATTCAAAGCTTTGTTACTGTCAGGAGGCCACGCGTTCAAGCAGCTCTGACATGCTAACAGCCATCATAATTTATTTAAATAGTAAAGTAAAGTAAAGGCCCTCCCGCTGATCATCCATTTGCTCGAGCGGGCCCAGTAGCGTCTCCATTGGAGACTTTGTTGTTACTGTGTCTGGCATATCGAATAAGTCGTGGGGAGCTTGCCAGGCTCTGCCGTGCAGGCGAGATACTCTCGGTAGCTTGCCGGGCTCTCCAAGAGGGGTGGAGGAATCGAACTCGGGTCGGCCATGTTGGCTGTGTGCAAGGCAAACGCTCTACCGCTGTGCTAATAATTTTGTTCTAATCATCAATAGGGGCTGTAAAGAATAGAAATCAATAGATAGTTCTAGAAACTAATACCATGCCAAGTACCAGGTAAGAATTCCTTTAATATGTGCAGGATAAAACAAATCCTAGAAAGCTGAAAGGTTTGTGGGCACATACTCATTAATTCCCATGCCAACGTGCTTTACAAGTAATACGCATTATCTACAACTAGTCATTACAAAATATACTGTTTACCAAGAAATACATTCGCCTTAGACAGCCAGTTGAAGAGACAGAAGAGATTTTCTATTCTTCTTTAATATAACTGAGAGAAAAATTCCTAAAAATCTCTTCTTTCTGTAAAATAAAAATTTAGCCCTTTTCTTCTACTAATTTTAAGGGAAGTTATGCTAGCAAAAAGAATTAGCCTCACTACAAAACCCTAGAGGAATTTAGTATTCTACAAAATTGAGAATGGTAGTTTACTTGCAAAGCCGATAAACAGTGATACAAATGTCTGTTTTCGACCACCTGCTTCCCAAAGAAATCTGACTCTGCAATAACCTAGTGCAATAATCTTCCAAACAGGTTCATACTCTAATCCCGGGACTCACCACTGTGCCAGTTACAGACAAAAAAGATGATGCAGATGCACTGAAGGCTAAGAGCCTGATGATGAGAAGATTATGCAGGCTAAGGACGGATATATGGGTCCCTCTGACCACATGAATCCATAAAAAAAAAAAAAGAAATTTCTTTTTTAACTTTTCTTAGGGCAGAGACAGTTAAAACACAGAAAAGGAAGTTAGAATGATCTAAAGCTTTAAAAATATGATCTAAAGCGTTAAAAATGATTAAAAATAATTTCATGAGGCATTGCTGGAACCAAGATGCCACCTACAAGCAAAGACCAGAATGAGGCCTCTAGGAGGTTATGAAACTTATACAGGGAAATGTGGGCAATCTCTAGGGGCATAGATATGGCCACTGGCTGACATCCAACAAGGATGTACGGCCTTCAGTGCTACCCCTGCATAGAATGTAAGTGACCACTGCCCCCCAACCCCCCACCCCCAGAACCTCTAATAAGGCCCAGAGTAAACTGGCATCTCCAGTTTACTAGGATCGAGAACAGATTTCCAATTGACAGGCATGAATGCTATTAAGTGAGTGTTATTTTAATGCACTAAATGTGTGGCATTTTGTTATCACTACAACAGAAGGTTCTTATCTAGGCACATTAGCAAGATCTAAGATTCATCTTCCTGAATTCTTTGTCAAGTCACTAGTTAAATTTAAAAAACGCTGCCGAATTTTTGTCTGGGCAACATGACACTCTGAAATAATGACCGCACATATCTCTAAAACTATACACCACTGTTCCACAGCGAGAGCCAGCCCAACTGGACACCACTCCCCCAACAGGTCTGTACCTGCTTCTGCGCGCCCCCTCCCCACTCAAATCCGCACCGCTGAACACCACCCGCCTGGACTCTGGCCTGCGGCAGCTGCCTCCACTTCCACAGGGAGCGCCAGCCCAACTAGTCGCTGCTCACCCCAAAAGGTCTGTGGACCAGCATCCAACTGTCTAGGGGTGTGGCCTCCACTGTAGGGGCTGTGGCCTCCTCAAAAGTGGGCGTGGCCTTCTGTGAGACCAGCATATATTCCCCTCTCCAAGCACTCCCAACTCACATCCCACCCTTCATCACCTAATTCTGTGGAAAATGTCCTGGCCGCCTCAAACACAGTATGACAATAATCCACTGACCTACTCCCATTCCAACAAAAGTGTATCTAAGAAGCTGTACAAGCCCACTACAAAAGAGCACCTCCTACAACGCTTCACTCCATGTGTATCATAAGGCCCTCCCGTTGATCGTCGATGTGCTCGAGCGGGCCCAGTAACGTCTCCATTGGAGACTTTGTTGTTACTGTGTCTGGCATATCGAATACTCTCGGTAGCTTGCCGGGCTCTCCGAGAAGGGCGGAGGAATCGAACTCGGGTCGGCCATGTTGGCCGCCTGTAAGGCAAACGCCCTACCACTGTGCTATCACTCCAGCCCATAGTATATATTATAACTTATAATTTGCAATACAATATACTATATAAATATAATTCATAATAGAATAGTAAAGTAAAGGCCCTCCCATTGATCATCGATTTGCTCGAGCGGGCCCAGTAACATCTCCATTGGAGACTTTGTTGTTACTGTGTCTGGCATATCGAATTCTCTCGGTAGCTTGCCGGGCTCTCCGAGAGGGGCGGAGGAATCGAACTCGGATCGGCCATGTTGGTCACTTGTAAGGCGAACGCCCTACCCGCTGTGCTACCACTGAATAATGTCTGAGAGGGAGGACATATTCTAGAAGGCAAGAAGGGTGACCACCATCGACCAACCTTATTTAGAATTCTTTCGTGCAATAAGAGGGAACGGTGCTAGTGAACTTGAAGGTTTTACCTCTATACAACCACAACAGCATGAGGAAACAATGCAAATCTCCACTACGAGGAGAGGGCAAAGGAAAGAGTCCCGAATCCTCAACGGGGGTTACCCATAATCTCTCCAATAAAGAATTCCAAGATGAAATACCAAAGATGTTCAAGGAATTCAAAGAATCAATGGAGCAGACATCCAGAAAATTAAAAGAAGAAATGAAAGAAACAGTGGAACGGATAGCCAAGAAAATACAAAAAAAAAAAATGAGAGCAGAAATAAGAAAGCTACAAAAAGAAGTGGCACAAATAAAGGATTCCGTAGATTAAATAAAAAACTCAGTAGGTGCCCTTAGCAATTGAATGACTACAGCTGAAGACAGAATTAGTGAGCATGAAGATGAGCAAAGAAATCATACAGGCAACAACAAACAATGGGAAAATACCTCAAAATAGCTCTAAGGCGAATCAGAGACCTAGGAATGATGCCAAGAGGAACAAGATTAGAATCATCGGAATACCAGAAGGACAGGGAGGCAACTGCAATGAAAAGGTCAATGATATTGAGGCTAATGGTATCTTCAAAGATGATATGCCAATGACTAATCAAGTGAAAACAGAGATAAACAAATGGGACTATATTAAACTAAGAAGCTTCTGCACCTCAAAAGATATAGTGACCAAAATACAAAGACAGCCTACAGAATGGGAAAGGATATTCACCAAATACACATCCGAAAGGGGTTGATATCAAGGATATACAGAGCACTGGTTGAACTCCACAAGAAGAAAACATCCAACCCCATCAAAAAATGGGATGATGAAATGAACAGAAACTTGTCAAAGAAAAAATCCAAATGGATAAAAGGCGCATAAGGAAGTGCTCTACATCTCTAATGATCAGGGAGATGCAGATCAAAACAACAACGAGATATCATCTCACACCACAGAGACTGGCCCACATCCAAAAGAACAAAAGCAACCGGTGTTGGCGTGGATGTGGCGAGAAAGGGACCTTCCTTCACGGCTGGTGGGAATGCAAGCTGGTCCCTTTTGGAAAACAGTATGGACGATTCTCAAAAAATTAGAATTTGATCTCCAAATTCCAGTAGGCGGGGGTCACACCCACCACCTGGCCCCCTGGCACCGTGTAATCCCATCAACGGCCAAGACTCAGAGACTATAAAATCCAGCTCCCGGAACATCTTATCAGGACATCTTTTATGACATCTTATTATCTCATTCCTACTTTGGACAAACTTGCAGGCTATCGAATGTAGCCTGCCCACAGGGCAGAGTCTGGCAAACTCCCCGTGGCGTACCAAATATGCCAAATACCAGTAACAATGATGGGTCTCATTCTCCTAAAGAGCCTTGAATATAATCTCAGGGCTAGGATGAAAGAGACGTTACTGGGGCCTGCTCGAGGCAATCGACGAATAACAGGATGATGACATGAAATGAAAATGAATGATCTCCCATTTGACCCAGCAATAGCACTCCTGGGAATAAATCCTGGAAAAGCCAAAAAGTAGAGTCGAAATGACATCTGCACTTGTATGTTCATTGCTGCACTGTTCACAATAGCCAAAATCTGGAAAAACCCAAGTGCCCGAGAACAGCTGACTGTTCTCTGAAACAGAAACTTTCATACATCTACACAATGGAGTACTATGCAGCTGTTGGAGAAGACGAAGTCATGAAATTTGCATACAAGTGGTTCTACATGGAAGGTATCATGCTAAGTGAAATGAGTCAAAAAGAGAGGGACAGACATAGAAAGACTGTACTCATCTGGGGAATATAAAGTAACAGAAGGAGAGACGAACACCCAAGAACAGTTGAGATAAGTACCAGGAAGTCTGCTCGAGGGCTTGGAAGCCAGCAGCACATGCTGGGAGAAAAGGCAGCTAAGATAGAGAAGGGAACACCAAGTAAAGGATGTTTGGAGGACTCGTTTGAGAAGCGAGATGTGTGCTGAAAGCAGACTATAGACCTAATAGGATGGCTGCTCAATACCTCTACTGCAAACCACAACACCCTAAAAGAAAGAGAGATCAAAAGGGAATGCCCTGCCACAGAGGTGGGGCAGGGTGGGGGCAAGGTGGTGGGAGGTGGGAGGGCTACTGGGATCACTGGTGGTGGAGAATGGGCACTGGTGAAGGGATAGGTACTCCATCACTGTATAACTGAAACCCAAGCATGAAAGGTTTTAAGTCTATAACTGTACCTCATGGGGTTTCACTAATAAAAATAAATAAATAAATACATAAATAAAATAAAACTATACACCACCTACTCTGCAGCTGCTCTCTGCTCTAGTCTCCATCTGCTTGTAAACACGCAACGTCTCTATTTTTCATGGAGCCAACACAGCATTTCTTCTACCCCATTTACTTTACCTGACCATCAAAAAACTGAAGCTGTTCTTGGTACTTTTTTAACAGTTTGTTCAAGCAAACACACAAACAAAAAGTCTAAATACCTAATAAAATGAAACTGTCCAAATTACAAAAAAAAATCACAAAATGCACATACAGGCAAGATGTGTGTGTGTGTGTGTGTGAGCGAGAGAGAGTGTGTGTGTGTGTGAGAGAGAGAGAGAGGGAGAGAGAGAGAGAGAGAATGGCCTTCCACTGTTGAGTATACACTTGGATGAGGGCTAAGGGCCCCCATGTATTAGCTCCTTTGTACATAATCATAAAGTAACCTGATATATCTGTAACACAAGGGGCTAAATGCCGCTGACAGGTGATAAGTCAACCAAGATCACATTCCATACAGATAGTTTTTAAAAGGGGTAGTGGGGTATAGAGATAATAATATAACAGGTAGGATGCTTGACTATCACATGAGTGACCCAGGTTTGATCCCTGGGACCCCATATGGTCCTCTCCGCCTGCAAAGAGTGATTCCTGAGTGCAGAGCCAGTAAGAGCTGAGCACCGTTGGGTGTGACCCCCCTCCCCAGCAAAATTAAAAACTCAAAGTTAACAAATAGTGGGAATGAATATATTTTTCTAATTTATTAAGATATTAGGGCTGGAGTGATAGCACAGCGGTAGGGGTTCGCCTTACACGCGGCCAACATGGCCGACCCGAGTTCGATTCCTCCGCCCCTCTCGGAGAGCCCGGCAAGCTACCGAGAGTATTCGATATGCCAGACACAGTAACAACAAAGTCTCCAATGGAGACGTTACTGGGCCCGCTCGAGCAAATCGACGATCAACGGGAGGGCCTTTACCTTTTACCTTACCTATTAAGATATTAAAAGGTAACTAGAACACTTTCACTATCACCACACAACCAAAAGCTTGCACTGCTCGTGCAGAAAAGGAAGTAGGTTCAAGTATTGCTAGAAGCAGGAAACAGGAAAGAGAAAGCCAAGAGTCAACTGAAGCACGTGCCCTCCGTAAT
Organism: Sorex fumeus; assembly: GCF_029834395.1. Taxonomy (NCBI): domain Eukaryota; kingdom Metazoa; phylum Chordata; class Mammalia; order Eulipotyphla; family Soricidae; genus Sorex; species Sorex fumeus. The sequence continues at coordinate 661,553 of NW_026606181.1, read as the reverse complement.
AAGGCTTTCGGGTCATTCCTTACCCAGAAGTGCCTCTCTGCTAAGCCGCTTTCTAGCAAACACACATGCCCATAAGACTTTTCAAAATGAGAATTCATGAAGAAAATACTGAGGACTCTACTATTCTCAACATTGGGGAGAGCTGTTTTATAGAGGGACTGTATTTCTGATTTTTAAAAAAAATATCTGCCTTAGCATATACTCTAGAGGCATGTGCAATATAAGGAGATGTGCTGTGTTAAGGAACAAAATTACAAAAGCAGTCTGCAATAATACCAAGCCAGACAATCCCGTTACATTAATGATTTTGAAAATAAAGGTCAATCTAAATAAAACTCTGCCGACTAACTGAGGAGCTGCCACAAGTCAGTCCTGGGCTGGATTCTGAGCAGTGACTGTAGATACTACCTCGCTTGGCTAATTTATCTTACTTTGATTTCTACTTTGTTGCTGAGTTAAACAAAGTAATAAAGCTGGGAGAAATGACACCTTTAAAAATTGTTCTTTAATTAAAGGCAGAACAAAAATGATAACAACTTTTTTTTTGGCTTATTGGGTCACACCCGACGATGCACAGAGGTTACTCCTGGCTCTGCACTCAGGAATTACCCCTGGAGGTGCTCAAGAGACCATACAGGTTGTTGGGAATCGAACCCGGGTTGGCCGCATGCAAGGCAAACGCCTTACCCTCTGTGCTATTGCTCCAGCCCCGATAACAACTATTAAAGTGAGCCATTATGTGCTGTCTCCAATAATTTCCCATCGTAAGGTTGGAAATAAAGGAGGAAGATATATACACTGGGGGAAAGGCACTTCTCTTTAAAGAGGCACCTGGATTTACAAAGTGTCAACAGAATTTCAGGAATTTCAACTCCATCAATGACCCCAGATCCCCACCCACCTCCTGATCCTCCAAACCACTGCTATCCTGTTTGCCTCCTTACCAGGCACATTTTAGAGTTTAACTATTGTAGTTTGAGTCCCATGCACATAGTCATGTTGGTGCGTTAGATAAATACAGCTATGATGCCTCTATACCACTGATGTGTGCAAGGCCCCTAGAGGCATAATTTTTAATAAGAAAAACATCAGACACCTAAGTTATCACTTATAGAATCTGGGCTACAACCTCTTCTCTCTAGTCTTGTTTATATCATCTGCAACTTAATTAATAAAAATATTTTAACATGCAATATTGAAAATCTAATGCCATTTGATAAATATTATGCCATGGGTACATAATTAGCATGTTTTGTAATTGAATACATTTATTGTAAAAAAAATTCTACATTCACAGGAATATCTTGTAATACTTTCAACATCTCAAAATTGAAATATAACCCCACTATACAATTCAGCCAGGAAAATGTGATGCAGGGCCTGAGTACAGGAGTTAAGTAAGGCATTGCTTCTTGCAGGTGGGCCACTTTGCAGTGATCCCGGTTCAATCCCCAGCACACGGCCCTTAAGCACAGCTAGTGGTCACTCCTGAGGTAGGAATGGTTCCAAAGCACCGGTGGGTGTGTCCCAGAAAACTCCAGAACGAGAGGGAAAGGGAGAGGAGAGGGGGAGAACAAAGGGAGAGGAAAGGAAGAGGGCAAGGAGGGGTGAATCCAGGTGCCATGGTACTTCTGATCTGACTCTCCTGTGGCATTTGACAGTGCTCACCATCCCTTTCTGAAACATTTCCCTTAACATCTTTGAAATCACTGGCCCTTCCTGTGTTTCTTGTTTCATTCCGAATCCTTCCTGATATTTTTTGGTTTGTTTTGCTTTTTGGGTCCACCTGGCGATGCACAGGGGTTACTCCTGGCTCTGCACTCAGGAATTAACCCTGGCAGTGCTCAGGGGACCAAATGGGATGCTGGGAATCAAACCCGGGTCAGCCGCATGCAAGGCAAACGCCCTCCCCGCTGTGCTATCTCTCCAGCCCCCTTCCTGATATTTTTGACTGGCTTCTATTTGGAACTCATCGTCCGCCTCTATCACTGACCACCACAAGTCAGTTAAACACGAGATGCCATAGTTCTGGCCACAGCCACTTCTCCTCTTGCTTCCATTCTGTATTCTCTCCCTGAACACTCAACTACTCCCCTGGTTGAATCACCATGGGTCACAGAGGTCATGAGCAAAACCTCTTCCCACCCTGAGCCTCACTCCGACACGGTGGCTCTGTTACTGACCCACTTAGCAAACACTGCTCCCATGTGCCCCACAGGCATCTCAATTTTAAAACATCACAAACCACTAAGCTTGGAACAGAGAGACAGCACAGCAGGTCAAGCACTTGACTTGCAGGCATCCGACCTGGGTTTGATCCTGGGTACCTCTTTTGGTCCCCACGCACCACCAGGAGTGATCCCTGAGTACAGAAGCCAGGAGTAGGCCCTGAACACGGCTGGGTGTGGCCCAAAACACACATACACAAATCACGGAACCTATAAGCTCAACAACCACCACGATCACGATCACGACCATCCTATTATTCGTCGATAGCCTCGAGCAGGCCCCAGTAACGCCTCCTTTGTCCTAGCCCTGAGATTGTTTTAAAAAGTGCCATATTCAAAGCTCATTCAGAGTTAGGAGAATGAGACCCTTCATTGTTACTGGTATTTGGCATATTGGGTACGCCACGGGGAGTTTGCCAGACTCTGCCGTGTGGGCAGGTTACATTCGGTAGCCTGCCAGGTTGTCCAAAGTAAGAATGAGATAATAAGATGTCATCCGGCCGTGAATGCGACAAAAACTATAAATCCCAACAACCATATTCATTCCTTAATTCCCTTGTTTTCCCTTAGTCTCCTTGTGTGTTGACACCATCCCTCACAACAAACTGAAGGTGAGTCCAACCGTCGTATGCACTGTGAGCACACAAGTTACGACATGCCAGGGAGAGCAGAATCCAGAACAAGTCCACTGTGGCCCCATTACTCAGGGAAAGAACTCAGTGAAGCACACAGCTCAATTAATAAAACCGTGAACTTCAGGTATAATTCTAGTAGAAAGGTTTACAAGTTGCATAAAGTGTTTAAGTGTCTCCCAAATGAAACCAAAAATTGCAATTCCTGGAGAACAGAGATCTCGTGTCTTCTTTCTCCCAAGCACATAACAGGCACACAGTCTAATGAAAGAAAGAATGCCACTGATGAATAAATAGGTCTGCCATTCCCTAATATTCAGAAGGAAAAATAGCTTTCTGTGCTTAACTTTTAACTAGAGAATTGGGATCAGCTAGGAATATTTGAACTCAGCATTTCTACATTTTCAGAATAATAGATTTTGCAAGGCAATATCCCGGATTATTAGATCAGCAAAGTCTTGCACTCATTCTCAATAAGGCCTATAAAATGATCTGAGACCTCTCTTGCTGCTTAAATTTTTACAGGTATTTGTATCATCTCCCAAATTAGTTTTATTGACAAATTTAATTAAAATGCTATTCATCATTCCTCTTTGATCAGTAGATGCACCAAACAAAATTAGACCTAACAATGATCTCAGTCTCAAACTCCTAATGACCATACCCTGCAGGTAGCATTAAATTATACTTCATGCAAATCAATGATTATATTCTCCTAACAACATTATCATTAGCTTCTCCCAAACCAAACAGTACTGCCTTCCTATTTTGACCTAAGAAAATAAAGTAAACAGAAAAAATGTACTTTTAGATAGTGGGAAGAATACGATGTAAGATGCTTGACAGACATATCACAAGGTTACTTTGTAGAACAGGAGTATCAAACTATGCATATCAGCTGCCACCCTCCATACAGATGTCTCTGAAGTGGTAATAAAAAGAGAAACCATTTGGTTTAATAATAATAAAAAAAGCAACATCAGTTGGTGCATATTACATGTAGCATCTAGCTCTGGTTGCCTGGCAACCAGTCCTGACGGAACTCCACAGAGAATGAAGGCCTTAAATGAACGTACAGTTTGTGCAAGTTTCAAGGACTCAAAGAGACATGTCAGTACTTAATCTAAATTCTAGTTGACAATTGCCATACTGAGGTGGAAGAAGGAGAATCCATCTTTATTGCACACAATCAGGCGTTAACTAACTAGATATGAGATTCAGCCCTTTAGTTTTACATATCATCTGAAACCGTGGTTTTATGGGGGGGGGAGATGACTATATGATTTATAAATTATAAAAACTTTATGCGGAAAAATTATATTATAATACTCATTCATTCAATAAAACACGGATCAATTTCTGTCTGTTGCCACATGCTGCCCAGGTCATCGCAAACATAAATATAATATAAAATCACTTTACAAGCTCTCAAGCAGCACATATTATAAGGGAAAAATTAGACAGGGAGATAAATGATTCTAACAATTATAAGTTCTGTGATGCAAAGGTCGTAGTGAGGTATTATGGCAGCATATTTTTTTGGAACTGAAGGTAAGGTATACTACGCTGAATGATATGTTCGTGGTTAGTACAGGTTCCTTCCAGACAAACTTCATATGCCAAGACTATAAAGTTTAGACATCATCCAGAATGAAACTAAAGAGAAAAAGAATGGTTTTAAACCTTAATCATGCAAACACCCTAGAAATGAGGAGACCCAGAAGCATCAACACTTTAGTAAGCATAAGTCTGAAGTATAAGAATTAAATTTAATGAGTTTGCTAAAGGGCTGGAGCGATAGCACAATGGGTAGGGCGTTTGCCTTGCATGCGGCCAACCCGGGTTCGATTCCTCTGTCCCTCTCGGAGAGCCTGGTAAGCTACCGAGAGTATCCCGCCCACAACACGGCAGAGCCTGGGTAGCTCCCCGTGGCGTATTTGATATTCCAAAACCAGTAGCAACAAGTCTCACAATGGAGACGTTACTGGTGCCCACTTGAGCAAATCGACAAACAATGGGAGGACGGTGCTACAGTGCAGTGCAGAGCTTGCTAAGGAGGCCGTGGAAGGTGAAAGAGAACCCTGGTCTTGGTGGAGGGACAATGACACTAATGGTGGGTTTGGGATTAAAACATTGTATGCCTGAAACCCTGTTATTACCAGCTTCGTAATTCACTAAATAAATTCTTGTTTAAAAAATAAATACTCAACAAGTACATTGTTTAAAAAATAAATACTCAACAAGTACGTTGTTTAAAAAACAAATACTCAACAAGTACGTAATATTAATGACTTGTACTTATCTCACAGAATGAAAACAAGGAGGGGCGTCTTTTTGTAGGAGTACTTCATCTTGAAGTCATTCATATCCCAGTTTGGACTTCATAATTTTTCTTCCCTAACTTCACTCCCTCTCTCTTGTTCTCTCTCCTCTCTTAATATCTAAAATAAAGCTACGTGACTTTCTAGAGTTTCTAATTTTTCCTTAAACGAAAGGATTTGAACCACTGCGACATGCTTGATCTGCTTGAATGCTCCTGATTTCTGAGCACGAGGAGGCTGTGCCGTCAGCTTACCTGAGGTGGCTGAGCAGAGGCTGAAGTCTCTCATCAGACTGCACGGCAGGCAGCGATCGGGCTGTTAACTAAAGGCAGAGAGCAGGATTAGTAAAAGCAACAAAGGCCAAACCTAAACAATTTGAATAATCAACACAAAATATGGGAAGAAGGGAAAGGTATCCTTAAAATATGAAGATGTCAGGCCAAAGAGATAGTACAGCAGGTAGGACGCCTGCCGTGTGTACCCAGGTCCCATCTCTAACACCAGATGTGGCACCCCGAGACCCACCAGGAGTAATCCCTGAGCCTACAGAGCCAGGAGTAAGCCCTAAGAACTGCTGATTGTGCCCAGCTCCCTTGCAAAGAAAAAAAAGAAGACGTTTTCTTTTAAATCAAAGAACTATAAAGAAAGATAATACACATACCATGTGATTAAATGCATAATGCATAATACATATATTATGTGACTCAAGGTGTGATTACAAAGTTTGTATGGCATGTCACTGCATTTACCAAAAAAAAAGGGCAAGGCAAAGACTAAAACCAAAGGGCCAGAGCAATAGCACAGCAGGGAGGGAATTTGCCTTGCAAACAGCCAACCTGGGTTCGATCCCTGGCATTCATATGGTCCCCCAAGCACCTCCAGGAGCAGTTCCTGAGTGCAGAGCCAGGAGTAACCCCTGAGCACTACTGGGTGTGAGACACACACACACACACACACACACACACACATACACACACATACACACACACACACACACACAGGAGTTCCCATTGGAACTGGACAAAACCCTTAGTCATGAAAATACTATCTTTGCAAATGAAAACAGAGAAACCTGAGGCCAGAGAAATAGTACAGCAGGTAGGGCACTTGTCTTGCACATGGCTGACCTGGGTTCAATTCCCGGCATCCCATATGGTCCCTCGAGCATCAACGGGGGTAATTCCTGAGTACAGAGCCAGAATATCCCCTGAGCACCGCTGAGTGTGGCTCAAAAACTAAGACAAACATGGAGAAATCTTCAGGTTTTATCAACTAGTCAGATAGGACTGATTCTGGGATGATAAAGAAACTGTGAAGAGGGGCTTTCATTTCCCAGAGCTAAAACGCTGGAAAATTGATTACATGTAGAAGTACTGGTGCATGTACACACTACACACACACACACACACACACACACTATGCATTCCTTCATTTGGAGAATCACATACACAACCAACGCCAAATATACTAAAGCAACTCCAAATGTTTAATATCGAAATATATCAAATTGGTTTCAGAAACAAAATGCAAGAACCAGAGCCTTATGTTACATAGTGACAATATAGCATTAAAATGTGAAATTCTCAAACAAAATTGCAATCACACATATGTCTACAAATTTCTCTCTGTTCTTTTTATTATGAACTGTTTAGGGGTACAAAACCCATGCAAAGCATAAGTCCAGCCAGCTGAGCTATCTCTCTGACATTTCTTTGTTATTAGGAGAAGTTCTCTTGGGCCAGAGAGACAGGACAGCAAGTAAGGTGCCTTGCCTTGCACATGGCTGACTCGGGGGTTCAATCCCTGTCACCCATACAGTTCCCCAACCCCACCTGCCACTAGTGTGATCAAAGCAAAGAGCCAAGAGTAAGCCACTAAGAACCACTCTGTGTGTGTGTGTGTGTGTGTGTGTGTGTGTGTGTGTGTGTGTGTGTCTACGTGGAGGAGGAAGGGGAGCATACTTTTTTCTATAAGAATTAAACCCAAAGAAATGAAGAAACATTCATCCAAAATAAGTACACAGTTTGGAGCAACCTTAATAAATCAAACAAAAACATAAGATTCCTCTGGATTCAATTATGTCAAAATTGTTCCTGTATTCTACAGGCACTTGACAATTCATAAAAAGAACCTTCCTCAAGACCTAAGCAAACTGAAAAATACCCTTTGTTTTTATAGAGAAAAAAATCCCTCTGATTATTTTATATATTAAAATACTCTGAAAACTAAAAATAGACATTTTATCAAATCTGATTTTTCACAGCACATATCTGAAAAAAGATAAATAGCAGATGATCTCATTCATAAGTATAAAAAGAAACAAAGCAAGCGAAGAGACAACATCCAATGAAAAACCCTTAGAATCTGAGAGGAGAACTGAGGTTATCAAGTGAAGGGAGGAATGGCCTGAAAAGGTTCAATGGACACTGAAGAAAGGAAATTGGCAATCTGGCATGGCACGGTAACACACCCATAAAACATAATTCTTATAAACCACTATTACCTCAATATAATAGTTTTTAACACCATCACTTCTCAAACATGTACTAAATACATTATATATGAAAACATGTTGGCCCTAAAATGCCACACGAAGTTCGATCAATAATGAAGAAATATTCCCAATTCTTAGCAAGAATCTCAGTACATGCAACAAAGTTACTGACTAAGTAAACATCCAGTTAATAAAGATAATTTGTCTTGAACTCAGGGATCCCTCTTGGCAAGGCTCAGGGAATCAGATGGGGTCCTGGGGATCAAACCTGGATCACTCTCACCCAAGGTAAGCTCCCTGCCCTGCTGCGCTCTCACCAGTCTTTGCTACAATTGTAGCACAACCAAAAATCTCTCAAGTACCACAAAGAAATGTTAATTCCAGTATTTCACGACGCATAATATCTTATCAAGGTTTTGTAAACAGAAAACTTTAGTGTGCCCTATACCTGCTAATGGCAAATCCCTTTGCAAAAAATGTCATTTCCATTGTTCAAGAGATTACATAGCTTGAAACTAAAGTTATAGTCTTAAAAATATTATAAAAATTTAGGTATTTTAAAGTCAATTTTTGTGCTCGCTTCGGCAGCACATATACTAAAATTGGAACGATACAGAGAAGATTAGCATGGCCCCTACGCAAGGATGACACGCAGATTCGTTAAGTGTTCCATATTTTTTTCAAAATAAATAAATAAGTAAATAATTTTTTTAAAAAGTCAATTTTCAATAAACCAAGGGAACAGACTGGACTTTGCTTCTGTCCATCTGTCGTTTTTAAGGGAAAACAAACTCCTCAGTTACGGCAGAGTGCTTCTAAATGTCTCTTCATTCCACATAGGAAGTATTTTTCTGCTCTTAAGTCTTCCCCTCTTCCCTCCTCGATCAATCAATATATCAATTATCCATTCACTGTAGCTTCCGCTTTCATCTCACCTCTTTCCTAGTTTATTCTCCACACCAACGAATACAGAGAAACTTGCCAAATGAAAGCTAACCCCAGCCTTCATTAAACGTATATCTTGCTTCTCAGAGACTCTGAATCCACCGCTCTCCTTCCTACCTGCTCTTTTCACTTGGTGTGCATGCGGGACTGTGAGTGGCTTCTCAGCCTCTGCCTGTTCCCTGAGACAGACACAGTGGAGGCTTATCAGGCAGACACTTGCCAACGTTGCAGTTTCCAGGGCACCACTGGATTCTCTTCCCACCCCTTCTGCACCCCTCAACGTATTTCCAAGTTCAAATACTATTTTCAAGCTATTATTTTCAAGCGGAATCACCAAGTCTTGGTCCTAAAAAATGCATACTGTTAAGTCAAATTATTTCAAGGAAGATTTTTTAGGTACCCTAAGGTTTCATTTCCAACTCTGAAAACAATTAGCATTTCAAAAAGAGCACTATCTCTCCCAGTCAAGGAAAGGAGGGAATAAAGCTCTCCTGGCTCCTTCAAAGTAACAAAGCCATCTGTTTGCTGACCTTTTGCTGACTGAATGTAAACTCAATTTCAGAGACTGCTGGCACCATCCCTGTCTGCTGAAATTTCTCTTTGAGCCCAAGTAACTACTTTTACATCCACTGGACTAGAAGGGGGCACTGCACACTTACAGCTCCAAATAACAACTATGCAGTAAACATTTAGTGAGAATATGCACTCAAAACTCTACAAGTATATGCTTCCATTCACTGATGAAAATATATCATGTCTACATTTCATAATGGTAACTTTTCAAATTCCTGCTTTATGCAAAACAAGTTTAAATCAAAATAAAATGAATTCACAACTGTCTTTCAAAGAGAGCAACGTACTACTAGAATAAGGCCTGCAGCATTTAGGACTTCCCTGTACCACTGAAATTACTATTTAATTCAAATAAACTTTGAAAAACAGCTCTTGATTTTTTTTTTTCTGTTTGCTTTTTGGGTCACGCCCGGCTCCTGGCTCTGCACTCAGGAATTACTCCTGGTGGTGCCTCAGGGACCCTATGGATGCCAGGGATCAAACCCGGGTCAGCCACGTGCAAGGCAAACACCCTAGCCACTGTGCTTCCGCTCAGGGCGCTCTTGCATTTTTTTAATAGAAAATGCAGGATGTCCTTGCATATCACTTAGCAAAAATGAGAGAAAAGGGGGATCTATCACAGTTTATATCTGTAACAACTACATGATCTGCTGTTTGTGTTAGGGCTGTTTCCTGGTAACCAGAATAAAAAATTGGCTTAACTATAGCTTATTTCTTATTCTGGTGAGTCGTCAGAGGTGAGCTATTAAGATGTCCTCCGTTTATTAAGAATATGCCTACCTTCCAGAATCAGGTACAGCAAAGTTTGTGCTTTTCCCCCCCCACACACAAGTATAACAGAATACAGACTGAAAACTCTCCTTCAAAAATCAGTAACAGGGGCTGGAGCAATAGCACAGTGGGCAGGGCGTTTGCTTTGCACACGGCTGACCCAGGTTCAATTCCCAGCATCCCATAAGGTCCCCCAAGCACCGCCAGGAGTGATTCCTGAGTGCATGAACCAGGAGTAACTCCTGTGCATAGCCGGGTGTGACCCAAAAAAGAAAAAAAAATCAGTAACACCGAGTAAATCTCGCACTTTATCATGTATTTGTGTACGAAACTTCAAACATTTGGCCCTTAAATATTCTTTTTAAAAACAGCCACTACTTTTCTTCAATAGCACAGCGGTAGGGTGTTCGCCTTACAAGCGGCCAACATGGCCGACCCGAGTTCGATTCCTCCGCCCCTCTCGGAGAGCCTGGCAAGCTACCGAGAGTATTCGATATGCCAGACACAGTAACAACAAAGTCTCCAATGGAGACGTTACTGGGCCCGCTCGAGCAAATCGACGATCAACGGGAGGGCCTTTACCTTTACCTTTACTTTTCTTCTTAGTGCCAACAAATATCTCACAGACCTGTGGGGCATCCGGTCTAACAGTGTGACTCTAGTCCTAAGGAAACCAACCACAGGCTGCTAAGTGGGGCAGGCACGGGCCCTGCTCTGGTGCTGGGCTTGGCCCCACACTGTCCATGGTGCTGTCCATGGCTCCAAGCCAACACAAAACACTCCACACTCCTCATGCAAATCAATGTCAGACTGGGTCCCAGCACCTCTGATCTAATAACCTTCACTTCTTTTTGGTTTCATTTGCTAGGGCTATACCTGGTGGTGCTAGAAGCTTATTCCTGGTTCTTCATTCAGGGACCACTCCTGGTGGTGCTTGGGGAACCATATGAAGTTCTGGGGATTAAACCTAAATCAACTGTATGCAAGATTAAATGCCTTACCAACTGTACTTTGGCCCTCCCTTCGTGTTTCAAGCAGAATCAACCTCGTCAAGACTCACAAGCCTACAAACATCCCGCCTTAAAAATTCCCACTAATCTTGCACTAAAGATTCCTTGGCGCCATTTGGGATTTACTTCCGTTGCAAGTTGCCTTCTCCCCAGAGATTTCCCATAACTATCCTTGGTAAGGTGACACTCTCTCCACGGTTATATTTTATTACTCGGGTACTGCACAATATTCACTCTCTAAAATGGTCTCTTTTTTTTTTTTTAATTTTTACTAGTGAAACACCATGAAGTACAGCTGTAGACTTACAATTTTTTGTGCTTGGGTTTCAGTTACACAACAATCAAGTACCCATCCCTCCACCAGCGCCCATCCTCCACCACCACGGGTCCCAGCATCCCTCCCACCCCCCAACCCCCCCCCCCCATTCCACCCTGCCTCTGTGGCAGGGCATTCCCCTTTGTTCTCTCTCTCCTTTTGGGTGCTGTGGTTTGCAAAAGAGGCATTGAGTGGCAATCATGTTTGGTCTATAGTCTACTTTCAGCATGCTTCTCCCATCCTGGGAGGATCCTCACAACACCGTTTATTTGGTGCTCCCTTCTCTATCTGAGCTCCCCTTTCCCCTAGAATGTGTTTGTTTGCCATATACGTACCTTGGGGCCAGGATGTAGTGGGGCTGGGCTGTGGCTTCAAGTGGCAGAGCATAGGACTCCAGGTCCCATTCCCTCATACCACCTCCCCAGACACAAATATGTAAATTCCAACTGCCATCTAGACATCTTTCCCAAAACTCACCCCCTCTCCTCCTCCTCAGAACTGCCTGTGTTCTAAGTAGGCACTCTATAAACATTGAAGAAAGGATAAGAGGCTCACCTCCCTCAAATATTTCCAACAGAAAGTCACTCTAGATAGTACTGAAGGATGACAAACCTTTGGCTTTGATTACCAAGCTGATTACCAAGCAAGGGTAACAAGACAGGGGGTAATGAGAATAGAGGTGAGAAAGGGACAGTGAGGAGGGTCTTGAGCATTTTGGTGACAGTGAAGCTGCAGTGATTTTGGAAATCAATACCATAGATATTAACATTATTGCAATCAAGTTCCCTAAACTATAACTTAAGAAGGTTTTCCTTAAAACTCTGCATGAGACACTGACCCTTTTGATCTTGTTTCTCGACCATTTTCTTAAGTAAATATGACCTATCAACCTGAAGAGTCATACATATTTAATTTCCGACTAAATGCAGTAACTTTTAGTTTTATTTTTTTAGTTACGGTCATTGAAGCCCTAGCCAATCAGGGCATTCAAGCCCAATACATCAGGATCCTCCGTGAGCTGTATTGCGGATTCACTACCAGGATCTCACCATTCTACAAAGAAGTGATCGTTGATGTCAAGAGAGGGGTGCGGCAGGGTGATACCATTTCACCGAAACTCTTCAGTGCCACCCTCGAGAACATCATGCGACGACTGGAATGGGAAGGAATGGGAGTGAAGATAGATGGTCGGCAACTACACCACCTCCGCTTGGCTGATGACATTGTTTTAATAACACCAAACATCAGCCAAGCGGCACAAATGCTGGCCGACTTTGACCGTGAGTGTGGAAAGGTAGGACTACAGCTGAATCTTACGAAGACAATGTTTATGAGAAACAGCCTTGTTCCTGACGCCCCATTCGCTCTCAATGGAATGACCATCTCCGAATGCAACAGCTATGTGTACCTAGGTCGAGAGGTAAACATGACAAATGACCTGGCACCCGAGCTGTGCAGGAGGAAGAGAGCGGCTTGGAACGCCTTCAAGAACGTCGAAGAAATAGCTAAGAGGACGAAGAACCTCCGGCTCCGGGCACATCTCTTTGATTCCACTGTTCTTCCTGCATTAACATATGCCTCAGAGACCTGGGCCCTACAAAAACAAGATGAGAACGCTATTCAGGTCTCCCAAAGAAGAATAGAAAGAGCTATGCTTGGAATATCACGTTTCACTCAAATGAGAGAACGAATCCAGAGTTCTGACATCCATCAACGATCAAGGATCAGGGACACTGTCTCATTTGCCAAGGTGTCGAAAATCAGATGGGCTGGTCACGTAATGAGATTTAAAGACGACCGTTGGACTAGAGCTGTTACTGATTGGATTCCACGGGATGTCAAGAGACCGCGTGGCCGCCCACCTACCAGATGGTCAGACTTCTTTGTCAAGATCATGAACGATCGGTTTGAGGCCCTCCATGTTCCCGGAGCGAAGAGATGCCATTGGGCTACACTAGCACGTGACAGGGACAAATGGAGACGTTACTGGCGCCCGCTCGAGCAAATTGACGACTAACGGGAAGTTAAGTGATAAGTGATAAATTGTCCCTTTAAAAGGAGGGCAAATACTCATGATTCAATGCAGCTCAAACTGCGGTACTGAGGTTCAAAGGAAACAAGAACCCCCAAATTATGTACATACTATTAATAAAACCACTAAAAACAAACAAACAAAAAAACTGCCCTGTCATGGTTCCATCCTCTTCATCTCTTATCTTTACTTTTTTGTTGAAGTTTTGGGTTTTTTCTCCCTTGGTACATGGTACGGGGTGATATTAAAATAGAACAAATACAGAAAAAATACTGCCTAAATATATGTTTTCCAATTTAACTAAAAAAATTTAACGCATATCAAAATTCCAAGTCTATTATTGTGAATACCTTTTACTTTAAAAAAAAAAACCTTGGAAAACGGACTTGCAGAATTTCACAAAAAGGAAGAAACACATGACAAAATAACTCTTCCAAGACTCACTTATTCCCACATAAAGAAACCTCCTTTGTCATTTGTACACAATGTTTGGAAAAATCAATTCTGTGTTAACATATTTAAGGGTACAGTACTAAATAAATGGGTTGTAGTTTCAGGTAGGGACTTGTTTTAGAAAGGGAATCCAAAATACTTGCCTCAAAACACTCCTATCCCAAAGGGATATACAGTTTCCCCCCCCCCTCCCTTTCAAAAAAAGAAAGTGAAATCAGACAGAAGCTAGTTAGAGGATTAATCAACTCAAAGACAGAAGAACCTTGCAAAGCATATCTGATTCTGTTGAAGAGTAAGGCAAACACAGAATATTTTCTTCTTAGACTTTTCACTGACAGTAACATGAAAAAAGGCCATTTTTAGAACTATGGTCCTAGAGATATATTAGTGCTTTATTATTTCTGCATAAATTTGTGCTTGAAGTAGTTCACAAGATGATGGGCAGAAGAACTGACTGATAATCTAGCAATCCAAAGAACTGTGAGTTCTGTCTGTAGAGGGGAGCCCATGGATCCAGTATGAAGAACCAGGTTATAGCAAAGACAGTAGCATAGAAAGACACACATGAGTCAGAGATAGCAGAGGTCAAGGCGCTTGCCGTGACTGAGACTGACCTCAGTTCAATCCCCAGAACCATATAGCTTCCCAGCATCCTCAGGAGTAATCCCTGAGCACCCAGTGGCTAGGAGGCAGAAAGTCAGGGAGGGAGGGAGGGAGGGAGGGAGGGAGGGAGGAAGGGAGGGAGGACAGAAATATGAAAAAGTTATACTCTGCTGAACTTTATTCCTAAACCAAAAATTCAAGTTAATAGAAAACATCCAGGCAGGTTAATTCTGTTCACTGCAAAGCAGTGGTTATAGAAACAAAAAGACTGAGAAGAGTAAAGAAAATTATTAGTTTCTAGGCATGCTGAATGTAAAAAATTTATGATGGTATATATTCAAAAAGTAACTGAATATAGATGAGTTTAGAGTCTAGTAGACGATAGGAAAATAATCTAGATTTAAGTGTCAAGGGCAAAAAAGCTGAAGGTAAAACCAAGAAGAAGTAGAAATTTCACAGCGATTATGCATAATGCAGGCATGTCCAATTCTCATTGACTAGTATTCTTTTGAACACTGTTCCCAGTAATATTCAGGAAACAGTGTAACACTGACCGTCAAAGTCTGCTCTGGAGAAGGACATCAGAGAACCCTGCCAGGTATGTGCAGTCTTGGGTGAAAGCTAATAAGAGAGACAAGGAATTTTACCAACAGGCTTAGAAGTTTTACAGCACTGATTTTA
Source organism: Sorex fumeus (assembly GCF_029834395.1). Taxonomy (NCBI): domain Eukaryota; kingdom Metazoa; phylum Chordata; class Mammalia; order Eulipotyphla; family Soricidae; genus Sorex; species Sorex fumeus. The sequence continues at coordinate 646,494 of NW_026606181.1, read as the reverse complement.
TTAAGCAATTATAGATTTATAGGATAAGGAATACAACCTGCAGTTCATTTAACTCTTTTAATGCACACTCTGATTCAGTGATTTTACTTAAGAGGGAACAAAAATATATCCTAAGAAAAGCACTCTTCTCCACCTCTGAGATTACTGCTCTTAAAAACTTTGTTAAGTTTGTGCTGTCAGCCCATTGCTACTTCAAAACAAAATATTTTAAAGGGGTCAGTACAGAGAAAAACTACTTCAGGCTTTTCTTCAGATAACGAGCAGAAAGGCCAGAATAAGAACATTCGAAGAGGTTAACTACATGAGTAAATACGGTAAACAGTTCTTAAAGAGTCAACAGACACTTGGAAAACAAAGGTGACTCAATCTTTGAAAATGAAGAACTAGAGGTGGTTTCATTTTAAAATAATAAATCCCTTCTCTCTGAACTGTTCACCCAACACTGGCTAAATTAAAACACATAAAAATGACAGGAAAACAATGCTCCCTTGGAAAATATTGCTCAATTTTGTTCTCTCGTGTTCGTACCCTCTACCACTCATTCCAGCTTCCGTACGAAATTCAAGGGACTGACAACATACCATAATATCAAACTTTAATCATGAAAGAAACCCAAGCCAGGTAACGAGAACAAGTTAAACACTTCTTTGCGTATGATAATGTTCTACTCACAATATTAAGACGGTGGTATTTATGTACATTTACAAATGACAGAGGTCAAATTTAGGTGACTTTCCTTTAGTGTGGCTTTTAACTTTCAGCACTCTGTCTCTTGAAGGAGCTTTTATTCAGAACAGAATAGAGAAGATGGGCCCGAGAATTCCTAATTACCTCCTGCCCCACACGTGAAGCATCTCCCACATTATCAACGACCCTCACGAGAGTGATGGATCAACACTATACACCACTGTCACCCAGAGTTCACCCAGTTTACATTACGGTCCACTCTTGCTGTTGTATGTTCTTTGGGTTTGGGCAAATAACCATCACCCTCACATCACAGAGCATACACCGTCGCAACACCATCAATGAACGCCGTCTTCTGCAGATCCATCCCTCTCTCACCCCGAACTTCCGGCAACTATTCATGGTTTTACTCTCTCATCACTCTGCCTTTCCCGGAATGTCACAGAGCTGGAATCATACGGGATGCAGCCGTTATAGACTGACTCATTTCGCTTAGAAATATGGAGTAACATTCCTCCACAGCTTTTCAAGACCTGATAGCTCATTTATTTTTAACACTAATAACATCTGATCATCTGGATGCACCAAATTTCACTGGTCGATTTACCACCTGCAGGATATCTTGATTGCTTCTAAGTTTTAATAATTAAAAGTAAGATGCTATCGTTTGTGGACAGTTTTCCTTACTGGGAAACATTTTAAAAAGTTGCAAATGTTTTTAAATTCTCATTCATACAAGACTTGAAATGGCTCCTACTGCACTCTGTAACTGTCCAAGAATAGCAACTCAAAATTTGGAATGTGAATTCTTTCCTAGGAATTGGCAGAGGCATATATTATTTTATAACATATAAAATATGTTATATATAAAATAATATATTATATTAACATATAAAATAATATAGTATAAAATAAAGTATCTTAGAGACACACAGATACTCTTTTTTTTTAATTTTATTGAATCAACATGAGATAGTTACAAGCTTTCATGTTTGGGTCACAATCACACAATGGTCAAACACCCATCCCTCCACCAGTGCACATTCCCCACCACCAATATCCCCAGTATACCCCCCTTTCCCACCCTCCCCCTGCCTCCATGGCAGACAATATTCCCCATACTCTCTCTCTGCTTTTGGGCATTATGGTTTGCAATACAGACCCTCAGAGGTTATCGTGTTTGGTCCTTTATCTACTTTCTGCACACACCTCCCATCCCGACCGATTCCTCCAGCCATCTTTTTCTTAGTGATCCTTTCTCTATTCCAGCTGCCTTCTCCCCTTTGCTCTTGAAGCAGGCTTCCAGCTAGGGAGAAATCTACCTGTCCTGAAGACACACAGATACTCTTAAGAGACACACAGCTTGTATATCAAAAAACTATCTCTGAAATCAAAAGGCCACGTCTTTTCACAATAACAAAAAGATAAGAAAACAGGTTGTTCAACAGAGCTACCACCACTTTTATTACGAAGACCAAGGCAGATGTCAAGTAAAATTAACTTTTACAAGCAGCTGCTCTTTTAACTTCATTGACTTTAACAACAGAAAACCCTGAGTCCTTTTGAACTACCGCTTCTTATAAGAGCAACAGATCCCAATTACAAATCCCAAACTGTGAGGTTCCACATTTTATTCCTCCTTGATTCTAGAACTAAATTTGTTCTCGTTTCATGTTTTCCTTGCCTCGCTAACACACTGCTCATCTCCAATCGGAGCAGTCCAGTCCTCCAAGGCCCACAGCACTTTCTGCTTTTCACAGGGCTCTTAAACATATCATCTCTCTTGATCTTCACATCAGAGTTGGTTTCATCAGTACAATGTTTTGGTACATGGAAATTCCCCTATCAGCTGGCCGTAAACATGATTTTCAATATGTAAGCTCGAAAAACCAACCAACGACCTTGTCAAGCAAAACGCATAGATTCCATTTGCGCTCTAAACATGCCCAAGTAGTTTAATTTCCAAAGAATATTAAACAGTGCTGAGTTAACAAGATATTTCCAGTTCAGGGGGCTGGATGATATGAAGAACTAAGAGAGTAAACCTGGGAATACGGCAAACAGACATCCCGATGCTGATTTTGGATCATGAAATCTGTGGGGTGAAAAGAAGCCTGTTACCCAAAAGGCTAACCTAAGCACCTTACTGATGCTCTCCATCACTTAGAAACGTAAAACAATTGCTTGAGCAACAAAAAAGGGGATATTAAGAGGTACACGGAGATAAATGGGCATGGATGATTGAATTTTCATCCTCAGACTAAAACACCCATAAAATCATTTTTACTTCCAGAATACCTTGATGATCTTTGCTAAAAAAAAAAAATAAAGACATAAGCTGCTATAGTGAGCAGTTTCACAGTCGGACCTTCCACAGGCAAAAGTCAGATCTGGCGAGTGGAACACAACTGGCTCTGCTTTTCATATCGGCACCGCAAAGACTGAACTGTCAACCTTTTGTTTGCTCTCTTAAAGGATTGCTCTTTGGGGGACAGGCAGGGAGGGCTGCAGGAGGGGGAGCGGGGGCAGTTGAGAAATTGTAGCAGCAGCAACATAATCAGCAGTTTACAGGATTTTGCCACATGCAGGGCAGTCTACTGGGAGTTCTAGTACATTCTAGTTTTCACACAACTGCTGGAAGTAAGTACCACTATCCCCGAGACCCTGCCGGGGCTTAAAAACAGTTTTAACAGTTGGAGCCCCCAGAACATCTGAGGAGAAAGAGAACAATGACCTTTGTGCCTAAATTTAGCACCGACTTCTTTTTCCTCATGTACTTATCTACAAAATTTAAAAACTCTGATTTTAGAACACATATTCTAGAACACATGTTCTAGAACACATTCTAGAATACATAGCTTTACTGTACAAAAAATGTTTACTTCCTGCACTGCTACGTTAAGCAGTCTTGCTATTGCTCTATCTATACCATACACATTGCCCAAAATATTTGGCCCTACATACTTGAATGCTTTAGCTTAGAAAACATATTACCACATTTTCACTCCTTATTTCCTCCCACCCAGTTCACCAAGACAGAGGTGATACCCGTGGAATGGAGAGTTAGAGATGGCTCTAGGCCTGACTACACCCACTGCCTATTCTCTGTGTTCATTCCTACAATTACCACAAAGAGAGAGAGAGAGAGAGAGAGAGAGAGAGAGAGAGAGAGAGAGAGACAGAGAGAGAGAGACAGAGAGAGAGAGAGGAAAATGCCCTGACATTTGTCTATTAAATTTCTAGATTCTTCACTCTGCACTGCGCATTGCACTGTCCTCCCATTGTTCATCGATTTGCTCCAGCGGGCCCAGTAACGTCTCTATTTTGAGACTTGTTGTTACTGTGTTTGGCATATTGAATACGTCACGCTTGCCAGGCTTTGCCATGCGGGCGAGATACTCTCGGTAGCTTGCCAAGCTCTTCGAGGGGGCGGAGGAATCAAACCCGGCTCGGCCAGGCTGGTCGCATGCAAGGCAAACGCCCTACCACTGTGCTATCGCTCCAGCCCAATTCTTCACTCATTTTAATAAATTTTAGACAATGACTAAGTTCTAAGTTCCTTAAGATCCTGTCATCATTTTTGTCTCCCTAAAGTTATATATCATATATCATATTTAAATTGACAATTTCTTATAAGAAATGTACTTCTCTGGGAATTTCCAGAACCAAACTGTTCCTTTACTGTTCACATGAATCTTGACCAAGATTGTATTATGCGTAACTTTCACAAAATTCTATCAGTGGAGAAAAAAACACATGAGGGTTGATGTTCAGTACCAGGGGTTTTTGCTTGGAATGCGGATGACATGGGTTCAATTCCCAGAACTGCGTATGGTCTCTGAGGCCCACCAGGAGCTATCACTGAACACGGTCAGGCGTGACCCCTCCACACAACAAGAAAAAGGAATTCTATGTGAAACAGAGTTGCCAACTGTATCTATAGTAAATGTTCAAAAGACTACCCAGAAAAATGGCGATATGAGCAGGATCACCAACACCCATCCCTTCAGCAATGTCCATTTCCCACCACCAAAGTGGTCTCTCCTCTCCTCTCCTCCCCCCCATCCTCTTCTCACCACTCCCCTCTCTCTTCCTCTCCCTCTTCTCTTTGCTCTCGCCCTCCCCCTCCTCCCTGTCTCCTCCTCCTTCTAGAATATGTGTTCTAAAATCAGAGTTTTTTAATTTTGTAGATCAGTCCGTGAGAAAAAAGAAGTTGGTGCTTTAGGCACAAAGGTCATTGTTCTCATTCTCACTCAGATATGCCAAATCTTGGTTCATCCTTGGGAGGTTTTAGGAATCCAGGAATTTATCCATTTCTTCAAGGTTCTCTTGTTTTGTGGCACAAAGATTCTCAAAGTAATCTCTGATGTCAATGGTCTAAATGCACCAATTTAAAGACACAGCACAGCAAAATAGATTTAAAAATTGAATACAACAGGGGCTGGAGCAATAGCACAGCAGGTAGAGCGTTTGCCTTGCTTGTGGCAGACCGGGTTCAATTCCCAGCATCCCATATGGTCCCCTGAACACCACCAGGAGTAATTCCTCAGTGCAGAGCCAGGAGTAACCCCGGTGCATACCCGGGTGTGACCCAAAAAGCAAAAAAAAAAAAAAAATTAATACAACATTCTGCTGCCTACAAAAAAACGTATTTGAATAGCCAGAGCAAACACAAACTCAAAATGAAATGCTGGAAAATAATTCTTCAAGCAAACAACTCTCTCAAAAAAAGTCAGGGTGGCCACACTAGTACCTGACAACATAGATTTTAGGCTGAAAAAGGTTACAAGAGACAGTGAAGCTCATTTCCTAATGATCAAGAAGAAATCATACTCCTAAACGTATACGCACCAATAAGGAACCAGTAAAATACTTAAAACAATTGCTAATAAATTTTAAGAAGGACACTCGCAGAAACACAATAGCAGGTGACATTTGTTTTGTCACTTTTGATAAATTGACAAGACCAAAGCTCACCAAGAAAATATTGGCTTTGCATGCTGAAAGTAGACTATAGACCAAACATGATTGCCGCTCAATGCCTCTTTTGCAAACCACAACACTCAAAAGGAGAGAGAGAACAAAAGGGAATGCCCTGCCACAGAGGCAGGGTGGGATGGGGGGGATGGGGAGTGGGAGGGATACTGGGACCCGTGGTGGTGGGAAATGGGCACTGGTGGAGGGATGGGTATTTGATCATTGTATAATTGAAACCTAAGCACAAAAATTTGTATGTCTACAACTGGACCTCATGATGTCTCACTAATAAAAATTAAAAAAAGAAAAAAAGAAAATATTGGCTTTGAAGGATGAAATGGAAGAGAGGGGCCAAGTAAATATATACAGGGCTTGTCATCCTCAAAAAGCCAAATACATTCTACTTCAGTACACAGCAGATATCCTCTAGGATAGATCACATGCTGAGTCACAAAATGCCACAAAACATACCTTCATAAAATTAAGAGGATAGAAGTTGTATCTACCATAAGGCACCGAGAATAGAAGTAAATCACACACAGACATGGAAATTCAAATCAAACACCTGGAAATTGAACAGCTCCCTACTGAACAACAAGTGGGCTAGAGAGGAAATCAAAGAGAAAATCAAAAGGTTACTGGAAACAAACGAGAGTGAGCTACTTGTGGAACACAGCAAAAGCTGTGTTAAGAGGAAAGCTCATAGCTCTGCAAGTGTACATCAGGAAGGAAGAAATGTCACTGTCACTGTCCTCCCGTTGTTCATCGATTTGCAGGAAGAAATGGCCTATATAAATAATCTAACTTCACAGCTTAAAATCTTAGAAAATGACCAACAAAAGAAGCCCAAATCAGGCAGGAAGAAGGAAATGATAAAACTTAGAGCAGAAATTAAGAAAGAAAGAAAATAAAAACAATCCAAATGATCAATGACACCAAGAGCTGGTTCTTTGAAAAAATAATAAACGACACTCACAAAGAAAGAGAGAGAACCTTAACAAACAAAATCAGAAATGAAAGAGAACAGAAACCACAGAAATTCAAAGGATCATCAGAGACATACAGTTTTTCTTATTTAAAGAGCAGTTCTTGATTCTTTACTCTCCTTATTGTATCAGAGATAAGCTCATTGTTCACTACACTGGAAATAAGCTAATAACTGCTACCATTAGCAGCTACTATTACCTCCTTTCTAATACTACACCATATACCCTTCTAACATCGGAAATGTTACACAATCTAGTCTAACCACATATACTTAAGAGTTATTCATTGGGTTCTCTAAAATTAATATCAAAAACGATTCAAAATTACTTTTAAATACCAAACTGACACAAGAAACCATGTGTATAAGTACTTCTTTTTTTCCCCCAAGAACTTTTTTCCCTTTGATCTAAGCTTTTATTAACTTTAAAAGTGAAGACCCAAAAAATGTGGAATGGTGTGAAAGTGCGGGAAGGATTTTTACTAAAATCTCAGTGACGATAATCTCTGGTATGACCACACACAGTCCTTGGAAACGTACTTAAAGAACTGGAGAACCTTAGGTGATTGTAAACAACCGATCAACTGGAAGGAATCAGAGATCCATTTCTTTCTACAGATGACTTAAAACCACTGACCCAAATGTACAACTCACTAGATGGCTAATAACACAGCTCTTGTGTTTTGCCAATGGATGCTGAGTGTGTTTATGTGTGTCTAACATTTCAGCTACGTCTCTCCTGTTTCCGTGTCTTCGTTTTCCCTGCTGCCTCAGAGCACCTTGATTCCTTTCTTAATTCAGAAGCCGACTCTGAGGATGAGAAAGCGTTTTCGTTAAGTGTAGAATAAACCAGGGTGACTCCACAACTCCGCTGATTTCTCCAGCCTGAAGTAATCAGACATTGCACTATTTTCTGATTCATTTGATTCGGTGGAAATTGAAGTTTGGTTTTCCTTTAATTATAAATAAGGCTACTGTATAATTGTGCTACCCTACAGAAGATTTTCCATTTCTTAAATATTTAAGATGCTTTCAGTTATGCACAAAGAAGTTTGGCCTCTGAAACAAAAGGCTTGTTATTCATTTTAAAAAAAAGAAAAACTTCTTATTATAGTTAAAACAAATCAGAATAGGGCTAAAAATAATAACTTCCTTGACAAGGACATAATTAAAAACTGGAAATCATGAAAAGGAACTAGAACAGCATAACAGGGTTGTTGTTGTTTTTTTTCCTGTGGCATTCACGCAATGCCAACTGGACTTTTCACCTCAGCATTCCGAACAAACATGAGGTAAGAGGCACTTTCAAAAGGTTTTGATTATCAAAAATTTAGTCAAGACTCATTTGATACAATTGAAAATACATAGAGGCAAATGAGATCAACATGCTTGAAATGATTCAACAAACATAGCTGGGGTCCGAAATCCTCCACCTTCCCCCCACAACACACACCTTACTGCTTTGGGGTTTGGGCTTCTGTTCTCATTTGGGTTGAGATGGGGGTTTAAAAAAAATCAAAAATCATCACAAAAAACAACCTGAATCAGTGATATTTTCACATTTCTAAACCTATAAGAGTTACAAAGAACACAATTCTTTCAAGAACAAAACCCAAGACCCTGTATTTAGTTAATATAAAAGAACAAATCAGTAAAAAAAAAAGAAGAAGAAGAAGAAATCAGTTTCTTATTTAGGACACCTAGTAAATCAAAAATACATAGTAAATTCCTTTTTCTAAAGGAAAGGCAGATTGTCCTATATCCCTCGGGGGATATGACCTTCTCTATCTCTTTTCAGAGACAATAACTAGGAAATTGTAGGAATGAAACGAAATTAATATGGCCTGAAAATTTAAAGAACCCTTACCTGCCTGTGTCTACGTCGGCTTTTCCTTCATGTATTTATTTAGTGTGTGGCAGCGGAGGATGGTTTGGGGGCCACATCTGGCATTGCTCAGGACTTACTTCTGGCTCTGGACTCGGGAATCACTTCTGGTTGGGCTTGGAGAACCACATGCAGTCCCAGCTATCAAACCACGCCTGCCACACGCAAGGCAAGTGCCTTACTTGCTATACTATCTCTCCAGCCCGGAGGTTTGCTCTTTCAAAATAAGGTGACTAGCATAAGACTTATTGTTCTGACTGTCCCAAATTATGACCTGTCACTTTGGGGAAAGAATGGCCCTAAGGTAGGGTCTTCTGACAAATTATTGAGTGCATGGATTCTGAAGCACAAAGACAAACTTGTAGAGTGCAGGGGCTCCATCAGGCTCCAAGCACTAATGCAAGAAATCAAAAGAGGGGACTCCGTAAGTACGTTTAAAGATATATCCATTTCCTGAAGGTAAAGGTTACCATAAAACCACCTTTGAGATCACAACAGTTACTGAAGACTTTTAAAAGACCTTGACATAGATTTGACTGATTGTTTTCCAATGGCATCATCTCTCTCTCTCTCTCTCTCTCTCTCTCTCTCTCTCTCTCTCTCTCTCTCTCTCTCTCGGAGAAAATCTGGTTGATAGTGTTTGATGGATAACCAGACAAGCCAAGGAAAAGTCTGAGCAAAAGCCATCCTTTACATCTGACACCTTCATGTTTTTCACATTATCTTAGGAAAAGAAATAGAAAAAACCTTAGGCAGGAGCAGTTCAAAGATATTTCAATACATAAAGGCCCAATTCAGTATTATTTTAAAGCAACTAATTTTTTCATGAAATTGAACAGCAAAAAATCAGCAATATGAGACAACTGCCAGGTGGTTTCACTCACTTGTGGGATATACATAACTAAAGCAAACAGGCAAACAGATCACGAAAGCAAGCAAAGGCAAAAGCGAAAACAAAAGCAACTCCCAGGTTCAATTCAAAACTCTGATGATGTGAATGAATGGAGAATGGTGAAATGGGGAGAGGCAGGCAGTTTATTGGTGGTGGGGTGGCACTACAATTTTGGCGGTTAGTGCAGGAGCCCACCCTCCCACACATCTAGATGGGTTAAATGATACCCTGAGATCCTACAGTACCATAGACCTGTCAGTACCATGACAAAACAGATTTTAAAAAGAAAATAGTTGAAATAGAAAAACCCCTAAGCTTAGTACCAAGTACCTTAGCTCTCCTACCTTAGCTCTCCTCACTTTCCCCAACAATGCCAAGTGAAGTCCTGGAAGCCAGGAGAAGCCTCCAAGCCCCTGAGGAGAGCCAGGGAATGCCCCGCCCACTCCCCCAACCCCCTGAAAAAAGAAAGGAATCAATGGTTGCAAACTTGGAAGAAGTTTGCATCTTATATTTCTTAGAGCTTATTTCCTCCAATCAAACATTTTTAAGGAATGGCCACGAGGTTCTCTGGACAAAGCACAGTTTCCCGATACAAAGTTCCCTGACTTGCATCTTCCCCTTCAACTTCTTCATTGTCATAATATGTAAATGAAAGCCAGCATGAAGTAAAATTAAGTCCGACCAAAATCCTTCAACTGTATTTGTATGTAAATGATCAGGCAGCTGAGAGTCAGCAACTGAAAAATACATATATTTGTCTTGTGTTTTCAGGAACTTTAAAGAAAAAAATGACATTATTTAAGAATATTCAGTAGATTTTTTTTCCCCATTAAAAACACATCAAAGGGGACTTGCCCTGTCAAGCACATGTTCTCCCTTGAAAACATATCATGCTTGCTTGTCTCTCTGTATCCTTGCTTTTTCCACTCTGGAGAAGCCTGTGTTCTCTCTTGAACAGATACTTCCTCTCTTTCTCTTCCCCACATCTTTCCAAGTGCGGTTCAATAAGAAGTATCTTGCTTCACCATCCCCCTCCCAAACACACACACACACACACACACACACACACACACACACACATACACACACACAGAGGAGCCAGAGAGATAGTACATGTATGCAATGCCCAGCAGCACACAGTCCCCTAGAGCATCACTGGGTGCAGTCTTAGAGGCCTCCACAGCTATGGAGGCATCACAGGGCCACTGCAGCACAGCACCCTTGGGCTTATACACTGAACTAACTGCTGACTTGCTTGGCTGAAAAGTCTCTGGGGTATTTCCAGTCAACATGGGAGCAGCCCCGCATACAAGCTACTAAGGTTTTAAGTGAACTGTACCCTTAACAGTAGCAGACTGCAGTTCCACCAAGGCCTTAGCTGGAAGTCAAAGAATTTTTTTGCCCCAGTGCCAAGACATAACAGAGACTCCCTTCCCTAATGTGACTGGAGTCAATCGAGAAGGAAATATCGGTTCAATTTTACCTCTGTGAATGATGTTTGCCAATCTGTTACAGAGTGATCAGCTTGCTTAAAGGGCAACATCCTTGGGTGCTGGGTCAGTTTAGGTGAAAAATCTGCAAGTGTCAAGTTCCTGGGATGTAAGGCTTACCTGTGCTAACCATATGCTAAATTACAGGCTATACGCCCTGAGCTCTGTATGTAAAAAAACTACTGTCCACCTGTTATATGGCTTGTGACCACTTCCTGTTTTCTTGTATGTCACCTGGGTGTGTGGCCAAATGCTTTCTGTAAACCATAAACAGGAGGGAACCCCAGTTAATTTTGCATTGGCTGTCACTTGGGAATGTGATTTTTGCCTATAAATGTAGCCGCTCAGCTCTGGGTAGGGCTCTCAAGGCTGGAGTCCCTCAATCCATCATGATGAAAAAATCACAATGAAAAACTCTTCTTGCCCTAATCCCCTTCTTTCTCTCTGCTGTCTTGTTAAGTTCTGGCAAACTCAGGCATCACATTAGGAGTATCGGTTTGACGTTCATGAACAAGTATCTTGACAAAAGAAATGCAAATGCAGGAGCACAGAGAGGAGCCTGAGTGGCAGAGCACCTGCCTTGCATTCATTCATGAGGCTGAGATCTGATCCCCGGCACAACCCCACAGTGCAATCCCACAGGCAGCATGTCTGGTGAGCCTTCAGGTCACCCCAGAAATTGGGCAACTTTCTGCACGCTGCAGCTAAATGTGCCAGACTCTTGGCGAGCACCAGTGGGCAAGCACTGTGGCCATCTGCAGTTCCAGATCCTCACAGCAGCAATAACAATAAAAAGAAATACACTTCCAAGACCAGTCTCGGGACTTCCTGCAAATCGTGTGTCTCAAGAATTTCCATACTGAAAATTACAGCAATAAAATAGCATCGCATCGTCTTGGTTCTCATTCCTATTAGCTACAATTAATGATGCAAGTATCACTGGCTACAGGACCTCACAGTTCTCATATCCCTTAATACCACTGAAGTTTTACAAGAAGCTCTTAAGCCACACAACAATTCTCAGAATGTTTAACAATTATTTGCTTTAGGAACACACTGACAATATGCCAACGATTAGCCATGTATAGGACCGAGTTCTTGAAACATAACTTAGAGCAAAATGAGATACACCAAATTTCAAAGCCCTAGTATGAAGATAAGGATATAAAATGTCTTATTCATTATTTTATATACTGGTTACATTTTGAAACAATAATTTATATATATAAAACAATAAAATTAATTTTATCCTTCTGAAAGTTTTTAAAGTGGATACCAAAACGTTTCACTCACATCGTGGCTCACATGCTACTTCAACAAGCAAAGGATTTCTGATTCAAGAATATATAAAACCTCCCTTAATATTAAAGCATTAAAAGCATTTTAAATGAATTAAAGTCTAGAAACATGATAAATAACTAAAAAGCTCTAGTGTCGTATGCAATTATTTAAAAAAATCATCTGCTCTACATCTATGAATACAAAAATACTTTTTCTTAAATACAGGGCTGAATAGTACAGGGCATTAAGCAACTGCCTTGCATGTTCAGTACTGTCTTTAGTCTCTACTTGTCCTATTTATGAAAGCTATGACATTCAACATTCCTTACTTCGACTACCATATCTGTGATATCTGAAAGTTCTACTTTGTTTGTTTTTAAGTCTTTGGGGCCACACCCAGTGATGTTTACGGGGCTTCCTGACTCTTCACTCGGCAATCACACCTGGTGGTGGTCAGGGGATCGTACTGGATGCCGAGGACCCAAGCCAGGTAAGCTGGTGCAAGGCAAGAGCCTTACGTCCTGTCCTACAACTCCAGTCCCTTAATTCTTTTGCTTAATCCGACTACTCTGCTCTCTTATCACTGTGTATTTTTAATCATCAATTCTCTAACAAGTCTGCTTGATGAAGTATATCTTATTCAACCTGTTATATTTTTATGTCACCCACAGAAGCTAAAATATGTGTATGTCTAATTATTTAACTTATTACGCCGTATTCACCCAAGAATATGAACTACTGAATCTGGAAACGTGTGGAAAATGACCAAAACCCACATCCTAGCATTATCCTTCCCAGGGAATTTGAGAAAATCAAAGGGCATAGTCAGAGGCACCAAAAAACCACTTCTGACTACTCCTATTTGCTGTTTAACACCAGGTAACCTGCTTGGAGGGCATTATTAGCCTTTAAACTCTTCAAAGCCACAGTGCAGGGAAAAGACAATCTCTCAGGTACAATTCCAAAGTCCTTAGGGGAATGAGTGCCCTGGGGTTGCTGGTTAGTTTGTTCCTGTTTCCATCAGCTCCACACCTTTGGGGTGGGGTTGTCTACTGCCCTGACAAAACCCTAATGACATCAATTTCTATAGCAGAGGGGAAGGAAATTATCATTTCAGGGTTATTGGAACAAATCCAAGCAAATCTTTTGTCCTAAGTTTTCATGCCATTCTGTAGCTTAGGAGAAAACACCGACAAATGCACACCAATTCAAAACTGACACAGTCGCTTTTAGAGTTGTTCAGTTATTTTAGTTACTTCCTCAGATTCACGCTTTCATCATACTTTTATAGTTTATTCACAGTTACAGTGGGGAAAGGGGTCAACATGAACACTTGATGCAGACAGATATCCCAGATAGCAAAGGAATAAACTTCTTACAGTTTAGAATATATTAGATTTATATTAGAAATATATTTACTACATATTTCTACTATATTAGAAAATAGGACTATCTATAAAAATGAATCAAAGACGCTCATGTCATGTAACATTTTTAAAACAAGACACATATAATCTCTAATGCAACGTAAGAAGAATTCTTAAGATAGGTAAACTCACAAATCCTAACCAACCAAAAGATGCCTACGTTACATCAGAAGTTACTTTGACAAGAGTCATGCTCAGTTCATTCCCTCTACACAGTCCCGTTAGAATGTGTCCTAGGCCAGGAATGTTTGATACCTTGAAATATACAAGTATTTCTCACATGCTAGTTTCTACCTTGAATATCTTTCCTTATATGAATATTTCATAAAACTGAGTAGACTTGAAGGTATTTATTCAAAACTAAGTTGAGAGCTTGTTCCCTTTTAATATTAAACAAGCTTATTAGAAGACATTTCTTTGCCATAACTTTCTAGGGAATGTGTTAGAAAGTGACTGGTGATCTTTTACAAGTTTTTTTCTGATTAAACTGTGACTATAAAAATTCAAGGACCAAATAAATGTCACCAAAAATAGACATTACATGCAACTGTCCTTCAGCACAGAAATATTCTTAAAACTGCTTTATTTGGAGTCAGGGATACAGTACAACCTGTAAGGCACTAGCCTTGCTTGTGGCTGACCCAAATTCGATTCCCAGCACCCCATATGATTCCCTGAGCACCACCAGGGGTGATCTCTGGCTGCAGAGCTAGGAGTACGCCCTGAATACTGTTGGACATGGCTCAAAAACCAAACCAAAAAAAGAGAAACCACGTTATCTTTGGCATATGAACAAAAGTCCATACTTCACAATAGAATTAATCAAATGTATACCCTATGTGGAAGACTGCATATCTATAGTAATAATAGCACAGCGGTGGGGCGTTTGCCTTGCATGCGGCCAGCCTGGCAGAGCCGGGTTCAATTCCTTCGCCCCTCTCGGAGAGCCTGGCAAGCTACGGAGAGTAACTCGCCTCTCCCTCACGGCAAAGTCTGGCAAGCTACCCATGACATATTGAATATGCCAAACACAGTAACAACAAGTCTCACGATGGAGACGTCACTGGGCCCGCTTGAGCAAATCGATGAACAACGGGAGGACAGTGCTACAATGCTACATTTATAAAAATATTTGAGGTCTATATAATTTTGGCCCATTTCTCCCCCAAGCTTCACCACATCAGAGCAAACTGTTTCACAAAAAATACTATGCCAGTGCTGTCATCTGTTTTCCAATATCTCACTTCTGATGCCAAGGCTTGTCATTTAATGTAAAATATGCCCCTTTGAGTTATGTTGCTCAGTTGACCTTGTTATGTATGGCGAGCCTATCCGGAATGTGTCTGCTGTGACGAGTGCTTTAAAGCTGAAATTACCCAGCTTAAGCCTCTGATCTCTTAATTCTCTACTTTCCCTAAAGATGAGCTAGGTCTGAGAATGTGAGATTAAAGTTAACTACTTTTTAGACTATGGACTGAACATGTTTGCCACTCAATGCCTCTTTTGCTGACCACAACACCCAAAAGGAGAGAGAGAACACAAGGGAATGCCCTGCCACAGTGGCGGGGGGGATGGGGTGATGGGTGTGAGAGGGATACTGGGATCCATGGCGGTGGAAAATGGGCACTGATGGAGGGATGGGTATTTGATCATGGTATGACCGAAACCCAGACACAGAGATTTGTAAATCTACAACTGTACCTCATGGAGTTTCACTAATAAAAAATAAATTAAAAAAAAAGATAACTACTTTCTATTGTTACTCCTACCCTCCTACATTGTACCGTTGTATCTCTGTCCTATACTCCACCCAGCTATGCCAAGAATATTAGTAAATGCATATCTGGTCTTCTATCTCCTTAAGTTTTTTAAAATAATGTCTCACTGTGTTCAAGAGAGAATACCAGTCTCTTAAAACTATTCTATTTCTTTCTGTTCCTCATCAGAACTCTCTCACCCAAGCCTCTCTATACTTAGACTATTCTGAACTATCCCTCTTCTCATTTTCCCAGTTGTTTCATGCCTCTCCAGGCTCATATTCCTTCTAGAAAGCCCCCATTCATCTTTCCATTATTTAAGTCTTCCAGAAAACTTGTATCAATCCCATACCTCGACCTTACAGGACTCCAAGCTCCTTAAGGCAGAGGCCACTTTTTGTTCATCTACGCCCTGACAAATTGAACCATAGCATGTTTACTCAATAAATCACTTTCAAATGAACCATCCTCTGCATGTGAGGATAATGTCCTACACAAGGCAAAAACATATCGAACAGCCATTGAGTGGATGAAGAATGCTCTAGCCACTGGTAATAACGTGCATTTATCAGTATAGAAACTCATATTTCCTATAACTATAGGAATATATCTCCTAAAAACGTAGGTGTATTCATCTGCTCATTCCCCATTTTTCTCTCTACCTTGGAAACCTAAAACTAAAAGACCAAGAAGATGTGCACAAAGACAGAGAAAACAGGAGGGAAAGTGTATTCACCTCTCATTATATCAAGTAAGTAAAAGTAAAGTAAAGGCCCTCCCGTTGATCATTGATTTGCTCGAGCGGGCCCAGTAACGTCTCCATTGGAGACTTTGTTGTTACTGTGTCTGGCATATTGAATGCTCTCGGTAGCTTGCCGGGCTCTCCGAGAGGGGCGGAGGAATCAAACTCGGGTCGGCCAGGTTGGCTGCGTGCAGGTCCAAACGCCCTACCCACTGTGCTATGACGTCAGCCCCCATAAGTAAAATACATAAAAAGGTAACGGTAAAGGTAAAGGCCCTCCCGTTGATCGTCGATTTGCTCGAGCGGGCCCAGTAACGTCTCCATTGGAGACTTTGTTGTTACTGTGTCTGGCATATCGAATGCTCTCGGTAGCTTGCCGGGCTCTCCAAGAGGGGTGGAGGAATCGAACTCGGATTGGCCATGTTGGCCGCTTGTAAGGCGAACGCCCTACCCGCTGTGCTATCGCTCCAGCCCCTCCAAAATAAATAAATAAATAAATAAATAAAGCTTAGCACATCACCCCTTTCAGCAACCAACATCTGCTAACCTAGAACAGCAATAATTCAAACACCAATGAATCAACATAAATTGTTTCTGCCTACTCATTTTAGGCAAAAGAGACCGCAAACTCTAATCCCCCAAAGAGGAAAACAGTGATAGTTAAATGGAATCCAGGCAGGCGTAGCTCACAGACCCTGAATAACAAATGAGAAAAATAGCGAGGCCTCACCAGAACACAGCCCTGGGCCCTACCCAGCAACTCAACTTGACTCAAGATGTCCTAAGAATAACCAGTGGCCAGAAGGTTCAGCTATGCTCTCCCAACTGATGTGACATGGTCACAGAATCTGGACCTTATCGCTGACCCACTATTCAAATATCTCCAAAACACCATTGCCACTGTAACCTGTCGTTAGCACTTACATAAGCAATTATTCATCCAGTCAACATTATCAGAATACCTTGCTCCCTGACAGTCACCACGAGAAGCTAAGGATAGCATCGAGATAAGAATGTGAATACATTAAAATCCCTGCCCTTCAGTGATATACACAGTCAATAAATGTGAAGCCTAATATCAGGTTAAAAGTAAGTGCTACGGACTGAAAACAATGCTGTCAGGAGAGGAGTGATGAGTAAGGTTTAGGGGCGCAGGTCTATTTTAGCTGGGACATTTTTCTTTGTATCTAGATGACATTTGAAAAAAGGAAGAAGAACTACAAGTCCCCCTTTCCAGGTAGTAACAAAATGGAAGAGTTAGAGAAGGCTGGAAACATAGGAACTCTAAAAACGGAAACAGAACAGGTCACACCTGTGGATCATGATGAGGTAAGGGACTTTTTTTTTATTGCCAAATCACGTCAGTTTCTTCTCATCCCAAGCTTCCATGGAAATGCCTGCTCATTCTGGAGGGTGGAAGGGATGCAGGAGAACTAATAACAGCATAATCATAACAATCCCTACCCCTATTATTTACGTTACTTTCTGACGGCTGTATAAATAGTGGCATGCATCAAATTTCAAAATCTATTATAGAAAGATTTTTAAAATCTATTTCGTGCATTCATCCAAGGGGAAAAACAGGACTTTAATTTCCCATGTTTTAAAGCTTTTAACTCTATAATCCTGAAGCAAGGTCAAAAACACCATTTCTGAACAAGTGAAATAAATAAATTTTAGATATTAATTGCAACCAGCCATTACAGGATCAAGTATTTGAAATAGCGCATGGCATTACTAAATCAATGTGTGAAATGACAGAAAGCCTCGCATTAGTTTAATGACACCAGAAGTACTTACCACCGTGTTTTAGCACCAGACTCACTAGACTATTTTACTTATTTGCTGTTCTCACTATTTCAGCATCACAAGATGTAGACACCTTTGGTTTACACCAATGCTGGCTCACATTTCATTGCAAATATTTCATTTCATAATAGAGATGTAAGATGCAGTAGCAGGCGTCCGTGATGCATGATGGAATGACATCTACAACCTCACCTCTCCCAACCAAACACCTACGGGTGAACACAACTCCCCCTCTCTACCTGCCGCATGAATCTTTCCCTTCCTTCGCCTCCTAGACCCACAGAATGTCATAATGTCTACTGCACTGCGTCCATGTTAACCAAATATTTCCCAGAAATCCTTTCATCTATTTGTTACTACTGGGAGGGGAAAACTTAGCTTCCAGTGATCATAAATTTGGGTTTCCTTTTAGAATTTTCTTTTTTAAAACTACATACCGTGTGTGATTAGTATGCTTTCATGTTCGCTTTGATATTTTTTTAAAATACAACTTCTTCCTGGCAAAAATATACAGGTAAACACGTGCATCCCTTTTTAAAACAAGCCCATTGATAGGATTATAAGACACAGTGTTTACGCTTCTGGCATTTCTTTCGTCTGTGGCTACTGTTTAAACATTTTAATGAAAATTCGTATTGTGCTCATTTCCTGAGGCTTTAATAAAAACTCATTGTTTTTAAAATAGATAATCTAGAATCACCTAAAATTTCTTAGAGAAAACAACCTAGTTTTCCTGGGAGAATCAAGAAGGTCACCATATTGTGATCTGCAGTTTCTCTCCTTAAAAAAAAAAAATCTTTGTGTTTGCGACATCCTGCTTTTCCTGGGTCTGGGAAAGAGAGATTTCATTTCTTTGACAAAGACAATACTTTCCTCTCTCGCTCCATGCTCTCTATCCCTAAAACGCCCTTCATAGGCCTTACCTCAATCGCATACCTTTGCTCTGCAACTTGAAAATTGTGCATCTTAAATATTCCATGGTAATACTGGTACTTTTTGATCTTTATATAAACAAGCTTCTTTACACTGTTTTTGAAAAAGATTCCTAGACGCACTGCTCACATTTATACCTCAATTCCCTCAAATATGGCATCTGCAAGGAGCAGTACGATGGAACTGCCTTTCACACTTTTCTTCTATCCTAATCTTCCTCAGTCTTCTCTAGGATGGAACTACTTACCACCAATGTCTACAAAATCAGTATCTCCTAGATTCCTCCTAAACCTCTTGCTATTTTCCAGCTCCAAACAAATTGTGGGGGATCATTTCACTGTATCTGATTTTCAAAAATTATAAATCTAACCTTCCTAAACAGAATCTCCTGCCTCCACTCCAGGCTGCCTTCACCGGGGCCCCTAGGAGGAGGGTGAGTTGAGTTTCCCTCCCCGCCCCAAGCAGAACCCCGGCAGCCAAAAACCTCCAGAACCCAGCCACAGCCATGCTCAAGGCCTCTCTCCACACACTCGGACGAGCCTCAGCCATGAAGGAACTGGCAGAGGAACCCAGGTGTGCGGGACCCGGGGCTGAGCTCTCCAAGCCTGCTCGGATCGGGACTGGGCCTCCTCCACCCAGATCCCCAGTTCTCCAATAGCTTGGCAGTCACACCCTTAAACTGCCCCCAGCGCCATGAAATCCCATCAATGGCCAAGATCCAGAGACTGTAAAACAAAGATCCTAGAAGCAACCTCTTATAGTCAAGCCCACAGACATACCTAAAGCAGGGCACATATGTTTGGTTTTAACATACTTGCTTGTATTCTCTTATGTACATTCTCTGTTCCTCTTAATAGCCTGGCAAGCTACCGAGAGTATCCCACCCACACAACAGAGCCTGGCAAGCTCCGCAAGGCGTATTCGATATGCCAAAATCAGTACCAATAATGAGTCTCATTCCCCGACCCTGAAAGAGCCTCCAATACGGCACTGTTGGGAAGGGAAGGACGAGTAAGGAGGCTGCTAAAATCTCAGGGCTGGGATGAATGGAGATGTTACTGGCACCTGCTCGAGCAAATCGATAAACAATGGGATCACCGTGATACAGTGATAAATCTAACCTTTCTAAACTCATTCAGATTTATAGTTTCTTTCTCAATGTCCTACCCAAATGACCATACTGAAAAAAAAAAATTCATCATTTCCCTGAGTTGAAAAGGAAATTCTGAATTCTTTTTTTTTTTAATTTTTTTTTATTAGTGAAACACCATGAGGTACACTTGTAGATTTACAATTTTTTGTGCTTGGGTTTGATTATACAATGATCAGATACCCATCCCTCAACCAGTGCCCATTTTCCACCACCATGGATAATATCCCCCCACCCCCATCCCCCCATCCCCCCTGTCTCTGTGGCAGGGCAATCCCCTGTGTTCTCTCTCTCCTTTTGGGTGTTGTGGTCTGCAAAAGAGGCATTGAGTGGCAAACATGTTCAGTCCATAGTCTACTTTCGACATGCATCTCCCCTCCTGGGAGGATCCTCCAAACATCCTTTATTTGGTGCTCCCTTCTCTATCTGAACAGCCCTTTCCTCTAGGATACCCGGCTGGCCTCTAAGTTATGGAGTAATCCTCCTGGTGCTGATCTCAGCTATTCTTGGGTATTAATCTCATACTTTGTTACTTTATATCCCCCAGATGAATGCAATCTTTCTATGTCTATCCCTCTCTTTCTGACTCATTTCGCTTAGCATGATACTTTCCATATTGTACCACTTGTATGTAAATTTCATGACTTCATCTTTTCTAAGAGCTACATAGTACTCCATTGTGTAGATGTACCAAAGTTTCTTTAACCAGTCATCTGTTCTCGGGCATTCAGGTTTCTTCCAGTTTCTGGCTATTGTAAAGAGTGCTGCAATGAACAAACAAGTGCAGATGTCACTTCGACTATACATTTTTGCCTCTCTGGGATATATTCCCAGGAGTGGTATTGCTGGGTCAAATGGGAGCTCAATTTCTAATTTTTTGAGGAAATTCTGAATTCTTAATGTCAACAGTAAACCTGCTTTTCAATCACCAAGTGTCAGTACCCATATTTTTGTTTGATGTTTTATCTCCATTTACTTTACCTGTCCATCTTCCTGCAGATATTCCCACCATTATTTTCTCTGTCCACCTTCTCCATGATTGACACCACCTGAGTTTCTCAACTACACGAGTTCAATAGGGCCCAAGTTGATCTTCCCATCCCATCTAATCTCACCTCCCTATGCCAGGGGTGGGAGTTGTGAGGTAGTCGATAAAACATGATAGCTCTAACTCGGTCTTTGGGAAAAAAAGTAAAAACCTTCTACAATGAGACCCAAGAACAGTAGGAACAAGGACCAGGAGGATTGGTTGGAAGTTTGCTCAGGTGCTAGAAGAAAAGGCCATTGATTTGGAACCACTGTGACAGGAACAGACAAAAATGATCACTCTGGATAAGAACTGCATGTAAGAGGTGGTAAAGGAACAAACAGGCTGACCTCTCAATATCTGGACTGCAAATCATAATGCCTGAAGGAGGTGGGGGTGGGGAGTGAGAGAGAGAGGAAGACAGAGAAACAGAGAGAGAGAGAGAGAAAGAGAGAGAGAGAGAGAGAGAGACTGTGGCAAAGGCGCTGCAGTGCTAGAGGTAGGGAAACTGAGGACATTTGTGGTGGGGAATGTACACTAGTGGGGGATGGGTATTGTAATGTACATTACAACATGACCACCAAAGCTGACCTGAGTCTCCTGTTCTCATTCACTACTAATATTAAAAAAAAATCCTCAACATCATTAGTCATTAGGGGAAAAATAAAATCAAAACCATAATGAGTTACCAATACACATCCACCAGAATGAAGAAAAAAGAATTTCACAGTGTTGAGATTAATTGCTGGCTAGAATGCAAAAATCCAGGGTCATTCACTCATTGCTAGGAAAAATGTACAAGGAAGCCACACTGAGTTACCGTTTCTCTGCTTCATTACAAATCAAACATGCTGATCTTGAGAGAAGGCTCAGGGACGAGAGCACGTGCTTCATGTGCAGGAACCCTGGGTGGGATCTCTGACACTGCACAGTGTCCAGGCTCCACCACGGATGGTTCCCAAGCAGCACACTGGGCATGGCCACTGAACGCAACCTCTTGAGAGCACCCTGATGGGGGCACATAGGAAACAGAAAACAAGATGGAGGTGCTCGTGCTAATATCCGACAGACATTAACTTGGCAACCAAAGTAAGGTAGAAAACTTCACAGGAAGTATGGGAACACACGCGTGACTGCATTCAGAGGCTAGTCGATTAAGAAAAACTCTGGCACCTTCGATAAAGAGTTTTTAAGAACAGATTATTATTGGGGTCCCCAGAAAAGGTCAAGAGTCCACTAAAACTATGTTTAAAAGCAAAAGAATTCATACCGTTTGGGGCAGAGTGTCTGCGCATTTCTCCAATGTCAATACTCAAAAGCACTATGTACCTCATGGTGACTCAATAAAAATCTTTTTAAATTTTTTTTTAAACCTCAAAAGCAAGGTATTCAGGCATCAAGGAACCACACCAGTATGCATGCTAATTCTCCCTCTATACCAGCCAGTTAATCAAGTCACAGAAGCCAACTAGGCTAATGAAAACCTAACATCAGAAATGTCTCGAGGAAATTAGAATTGTCAGAATTGTCAGTTAAAATCAGAATTGTCTCTAGATTTAGACTGCGGGTACTTGGACTATGGCACCAAGGTACTTGGGCGGACCCTGACTTAAGTGATCGACAGCTCTAGGAATCAGAACCTATATAATACATCTTGCATGATGAATTAGATCCTGTGTGGACCGAGAAATGTGATACTAAGCGAAGTGTAATAAACAATATTAAAAGGTATAAGCATGATTGTGTTGAACCTTGCACCTAGCACATTGTTTGGATACCTTATTACACACACAATCCAAAAAAAAATGAGCCTGCAAAAAAATTCATGTTCAAATGTTAATTGTTAGTAGACACTTTATTAAAATCTGAAACTGGAAACAAAGGAACAATTCAAATGTCCTTCAATAGTAGAATGGTTAAGCAAAGTAATACTATGCATTTGTTTTTAAAAGTAAACACTTGATATTTGTAACAAGTTGGATAGATCTCAAGGGTATTGTGCTGAGAGAAAAAAGAATCTTAAAAGATCACTTTCTGTGTGATCCCATAACTCAAGCACTCTCGACATGATAAAATTACATGGAAAACAGATTAAAGATTGTTAGGGATTAGAGATGAACGGGACAGCAAGAGACCTATGGAGGTGAATATATAAAGAGTGGCATGAAGGAGGCATCTCTTTCAGTATTATCTTTAAACATCTCCTTCTTTATTTTCAGTGATGATTATTTCAGTGATGGTTACACAAATCCACACAACGCAAAAGAAGCATAGAACTAGACACACAATGTACCAATGCCAACTTTTTTGGTTCTGACGGTATAAAATAGTTAAGAAGCAACCACTGGGGCAAACGTAAGTGAGGGTATGTGGAAAGACTCTCCATACAATATATGCAATTTTCTATAACTCTGTGATTAAGTAAAATTATTAGGAGCATATAGATATATGATGTGTGCATATATATGTATATATGTATGTATGTGTGTATATATGTATTTGTGTGTGTATATATATTTTTTAAGCACTCTAAGCACTATCCTCCCATTGTTTATCAATTTGCTCAAGCGGGAACCAGTAACATCTCCATTGTGAGACTTGTTGTTACCGTTTTTTGGCATATCAAATACGCCACGGGGAGCCTGCCAGGCTCTGCTGTGTGGGCGGAATACTCTCGATAGCTTTCAGGCTCTCCGAGAAGGATACATCTATAGATATATCCGTCTATAGATCTATAGATATATCCTTCTCAGAGATCTATAGATAGATATAGATATAGATATAGATATAGATATAGATATAGATGATATAGATATATAGATATAGATATAGATATAGATATAGATATATAAAACGGGGGGAAAGGGAGGTTGGACCACACCCAGTGCTACGTAGGGCTTCCTCCTGGCTGTGCTCAGGGATCATTCCTGGCAGGGCTCGGGGGACCATATGTGGTACCAGAGATGGAACCAAAATCAGCTGCATGAAAAGCAAGCACCGTACACACTGTAATATTCTGGTCCCAAAGTCAAAATATTTTTTTAAGTTACACATGCATAATTCCATTTACATAACATCCTTTAAATACTGAAATTACAGAAATAAGTAAATTAGTGCTTGCCAGTTAGGGTGAAGATAACAGTGTAGTGAGAAAATTATAAAGCATATAGAAGTGCTAAAACATATGATTTGTGGTAATCACTATACAAATCTGTACTGATGAAATCACAAAATCACATGAAATACACACACACACACACACACACACACACACACACAAAAATTTAAAACTGATAGAACGCGAATGATTTTGCGGACTTTCCCAAATCCAATGCACTTGTTATCTGAGATGTTTCCATTGGAGAAAACTAGAGGAACGATGCACAGGCCCTGTGATAGAGTTTTTATATGGTTGTTCATTAAACAATGAACAAACATACGTGTTTTTCATCACTGGGTTTTGAGACATTCTTTAACCTATACTTATTTCCAAATAAACAGTTTTAAACTAATCTTAATTTAAAAAGATGAAAAGCTAAGTTTAAGCACAGAGATGTTTTCCCACGGCTGACTCAATCAGTGTATTCAGACTTGGAGGTCCTCTCCCCTGAACCCCTCCCAATTCAAAGTGAATATTTACTACCAAGCATGTCATTACTCCCAATTCATGACCTACATGGCTCCCTCTATTGGATCTCTGCCTAACTCACTCTGTTCACACTGTCCCCATTTGGGGAAATCTCGTTCATCCTGCAAAATGCATTTTAAATTGTCTTTTCTCCCAAATCCCTCTGTTTCCTCTAACCAGATATAATCTCAGATTCTTTCTCTGCATCTTGGCGGCTTATTCTATAGTAGAATGGCCACCTTCTGTCTGCATTAGTACTGCTTCAGTTTTCCTCCAGACTATGTGATTTTCTTTATTCCTGACTATTTCGTTCAGTTTTTTACCATGGCGCAAATCTAGCTGCTGACCTCGTCACCCAGTAGATAACAAATACTGAGTGGATTTTCAACTTGAAGATTCTTAGTTTTAGCAAATCTGAAAGGGAAAATTGTTGCTGAATCTTCACCATTTATTCCCTAAGTCATCTAAGCAACATAATGAGGTCATTAGTATATGTGAATATCTTCTAAAAATCACACGTATACAGACAATATATACAGCCGAGACAAGGACAGAGAGGCTTCTCCTCACTTTATAATCCTCCTGTTGCCCACCACAAATAAGGCAGTTCAAAAAAAAAAAAAAACTCTAACTTGTGCTTTGCTTAAAGGTCTCCCTTTTAGAAACCTCCAAAAAAAAAAAATCTGCTGAAATTCCTGTCTGTCAACTTAAAAAAAAAATCATTAGTTCTCTATTTACTCAAGTGAAAACTTAAGAGGAAGTAGGATGAATTGTATGTAAAAAGAGCATGAATAAAAAGCAATCAGCGTGCAACTGTTCCTATCCCTGCTCTTTTTCAAACAATTATTTTATGTCTTCTGTTTTTTTAAGACTAACTAGTAACTATAGCCAACAATGCAATTTTAAAGGCATCACTGCTAAGAAAGACAATCATGGACTGCTTAGAATTACCACTAATACACAAATAAAGCAGTCTGGATAATCTTACCTTCATTCATTGAATCTCTTTTCATTCTTCAGGCCAGCTACTAAAAATTACATAAACCAAATGCAATACCTAGAAAATAGTTTCATCAATCCTCTACTCTCTAGCAGAGTAAGCTATAGAGCCACAGAAATAAATGATAACTATTTCACAGATACGGAAACTCCGACAAGGATATGCTAAGGAGCTTGTCACAAAAACTGCTTTCTGCTAAGTTTCCAACCTGTCTGAACGCCAAAGCACACCCAAATCTCCTACACCTTCCCAACTAACGTTCATTGTATAGCTAAGAAAAAGATACACCCTACCAAGAAAAAAATTAAATAACATTAGTAAAGTATGTAAATTCCAATGTCTTTTACCACTTAAATATTTGTCACTATTATTGTTGGTGATAATGGTACACTGCCTGGAGATGTGACTGTAGCATCACACACACACACACACACACACACACACACACACACAATACTTAAAACAGGGACTGGGGAGATAATTGAGAGGATAAGATACTGGCCTTGGCCTACCCTCATTTGAGCCCCTGCACTGCATATTGTCAGTCCCCTGAATACTGCCAGGAGGGATCCCTGAGCACAGAACCAGGAGTAAGCCATGAGCACTGCCAGGTGTGGCTCAAAAATAAAAAGGGCAAAAAATGGGTTTTTGAAAGCTGTAAAAACAAAGGCACTTTGAATATCTCTAAAGAATAAAAGCAATTTTATGAATTTCAAGTTTTGAAAAAAACGCTTGATATTTAATGCTTCTCTGTAGGTATCTTTTAACTGCTCTTAAATAAATATTAATGTTTTCATCTGTATTCAGTACGGCTTAGGTAAAATGTCCAAGTATTTTCAGAATCTGGATATCAAATTTCTCAGAATTCTTAAAATCTAACTGATTCATGAAAGTAGGTTTTAAAAAAAAAGACATTTTCTGGTTTCTTAGATTTTATTAGAAAGTTTTGAATCACATAATCCTATTACTCTACTATATAATATTTAAAACAATAACTCAAGCTGGCCTTCAGCATTTCTAGCAAAGAGTGAGGGAAGTACACAGCCGAACATTCATCTTTCACAACTGACTATACTCCATTACCAATACAATGGTGAAGACATTGTGAATATTTTATATGGCATAACATGAAATACCACTAACAAAGAAGAAAGGATGATACACTAGCCAAAAAAAAAAAATCTAACTGAAGCAAGCGAATAGCATTTCAACATTTCCTACAGAGAATTTCTCTTACGGATCTGTAGTTCACTCAAGTGGCTGCAAGTGGTATGCATGCCATGCTTATCAGGGCACGCAGAAGCTACAAGCTTTCCCATGCATTAAACCTGCCTTTAATTTGAATGCCAGCTGAATTACACAAGGTATTGCCATGACACAATTTTGACGGCTAAATACACTTTACCATTTCAGTGTATCCTGGTACTTATAAACACTCAAACTTCTTCAATTCTTTATGGCCCATGATTTTCCAGTTTCTAGGAATAGTTTTTAATATGTAATAGTTTGAAACTAGAAAAGATCCAGAGTGACTCAGACTCATATTTTAACACTTAAAGTAATTGGCTGGGAACAGTGAAGGGGTCTAGTGGAGGATGAACTCACTAAACATAGTTCATATGTAGGAAAAACAAAGCCACGCTAGTGAGGGATGAAGTAAGATGAGATATTTTTAAAAAGGAACCAGGAGTCGAGAACAAGCAGCCACAACCCACAAACAGAAACCGTTTCTTCCCTCGAAACCCGATTTTGCTTATAACATTCATTTACAGTCTATGCCACATAGCAAGTCATATCAATCAGTGACTGTGACAAATGCACAGGAGAACAAAAGATTCTATTCTACCTCTCCCTAGCTGTGCAATTAGGTCCATTCCCCACGGTTTGAGAGGCAAAGCCACAGCTGCAGAAGTCAAAACATTGTTGGGAATCAGAGGACAATGCAGAAGCCCAGAATCCAGCCACCAACTTGCTACAGACACTGATTCACCAACCTACTATTTCCATACAGTGAAAGTTTCGGAAATGGAAGCTTAGGCAATAAAGAGGAACAAAATACTAGTACTACAACTTGGATGGTATCTGAAAGTACTGTGCAAAATCACAGTAGTCAGTCACTAAGATGGCACACTGTATAATTCCCTTTACATTAAACACTCAAAATAAGGTTCTGAAGAGATAGTAGTGGGTAGGGCTTTGCATTGCATATGGCTATTCTCGGTTCAATCCCTAGCACCCCATTCGGTCCTTTGAGTCCCTCCAGGAGTGATCCCTGAGCACAAAGCCTGTAATAAGCCCTAAGTTAAGTACCACTGTGTGTGTCCCCAAAAGCAAAAAAAGAAGAAAAAAAAACAAAAAAAATAGCCAAATCTCAAGAGAATAGAGATAGGTGGACTGAGCGTGAAATTTAAAGATTAAGGAGTTTCTTTAGAGGTGATGAAATGTCCCGTGACTGAAATGCTCACTGCACAATTTTATGAATAGACTAAAGGCCACTGGATTGCATATCTCAATAACGCCTCTCAGATGGGAAATGTGGTCACCAAATTGTAATTTTGCCTGTTTGGGAAAATTATCAAATATTCTTCACAGGCCTTCCTGAATCCCCCTCCAATCTGCCAAGCCCCAGAACACACCTGCACTCTGCAGTGGAGACAGGAGGAAACAACTGCCTGGGTGACACTCAAGATAGGAAGCAAAGAAGAAGCGGAGCCAAGTTAAGTCAGTGAGTTCCACCAGAAGGAAAGGGGATGTGCGTAGGGAATTCCATACCAGACATGCTAACAGTGAAACACAGAAGGAAACACAGAACGGCCGAAGCTGAGCTATGGCGTAGGCAAAGATGAGCTCTTCCAACTAAAGGCCACTGGGCTGTGTACATCAATTAAAGCCTCCATTACCCTCCATTTCCTGCTCACCTAGAAGGGGCCAAGAAGATGGTAGAGCGTTTAAGGCACTTGTCAGGCATACTGGCATACTGCAGACCCTGGTTCTATCCACGGCACGATATACAGTCCCCGGGCACCAGGAGGGGTCATTCTGGAGCATGGAGCCTCTGAGTGCCACTGGATCTGAACCAAATATTGTCCCCTCACCATAAAAGATTGAGATGGTAACAGTAGGCACATCTCATGAGATTCATATGACACTTCATCTGAATGGCTAGTAGGCATGCGGCTCTCAGCCTAGCTGAACACCAAGAAAGTTTTCCCAAAAAAAAAAAAAACTATAGTTGCTACTACCATTCACTAATACTAACATTTGCCTTTCAAAACTCACATTTTAAGAACACCTGTAACCAGTATATGTACAAATAGCCAACATGAACCCATTTTCAAAAAGACCACTCGTTGCTTTACAAAATAAATCTGTACTTTGAAAAAGAATGGATGATTTGGGACTCGAGCCATAGCACAGTGGGTAGGGTGTTCGCCTTGTACACGGCCGACCCGGGTTCGATTCCCAGCATCCCATATGGCCCCCAAGCACTGCTAGGAGTAATTCCTGAGTGCAGAGTAAGGAGTATTCCCTGTACATCACCAGGCATGAGAAAGAAAGAAAAGGAAAGAAGGAAGGAAGAAAGGAAGAAAGAAAGAAAGAAAGAAAGAAAGAAAGAAAGAAAGAAAGAAAGAAAGAAGTTATTTTCAAAATCCTCAGGTAGGGGCCAAGAGATGGCACAGCAGGTAGGGCATTTGCTTTGACTATGGCTGAACCAGGTTTGATCCCCAACACTCCACATGGTTCTCCAAGTCCGGCCAGGAGTGATCCCTGAGTGAAAAGCCAGGAGTGAAAAGTCCTGAGCACTGCCAAGTGTGGCTCAAAAATTAAAAAATGAAACAAATTTTAAAAATCCTCAGATATCTGTAATGTAACAAAATTAAGTTTAGTGGATAAAGTGCAAGGAAGGTGTTATGAAAGGCACTGTCACTGCCACTGTCCTCCTGTTGTTCATCGATTTGCTCAAGCAGGCCCAGTAACATTGTGAGACTTGTTACTGTGTTTGGCATATTGAAAAGGTCACGGGGAGCTTGCCAGGTTTTGCTGTGCAGGCAAGATACTCTCGGTAGTTTGCCGGGCTCTCCGAGAGGGGCGGAGGAATCAAACTCGGGTCAGCCGGGTCAGCCACGTGCAAGGCAAACGCCCTACCTGTTGTGCCATCGCTCCAGCCCTATGAAAGGCACTATAAATTCTTATTTTAGGTCCAACTATAATTTAAAAGTTACATACAGGGGAGATGGGAGTCAAAGTCACATTGAAAAGCAGACCCCAAACAATTAAACAGTTTCGTTGAGTAAAGAAATTTTAGGTTTTACATTTTTTAAATTAGGAGTTGCCAGGGGAAAGTTCATCCTGAACAGAATCAAACCATCACAAAATCCAAAGAGAAGAATAATGCGAAATGATTTTGTTCATTTGCTTGCTTCATCAGATTTTCTTCTTAAAGAAGGAATATAGGAGCATGAAGCCAAAAGCAAAGGGAAAAGGAATTTTAATTTTCCAAGTGAAAAGCTACCAAAGAGAACTCAGCAGATCCACATTTTGTTCTTGGCTACACATTCAATTCAACAAGGAGTCTTTTAGGTATACATCCAAGCTCCCTAGTTAATCACTGGGGCAGAGCCCCCCACCCCCACCCCTGCCCCACCTCCCTTTAAACAAGCTTCCCTAGAAAATCTAAAGAACAGCTGGGGTTGAGAGTCTCAGAGCTATTTGGAAAGACTGAATGCCAGGTAAAAGATGCTTGGTAGAGTACAATGAGGATGAGAAACATCTGGGGAATAAGTGCGTTTTGATCCACGCATTGCTTACTGGGGCTATTGGCTGCCTCCCCCTCCCAAGACCAGTATCTCTTCCAGTGATCTCATCACCCATATAAAGTTAAGCAGCTTCAGCAACACGCATTTAAAGTCAAATGAGAAGTTCTAACTTGCATCAAGTATTTCTGATGAGATTCTAAGAGACCAGATTCATGATTTAGCATAAGACCAGGGGAAGCAAAGCTTCTTCGGAAAGAGAACTTGGGTTTACTGAAGCAGAAAACTAAAAGCCTTTAATACAAAGCTGTAATTAATGGGTATTATAAATCATAGCAGTGCATCTATGATTTCAGGTTGGTGGGACGCACCACATGCAACACTCAGTAATTCAACAAAAAGTGGCCTCCCGCGTATAATTGCCTTTCTAGGAGAGAACCAATTTGATCCCAAAGAGGTTGGAGAGGAATGCAGATAATTACACATACTTAACAATACAATTGCTTCCCACATTCCAAAGCAAACTTTTAAAAGTGTGCCTTTATTTTAAGCAAAATCGTTTTTCTCAGCTATCTATCCCTTTTTATATTCAATCTAATGGACTCATAAGGCCAAATTTTCACGTTTGCTATTATATATTCAATTAGTTACTCGAAGACTTAAGCATTCCAAGATTTTATTCTGATTCAATTCCTCTATTCCCGCAATAGAATATATTAGATAAAAGCACCCCAACATTAAAAACTCGATTTAAGAAGGATTTGAAAGACTCCATTCTTCTGATGTAGCAAACATGGAGAATAGCTGGCCAAGAATCCACCAAATGGTAACAGGCTGACAATCTCAACTGCAGGCCTGACTTTCACTTGGAGAATGCCAGCCCTTCACAGAACTTGCCTAAACACATGAATGGCCTCCAGAAGGGGGACCTGTCTGTCCTGCCTGGCAAAAGTCACATTTTCAAATATAGCACGTCCCCAAGGCCTTTTCCTCCATTCCACATCCAAGTCATCTAACTGGTACTGAAATCCAGAATAACTTCATTTTAAGGTAGGCCTCATTTTTTTTTAAAAGAGCCCCACTTCAACAATTATAGTTGTCCAGAAAAATAACACACCAGGAACGTGCTCCCAAGTGCATGCTACCAAAAGCTGTCTTAGAATCACTTGCACCTTAGGGCTGGGGGGAGGCAAGCTCCTGCCTTGTATGTGTGCGGTCCTGAGTTCGATTCTTGGTGCTAGGTGAGGGAGTACGGTCACGGTCCTCCCGTTGTTCATCAATTTGCTCAAGCGGGCCCAGTAGAGAGTTGTTACTATGTTTGGCATATCGAATACGTCACGGGTAGCTTGCCAGGCTTTCCCATGTGGGCGAGATACTCTCGGTAGCTTGCCGGGCTCTCCGAGAGGGGCGGAGGAATCGAACTCAGGTCGGCCATGTTGGCTGCGTGTACGGCAAACACCCTATCCACTGTGCTATGGCTCCAGCCCGAGGGAGTACACTATATCTAAAATTTTTGCATGGAGCTGGAGCAATAGTACAGCAGGTAGGGTGTCTGCCTAGTACACAGCCAACCTGGGTTGGATCCCAGGCACCCACCATGGTCTCCCAAGCACACCAGGAGTGATCCCTGAGTGCAGAGCCAGAAATAACCTTGAGCACTGCGGGTTGTGGCCCAAAAACAAAAATTAAGCAAAAAACTAAATATCATGCAACTTTTAAAACGTTTAGCTTAGGTTTTTCTGTCTTTCACATACTGGGTTAAAAATCTGTAGAATTCAACTTTTACGAATAAACCATTAACACTGCCACCCAAGAATTTCTCTCTACCAAAGCGATCATTTACTTTTTAAGTGACTTAGTTCAGTTTATTTGGTGGCTCTTCACAAAAATTTTCTCTCAAACCTTCTCATCCTCTTCTCCATGCTATCTCTGTCAGCACCCAAATGCCCCATCTTTCTTTCATTCTTGCCTTAGTAAGTCCCACCGCTGGATTTTGCTATAGTCACGTCTGCCTTAACCATTACTCTCCATTATTTGGATATCCGTCCCCGTCTCTTGTGAGTCCATGCTTCATTTCTCATTGATGGTCCCCAAATCTAGGTCTATGCCTCTTCTCTGTGCATTTCCCAATCAGGTACTCAGAGAGAAAGGCGGATCTAGAAAAGCTGAGTTGGCGGGTTTGTTTTCTAAAATTGCCTAGTTCACATGATGCGTGTTACGAGGGACCAACTCAATTATTGCTATTGAAATTTCCAAGACTTCTTCAAAAACTAAGTGGAAAGAATTAGATTCTTATCTCACAGAATTAAGTCAATCGCCTTATTCAAGTTCGTAATTGTATTGTAGGAGCTACTGTACAAGAACTCAATCCAGGCTTCCTCTCATTTAATCTTAGAAATTCTTATGAGAAGAGGGTAGTTAGTGAGAAAAGAGAAAGTAGGTTTCCCAGGAAATCTAAATTTCAGGCACAATTTTGACTATGAATATGAAAGCATGAAACAATGTGTCATAACTAAAGCAGCTGTGGCTGAAATAATAGCAACATTTTAAAAGACAATGTATATTAGGCTTGGATAATATCTTTTTTTTTTTTGCTATGGGGGGGGGGGGTATACACAGCAATGCTCAGGGGTTACTCCTGGCTCTGCACTCAGGAATTACTCCCGGTGGTGCTTGGAAGACCATATGGGATACCAGGAATTGAACTTGGGCCAGCCACATGCAAGGCAAACACCCTACCCACTATACTATCGCTTCAACCACATTGGATAATATCTCTCAACAGTAAGGGTAGCACTGTAGCACTGTCCTCCCGTTGTTCATCAATTTGCTCGAGCGGGCACCAGTAACAGCTCCATTTGTGAGACTTGTTGTTACTGGTTTTGGCATATCGAATATTCCACGGGGAGCTTACCAAGGCTCTGTCGTGCGGGGGGGGGGGGGGGGGGGGGGGAACGGGATACCTGCTGGGCTCTTCGAGAACAATGAGGGTACATCCAATAATACAATAAGCATCTTTTCCATTACAAAGTCTGACATTCAACAACTAAAAGAGGGGCAGGGCAGGGTACAGCAGGTAGGGCACTTGCCTTATACACAGTCAACCCAGGTTCAATCCCTGGTATTCCATATGGTCCCTTGAGCACTACCAAGAGTGATTCCTGAGTACAAAGCCAGGAGTGATCCATGGTTATCACTGGTGTGGCCCAAAAAACAAAAACAACAACAAAACTTCAAGAATTCTGGCATTTCAGGCTTCCGTAAGTCATTGGAAAATAAGACTCTTCATAGATACTGCCTTTCGACTCTATGAAAGCAGAAATGGTCCAGCTTTAGCTTTCTTAGAAATCATCTGAAAATCATCCTTTGTAAATCATGATAAACCTACAGGGGGAAAATTGCCCCCCTATTTCTTTAATCAACTAGCAAACTACAAACCCAAGCCAAATCATTTGTGATAAGAATTTAAATGCCCAGCCAGCTGCAGAACGCAGTACCACAGAGAAAAAGAAGAGCAAGGACAAGAGGGTGACCCAGTCT
The DNA here is from genome assembly GCF_029834395.1 of Sorex fumeus. Lineage (NCBI taxonomy): Eukaryota > Metazoa > Chordata > Mammalia > Eulipotyphla > Soricidae > Sorex > Sorex fumeus. Next base: position 612,530 of record NW_026606181.1, on the reverse strand, counting down.
GCAGAAATAAAGGTGTTCAAATATTTGTGCAATGTGATTGAAAAGATTAAGAGAAAATGGAAAGTACTTCCGATAAAATGCCACAATGCTCAAATAAAAATCCAGCCACATTACTGTTTCAGGAAGCAGAATTTATTGAACATTATTTGTCCAAAAGATAATCTGTGTTACATAAGGTGAGCGTATGTTAAAATGGAAAGGCTTTTTTAACAGGTCAGGGTAACTCAATCCTCTGAATTTTTAGCTTTCAATGTTCTAGAAACTGACAGATAAAGCTCTACGGGTATAATTTTACAAAAGAGCAAAATTTAGAAGGATGGGAGTGCAGAAAGAATGTGTAAGTGTAGGCATAGGTGATGTAAAAGCCTGTGTGGCTGGAGTGCTTTTAAATTTTAAATTACTAAGTTCTTCATAATATTAATAAGCTAATACCAATAAAAAAATTAATATGCAAGTGCAAATGATTGTGTTTAGAGCATATAAGCATGCATACATAGTATCCCTTCACTTAGTTAAAATATATATATAAAATACTAAAAGTGCACACTCTTCAGTATAAATTCAAATCTACAGCCTAGGCCCCTGACTTTCATAGCTTGTTCAGAATCAAGGACAAAAACTCATACTATTTTCATACCTTGCATACAAAGCAGCCCGGCTCTCCAAAAATCAATAAGTCAAATATTTGACTGCTCTGTATGCTCTGATTAGAGAATTCACATCGCGAAGGTCAAAGTGTTCTCCCTGCTTTTTCGAGTTTTTTACATTACCTGTCAATATCAGGCGTTGGATTTTCCTGGGTTTAAATGTCACTATCTATTCTCATTGTAATGATGACAAAACCATAAACGTGATCCAGTGGTGTTTTTATACCCAGGGTGTTAAGAATTTGCCTGCTGCGAAAATACCAATAGTTCACCTTGCATGACATTTTCCCATTTGAAAGTGTCCGGTTTCACTGACGGCAAGCTAATGTGCCAAGAGTCACTGTGCTCTTAGGCAACACACAAAGGGCTCCAGAGGGAAAGCCAGGCCCGGGGGAAGATGGTCCTCCACTGCGGGTAAGAAATGAGTTAAAGGGGCTCGTCACAGAGAAAGCGGATTATCAGCAATAAACGCAGGCTCAGATAATTGCAGGAGGGCAGATAACGGAATCACAGCCTGACATCGGCCAACTACTCCCAACTGTGATGCTTTCTCCTTAACTATTCCACCCTCACAGGGAACCTCTCTTTCAGAGTTTACGAACAAATATTACACTAAGTCTGGAGTTACAACCTGAGTTCCTGTAGGAAGTCAATCCAAAAAAGAGTGGGAGCAAGGGAATTATTAAAAACATCATGAGCCTGAGCTCTTGACAAGAGTAAAGAGTTCAAACCGTCCCTTTCGAAAAAAGAATTCCCAGGATTATTCTATTCCCTACCTGTACTTGCCATTTAGTGGGTGTGTGCCGTATTTATCAGTCAGGATACGAAACTGCAAGCGACATAGGCAAGAAATCAATCATTTTAGGCAAGGCTGGAGACATACAGTTTTCTAGCATGTGTGAGGCCCTCAGTTCGTTCCCTACACCAAATAAATCATTTAAGAAGAAAAAAAAAGTTAAAAATATGCTATGTACACAGAGCATATCCAAAAGTCAGAGAATAATGATTAAAGGGGGGAAAAAAACCTAGCCCACATTACAATAAAGATGCCCAATGCTATTCTAAGGGATTTTAATTGTGAACTTACATAATCCTCGGGGCAATCCTATGAGGTACCAGCTATCACTTTCCCTTTTTACACATATATGGGGCTGGAGCGATAGTCAGTGTTCCTCCCACTCCTCTGCCACTTGGGAAATCTCTGCTTTCTAATCGGCCCCCAAGCCAAAACTCTTACCCTGAGAGAAATCTGACTCACTTCTCACAGCTAAGCACAGATTGCCTTGATATAAACAATACTAACATGCAACATAATGAACCAGAAGCTAAAGAGTAGCACGTAGCTGGAGATGTCAGACTACATTTGTTGAACATGTCAGCTTTCCTCCAAAGCAGTTAAATCTTGATTAACTGGAAACTTCCCTTTTTAATAAAGACTGCACTTTCAAGAGGAATCAGGTTCTAAGCAAACACCTGGCATCAGAGAGTATGAAAACTGAGACCACAGAGCATGCTGGGTGCTACTCTTACATGAGGTCCTCTTTCTCGAAAAGAGGGCATAGTCAAGATGGTTGCCCCAGGAAGGTGGGCGCTGTTAAATGCCTAAGGAAACACTCCCTATACCCTTTAGTTCAGTCTGCAGCGATGACAGACTGAGATCAGACATAGGCAAGTAAAAGAAAAAATATCAAGAAAAATATCCAACACCCCACATACTCCTGGGCCAAATCTTACACGTGGGTTAGGCCCACATGAAAGATCACTCACAGTTTTGGTAACTGGTTACAAGGAGGCTAATTAATCTCATTTTTCTAGTGTCAATAAGGATTCTTGGCCTTTGGTCAAAGAGACAAAATAGCAATGTAAAGTTCTCTGTCACTGTCACTCCGGTTGTTCATCGATTTGCTCAAGCGGGCCCATTAACGACTCCATTGTGACACTTGTTACTGTGTTTGGCATATCGAATACGTCACGGGTAGCTTGCCAGGCTTTGCCGTGCAGGCGAGATACTCTCGGTAAGTTGCCGGGCTCTCCGAGAGGGGCGGAGGAATCAAACCCAGCTCGGCTGGGCCGGCTGCGCGTAAGGCAAACGCCCTACCGCTGTGCTATCGCTCCAGCCCATTGTAAAATTATGAAATTCAAAATTATAAATTCAAAGGTTTTAGGATAACAGTGGATGAATCCACTGGTATCTTCAAATGAATCAAACTGAGAATGCTAACAAATGAGTTGGCACGGACAGAAGTTCATAATTATTTTTTCTTCACTCTCTCAAGTTTCACAGATACGATCTCAACTACATTCACCTTTTCATACCTCCTTAGGTTTTAATCTGTTGCCACATTTTCTGTTACTGAGATGGCCACGATCTATGTTTAGGCAGGCTCTCAACTAAATCCATTTCCTGAAGCCTCAATGTCCAATACGATTGTACTTGGAGACTGGTCTTTAGCAAGTCATTCAACTTGGTCTTAGAAATACAAATGAAAAGGCCAGGAAAGGAGAGAATGAACGAGGAAAATAAAAGGCAAAGGGCAGGTAACAGAAGCAAGAGTAGGGGCCTTAGACACATCAGTGGGCTACATGTTCAGTATATATTAAAGCATGGAATCCAAACTACGACCATCAAACTTAAACATGTGACCACTGAGGAAACAGGCTGGGCGGTGGCAGAGCACCTGGGGGCAGTGATGGAGGGAAGTGAACCCTGGTGGTGGGATTGGGGTTGCAACACTGGATGCCTACAACTTTATTATGGGAGATAGGGAGCTAACACAGAGGATAGGGCACTTGATCCGCTTGTGACCGACATAGGTCCGATCCCTGGCACCCCACATGTCCCCTGAGCCTCACCAAGAGTGATCCCTGAGTGCAAAGCCAGGAGTAATCCCTGAGCACTGTCAGGGCTTACTTGTCAGTGGCACAAAAACAGAACTCTATTATGCACAACTTGGTAAATCACAGTGCCTAAATCAAAATTTTTATTAAAAAAAAGTTTTTTTAAGAGGTCATAAGGAGAGGGAATTGATCCAGGAGGATTTATAGGCCTTAAAAACAGAGGGGTCTTCCTTCCCCCAATGCTCCTTGATCACGCTCTCCCACCCTGCCCAAGTCAGGAAGATTTTTATCAAAAACCAATTTGATCTTCAACTTTGATCTTTAACTTTCCAGCATCCTGGACTGTGAGGAAATTGACTCCTGTTGTTTTTCTTAAACTGTTAAATCATCAGTCTATGGTATTTCATTATGACAGCCTGAGCATGCTCAGATATTAAGCTTCCAATACATATTTTTAATTATTTAAGCAGGGAGAATGCCGCATTGAAACAACTGAGAAACAAGAATGGAACTCATCCTTCTGAGCAACATCATGAAGACAATGACCATTCAAGTAGGCATGACTGTCAAGCACCCTGAACCCACTGATTTTCAACCTTTTTTCCACCATGCTGTCTTCCAAACTTATTTCCTTCCTGGGTCCCCCCTTGTATATCAATGAATATCATTCGGTGCCTCAGAAGCTCAGTGCTGACATGGCTGATAATTCTAACCTGATCCGAAGTTTCCTTGTTTGAGCTGAGAATGCATGCCTGATGAGAGACATAAAAACAGTAAAGCGCATTATGGAAGTCTATGACCTTAATAAAGATTGCTGAATGAGTATGAAACTCGCTATAACAATCACAAGGAACTTTTAAATCAGGCCATTCAAAGAGCAGGTTGTCTTTGTGTTGGGGAGTCAAAGAACCAGGTGATCACTACTTGTCACGATACCATTCACAGCAATAACAGCAACACAAACTTCAGAATTGCGGGAGAGGGGACACCTTCTTCACAGGACAGACAAGACTCAGTAGTGACGTTCCTAGAAGACGTTTGTCTCTAAAACCGAAGCTGATTTGCTTTGGACGACATCCTGCTTGAAACCAGGGAATGGAGAACGAAAACAATGTTTGTAAGTTGGAGAAGTGGAAGACAGAGGAGTGCATGGGGAAACTGTATGCACTTGTTATTTTAAATCAGTACAAGCTGGGTAAAAAGGAAGGTGATTTCTTTTTTTTTTTTTTTTTTTTTTTTTTTGGTTTTTGGGTTACACCCGGCGATGCTCAGGGGTTACTCCTGGCTCATGCACTCAGGAATTGCTCCTGGCGGTGCTCGGGGGACCATATGCGGTGCTGGGAATCGAACCTGTGTCGGTCATGTTGGCTGCGTGCAAGGCAAACGCCCTACCCGCTGTGCTATCGGTCCAGCCCCAGAAAGGTGATTTCAAACATTAAAGCCTCAAAGTTGTTCTACTGGATGTATATAATGTTGGTGTATAGCACAGTTCCTTCCCTTGAAATTTTTTACAATTAAATTTGCAATTTTAAAATATTTTTTCATTAGCATTTAAAGATATTGCACTTAGTCTCCACTGATTGTAGTCTATACACACACACACATACTTTCCTATCAAAAACTGAGTCAAGTATTCATAGTATGGGGGGAAGGGAAACCTTGACCTAGCTAATTCTGTGCCGTGGGGCCCTCCATTTCCACAATTTCACCTGTGCCCTCCTTGGGGACTCACTGGCACAGAAGTATAAGAAACGCAGCTTTAACCTAAACCTCACTTAAAATTCGTTTCCCTATTACTATCCTTCCACTGCAGAGCAAGAAACGGCAAGCTGGAAAGCTAAAATGGCTAAAAAGAAAGGACTTGAACACTCACAACCTGGTTCCACAGCCAACACTATTATTGATTTATGTCAGGAATGTTCACTGGCACTTTATGACATGCACAGTTGTTCAGGCAAACAACATTCCAACACCAATCCCACCAATGTTTGTTTCTCGCCACTGCTATCCCCAGGTTCCCTCCCACCCACATCTTTATTTCATATCACTTGATCAAAGAGACTTACAGAAATGGCAAACAGAATTATCAGAAAAGCAATCAATAAAAGTCGATTTGTGGGGATACACTGTTGTATGTTTTTAGCTTTTCTTAATCTGGGAGAGGAAAACCATCTGCACCATTAGCGAGTACCATACTCAAGGCCACATGATGGGAAATTTCTCCCACCCTTTAAAGTCTTTCTTTCAATACTTCTTGCAAAACTGGTTTCAAGGCTATAAATTCCCTCAGGGGCTGCCTGTCTATGAAGCTCTTCATAGTTCCTTCAAATCTGAACGAAAATCTAGCTGGAGGGAGTACTTTTGGGGAGGCGTTCATTTCATCGGGCTTTTGTACTATATCCTTCCATATTCTTCTATCTCACAGTCTTATTAGACAGATCTGCAGCCCAGGCTTTCAAAGACTATGTAGCACAGGTGTCTGTGGACTGACGTTTTATAATCCGCTATGTCCTCAGGCATATTTTCTTATTTTCCTTGTATTACTCTATGTAAATTGATCAGATTACTAGCATTTCTATGTTCGTGCTAGCACGGAACTGGCTAATTCTATGGAAAGAGAATAAGCAAGGCATCGACTGCTTCTGAGACAAAGCAATAATTTTACATACAAATTTACACATTTTAAGAGTTCCCAGAAGAAACATGAATTTTTCCTTATCTCATTAAGTGTATATACGCTTGAAATTAACCAGAGTTAATCACAATTAGCAAAAGAGAACTACGACCGTCTATCTTGATTGCTAATATTTCTCCTCTTCTCGAGGCCATCTTGCAGCGAATCCACTACCAGACTAAGCTCCCTGGCACACCGAGAGCTCTGCTAGCCCATTCAGACCTTCGGAAACACAAGAAATGCACTTGCACATCTGCCAGAAGCTTCTGTTGCCAGAACTTGTCAGAGCGAGAATGATTTAGTACTAATTGCAGTGCCCTTGACAGTCCTGAACTACAAGGTTTATCCATCTCAGGAAGATGGAGCAGGTGAGGCAGCCGGTGAGGGCAGATGGAGGAAGCAGCACAATCTTCTCTGACAGTGAAACACCAAGACAATCCGTAACAGTGCTCATCTTTCTACTGTGTCAGCAGTCACTTACTCACCAAGGTTTTCATGTAATGTTTTGTTGGCTGCCAAGATGATTTCTCCCTCCCCCTCACACAAGTTATTTCCAAAACTGTAACCACTGCACCCGAGTCTCATCTGGCCCTCCTCTCCATTCTGCACCACTTAACTACACCTGCCTTTTCCTCCTCGTTCCCGAATTTGATCAGATCATTCTTAAGTACAGACTTGAGCGTCTCTGAAGAGGAGAGAGAAGACAGACTTCCAATTTCTTTGATTCTAATCCCCTTGCCGCAAGGTACATTTTTCTTATCTGTGTCATTAATCAATAAAGGAGCTGACAAGAGAGTCGCTCAATATTATGAGCCTTTCAATTGTGCTGGAACAGCGCTCAGGTAAAATTCAGGATAAAAAAGTCGTCAGGCTTCATAAAATTGATCTTACCCCCAATAAAATGTGGTTAAGGAATCTCTATTTTTCCAAGGCAAAAATCCAAGAGCAAGGAAAACACAGCTTAGTAGCAGTCTCATAACACTAATACTACTTTTGCAGTAAATCAAACTCATGGAGAGCTTTCAAAAGTTATACCTAGAAGTCAACTTTAAAGTTCAACTTGAAGAGCTTTTGAAAAATTTGTAAAATCAAGCCAAGAGTCATTACCCAGGCCTTATCAAAAGACTTAAGTCAGTAAACTCTTGAAAGGACACTCTTTGGAACGAGGGGTTTAAAATCCAGGAACTATCATATTTAACCTGCTAAATGTGTTAGAACTTAACAAGCATTACACAATAGATTCCTGACGGATTGCAGAAATATTGTCATCCCACAACTGCAGAGGCTGTTCAATTCTCAAAGGAGGCATTTGTGGCATACAGGTTGATTCCTGAATACCTGGAAATGCTCTACCAAGCCCACCAAAAACATGGACACTCAAAGAAACTTAACTTTTCTATTACTTTTCTATTTTCTATTCTATCTTAACTCTTCTATTTCCTATAAACCAACTAACCAGGAGCCAGAGATACAGTACAGTAATAGGCAATGCACTTGCCTTGCATGCAGCCGACCCAGACTCAATCCCTCGCACCCCGTTGTGGTCCCAGCAAAGCGATCTCTGACCACAAAGCCAGGAGCAAGCCCTGAGCACAAGTGGGTATGGCCATCCCCTCCCCGCACGAAAAAAGTAAACTGACCAACAGCATTCAAGTTTTTCTAGACCCAACCTCTTTCTGATGTCTAACAAGCCACTTTTAGCTGGAATCAGGAACAAAATTTACTTTCAATTTAAACATAAATTCGGGGAGCAGAATTCCAGAACAGTTTGGAGACCACCACAAACATCCCACACCACGATTTATAGGTTACTGCACCTCTCCATGCCCCACCTCCAGCCCCAGCACCATATGGCAGCCAATAACTAGAAACACACAAAGGTAAAGGCTACAAAAGTCTTTAAAACAAACTTCTGCCTCAGAAAATCCCTTTTCACCTAGAAGATGATTAATGACATGTCATGTGTCAATTTGGCTACCGAAGGTGCCCAGCTGTTTCCTAAAATGTTAATTGTACTACTGTGAAGATATTTTGTTGATGTGATTAGCAGTATTAAATAGCAGACTTTAAGTAAAATCTTGATAAGATCAAAAATTTTTAGCATTTGGTGTGTCTCGTTCAGCGAGCCAAAACTCAAAACCAAGATCCCAGACAAGAAAACTCTGCTGTGAGGTTATAATACAGAATTACTGGTTTAGTTTCCAGCAGAGTGACCTGCTCAATGAATTTCTGATCCAACAATGCAACCTCACTTGTACCTGAGTTCCCAGTTGACTGGTCCATTCTGCAGATTTCTGATTTTCTTTACTATCTCAGTGTTCCCCTTCCCCCAAAACCCCATGCCTGTCCTTCTCTTTCTCTCTTGTCCTTTTCTCCACAATAGCCCCTACTGGTTGGTTTCGTGGAGGTTCCATACTGCTGTAACATGTTGTAAGTTTCAGGCTCAAGAAAAAACATTAGAAAATTATTGGGATAGGAATACATATTAACAATAGAATACATATTAACAATAAAAATGTGTTCTGATAAAGAATAAAGCAGAACACTTTACAACCTTTTATTCCAAAAAAAAAATAGGCTATGTGACCCTTTCGGTATTAAAATCTCATTTTTAACTGAGAACAATGAAATTACCTTCTCTTTCTTCTTGGAGTCATCTTGTCCAACTGAAAGGAGATATTTTGAAAGCATATACTAGGTGTCACTGAAAAGATATCGTATTCAGAGCTCTCACTAATCACTATTGATTTCTATGTAGTAAATAAGAAATAACTCTAAAACCCATTACCTCACACTGTTTCTAAGAGTCAGGAATTCAGGAGCACCCTTAGGTGGTGCTCTTTAAGCTACAGTCAAGTTGGTAGCAATGACCAGAACCCCCAAAAGACCCAACCCGGACAAACGGATCTGGAGATCTGTGTCCAGCATAGTTTATTCACAACAGCCAGCAGCCTCAGTCGCTCAAGTTATCTATACAAGGCCACTGATCTTCCACACATCCACCTTTCCTCAGGGATGTCTGAATGTCCTCACATGACAGCTGGTTTCTCTCAGTGTGAGCAATCAAAGAATAAGGAGCCAACCACGTGCCTGCTCTGAGTGAGTCTTAATGTCGCATTGCCGTCACTTCTACTTTCTGTTCCTTACCCAAATTCCACCTTGTAAAGGGAGTATCTCTAAGAGAGTTTAGAAATATATTAGAACCAACGTAAAGCATGAAACTGTGTCTATTATCTGACCCTTGCCGTAAGTTTTTTACCTTGGTCTTTATTTCCCTTTCTCAGTTTTATCCTTACTGTGGGGAGGGTGAATTAGTTTCTTCCTGCCTTACAAGTCTTCACATGTGTAAATTCTCTATTCACTGTCTCACTCCTACCTGCCAAGTGGACATTTCATCTCCCTTTTTAACAATGACCGACATACACACTCCTCACTGTCTATTTCGCTTTACCTCTTCTTGGACAGGTACAAGTTCATTAGGTAGATGATATCTTGACATAGGTCTCGTTTTCTTGAACTATAACAAATCATAGGTCGCTGGCAAACTATTAGGTGAATTTTTCTTGTCCTGGTGTGGTTAAGATAACCTCCATGAAGGAGATCCCTGGAGGTTATATTTCGCTCTTTATGCAGCATGAACTGACATATTAGGGGACAGTTACTTATTCGTCCATTGCCTCGAGCAGGCCCCAGTAACGTCTCCTTCATCCTAGCCCTGAGATTATATTCAAGGTTCTTTAGGAGAATGAGACCCATCATTGTTACTGGTATTTGGCATATTGGGTACGCCATGGGAAGTTTGCCAGACTCTGCCGTGTGGGCAGGCTACATTCGGTAGCCTGCCACTTTGTCCAAAGTAGGAATAATAATAGGGGACAGTTACTTAGCTCAGTTAAAACCTAATTGTCTTGAGTCAGAGAGATAGTACCACATAAGATCCCCCAAAGTCCACAAGAGGTGAACTCTTAAGAAGAAATCCATAAGTAAGGCCTCAACACTGTCAGGTGTGGCCTGAACCCCTCACTGCTATAAGAGAAAGTCAGCTGTCCTATCAGATATTAGAACCTATCATTTATTTTTTTTTTATTGAATCACCATGAGATACAGTTACAAAGCGGTCATGTTTGAGTTTCAGTCATACAATGATCAAACACCCATCCCTCCCCCAGGGTACATTTTGTACCACCAATGTCCCTAGTATATCCCCTACCCATCCCAACCCTTCCCTTGCCTCCACGGCAGACAATTTCCCCCATACTCTCTCTCTCTATCTTTGGGCATTATGGTTTGCAATACAGATACTGAAAGGCTATCACATTTGGTCCTTTATCTACTCTCAACACACATCTCCCATCCTGAGCAATACACCAACCATCATTGAGTTAGAGAGATCCCTTCTCTATCCCAGCTGCCTTCTCCCCCAGCTCATGAGGCAGGCTGCTAACCAAGGAGCAATATTCCTGGCCCCGTCTCTACTGTCCTTGGGTGCCACCCTCATACTATGTTATTTTATATTCCACAAATGAACGCTGTCATTCTATGTCTGTCCTTCTCTTTCTGACTCATTTCACTTAGCATGATACTCTCCATGACCATCCACTTATAAGCAAATTTCATGATTTCATATTTCCTAACAGACGTGTAGTATTCTACTGTGCAAATGTACCAAAGTTTCTTTAACCAGTCATCTATTCTCGGACACTCAGGTTGTTTCCAGATTCTGGCTATTGTGAACAGTGCTACAATGAACGTACGAACCTATCATTTATGAGAAAGCTCAGTTATAAGTGTATTTTGGACTCTCCTCAGAAGGAAATTCTAAACATTCTAATTGTATTCTTTCAATTTCTTTAAACACCTCTATTAACAGCATATGCAAAGTAGACGGTAAAAGAAAAGAAATGACATTTATTGAACTTCTCTCTTGTATTAAGTGCCACATTAAGTATTTTACAGGTCACCCAGTTTAATCCTTCCACATCACAACTATGAAGTAAGCCTTATAAATCTCCAATCTTAGACATGAAGAAACCCATCCTCAGAGAACTTAAATAACTTACCCCATATCACTCATATAACAGAGTCAACACTCTAGTACAAGTTGTCTGAACTCCAAATCCATTAGACGAAGTCAGTTTGGGCTGGTACTAACAAATCTGAAACCTGTGACCTTCCACATCATTTATTCTTTTGTGCCTTCTAAATGAAATCTAAAAGTCAAGCTCTTTGATGCTGCATATTGAAGCTACATGTCTTCTTGCATTGGGATTCTAGCATAAGGAACAGCCCTATGTGGGAAAGAAGATTCAGGCCACACTTTAAGCGTCCACTCAGAGTTAGCATGCATCATAAAAGCAAGTCCCTTGCTCTGGTCAGTGAAATATGACTCAAAGTGCTATGTCACTGCAGGTTGAAAGCTGTCTACATTACTGCACAGTTGGCCTTTTTTTTTTTCCCACTGTTCATCATGGACCCTAGAATGAGGACAAAACAAGACAGAACCCTCACGTAACCCATGCTACCTCAAGTAATAGGATTAGAGAATAAGAAATTACTGCAGGGGCCAGAGAGCTCATCAGGCTGAGTGCACGTTCCACAGGCAGGATTCAGGTTGATCCCTGGCACTATAGGGTAGCCGGAGTATTGTCAGAGGTAACCGCTGAGCACAGAGCTAGGAATAACCCCCAAAGATGGTCAAAAAAAGCCTGAAAGAACAAATTATTCATCTGGCTTTCTCGCCTTGGTTCTTTTTAGGCCAAATGAAACATTAAAATCCTACATTTTTCTTCAAGAGCCCAAGAGACTCTTCAATAATAAGACGTGGTACAAAGTGAGACCTAGCAGATGTTCTAAGGCAACTAAACATAAATAAATAAATAATTCACGTAGAGAATAAAAATTCATTTCTTACCAGAGAGATAATATAGCAGGCAGGGCACTTGCCTTGCATATGATTTAATCCCCACTATGTCATATGCTCTCCTGAGTACCGCCAGGAGTAATTCCTGAGCAGAGAACCTAGTACTGCTGTGTATGGCCAAAACAAAAAAAAAAAAAAAAGAAAAAAGAAAATATTACTTCCTACTAGCAACATTAATTTTTCTAGATCAAGTCTAGCTGATGATTGCATATGATTTTTTTAAAAAATCAATATATACACTTATATAAACTCATTAAATATCTCATATTAAATGTCATCTAGGCAAAATTTCAGGAAAATGGAAAAGGGTAGAATAAAATAAAGAACTTTCCCAGAATCAAGATACGAAGATGAAATAAAACCTTTCTTCCTAAAATGTTTTATTAACTGTAAAGGTAAGCACCAGACCTGCTTCTTTTGAAAACACATGTTTATCATGTAAAACCTCCCAAAGAAAGCCAGAAGCACACAGAAGTGCCTATCGTATTATTAGGCTCGGGACTAGAATTTAATAAATGCTTGGCTAACTGATTGATTATACAAACCATTTGCCTCATAAATCACTTAGTACAGACACTTATACTTCAAATCCCAGACAAAAAGCCATTGGTGATGATTATGTTGTCTGACTAAATGGCTTATTTCTGGATTTAAGATTTGAGTAGAAATTAATGTAATAAATTAGTTTGAGAGCAAACACTGAAATTAATTTCTGTTTAAGCACATATCCAGCCTTTTAAGTAAAAATATTAAGTATTTACTAAAAAGCTGTTTCAGGGTTTCACAGCAATGACTTTCATAGGTAAGAATCAAAAAGAATTCAAAAACATTTTATAAACGCTGGTGTTACACAGAAGCACGAAATTTTTCTAGCAACTTCAAATAGCAAACTTACACACGAGAAACATGCTCCATAAAATTGGTTTCTACCACTGAGCATTAAACACTGGAAAGAACTAATAAGTAAAAAGGTGTAGTAGTCATTATCATTACATTTCTATAAATCAATTTAAAGTTGCTAACTTTTGCAATTCTTGTAATTGCCTATTAAATCTTTGCATGCTTTATTCTGCTGGTTGCCGGACAGACAAGAAAATAACAAAACTTATACTTTTAATTGATTCTCGAAAGATTAGATAAATATTCACCTTTAAGTGACAGGTTCTCCAGAATGACAAGTAATGTGACAGGTAAAAGTAAATGAAACAAAACTGAATTACCCTTGTCATCAATCTTGTTCCTTTGTGTAGTAAATCTAATTTGGGAGTGACATATTCTGAATTTTACTATTCAAGCACTAAATGAATCTGTCTCTCCCACAATGATAGTTCCAGCACAGCAGTGATACATATCCTCATTTTAATTAACCTAATGGTCTATTCACCGATCATACTTGGAGGTCTATTTCATTACCCTAAATTAACATTTTCTTTCCATTAAAGTTACAGATAATAAAAAAAAGACATTGCTTTCGTGTGTAGTTTACAACACATTTAATCTATAGTACTCCTTTGCTTAGTGATTACAAGTACTTAAACACTCTTTGAAAAGCACTTAGAACTACTAGCAGTCCAGTGATTTATTTACTCATACACAGGAAGGACCATTAATAAGAATAAAAATGCAATATTTCAAGAATAAAACTATCTATTCATTAGCTCAATGACAGCAATTCTCAGAAAGGTGTTGATAGATCTCATTTTAAAAGGTGTGATGGCTCTCCTTAAATAATGGGTTTATATTTACATAAAATAATTGAATAATCCTAACTGACATCATTTGTCACTTTATTCTCCTGCAACGAAAAGATTTAGCTTCTCAAATTTAGAGTCAGGCATAAGAACAACAATAAAGTAATTTTAATTGTTCATGAGAACTGTTTAAAGACTTCCCCTAGCAAATGTTTGCCGATTTAATGAGAAATTATCTGCAAGAAAGTCAGCACCTAGGGCTAAACTGTCAGTCCTTGGATAGGCATTTCCATATATATCAGCCCATTATTGTTTACTTTCCAAATTAATCCCTATTGATCAAAATGAAAACATAAACCTCAATTTGATTTAAAGATGGTTTTATTTTTTTTCCTACACAATCCCAAATTAACAGGAAATCCTCAAGTGTTGTTAGACAAAAGCTCACTCCTTTGAACTCATTCCCTCCTCCCATCCAATCCTCAACCAATTTCAGAACTTCCCATCAAGAACTACATGCTGGCAAAAAAACATTTTAAAGAAATATTCTACTTTTCTCATATATTGCGAATCTCCTCTTAATTTGAAATTTTGGGTTTTAAAAAATATTTTGATTAAAAAACAATTGCAAGAAATAATGCTTAGTGTGTGTTACCTTTTTCAAGAAAACTTTTCTGTATTATCTACAATAAACAGTTGTTGGAGGATCTGGGTGGAGGATGCTCGGCCCAAATCTGAGTAGGCTTGGAGATCTCGGCCCCGGAACCCGCGTGACTTTGTCCCTTTGCCAGTATCTTCATGTGTGCGGAGAGTAGTCTCAGCATGGTGGTGGCTGGTCCTGGAGGTCTTCGGCTGCAGGAGCCCTGGTCGGGTTGGGGAGGAAAGCTCAACCCAATCCCCTCCAAGGGGTCCCGGCGAGCGAGGACAGTCAGGCACGGGGGCAGGAGATTGCACTGTTCTCTTCCGGGAGCTGGGTTTTATAGTCTCTGAGTCTTGGCTGTTGATGGGATTACACGGCTCCAGGGGGCCAGTTGGTGGGTGTGACCCCCGCCTACTGGAATTTAGAGGATCTGGGTGGGTGGAGTCTGGCAAACTCCCCGTGGCGTACCCAATATGCCAAATACCAGTAACAATGATGGGTCTCATTCTCCTAAAGAGCCTTGAATATAATCTCAGGGCTAGGATGAAGGAGACGTTACTGGGGCCTGCTCGAGGCAATCGACAATTAACAGGATGATTTGTGATTTGTGAAACAGTTGTTAAGAGTTTTGTGCTTGAGAAACTGCTTGCCATACACTTGAAGACAGCATGTGGTATTAGCTCAAATTCACCTCAGAAACGGAATACTTGTTTGAATACTATATCTTTCAGAAGTAAATGAAACAAATACTTGTGAACACTTCAAAATGAACTATCCCCAACTTAATTTTATTTCAATTTAACCTTGGAAGTCTAGGAATATATCTGATTTCTGTTTTCTATTAGAGTAACACCAAAAACAAAAAGGATTTCATTCAACAATTTTCTTCAGTGATTGGTACAAAAACTATGTTATCAAAACATATGTGTGCATATATTTCTATGTTTCTGACAAGCTTAAGAGAAAGGCAGAAGGTTTTCTTAAATTCCTAATATTTCCTCAATTTGGAATGAATTACATGAGACATAAATTCTTTCTATACTTAACACTACTGCTGAGGTGCGTAGTTTGACAGTCTTCTAAAACACCATTATTTTCGACCTACAACTCTTCTCTGCCTCACTTCTTTCACTTCTTATTAGAATGCTTCACCCCACCTATTTCCATGTGTGTTCCTAAATACACTCTTTGCTTCACTTAAATCAACAAAATTCATTTCCACCAGTGATTCTTTCATTTGTCACATCACCCTATTCTCTCCCGAATGCCTGTTTTCCTTTTCTTCTCCAATTTACCAAATCCAATCTCTCTTTAAGATACAGCTTAACACTATCCACCGTGCTCCGGAGCATAAGAATCTGACTTTTCTTTTTTGAACGTCTAAGAACTTATTGAGCAAAACATGCTGCTTTATTCCACGACTATATTTACACACAAACCAGATCTGTGGTCAGGGACCAGATTTAACATCATGTGCTACATTCAGAAGCACTACCTCCATAAAAACTTTACTTGCACATCTGAATATCGCATTTTCTACGTTTCCATTGCTAAATAAAAGTAAACGGGTTCAAGGCTTCAGCAGTCAGTACGGACACTCTGAACTTTCACATACACAAACTTTCATGTGTTACAGATTTTGGTGGGAAGATGATTTCACACAGCTGTCTGATGGAGCTGCTACCATAGGAGTTCCCGCGACCTATGTCTCACAAAACGCTTTGCGTGAGCCTCCAAGGGGTTCCAGATGGCAAGGCTCCAATCCTTGACGTCTATTCTTCTGCTGCTCCCTGGAGGCAGGAAAAGGCTAGATGCACCCCACACCTGACCCACCATCTCCTTCCCCTTCCCTTAAGGAGTAGGAGAAGCAGCCTGGTGAATTTGTTGATCGTAGCCTGTCGGGCATAGCAGGAAAGCTGACTGAAACTGGAGGCAGTGTAAATGGGCATTTACACTGATTTCATGGGGGTTCACCTTGAAACGGGAGCGTGCAGAATCCATTTCCACCACCTACTCCATGTGACTAGCAAAATCCTGTGCAGAATTGTAGGGGGTTGAATCAAATTTCATTAATTTGCTCTGAGCTACAATGCTAACGGTAAATTAGAAGCACTCTGATGGGGTCAGAGTGATAGCACAGCAGGTAGACTGTTTGTCTTGCATGCTGTAGACCCAGGGTCAATCCCCTGTCCCATACGGTACCCTGTAATGGGAGTATGCAGTAATTCCTGAGTGCAGAGTCAAGAGTAACCCTGAGCATCTCCAGGTGTGACCCAAAAAAACCAAAAAAAGGGCAGCAAACTGACATACTGCACCCACACCCCCAAACTTCTCATGACATCACACTATCACAAGGGTCCCCTCTACCCACCCACCACCAATAATCACTGTATTTTCCACAATCTGATATATATTCTTTTATTATTATCATAGTTATGGTCACAATAGTGCTAACGTTTATAAATTTGATGTACAAAGTTACTGCACCTTCATGACTACTACCCAGTGTCTAAGGCCCTTCAAACTGTCCTTTGGTCCTTTCTAGTCCAGTTGTTTCCAGATTTGAGCTCTTTTAAGTAGTGCTACAACGAACACAGGAGTGCAAGTGTCTTTTCTGAATAAAGTTTTTAGGTCCTTGGCACAAAAGCCAAGAAGCAGAACTGCTGGGTCAAACGGGCTAGAAGTACTACACCAACCCAAACCCCGCCATGATTTACTTCTGCGATGTTTTACTAGTTACTTTGCTTTGGTTATTTTTATATCAGATATGGCTGAAACTGGCACTTCTCTTCACTCACTAACTTACTTCACTTCACATCATCACCTCAAGTACCATCCAAAATGTCGCAAAGGGCTAAGTTCCATTTTCTTGACTAGCAAAGCAGTATCCCATCATGTATATCTATCATGGATTCTTCATCCAGTCAACTGTCAATGGGCATTTACACTGATTTCATGTTTTGACTAAAAGAATCTAACATTTATGGGCTGCTTAACCAAAAGTCCCGGGACTGGAGCAATAGCATAGCGGGTAGGGCGTTTGCCTTGCACGTGGCCGAACCAGGTTTAATCCCCGGCATCCCATAAGGTCCCCCAAGCATCTCCAGGGGTAATTCCTGAGGGCAGAGCCAGGAGTGACCCCTGAGCATCGCTGAGTGTAACCCAAAAACAAAACCAAAAAAAAAAAGTCCCTAGAACCAGTCCCCACTAATAACTAAATGGAAAACAAGAAATGTAGTTCATGGGTGGACCACAGTTCTGCATGTATGAGGTCCAAGGTCTGATTCCCAGCAGTGCAAATAAAAGTAACTAACTGGACCTTTTTGATGGTTCTCACCTATCCACCTCATTGCCTGTGTTGGCACGGCAATCCCCCCAGTAAGCACAAATAAAGGACTGCATTCTATTGTTTTTATCTTTCTAGGAATTAACATAACTTATCGCTCATTTTAAATGTTTTTTGGGGGATGGGGGAGGGGTGTTTCTGGGCGTGTCTCACCCAGCTGTGCTCAGGGCTTACTCCTGGCTCTAAGCTCATGTATCACTCCAGGCAGCGTTTTGGGGACCATATGAGGTGCCTGGATCAGAGGCATGCAAGGCAAGTGCCCGACCCACTATACTGTATCAGTGGCTTCTTTACTTTTCAGTCTTTGAACCATTTGTTTTCATGCAAGTATTACATACGAAAAAGTAAAATCTCATCTGATCGAAGTCTTCCTTTCATCTACGTAACAGTTCCTATGGTTACAATCACACTTTATATCAGTTCTACTTCTTTACAAAATTAAGGCTGGCCTCAGAACTAAAATTAAGAATAGAAAGGGGTGCAAGAGTTAGTATAAGGTTATGGCACATGGCGTGCAAGCAATCAATCCAGATTCAATCTCCAGGACCAAGCACACAAGCACTCAAAAACACAAAACACAAAAACATTAAATCAAAAATCTGTGTAAATACCTACGTTCACTGCAGCACTATTTACAACAGCCAAGATCTGGAAATAACTTGTTTCCAATGACAAGTGAATAGTTGTAACAGTGGGATATGGGCACAATGGAAAAGTACTCAGCTATGAGAAAAAATGAAATCTTGCAGCTTAGCTTGCTACAACATAGATGAACTAGAGGGCATCGTGCTGAGTGAAGGGAAAGGGAGGACAGGTATTAGATGACCTCACTATTGTGGCGTATGAAAGAACCCTCATTCACTGCTGGTGGGTATGGCAACTACTCCAGCCTTATTTGAAAAAAAAAATCCAACATGTAAACTTCCCTGAAAGGTGGGCTGGACACGTAATGAGGTTTACAGACAACCGCTGGACTGGAGCCATTACTGATTGGATTCCACGGGACATCAAAAGATCACGTGGACGTCCACCTACAAGATGGTCAGACTTCTTCGTCAAGACCCTGAATGATCGGTTTGAGGCTCTGCATGTTCCTAGAATGAACAGATGCCATTGGGCTACACTAGCACGCAACCGGGACAAATGGAGACGTTACTGGCACCCGCTCGAGTAAATCGCTGAATAACGGGGATTAAGTGATTAAGTATACTTCCCACAATACTAGAAATAGAGTTCCCATATTGTGGATCAACAATTCCACATCTTGGGATCTACTCCAAGGACCCAAAACTTTATTCAGAGAAGACACTTAGATTCTTATGTTCATTACAGCACTATTCACAAATGCCAAAATCTGGAAACAACCAAAGTGTCCAAAAACAGGTGACTGGATAAAGAAATTAAGGCTAACATATACAGTGGAATACTACTTGGCTATAAGAACTGATGAGATCATTCAATTCCATTTCATGGGTAGATCTGAAATCGTCATGCTGAGTGTAGTCAGGAGAGGGAGAGATACAGAATGATCTCCCTCATCCACTGGATATAAAGAAACATTACAGGGGAACAAGTGCCCAAAGGCAACAGAAAGAAAGAACTAGTTTTAACAGGAAACTTGTGGGGAGTGGTGGATTATGGGGACACTAAAACATGGTAGATCAAAGTGAACACTCTGGTAAAGGCTGTGGTACTGAAATGACTTGTGCAAACAAGAAACCCTATCACAAGCAGTACTATAGACCTATCACAAACAATCACTCAGCAAAAACCTGATGGCAGTCAGTCAGGAATTATTTAGTTGAAGAAAGCAGAATTACTGATTATATTTATCCCACAAAACACAAGGTGAGAGTGTTGGACACTGTAAGAGTTCTCTCTCTAAACGTTGGTAACATTTTGTAAAGAAACTTCCGCTTTTAGCAAACAAATGCTGTTAAAGCCATAAAAACCACAACATGAAAATAATTCTGCTCTTAAAGAGGGGCAGTAAGGACTATCAATGACAAAAAGCTACTAGCCGCAGTCATTTCATTCTACTCTCCAACAGAGATGAAATTTTAAATATTTAAAAATCGAAATACATAAAATGCAGAGAGGAGCAAAGCCAACGCAATTAGGATTGTGAAATATTCATTCTACTTCTACTCCTTATAGCCTTGATAAATACGTCCATCAAACTACTAAGCTTTCTGCTAAAACCAAAGCACAAATGCTCTGTAGAAATGAGCGTGCACACTGGACTCTCCCAATCCTTTGGCCAGTGACATTAAGACACCACAGTACCAGAATTCTTATTCTACTCAATGGTTCTTTTAGAAAATACATACATATTATTGCCTACTAGTCCAGGTTTCAGACACTATGGCCCAAACCTTATCAACAAACATATTTTGCTAGGCTGCTGAATTACCAACCTTCTTTAGGTATATGAATAACTGAACCAGAATTCAATTTAACGTTTAATAGTCCCAGCAAGGGAAAGGATTACTCCATGGCAGAACCAAAATGATACCACTGGGATTTACGCGAGATGACACAGTACTGGACATAATGTGCCTTCCTGAAAAAACTAGAGTTTCTGGCCACGGTTCTCTGTTCTTTGTTCACTTTATCATGTGTACCTTTGCTTGTTATTTTATCTTTAAGAGTATCCACTCTGCAAAATATAATGCCGAACCGAAATGCATCTGGACTGTGCATTTAACTATGGTGCTATGCCGCCCTGGGAGGGGAAGGGTGTCTGTCCCTCCGCCTGTCCCCCCTTGCGGCGACGGCATGGTGACCTGCATCTTTTAGAGCCCAAAGAACAGCCAGGTATGAGACTGCATTGAGGAGGCACGTGGGGCCTCAAGGGATGGGTGGTGTAATCGGCCCTGCTCCCCGCCGTGACCTTGCTCCGGGTTGCCACCCTCAAACGTCTCCTCTGGCTTCTAAGCAACCATGATCCCAGAGGCACACAAACCAATCTCGGAACCCAGGGGCTTTGGGCAGTAATCCCTCTAGGTTCATTACTAAAATATCAAATTCACGTGGCCGCTATTGTGGCCACACGACTTCATATGCTCTTCATAATCAGCAACAGAAAACAAATTATCTAATGATGTCTTTTTGTCAGGTCTGAATGCTGGGGAAAATTCCAAATAATAATGTTGGGTCTTTTGTCATAATATTGAATGTAATCAATGTTGAGAGAGAGAGAGAGAGAAAATGAGAGAGAGTAAAGTGGAAATCTGCCACAAAGGTAGGGGGTGGGTGGGAGGGTGGGTACACTGGGGTTCTTGGTGGTGGAAAATGTGCACTGGTGAAGGGACGGGTGTTTGATCATTGTATGACTGACCAAGACTTGAACTGAAAGGCTTTGTGACTATTCTCACGGTGATTCAATAAATTAAAAAAAAAAAGAATATTCGCTCTGACCAATTCCTCTGCTAAATTCTTCCAGCACTTATGATTAATAACCACTGAATACTTTATAACCTTCTCTGAATAGTGAAATCTTTTAACAATAACATACCCAGCCCCTTTTCAAGATTTTCCAGCATAGAGAACGGGGACTTTCTGACTTGGATTTAGCTCACATATCCTGCACCAGTTACAAAGTCACAGGCATATATTAAATAGAAATTATAGGTTTCTAAATAAAACATTTTACAATTATGTATGCATTTAAAGAGAACACCGGTCTGTATCAAAATGAAGAAGCATGAATTTTAGTCCTCACTGTGACTGAGATTAGCCTATTTAAACTTGAGAGCTCAGTTCTTCCTCCAGTTCATCGTACCAAATTACACTGCAAGCACAGACCCTAGAAAATAAGTGATTCTGTAATCAACTCTTTTCCCTCTGATTTTTAGAGAAGCAGCTGACCGGGGAAAAAGGAGTTGTTTCTTTTTATACCATGCAATGTACTTGGTTATTACATTTACACAATGCCATTAACACCAGTGGTGGCTCATACCTGAACGCAGTTTAATAAACACAAATTGAAGTGTCAGTATCAAGTTAAACATTATCAAGTAAAAAAGTCTTGCCTGATCTGTTCTTCCCTTAATCTCTTCCCCTTCATTTTCTTGTTTATGAACACAAACATCATGTCCCTTCCATTTACAGAAAAGTCATCCAAAACTGGTAAAACATCTGGTCCCATCTTCTCACTACTATGTGAGACAAAAGGCTTTCCAAGCAAGTACTTAAAACAACTCACCTTGTGTTCTTGATTAATGGCCCAGACTGAGAGAAGACAATTATTAACTTACAGATGTTTACCCAACTGAGATGAAAGTCATTTCTGTAAACCAGTCATAACATATTACTGATTTCCCATTCTTTCAGTAGTTAAATAAACCTTGGGAAACGGCTCATGTTACATCTTTCCAGAGTTGTTTTTACTCTTGCTATTTTTTCCTTACTTTCCTGAAAATTATCCTAAAGCACTGGTTAAAAACAGGAACTATAATAATAATAGAATTATGGCCCATGTACCTGTCAAATTATTGCTTAGTTCAATCTAAACACTAGCGAAAATCAAAACCATTTACATACTTTCACATTTTATGGCCTCCTTGACAGAAATAATTGGCAGTACAAAAAAAAAAAATTATGGGGGCTGGAGTAATAGCACAGTGGGTAGGGTGTTTGTCTTACACACGGCCCAACCTGGGTTCGATTGCCAGTATCCCATATGGTCCCCTGAGTACCGCCAGGGGTAATCCCTGAGTGCAGAGCCAGGAGTAACTCCTGTGCATCATCAGGTGTGACCCAAAACACAAAAAAATTTAAAAATTTTTTCTTAAAAATCATGTACAGATTCTTTTTTCCCTAGTTGAATCTACTACAATTGCTCTGGTCAGCCCAGAAAAGCTGGAAGAAAATGCTAATTATTAAGTCAAGCAGAATGAGCAACTCTTAGGCAAAAGCCACAGCCCTAGCAACGTGCAGAAACGGAATTTTTGTATTAAGCCACATCAAGTATAAGCCACTGGTGGTAGGTGCAAGAGTGAATATGTTAATACAAGTCACATATAAGAAAGATCATTCTGTATCTGTCCCATTTCTTCTGGCTTCAGCGAGCCGGGCAAAGACCCAAAGGCAACATCATGTGGGAAACGATCCACTTGGAGGGGGGTAGTGGGGTGCAAGGATGGAGAAAGCACACGAGACCACCACTCAACCTCCCCACATCCGCCCCACTTGAGGACCGGGGGTGGGGGGGAGAAAATGAGTACACTGGTGATAACGTGGTGCTGGAACTATTTCCATGAGAAACAATCATGAATAGTATTGTAACACCCCCCAAATAACTTTTCATTAAATGTCATCTAGAGGTATAGAAAATCCATTACAAAGGCAACGGTTTAGAAGTGATGGCACCAGGCAGCTACAATCTGCACAATATATTGACTCTTAATGACAAAGATTTGACTTCAGCAAACAGTAAGTTGCCTGTAAGTCCAATAGCTTTCACAGATGATAAACAAAGAGGCAGACATTTCTTGATGTTCCGCTGGAGAGAGGCTCTCAAGCTGTTTGTGCCAAACCAGTGTGACTTCTCTTCTGCTATATTTATCATGCCCAAGAGTATTATTTGATTTTTATTTTTAAATGGAAAACAGAAAGATGTTTAAGATTTTCTGTAGGAATTTCTATAAAGAAAAGATTCAGAGTTCATGAGACCGAAGACCATTAGAAAGCAATTTGATTTGCTTAACAAATCAAATTACTGTAAACTCTTGCTAGATAAGGGAATCATTCAAAGTACTGTGAGTCAAAAGTCAAAGGTATTTCCTAAATAACAAGAGAGATTAGTTAGTCAGAATACCAGACATTCAGCCAGCCAGACAAAACTCAAATCAACATAGGAATGTAAGTCTCCAGAATAGCTCAACTGGGAGAAAGTTATACTGAACATTGGAAATGTAAGTAATATGCTCTAAAGGAAATCAGCTCTCCACAAACCATTACAATTACTTTGTTAAAAAAGAGAATCGGGGACCGAAGTGATAGGACAGCGGGTAGGGCACTGGCCTTGCACATGGCCAACTCGGGTTCATCCCATATGGTCGCCCAAGCACCGCCAGAAGTGATTCCTAAGTGCAGAGCCAAGAGTAACCCCTGAACATCACTGCGTGAGACCCAAAAAGCCCAAAAAAAAAAAAAAAAAAAAAGAGAATCAAAGATGACTGTGATCCTAAACCAAGCACTAAACTCTAATTTTCTTTTTTATATTTCACTTTGGGCTGGAGCGATAGCACAGCGGTAGGGCGTTCACCTTACAAGTGGCCAACATGGCCGACCCGAGTTCGATTCCTCCTCCCCTCTCGGAGAGCCCGGCAAGCTACCGAGAGTATTCGATATGCCAGACACAGTAACAACAAAGTCTCCAATGGAGACGTTACTGGGCCCGCTCGAGCAAATCGACGATCAACGGGAGGGTCTTTACCTTTTTACCTTTATATTTCATTTTGGTTGTCTACAATTAAGGCCATTTATGAGACCTGTTGTTTATAAAGTGCTGGCTTCAAAGATTCTACTGTACAAATATCAAACCAGAAAGTTGTACGCCTGAAACATGCCATATGCCAATTATAAAGATAAACTACACTCTAAGCTAGAAGACGTAATGAAAAACTACTTGTCAGAATGCAAATTGTAGCTATTTTAAACATATCATGGGAATATGCAGACGAAGACCTCCAAGACCAGCCACCACCATGCTGAGACCACTCTCCGCACACATGAAGGTACTGGCAGAGGGACAAATCCACGCGGGTTCCAGAGCCGAGATCTCCAAGCCTACTCAGATTTGGGCCGAGCATCCTCCACCCAGATCCTCCAAATTCCAGTAGGCGGGGGTCACACCCACCACCTGGCCCCCTGGCGCTGTGTAATCCCATCAACGGCCAAGACTCAGAGACTATAAAATCCAGGTCCCGGAACCTGGACATCTTATCAGGACATCTTTTTTATGACATCTTATTATCTCATTCCTACTTTGGACAAACTTGCAGGCTATCGAATGTAGCCTGCCCACAGGGCAGAGTCTGGCAAACTCCCCTGGTGTAGCCAATATGCCAAATACCAGTAACAATGATGGGTCTCATTCTCCTAAAGAGCCTTGAATATAATCTCAGGGCTAGGATGAAAGAGACGTTACTGGGGCCTGCTCAAGGCAATCGACGAATAACAGGATGATGAAATGAAAAATGAAATGAATCATGGGAATATGTTTACAAATTCTCCTCAAGATTCATTGTTGTGCTCGAGCAATAGCACAGTGAGTAGGGTGTTTGCATTGCACGCAGCCGACCCAGGTTCAAGTCCCAGCATCCCATATGGTCCCCCAAGCACCGCCATGAGTAATTCCTGAGTGCAGAACCAGGAGTACCCCTGTGCATTGATAAGTGTGACCCAAAAAGCCAAAAAAAAAAATAAAGATTCATTGTTAAGAGAGACCTGGCCGACCCAGGTTCGATTCCTCCACCCCTCTTGGAGAGCCTGGCAAGCTACCGAGAGTATCTCACCCACGCGGCAAAGCCTGGCAAGCTCCCCGTGACGTATTTGATATGCCAGACACAGTAACAAGTGTCACATTGGAGACATTACTGGATTACTGGGGCCGCTCGAGCAAAACGATGAACATTGGGAGGACAGTGACAGTGATTGTTAAGAGATAGTACTAAGGGTAAGACTCACTTGCAGCTGGCCCAGGTTTGCTCTGCACGATGTTATGGTCCCCCAGCCCTGCCAGGAGTGATCCCTGTGTGCAGAGCCACAAGGAAGCCCCGAGAATAACCAGCTTGGGCCCCCAATTTTTAAAAGGATATTTGTTAGTCTAGATATCTCCTTTACGTTTTCACGATCACGATCACGACCACCCTGTTGTTCGTCGATTGCCTCGAGCAGGTGCCAGTAACGTCTTCTTCGTCCTAGCCCTGAGATTTTTTTTTTTTAAAGTGCCATATTCAAGGCTTTTTCAGGGTTAGGAGAATGAGACCCATCATTGTTACTGGTATTTGGCATATTGGGTATACCACGGGGAGTTTGCCAGACTCTGCCGTGTGGGCATGTTACATTTGGTAGCCTGCCAGTTTGACCAAATTAGGAATGAGATGATAAGATGTCGCGCGGCCGGGAGCTGAGTGTGATGATCTCTGAATCCTGGCCGTTGTTGGAGTTACACGGCAGTTGGTGGGTGTAACTGTCTAGTTACTGGCAGGTCCAGTCCCAAACTGTGCAGGCTTGGAGATCTCAGCCCCGGGTCCCACACACCTGGGTTCCTCTGTCAGTTCTTTTATGCATGAGGCTCATCCAAGTGTGTGGAGAGTGGTCCCAGGATGGCCTTGGCTGGGCCCCGGTGGTCTTCAGCTGTTGGGCCCTGGTGGAGACAGTCAGGCACAGGGTAGGAGACTCTGCCTTGTTCTCTCCCAGGAGCTGAGTGTGATGATCTCTGGATCCTGGCCGTTGTTGGAGTTACACGGCAGTTGGTGGGTGTAACTGTCCAGTTACTGGCAGGTCCAGTCCCAAACCGTGCAGGCTTGGAGATCTCAGCCCCGGGTCCCACACACCTGGGTTCCTCTGTCAGTTCTTTTATGCGTGAGGCTCATCCAAGTGTGTGGAGAGTGGTCCCAGCATGGCCTTGGCTGGGCCTCGGTGGTCTTCAGCTGTTGGGCCCTGGTGGAGACAGTCAGGCATAGGGTAGGAGACTCTGCCTTGTTCTCTCCCAGGAATTTTATCTCATAAAATTCTACACTGAAAATTACTACCTCTTGGCCTCCTCTCTAAGAAACGAAATCTTTGCACCTGTCTGTCACTCTACCCCTATGGCAGGCAAAGGGCATGAAAGAAAGAAAAGGTGAGCAAGAGTATAAAAGGTCTGCGCTGTGAGTGTGGCTCCAGGAGCACCACACACGTTGTGCGTGTAACAAGGCCATTGGTTTGCTCTCTGGCACCACCTGTCACCCCAGGTGTGGCCCACAAGGACTGCCAGAAGTGGCCCCACCACAATCTTTAAACATGTCAAAGTCTTGGGTGGGAGGGATACTGGGACCCGTGGTGGTGGGAAATGGGCACTGGTGGAGGGAGGGATGGGTGTTTGATCATTGTATAATTGAAACCCAAGCACAAAATTTGTAAGTCTACAACTGTACCTCATGGTGTCTCACTAATAAAAATTAAAAAAAAAAAAACACTATGTCAAAGTCAACCAGGTAAAAGCATAAAAACTGAAAAAGGCAAAGAATGATTGAATAACGGCGGCAGGAAGCAGAGGTGGGGGAAGGGGAGGGAGATTAATGACCACAACCGAAAGCTAAGAAAAAAAGAAAGAAAATCTAAAATGCCTAATCTTCATAAAAGGTTTATTTCCTATAAAGAAAAAAAAAAATACAGCATTGACAAAAAAAAATAATAAAAACTCTCAAACTGGCAGCACTTTCCTCCACTTTCAAAAACCAGTGTGCCAAATAATTTATGTATACACAGCCACAAGACTCACAGCGCTGTGTAATTTAATTAAAGAAAATGTTTATATCCATCAGAAAAGTGTCCTACTTTTATTCTTTCACGCAAACACTTGGCCAATAGTAAAATACATATGTTTATCACCACAAGAGAAAAGGATTAAACCTTCGCATGGAATGTACCACACATCAATATATTTCATTACAGCTCCTTTGCACATCAACATTCAAGTTTAATGTACAACTCGGAGGCCCTAAAGGCTGGGTAAACAGCATCCAATCTAAGTCAAGTCAGTCTGTATTTCACTCATGAATACTCCCTCGTGGAGCACAGCCAATGGGAATCCAACTCATTTTTGGCTCTGAGTCTTCTAATTCTAAAAAAGTTGAAAATATTCTGAAGACAAATGATCAAACATTTAAATAGGAATTTTTCTCTCTCGTGATTAATGACATCTACAGCTCACAAAGGGTGACAACTGACAAATCACATTATGCTCCGTGAGAGACTCAGAGACCTTCTGCGGACTTTAAAATATGCTGCCGCTTTTGCACACCTTTATTCATTCAAATCCTCCTCGTCCAAAATAAAGCTGTCCCAAGGTTCTTAAAAATTACAACCCCGTCAATACCACTGTCAGCAAACTCTGCAAAAGCTCTGAAATCAAATATTTGCCTCTTCATTCTAATACAGTAGGGAGGCAGTGAATCCAAACCCAAAAAAAAAAGGAGGAGGATGCGGACAATGGGAGGGGAGAGTACTTAAAACTTATAAACTGAACCTAATGCTGTTAGTGAAAAGAGGATAGCATTAACTCTGCTAGAATCTCAATGTAATTTGCCAACTTGCTGACAAGAAGAATCAATCAACAGCTCCAGAGAATTCTAAATTAAAAATAATCAGTCACCATTCTCAAGAAAGATGATGAAACCCACTACTGAATTAGGAGAATGAAGGCCCCAAAAGCAACGTGGGCAGGATCTAGTCACAAAAACGTGGGTGTAATGAAACATCTCAAAGTCAGAATGGACACGAGCCTCATCAATCAGCATTAAAAGACTATTAAAAGAAATTTAACGTGAAATATAGCTTGAAGATTGTATAAAAGAAATTAATTAAAACCCATAATGCTGATTAAATATTAGAACAGATTGTCATGACAAACTGTAAACTTTCTTAGTGACTTTTAAAAATAGGATAGAATAGGGACCTTTCAACGCTGCTGGAGAGATTGGTGCGGTATTTCAAGCAAGTATAAAATAATTTCAGCAGTATTGTAAACATTGTTATCACAATGAAAAGAATAATAATTTAAACACAGACCTCTCCATAGACAGAACACATAGCATTCACATTCCCTGGCAAGACATAACATCGACTACAGACACATCTACGGTGCCAGTGACCAACCCTCAACAACCCACAATGAAGGGGACAAAAAGTTGGATACCCAAAGTACCTTGCCTTTCCTTTGTTATGCTTTAATTCTGAAGACAACTTCATGAACAGATAAAGTATTGTTGTGCCATGATATTTCTCTGTCAGAAGGGCTTCATAAAGAGAAAAAAAGAAAACCTCATTTGGTGGAAGCTATGGAATACTCCAGAAAAACAAATGAGTGATACAGATAGGGTTTTTGGTGTTTGTTTTTGAAGGGGGTTTTGTGGGGTTTTTTTCCTAGAGTTAAGTGGTAGGGAACAACTGCAGGGGGTGGGGGGATTGTGGGGTTTTGTTGTTTGGTTTTTGCTTTTTGGGCCACATCCAGCGATGCTCAGGGGTTACTCCTGGTTCTGCACTCAGAAATTACTCCTGGAAGTGCTGGGGGAACCATATGGTATGCCAGGGATCGAACCCGGGTCGGGCGTGTGCAGGCAAAAGCCCTATCTGTCATACTATCTCTCTGGCCCCCAAATGCAGTATTTTTAAGGGTATTTATCATCCCTATCTACAAAGAAACAGCAAATTTGGGGAGATTCAAGCTAAACTGGAAGTTTGAAGCTTTTAAAGGAAATTTTAAAGCGAAACTGTGTGATCTGCTTTGTAGTGGCGGGGGCCTGGAATGACAACGTATGGTGCTCAGGGCTCATTCTGGGTGTAGCACTTAAAGATTAGTCCTAGCAGAGCTTGAGGGACCATGCATGGCGGTGGTGGGGAAGAAACCCACATCTCATATGCGCAATCCAAATGCCAACTCACTGCCCTATCTCTCCAGCCCCTCAAAGGAAACTGAAAGCACCATCTTAAGTATTTCAAAATAAGCAGGTCAATGGTCTAAACGCAGTAATAAATTAAAAGATCTGTGACTTTTAGCCATTTGGATTTCTTCTTTGAGAAAATTTCTCTTCATTTGATTTTTTTTTTTATGGGGTTGGATGTTTTCTTCTTGTGGAGTTCAACCGGTGCTTTGTTTATCCTTAATATCAACCCCTTATCAGATGGGTATTAGGTGAATATCCTTTCCCATTCTGTAGACTGTCTTTGTATTTGGTCACTGTTTCTTTTGAGGTACAGAAACTTCTTAGTTTAAGATAGTCCCATTTGTTTATCTCTGTCTTCACTTGCTTGGCCAGTGGCGTGTCAACTTTGAAGATACTGTTAGCTTCAATGTCATGGAGGGTTTTGCCAACCTTGTCTTCAACGTACCTTATGGATTCCGGTCTGATGTTGAGGTCTTTAATCCATTTTGATCTTACTTTTGTACATGGTATTAGGTAGAGATCTGACTCTATATTTTTGCATGTAGCTGTCCAGTTTTGCCAGCACAATTTGTTAAAGACACTTTCCTTGCTCCACTTCATATTTCTTACTTCCTTATCAAAGATTAGATGATCATATATTTGGAGGGGCGGTGTCACGGTGTCAGTATATTCAATCCTGTTCCATTGGTCTGCGGCTCTGCCTTTGTTCCAGTACCATGCTGTTTTAATTATTACTGCTATGTAGTAGAGTTTGAAGTTGGGGAGGTTGGTTCCTCTCATTTTCTTTTTCCCAAGAATTGCTTTAGCTATTCGTGGGGGCTTATTGTTCCATATGAATTTCAGGAGTCTCTGCTCCATTTCTTTGAAGAATGTCATGGGTATCTTTATAGGAATCGCATTGAATTTTTACAATGCTTTGGGGAGTATTGCCATTTTGACGATGTAAATTCTCCCAATCCATGAGCAGGGGATATTTTTCCATTTCCTTGTATCCTCTTTTATTTCCTGAAGTAGCGTTTTGTAGTTTTCTTAATAATCAGGGAGATGCAGATCAAAACAACAATGAGATATCATCTCACACCACAAAGACTGGCCCACATCCAAAAGAATGAAAGTAATCGGTGTTGGCGTGGACGTGGCGAGAAAAGGACTCTCCTTCACTGCTGGTGGGAATGCCGACTGGTTCAGCCCTTTTGGAAAACAAAATGGATGCTTCTCAAAAAACTAGAAATTGAGCTCCCAGTTGACCCAGCAATACCGCTCCTGGGAATATATCCTGGACAGGCAAAAAAGCACGGTCGAAATGACATCTGCACTTCTATGTTCATTGCTGCACTGTTCACAATAGCCAAAATCTGGAAAAAACCTGAGTGCCCAAGAACAGATGACTGTTTATAAAGAAACTTTGGTACATCTGCACAATAGAATACTATGCAGCTGTTAGAAAAGATGAAGTCATGAAATTTGCATATAAGTGGATCAATATGGAAAGTATTATATTACATGAAATGAGTCAGAAAGAGAGGGGCAGGCATAGAAAGACTGCACTCATCTGTGGAATATAAAGTAACAGAATGGAAGATTAACTCCCAGGGGTAGTAGAGACCAGGACCTGGAGGTCTGCTCCACGGTTTGGATACTGGCCTCACATGCTGGGGGAAAAGGCAGCTGAGACAGAGACGGGAACACCAAGTAAAGGATGTTGGGAGGACCCATTTGGGTTGAAAGATGCATGCCAAGACTCAAAACCTCTATTACAAACTACAACACCCAAAAGGAGAGAGAACAAAAGGGAATGCCCTGCCACAGAGGCAGGGTGCGGTGATGGGGGGGGGGGGGGGGAGGATAATGGGAACATTGGTGGAAGAGAATGGGCACTGGTGGAGGGATGGGTAAATGATTATTGTATGACTGAAATACAAAAGTTCATAAGTTTGTAACTGTACCTTACGGTGATTCACTAATAAAAAAAAAAATTTTTTTTTAAAAAGATATCTGTGAGACAAAGACCAAAAGCAAAGTTAACTGGGCAACTTATACCAAGTAACCCCATGCTAGAAGAAAGGGACCTAGGGGCCAGGGATTTTACTAAAAATGTGAAGTGCATGGGGTTACACGTAACCCCATCAACGGCCAAGACTCAGAGACTATAAAACCCAGCTCTCGGAAGAGAACAGCGCAGAGTCTCCTGCCCCCGTGCCTGGCTGTCCTCGCCGGGGCCCCTTGGAGGGGAGCAGATTGAGTTTCCCTCCCCGCCCCAACCAGGGCTCCGGCAGCTGAAGACCTCCAGAACCAGCCATCACCATGTTGAGACCACTCTCCGCACACATGAAGGTACCAGCAGAGGAACAAAGGCATGTGGGCCCCGGGGTTGAGATCTCCAAGCCTGGATCGGGGCTGAGCATCCTCCACCCTGATCCTCCAAATTCCAGTAGGCAGGGGTCATACCCACCATCTGGTCCCCTGGCACTGTGTAACCCCATCAACAGCCAAGACTCAGAGACTATAAAACCCAGCTCCCGGAACCGCACAGCCATGAATGCCGCACAGTTCTTATTATCTCATTCCTACTTTGGACAAACTGGCAGGCTACCGAATGTAGCCTGCCCACACGGCAGAGTCTGGAAAACTCCCCGTGGCGTACCCAATATGCCAAATACCAGTAACAATGAAGGGTCTCATTCTCCTAACTCTGAAAGAGCCTTGAATATGGCACTTTTTTAAAAATCTCAGGGCTAGGACGAAGGAGACTGGGGCCTGCTCGAGGCAATCAACAAACAACAGGATGGTCGTGATTGTGAAGTGCATGACTGGCACGTGCAAGGCTGTGCGTGTCCTTCAAATACCACCAGGTGCGGGTGGCCCTTTTGCCCCCTCCAGTGCCTCAAGGTATGAGAAATGAATTGAGAAGCCAAGTACGGTCAGGAGTGGTTACCAGGGACACCCAGGACCACGGGCATGTTACTCTTCTTTTAAAGAGAGGAAAGTAAGAAAGAAAAATGAAAGAAACCTAAAATTCTTCAATCCCTTCCTTAAATAGGATTCTCAGAATCCTAGAACCAAGAATTCTATTTGTTAAAAACCTTCTTCAGGAGTTACAGTTTTACAGTGAGTATCCTTTACATATTTATCTTAATCTTAGTTTCCAAGGTTGTCTTGAAACTATCAAGCTATCTTCAGGGAAAGGAGCCATCAACGTGAAGGAAGCAAACCCCAAGACAACAGAGAGCACAAAGGGGCAAGAAGAAACTCAAGTTTAGACATTATGTGCCTCTGACTGGTGGTCTTCCAGGCCCATTTGACTCAGCCAATTCTGTGGGACAAAGAGAGAGCCCTTCTCTGGAGGAGCACCATGCACACTCTTACTAAAACACTGGAAAAGTCAGAGCATTCAATGGTTTGTATTTCAAATCATTCTACACAATCCCACCCCCACCCCTCCAATCTGGCTCCTGGATTTCACAGAATGTAAGAATCCCTCACAGAACGTCCCTGGACAGACTGATTCAGTCAAGTCAGAGCAAAGTCCCAAGAAGCTGATATACTGACAGGTACAGCACACTTTCAGAAAGAAGCACTTGCTTCAATGTGTTGCTCAAAAATTAAAATTGATCACACTGTATGGGTTACTCCCTTGTCACGTTAGAAATTGCTGAAGTAGTTCCCTGCTGATTTTTAGCTCTAATAGCATGAACAGCAACGTGCAACATCACCATTAAGAGATGAGTTGGGATTTCAAGACAAATTTATTTGAATTTTTTTACCTTCCTTCAAGCATATGGCTTTCAATAAGAAAGGTGCCAAAGGGGGTTGAAGGAATTTCAATAAAGTATTATGAAGAAAACCTCCTGATAACATATTAAGCATATATTTATGTATGTATATATCATACACACACCACATACACAACAGAATATTTTTCATGCATTAACCCAAAAACTTACAAGGTACATCTTATTGTTGTCCTGATTTTATATAAAAGACAATGGATACAGAATTTAAGTTACTTGCTCACACAACTATTAAAAGGTGAAAACTGGATTCATACCCAACTCTCTCTAGATTTGCCACATAAATGGATCACTCAAGCTTTGGGGACAAAATTGAGAACTGAGCTGACATCATAAAGCATACACAAGATAACCTTATATAAACTATGATGCAAACAAAATAAGATACAAAAATAAATGGTTCTAAACACCTGTTTTGAATGTCATATTTAACTTAAACGACACTGGTTTGTGACCTTTATCCAACCATTAAAACTTCTGCCCTCTACTTATTGTTATAGAAGATGGTAGTTAAGATAAACCTCATTTAATAATTTCTGCTTCAAACTATGAGAATGAATTGCTCCCCCACCCACAGATATTAGAAGTTCTTAACATGTGTTCAACTCCCTTTAACGTAGAGTAATAGCTTCATTTTTTAATCTGGAAAAGGTTACAACACAATTTTTTTAAAAACTAAATTTATATAAAAAAAATTTTGGCCATTATTTAGAACTGGTAGCAGCAATCTGTAAATATTTTAGGCTTTGAAGTCAATAGCACCTTTGTGACAACGTCATCAGGATTCTGGTTTTCATTCACTACTTGTCACCCTAACTCATTCAATACATACTATGAACAAATATGCGAAAGGCAGACATGCCTTTACTTATTACTTTTCCTACATAACTTTCAGGCATCTAAACAGTCTCTAGCAAAATGCTTTTCTCTTTCAAGAACTGGCTTTTCCTAACTCAATTCCCAAGACAAACCCATTTGCAGAACGCAACTCAAAAGAATGATTGCGGCTGAATATCTCAAAAGTCCCCTAAAGTTTACCACATCCTCTGATACCAAAGGAACTTTATTTTCATGCTCAATTTCAAACTCCCCGTGGCGTACCCAATATGCCAAATACCAGTAACAATGGTGGGTCTCATTCTCCTAACTCTGAAAGAGCCTTGAATATGGAACTTTTTAAAATCTCAGGGCTAGGGTGAAGGAGACGTTGCTGGGGCCTTCTCGAGGCAATCGACAAACAACAGGATGATCAGATGATCATGATTGTGATATATATAATTTCTATCCACATTCCCCACCACTGCCCAGCTCCAGTGGGACACCCTCAAGCGCTGCAGGCCATAATAACAGCACGTCACTGGGCCTGAGCACTGAACCACCCAGCCCAGATGGCCAAGTATTAATGGACCAGGAATGGCCCCTGGGACTCTTGAGTATCATTTGAGAGGCCCCAAAAAATAAACAGAAATCCAAATGCAGAGCAGCCAGAACTCTCACACGTAGCCAATGGTAATGTAAAACAGTTTGGCTCCCCTGGAGGCCAGCTTGATAGTTTCTGGTAATTAAAAACTTACCATATGACCCAAAAATCTTCTTCTTGGGTATTTAATCTAAGGAAGTAACTCTTATGATCACACCAAAATTTGACCATGAACATTCATAGCAGTTCTATTTATAATAACCAAAAACCAGAAACAATCCAAAGGTCTATAATGAGTAAATGATAAACAAGACGTCGAACATCCACGCAATGGAATGGTGCTTGGCACTTAAAAAGAACTGTGATACATTAATTAAAGGAGCATTAAGCTGAGTTCTAAAAACTGTATCACAGGGGTCCAACAGATCATACAGGGGTTAAAGAGCTTGCCTTGCACGTGGCCTACCTCCGTTCCATCTGGTACCACTTATGGTTCCCACCGCATTGCTAGGAGTGATCCCTATGCACCGAGAGCCAGGAATAAGCCCTGAGCACCACTGGGTATGGTCCCAAAAGAACAAAATCAAAAAACTATTAAAAGTGATGATCTATATACTAGTGTGCTATAGCTGGCACAACAAAATACCTCAGGTAGAGTAGCATAAGCAATAAAAATTTTCTCCAGCCCTGGGAGCTGTAAGTTCAAGGTTAGTATAACAAGGAGGTCAAAGACAGTACAGAGACGAAGGCGTCTGGACTACACAAGGTTGATGTGCTGAAGCCCTGGCACTACTACGAATGATCTCTAAATAACCCAGCCCTCAGAAAAAAAAGTTAGTTTGCTCTGAGACTTCCCCTTGACTTGCAATGGGTCATCATCTCTCTGTGTCCTCATATGGTCATCTGTTTTTGTACATTCAACCCTCAAGTCTCTCCTTTCGCCCAATTTTTCTGCTTTGATGAGTCTACTAGTCACATGGATCATAATAGCCTTATTTTAACTTTATCATATCATTGATGACCCTTGCTTCAAACAAAAAACATTCTAAGGTACTGGGTTCTTGACCTTGAATGTGAACTCTGGGAAGGCAAAATAAAACCCAGAACAGTAAGGTTTCTTTTATATAATACTCCCAAAATGGCAAAATTATGCAGAGGAAGAAAAGAGTGGGAATAACTAAAAGTAGAGGGAAAGTTTTTCTTCAAAGGGGTGGCATGCCATGCTTGGCATTGAACAGAGGCTGGTCACATGCGAGGTGTGTGCCATAACTGTTGTCCAGCCCCAAAGAGTCTCCATTTTTTTTCTTTCAAAGTATATTTATATGGGAACTTAGGTAATTTACTTGGAAATACACAGTCCAGAATTGCAAGCGCAATTTCACACCAATTTACATGCCAATTTTATTCTCCCAGGATTTAATTTTAGGAACAGTGAAAATAGAAGGTGAAATATTAACAACTTTACAACTTGGTATTGATTCATACTCAATTGCTGGAAAGTTGCCCCAATAATTATAACATTCCGAGAATAATACAATGGCAGGTGTAACATATTTGCTGCATGTACAATATTTTTTTTAAAAAAGGAGGGGGAAAAAAAAACACTTTCCAAGGCCAGAGAGATAGCCCAATGGAGGAGCACAAGTTTTGCATAGATAAGAACCATCACCACATTTCCCCTAAATATCCCCTCTAGTACAGGGCAAGGAGCGAAAACATTGCCAGGAAAAAAACACCAAAAAAAGAGGAAAAAGGAAAACCAGTTCCATGGTATAAACAAACCTTGCTTTTAAAAGAAATCATCTATAATTGTCTAAAAACTTAAGGCATATGTAACACAATATTTTTTGTTAGTTGTTTTTTTAATTTTTCTTTTATTATTTTTAAGATAGTTTTTAATCTAGCTTTTCTCTAATCGAGATGGAGAACAAAATTCTTACATTCCCCTAAGCAAACAATCGCCTGCTTTTCCATAAAAATTTTAATTACTTTGAAACTGCCTGAGATTTGCAACTAATCTACAATGTTTCATATATAAAAATAAAGCTCAAATTTATAGTGTTCCGGTTATGAGGAAAAGGCTGCATTACAATACACAAATTATAATGTAATATATTCA
The DNA here is from genome assembly GCF_029834395.1 of Sorex fumeus. NCBI lineage: Eukaryota > Metazoa > Chordata > Mammalia > Eulipotyphla > Soricidae > Sorex > Sorex fumeus. Next base: position 575,784 of record NW_026606181.1, on the reverse strand, counting down.
CGAATCCTGACTCTGATATTCTGATTTTGTACCATTTCGGTAAGTTTTCCTGACAGAAATCTTAAGTTACCAGCCTTAATGTATTCGTACAACATACCTGAATTTCATTACAAATAACCACAAACCTAAAGGAGAGTCTGGCTACAATTCAGAAAACATAGATGCAGAATCACCAATGAAGAAGAAAATTGGGGGTGTATGGTGCGGCCAACAGGTCAACCTGTACCTCCGGGGCGAGTGCATCAGCAGACTGATGTTGTCTTCAGGCTTCCTGATACCCCAAAATTGCCGCTGTGCCTCTGGCCAGACCCCAACAACTTGGGAACAAGTTTACCAAGAAATTAGACAGCCAACAGTTAGGTTTGTGGGAGACACACCCACAAACCACCTCTGGCTCAGCTACACAAGCTCACTCAGAGTTGGGATGGGCTACCTCCCCCACTTCCCAATACACATGGAAGAACTGGCAGTCACCCCCATGAACCAACTCCAGCGCCACCCTGTAATCTCTACTATTGGCCTTGCCTCAGGAACCTCTAAATAAATCTCAAAAGAGATCAAAAGCCACAGTTAAGCTCAGACCCACACATGGCTGAACAGTCTGGAGTAAATTAGAGGGGGCAGGCTGGCCTGTGCCCGCCCAAGCAGAGTCCCTGGCAGCCACTTGCTTCCACAATCCAAAATTGCCGCCATACCCCAAGCCTGACTCCATCGTCTCAGGATGGACCTCACCAAGATAAAATCTGCTGAAAATTTTGTAACGTGGATCTTAGTGCACCAACAGCCCTGGCCCAGAGACACAGTCACAAGTCCTGGAAGACACCACAGTGCCAGAGATCTCTCTGGGCCCCATACCGAGCCATAATCACCGGAGCACCCCAGATGGAGCAGGTGCAGTCTCCCCGCCTACTCCACATGGAATCCCGGTGACCAAGAGATTCCACAAGCAAGGACCTTCTGTATGAATGCCTGGAACATGGGTTTCAGGACTAAATCTCCAGGCCACGTGGCAGCAGAGGACCTGGGCTGTCCCTCCCCGGGTCTCTCCCCACCCCCGCCCAGAAGACTGGCTGTTTCGCCCACAATTAGCCCCCAGGCACCATCTTAGCGCACCCACAGCCCTGGCCCAGAGGCTCCCAAATGAATCCCCAAATGGATTAGTGCCATACAGAGATGTCTCTGAAACCCAACCATTTACAATCTAGAAACTTACATTTACAATTGCTCCCGCATGAGCTCTCATGACACTCGAAATGAGCTATGGGAAATATATTATCTCGTGTCTGCCCCTGGCAGGTAGGCTTGAATGGTGTTGGGAAAATTCGAGCAAAATTCATGCCAAATTAGAGAGAGTCTTGGGGAAACTGTCTGCCATAGAGGCAGGGTGAGGACCGCAATGTGTTTGTATGTGAGGGGGGTGAAACTTGGAATATTGGTAGTGGAAAATGTGCAGTGGTAGAGGGTGGGTGTTTCATCATTGTATGGCTGAATCTCCAACATGAAAGCTTCGTAACTCTACCTCACGGTGACACAATAAAATAAAAAAATAATGTGGAGTTCAATTCAATCAGCTTAATCAATGGCTGAACAAATAGCTGTACTTCTACATTATTTAAAAAAGTATTTATTTAATAAATTATTATTTATTTAATAAAGTAGAAAATTGAACGGCACTATAGGGACTGAAGTGATAGCACAGCAGGTTGGGCGTTTGCCTTGCACACGGCCGACCTGGGTTCGATTCCCAGCATCCCATATGGTCCCCTGAGCACCACCAGGGGTAATTCCTGAGTGCAGAGCCAGGAGTAACCCCTGTGCATCGCCAGGTATGACCCCCAAAAGAAAAAAAAATATATAATATATAAGCAAAATATATATAATATAATATATATATAAATATAATATATAACAGCTGACAGCTTTTGACACGGAGCAATTCAAAAATCCTATTGAGTACTGGTAAATTGTGGGAAATAAGAAAATCTGAGATATAAAAGCTAAAACTGAAAAAAACTGAGAGAAAATTCAACTATTTTGTTGTTTAAAGCTACTCTGTGCCAGAATGAACAGAGAAGCCCAACCCATATTCTAGACTGCTTGGTTCTAAGCCAGGAGACAATTTCGTGGACAGTTATTTTTCATACAGGCAGAACACCACTGGACTATATGTTCTCCCTTCTTCACCTCACCTCCACCCCCACCCCCGCTACCTCAGTTTATTTAAACACTGGTTTACAAAGTTATTCATGATTTGTTCCAGGCATCCAATATTCCAACGCCAATCCCACCACCGCTGTCACCTTTCCTCCATTACTGTCTCCACTTTCCCAACCACCTTCGAGCCTGCTCCCTGTAGCGGGCTCACAATCATTTATTTTACATTGTCTGTTACCACTAAATGGCTCATGCAATGATCGAAGACTACCTCAGTGAAAGAAAATGTGTGAAAATTGTTGAATCTCACCATGAGGGACATTAATTCTTTGTCAGAGGGTTTACTAAGCTTTGTTGCAAGTTAAGCCTTCTGTATGAATGCCCTTGTCAGTTGAAATTAGTTGGCCTCTATGTTACATTCCCATCCTGGTGTGCTCCTACTGGGAGCCAGCACTGTAGCATTTGCAGATGTCACTCCAGAAAATCCAAAATATTTAACTGGACAGTCCAGCCCAAGGCATGGTGACAGCTGTTGGGATGTGAGTGTGGCTGCCAGGGCTTTGGTAGGGCAGGGAACTGGCTTGCCCACTCCAGAGATCGCCCCAGAGGGCTCAGCCAGGCCTGGGCATTTGAGACATTCTTTCAGCTAATTTATCTCTTTCAAGATTTATGAATCTCTCAAACAAGGCAGATAGATGAGCTTATACGACAGTGGTGGTGGAACAGGTGTGGCTGCCGGGGCTTCTGAAAGTAGTGGTCAGGGGTTATGGGGGGTGAGGAGGAGTGTCCATCCCAACTTCAAGTATGCCTGCAGATTTCAGACAAAAAAACACCGGTCACGGTCACGGTCCTCCCGTTGTTCATCGATTTGCTCGAGCGGGCACCAGTAACATCTCACAACAAATTGTGAGACTTGTTGCTACTGTGTTTGGCATATCGAATACGTCACGGGGAGCTTGCCAGGCTATGCCGTGCGGGCGAGATACTCTCAGTAGCTTGCCGGGCTCTCCGAGAGGGGCGGAGGAATCGAACTTGGGTCATCCATGTTGGCTGCGTGCAAGGCAAACGCCCTACCGCTGTGCTATCGCTCCAGCCCAGTTTTAATATGTTAAAAAATAAAATAAAAAAGGGTAAATAGAATGAATTTGGGCTTAACAAAATTTTCTGCTTACATTCTTTCTTCCAAAAATGCCTCCTACCAACATCTGAGAAAAAAAGATTCCACCATTCTAAGCTTGCCAAGGATAAAATCAAATCTATACCATAATACTTTCCTGATCTTTTGTTGAACATTTGGGTGATCTGTAGTTTGGTGTTATCATGTATAAACTGTTATTATGTATACACTTGTCCATGAGCAAGTCAATGTGCAGACACGCTTGCTTTCTTATTGATAAGGACTTAGGAAGAGGATAACAGCATCAGAGAAGTAAGCAGAGGTTTTAAGGAACTGCAGGTTCAAAGTGACCACCCTATTCTGCATTCCCAACAGCAATGCATGAGAATATTTGCTCACAACAATTTTAACTGTTCTGCAGGGCATAGAGTTTGAACTCACTTTGGCTTTAATTTGCAACTTCTGGCATGTCAAATGATGCTTAGCATTTTTCCCCCCACGTACAGGTGTATCTGTCCTTGTGCAATGTCTGTTCAAAAACTTTTCCCATTTTGGGAAACATATAATGCAAAATTACGCAGCAATAAAAAAAATAAAAAATAATAATAAATGACAATCAGTATAGGTATCTTGCTGAACAAATTAAATCCAACACAATAGTGTTTGTACTGTATGATTCCTCTTATAGAAAATTCAAAAGTAGGTCAGAGAGAGAGTACCATAGATAAATCACTCAACTTGCACACAGGGAACCCACATTCAACCTCTGGCCCCAATTTTGGTCCTCTGAAGTTGCCAGGAGTGATCCATAAACAAAGAATCAGGAATAAGCCCTGAGCACAGTAAGTTATAACAATCCCCCAACCCCGCCAAAAATAATTCAAAACTAATTTATAATATTCAAAAATCACTACATGATTACTTGGGTCACAGACTGAAGAAAACTAACAAGAACGAGCACAAGGTACTTCCCAAAATGAGGGAAATGAGTTTATACTGTATTTATGATAGCTGTCATGTGAATTTTACCAAAAGTTACAGGCATTTATACTTAAAAATGTATAAAATTCATTATACCTATCTCAATAAACACTACATTGCACTGCTTTACATGCCTTCAACCATCTTTATTTGAAATATGCTTCTTACGTGAAAAGAATACCAACAGTCCACATGTAGAGTACTCGAAACTCTTTATAATATGAAACTAATATTCAACTGGTGGGGGGCGGGGAGACAGAATTCCGGGCTTACTCCTGGCTTTGCACTCAGAGACCATTCCTGAAGAAGTGTGGGGCACCATATGGGCTACGAGGAACTGAACCGAGGTTGGCGACATGCCATGTAAGCACCCTGCCCACTGTCTCCAGAGTCCCCTAAATATTCACTTCTTGAGGTTCAGAATCCATTCAGAACACAAACAGGTTTGTATCTGATAGAAGATGCTCCCTTTCTGAATTTCTATCTATTCCATAGTAACTTCAACTGACCAAGGGGGAGAAAAATGATTTGGCAGGTAAACTATCTCTGAGAGGTCTAATTTCCTTCTGCCTAGGCCACGCTCAAGTATCCTGAGAGTACCTTGAAACTCCATTCCTGAAGGGCCCTGCTCATTATTCACATTAATGTCTTCTAGCAACTGAAAACTATCTTGTCTCTAAAGAGACCATTAAACTTAGGCTGACCAAACGCTTCACACACTTGAAAAGGCCCTCCCGTTGATCGTCGATTTGCTCGAGCGGGCCCAGTAACGCCTCCATTGGAGACTTTGTTGTTACTGTGTCTGGCATATCGAATACTCTCGGTAGCTTGCCGGGCTCTCCGAGAGGGGCGGAGGAATCGAACTCGGGTCGGCCATGTTGGCCGCGTGTAAGGCGAACGCCCTACCCGCTGTGCTATCGCTCCACACACTTGAAAGAGGTTTCTAACATCTAAATATCATCTCAAATGATCAAATAATATTGGTATAAGACCACATTGTGAATTATTTGAAATGACTTCAAGAAGAAGCTGAAGTCCAACACCAGTCCCCCAGGTGGGGTGGGGACAGTCCAAGTCTCTGCCAGTGGCACCCACCCCCAGTGGTGCTGCCCTACCAGTGGCCTATCCACAGCCTCGCTAAGAATCTCTGCAGACTCATCCCAGTTCTGTAGTTCCTGAAGTTTCTGGACCTCCAGATCCCACTGTCCTGAAATTCCAGTAGGAGCACCCCAAACTAGATGAGAAATCAACACAGAAGACAAGCAGACTCCAGAAACAAAAAACAGTAACATAGAAGGCTCAGCTAGCCATGAATCACTTAGAAAATCCTCAAAGACTTAACAACCCCACCGTGAGATATGACAATTGTCACAAATCTTCTGTCACAAGTATTTTTAATAATCCCTTTGATACCTTGGTGGCAACAAGCAATATAAAACAAATGATTGTGTGCCGGCTAGTGGGGGGCAGGCTTCAGGGGCAGTTAGGGAAATGGGACAATGGTGGAGGGAAGGTCACTCCGGTCCTGGTTTTGGTGTTGGAACATCAAAAGCCCTTAACAACTGTATTAATGAATAACTTTTGTAAACCACTGTAATTAAATAAAGCTAAAGAAAAAAGAGAGTCTAAATCAAATGAACAAATATTTGCTCAAAAAGAACTGACAAAATGCTGTGAACTCAGGCATAAAAAGAATGGCGTCCATTTACATAATGCTTTGTTTGTAAGTGGAAACAAAGTCTTGCAAGTCTCTGGTTAACCACCCCCCCCCCCGCGAAAAAGCCCCCTTCCCCAAAAAAAGAAAAAAGAACTGACAATATGATCAGTCAAAACTTGAACAGACACATTACATATCATTACATATTTTGTGAAAACATTAAAAATTCAAAACCGTTTCTTAGTGAAATATTCTATCATTAACCAAGAAAAGCATTTTCTTAACCAAGAAAAACAAAGTCTGGTGGATACACACACGCATTCAATCAGTCATCATTATCCTATACTTGAGGGAACACGATGCAAGATTTATTTTTATCTTTTTAGTTTTCTCGTTTGAATAGCAATATTTGCATGGGGGGAGGTGACCCCCAGCTGTGCTCAGGGATCACTCCTGGTGCTACCAACCCCAACATAAGGGGACCATATGTAGTGCCACATATCTAATCAGAGTTGGCAGCAGGCAAAGCTAGCGCCTTAACCCTGCACTATCTCTCCAGCCTCTTATTTACACAATTATACAAATATAAAGTAACTCCTATTAATATATTTTACTTACTCAAATTATGCTGCTTACAACAATATTAGTAATAGCTTTGTTGTTTGGGCTTTTGTGGGGGAGGGAGCCCTCACCCAGCAGTGCTCAGAACTTACTCCTGGCTCTGCACTAAGGGTCACTTCCTGTGGGTTTGAGGGATCATATAGAGTTCCAAGGGATAGAACCCAGGTCCATTGCACGCAAGGTCAAGTGCACACCCACTGCACTATTGCTTTGGCCCTAGTAAAGGACTGCTTACCAAGAAAGAATTTCTAGAATCGTGTGCAATAATCTAATTCAAATGCTGTCTTAATATGTCATTTACCCCTGTACTATCCAATTTAGTTATCCAATTCAATGTCTTCTTAATATACTTGTATCACTTGTCATCCCATTGCTCATTGATCTGCTCAAGTGGGTGCCAGTAACGTCTCCATTCATCACTACCTCGAGCTAGTGTAGCCCAATGGCATCTGCTCGCTCCAGGAACACGCATTTGAAGAGCCTCAAATTCGTCAGGGTCTTGACGAATAAGTGTGACCACCTCATAGATGGGCGACCATGCATTCTTTTGATGCCCCGTGGATTTGAGTCGGTAACAGCTCTCTAGTTCAGTGGTCGTCTCTGAATCGCATTACGTGTCCAGTCCATCTGATTTTCGACGCCTTGGCAAACAAGACAGCGTCCCTGATTCTCAATCACTGACGGAGTTCAGAATTCCGGATTCCTTCTCTCACTTGGGTGAGACGTGATATTCCAAGCCTAGCTCTTTCGATTCCTCTTTGGGAGACCCGAATAGCGTTCTCATCCTCTTCTCGTAGGACCCAGATCTCTGAGACATATGTTAATGCAGGAAGAACAGTGAAGTTGAAGAGATGTGCCCAGAGCCGGAGGTTCTTCATCCTCTTAATGACTTCTTAGACGTCATTAAGTGAATGAAACATCAGGGACTAGTCCATTCTCATGAACACTGTCTTCATGAGATTCAGTTGCAGTCCGACCTTTCCACATTCACAAAGTCGGCCAGCATTTGTGCCACTTGGCCAATGTTTGGTGTTATTAGCAAAGTGGAGGTAGTGTAGTTGCTGACTGTCTATCTTCACTCCCATTCCTTTCCATTCCGGTCACCGCATGATGTTCTCGAGGGTGGAACTGAAGAGTTTTGGTGAAAGATATTGCCCTACTGAACCCCTCTCTTTATGTCGATGATGACTTCCTTGTAGAACGGTGAGATCCTGGTAGTGAATCTGTAATAGAGCTCACGGAGGATCCTGATGTACTGAGTTTGAAGAGCCTGTTTGGCTAGGGCTTCAATGACCGCTTCAGTCTCAACAGAATCAAAGGCCTTCTTTAAATCAACGAATGTTAGACAGAGCGGCATCCTAAACTCTCATGAAATCTTAATGAGCCTGGTCACCGTGTAGATATGGTCAATGGTGCTGAATCTTTTGTGGAACCCAGCTTGCTCGCATGGTTGTCCTTTGTCTAGTGTTCTGCCAATCCTATTCAGAATGACCCAAGTGAATAACTTGTAGAAGACGGACAACAGGCAGATCAGGCGATAGTTGCTGATGTCGTGTATGTCTCCCTTCTTGTACAACAGAACTGTCCTGCTGGTTTCCACTGGGACAGAACCTTGCATTCAGACCGGTAGCATGTGAAAAGTCGAGCCAGTGTATTTATGAGTACTGGTGGCAGATTCTTCAAGTGTTTGGGTCTGACCTTGTCTGGACCAGGTGCTGTACACTTCTTTACCGATGAAATGGCATGTCGGATTTTGGAAGGGAGAAAGCTGGGAATGACATATCCGTTCTGCAGAACTTGGTATGTGGGCAGGTGGACGTGGCTATCAAAGAGATCTGAGTAGAAGTCATGGATAACCTTTTCCCTTGCCCTTCTGGAAGATGTGATAGATGCATCAGGACATTGGAGGGCAGTCATCTTGGTCTTATAGTTGGCGAAGTACAGGCAGTCGTTGCTAATCCTTTTCCCATCTTCTGCCACATCGGCCAACAAAGCTGCTCTTCTCTCTTTGAGGTCTTCCTTTATCACTTCTCTGCACTGCTTTGCGAGCTCAGACACTAGTTTGTGATTGCCTGAGGCTCTCACCAAACCACGTTTATGAATGAGCTTGAGAGTTTCTAAAGACAGGCATCTTTTTTGTGGCTTTCTCTCTCTCTCAGTGTTCCTCGCACAATCATGAAGGTGCTGAACCAGTTGATTGTGTTCCTCGTCAATGTTGTCAATAGAGGCATCTTCCCATATTGACGCAATAGTGCCAAAGAGCTCTGGTGGTCACTCTGAGAGTTCTCTTCTTAAACTCTGCAGCCCTTTCTCCTCACTTCGTAAAGTAGAATTTCACACGAAGGAGATGGGGGTCTGATCCCATTTGGAATTTTGGGACAACAGTGACATAGGTCAGGTAAAACCGTCAATTGAATATGACGTGGTCAAATTTCTTGTGGAACTGTCCACTGGGAGACTCCCATGTCCAACATTTAGATTCGGCCTTCTGGAACTGTGAGTTACCATGGATGGTCTTGGTAGACATGATGAATCCAATATACTCAGACCCACACTGTTCAGTTTGGGAAACATTTCACTGATAAAAGTCAATAATTTAAGGTTGTATCCCTGTGATTATAATTCATGAAAATATATGTTTTCAATAATGTAACATATTACTGGCCGAGCCGGGTTCGATTCCTCCACCCCTCTCGGAGAGCCCGGCAAGCTACTGAGAGTATCTCACCTGCACGGCAAAGCCTGGCAAGCTACCCATGATGTTTTCGATATGCCAAACACAGTAACAACAAGTCTCACAATGGAGACGTTACTGGGCCCGCTTGAGCAAATCGTTGAACAACAGGGGGACAGTGACAGTGACAGTTGGATGTTGGTGCATCGGCGACGAAGACAGAAACTGCCAGCAATGAGTCACATCTATTCAAACGTAAGCGTCCAACTCGGGTTGTTAAGACATTCGAAGAAGTCAATGCTCATGGCCAAGTTCATGTTGACGAGGACACTGACACCACAGACGCCTCTGCTGTCACATGTTCCGAGGAACCGTTCTTCTCCAGAGTCGAAAACGGTGTGATGTGACGGATGCCTTCTGGTCTCAGTCAATCCAATGACATCGTACTTGATTTTCTGTGTTTGGACTATCAGTTCCTTGATGAATGCTTTCGATGCCAGCATATGTGTGTTAAAAGTACACTGTAGCACTGTTCTCCCATTGTTCATCAATTTGCTCGAGTGGGAACTAGTAATGTCTCCATTGTGAGACTCGTTACTGTTTTTGGCATACCAAATACACCCCAGTTAGCTTGCCAGGCTTTTGCCATGTGGGAGCGATACTTTCGGTAGCTTGCCGGGCTCTCTGAAAAGGGCAGAAGAATCGAACCTGGGTTGGCCTCGTGCAAGGCAAACACCCTAGTCACTGTGCTATTGCCCCAGCCCGCGTGAGAAGTGCAGACTGTCATTTAGTCCCTTTAGGACTAAAATGACTTAATATACTATCATACATAAGTAAGATTCTCTTAGAGGCCAGCATTATGTTTAAGATTCTTTGATTTAATGATATCTAATCTCCTTAAAGAATTTCCCATATTTGACAGTCTTTTAATGTAAGCAACTGCGTAGACCTCTATCCTTGATATGCTATTTACCAATGTAAGCTTAAATATCTTTATTTTAGTACTTAACCATGTTATCTTCTAAAGTCAGGTACTTGTTCTTTTCCATCTATCTTCCCATAATTAGCTAAATATTTAAAAAACTTTTTACCTAGACCCTCAATTTTTTTTTGATCACTTCGCTGATACAAGTTTTTTTTTAAAGGACACTCTTTTTTTTTTTTTTTTTTTTGCTTTTTGGGTCACACCTGGCGATGCACAGGGTTTACTCCTGGCTCTGCACTACAGGACATTACAGGAGTAATCCTGGTGGTGCTCAGGGAACCATAGGGGATGCTGGGAATCGAACCCAGGTCAGCCCTACCCGCTGTGCTATCTCTCCAGCCCCTTAAAGGACCGTTCTTAATGAACTTTTGCTTATACACTCATGCTCTGGCTAGAATTTTTCTAGCTTTACATTAATTAAGTACAGTACTTCAAGCATTTTAAGATGTGGCTATTAAAAACAGAAATCTCACTAATTTTGTATTTTTAGTTAAACCCCTGAGAGCTAGCCAAGAGAGAACAGAAAGATTGTACGCATCTGGGGGTTATTTGATGTGCAAATTAAATCCATGGGTTCTTCCACTTATGATTCATTCACACAAAGGCACTTTCTCATCACCCATGCTTGCTAAAGGGGAAACTCCAATAAATACTACAGTTGCAAATCCTCCTTCAGACATGGACCCTAAAAGCTTTCTCGCTGGCCCCTGAGCCCAGTTATTAAGCTAGCATTTGCTCCTGAACACAATTCTGGGTGCAATCCCAACCAGAAAGCACTGGATTCTTCAAAATGAAGTTGGACAAACACACTTATTAAAATAACAGCTTCCCTGAGATTTACATCTACCAAGCTCAGACTGTTACTGTGCCCAGTGATTAAACAAGAACATGGCAATGGAGGCACCTCAGGCCTGGACCCTTTCCCTTAAATCCTACTGCTACTCTGCCGACATCTCAGCAGACCCCAACCCTGCTGCCTCCCCCTCCCCTGCCCCCAAACTTCCCACACTTGCCTCAGCTTCACCCACTGAGCGCTATTACTCTGCCAAGGCTCTTGTCCCTCAGATCATTCGGGACAAGGTCCAAAGCAAGGTTTATGTGTTTTCATTTCTTGCGCAGGAAAGTTCTAGAATACTTTTATGTTATCAATGAGCTGGCCCTGATTAACTTTATAAATTGTCAACTGCAGCACTCCTCAGCTTATTGACCTGACTGAAGTTTATTTACATGCGTGCTTATTCAAGTGAGGAAAACAAAAACTACCTGAAAGCAGGTAAAAATCTATTAAAATAGGTCACTAAACTTAGAACATCGCAGATGAAAAAAAATGTTTTTAAAAGACCATGCACTTTCAGAAAAATGACATGAAACTAATAAAAATATAAAACCACTTTATATTTTTTATAAATATAAAAAATGTCTAGGCTTCAGAGTGAAAAAAAGGCAAAGGACACCAAGGATTTTATTGTACTGCTAAAATATTACCTTACTATATTGACCTTGTATGTGCATGTAAAAAAAAAAAATTGATTTGTGTTATAAGGAATTACTTTGGGCTAACACTGGAAGCATAGTACCTGAAATAAATTCTAAGCACCAAGCTCTTCATCAATCATCATTTGAGAGCCCTCATGCATCAATATGAAATCTTTTAGTTCACAGTTTAAAGTTTCAAGTAAATGGAGCATCCCAAAGACTCACCTTCGGAAGGGAAAAAAAAAACACTCTTTCACCTATTCTTAGCTCTCTTAGCATCTTACCAATTTATTTTGTTTTGAAAGATCAAAATGTAAACAAGCTGTGCTACGTACAGGGAAAAAAAAATTTGCTTAGCATTAGAACTCTAATTTTGTACAAGCAATAGAAAAATAGTATTACCACTGAAATCCTGACATCGATTTCCAAGTTCACAATTCACTGGTCAAGATTATCAACAGTTTTTTCTTTTCATTCATAAAAATAAAAAATATCTGTATTATGTAAAGCACCTTATAAGTATCTACCAAAATTATTTATCAAATAAAAATAAATATCAGTTGTATGTACATTTCATGACTTCTGCATAGTATTCCATTGTGTAGATGTACCAAAGTTTCTTTAACCAGTCATCTGTTCTCGGGCACTCGGGTTTTCGACATGAAAAGCATCATGCTAAATGAAATGAACCAGAAAGAGAGGAACAGACATAGAAAGACTACAATCTTCTGGGGAATATAAAGTAACAGAATAGGAGTCTAACACCCAAGAAGAGTTGAGATAAGTACCAGAAGGCCTGCTCCAAGTCTTGGAAGCTGGCAGCACATGCTGGGGGAAAAGACAGCACAGATAGAGAAGGGAATACCAAGTAAAGGGCGTTTGGAGGACTCGCTCGGGATGCGAGATGCGTGCTGAAAGTAGACTATACACCGAAAACAATGGCCACTCAATACCTCTATTGCAAACCACAACACCCTAAAGGAAAGAGAGAGGAAAAGGGAATGCCCTGCCACAGAGGCAGGGGCGGGGTGGGGGGGATGGGGTGAGGGGGTGGGAGGGCTACTGAGTGGTGGCGGAGAATGGGCACTGGTGGAGGGATGGGTACTCGATCATTGTATAATTGCAACCCAAGCACAAAAACTTGTAAGTCTACAACTGTACCTCATGGTATTTCACCAATAAAAAAATAATAAATTAAATAAATAAATATCAGGTGGGGGATTCATAATCCCTGGAACACATCCATCCTCCATCAGTATTCTGACCATCAGCCTCCCAGAACCTCAGTTTCTTCATCTTTAGGTCGAAGACAATAATAAATATCACTAGCACTAAATGAGATTATGTTCATTGTGTATAATGCTCGAGTATATGTTATTCTGAAAACAAAAAATACTTTAAGCTTTTATTTACATAAAGAACACTTATAAAGGGGTCTAAATTCAGAACTAGCTGGTCTTTGTAGCATCCGTAATGATCTATGACATGTACTTAAAGTCAGATCACCTTCTTCCATAATATGAGAATGAATTCCAATTAATTTTTAAATGAAATATAAGTAAATCATAAATCACTAAAAAACAGTTCAATATTTAATATCTTCTATTTGGCTACAAAAACTAAGATTAGAAAAAAAATCAGGACTCTACAAATTTAAACTGCATGTTTAATGAAATACTGTCACTCAAATTACAATGCAAGATACAATTTAAGGCTGGTACAAGTCAAGATCCAGCACTGCTGATAATAAATCTTTGTAAATTAAGAATGGCATCTTTGCATCTTTCATCTTGCTTTATCTTTTATCTATTCCACATGATTATTTTGGAGCCAGAATTCAAGAAGCACAGACTTTCATTCTGAGCAGATAAATTCTATCAGAACATCAAACATTCACAGCTCTTTAAAATAAGGGAAAATGAAAATGTAAAAAGACAGCGCTGCAAAATACAGAAAAATGAAAATACCGACTGGCAGTGGCTCCAACCAACACAGCAATCACACTTCTCATTCAGTAGTAATGAGAGTAATAATAAAAGTCACTATTTATGAGGAAGGGGAATAAAACTAGAAGAAAAAAAAGAAAAGACAGAATGCAAACAGCTATCCCTGAACAGTCAGGCAAAAATGTGAAGCAAGGTCAGACTGTTAACAATGATCTTTGCAACAATTACGAAAGAAAATTTCTCACTTCCATGATAAAAACACAGATGTCACAAACATTTAAATTCTCTAACATTTGGATACAGCCTACATAATAATGCTTAATGAACACTAAAATTGTAAAGCAAAATATTTTCTCCAAGTTTTCCACATTAGAGAGTTGTTGCCTCATCAAAACAAAAAGAATCTGATACAGCGCAGCTACTCAAACTCATTTAAGCACTGGCTTGATAAAAAATTTCTGAAGGGAATTAAAAAAAGATATCAGTTGTTCTCTGGCTTCAAGTTTATGACTTAGACTGCAAATTTCACTAACAAAACTTGACCAGAATCTCCACTTATTCCCTGTTGTTCCAGACACTGGCTCAGTCTTTTACTCTGCTGTTGTTTTATTTTCCTGAGTTCCTCCAAAATCACAAAAATGCAGAGTCCTCCTCTTAGCCTTTCTTTCCCCTGAAGAATTTTATATTCCTGACTCCTTGAAACACTTTACCTTCTTTGAGTTTCTCAAATAATACACCTTCTAAGGTCTCATCTGGCTTTCAGAACATTCTTCTCGAGGTTACTTCACTCCTTCATCTGCCCTATAATTATGAACAGCTCCCAACAGTCCAGCGTCAACTTGTTCTCTCCCTGTTCAGTGCTGATATGCTCTGCACTCTCATTCAATTTCAGAAGTCTTGAAACGACTGACAATTGAGTAAATGTCACTCCTACCCTCAATCTTTTATCTGAATGCTAGAATCACATTTCTTTCCACTTGCATGTCTGAAATCTTCAGGCGACTATATTATGTTACCTCCAACTAAACAGATCCAAAAGCAAACTCTGCTCCAAATCACCCTTGCCTCCCCAACATCCAAAAAGACCTATTAACAACCACAATTTACTTCTCATCCAATTCATCCCAAAACACAATCTACAATGAGTCCGCATGGATTCGGACAAACCCTAGCCATTTCCGTTCTTACTCAGTCACTGGCTGGCTTACACTGTCACTTGGTGGACTCTATAGAAGCAAGCACAGCTCGTCCTTCACGCCCTACCGAGGTCACGAGTTGACCCCCCACAAGTGGCTCTCCGGCACAGCCATGGCTCCAGAAGCACAAGGACTTAATGCAGAGCCCGGCAGCTTGCGGCAGAAAAGTGAATGGACTATGCATTAATCCACGGCACCATGCCTGCCCGGGAGGAAAAGGGTGTTGCTCCCTTCCACCTTTTTCCTTCTGGAAGCAAGGTGGCGGCCGCCTCAGAGCTTTTTGGAAAGCCAGGTATGAGCTGGTCGTGACGGGTTGACTGAAACCTCATGGGAAGGGGAGCGAATCCGGCTCATCCTTCATGCCCTACCGAGGTCACGAGTTGCCCCCCACGAGCGGCTCTCTGGCACGGCCATGGCTCCAGAGCCACAGAAACCAATCTCATAATTATCTGACTCTTGGCAGAAATACTTCCGGGCTTAATAAGTAAAATACCAGAAATTCAAAATCGCGCAGCTGCTATCACGGCCACACAATATCATTTGATTCTTGTAACCAGCTGTAGAAAACAAATTATTTCACAATGCCTTTTCAGCAGGTCTGATTTGGGAGTGTAAACTCTAAATAATAATGGTGCATCTTTTGTCGAAACAATGAATCTAATCAAAGTAGATAGAGTGTTAACTAGAATTCATCTGCCTCACAGGCATTGGGAGGGCTGGGAGGGGCAGTTTATTGGGGTACTTGGTGGTGAAAATTAAGTACTGGTGAAGGGAAATGTGTTTGATGATTGCATGGCTGAGACTTAAACCTGAAAGCTTTGTAACTTTTCCCACAGTGATTCAATAAATTAATTAATTAAAAAAATAAATAAAGAAGCAAGCAAAAGCCTTGTCCTGTGCTTCTTTACCTCCCGGTCAGTCAGGTCCAGATACAGCCTTAATTGAAGAGAAAAAAAACTCTTCCTAGCTGATGAGCCGAAAACATTATTTGAAAGGTTCCTGAGAAGTGCTGAAGAGATAGCACAGTGTGTAAGGTGCTTGAGTTGCATGTGCCAACCATGTTCAATCCCCAGCACTGCACAGGGTCCCGCCAGCCGTGACCAGAGTGATCCCTTGAACATGGCTGGGAATGATCCCTGAGTGAAGAGTCAGGAGTAAGTCCTGAACACTGCCAGGTGTGCCCCCCCCCCAAAAAAAGTCCTGATTTATGCTCTCAATTTATCCATAATAATTTTAATTTAGATTTAAACTCAGCGGTAGGGTGTTTGCCTTGCACGCAGCCAACATGGCCGACCCGAGTTCGATTCCTCCGCCCCTCTCGGAGAGCCCGGCAAGCTACCGAGAGTATCTCGCCCGCACGGCAGAGCCTGGCAAGCTCCCCGTGATGTATTCGATATGCCAAACACAGTAACAACAAAGTCTCCAATGGAGACGTTACTGGGCACGCTCGAGCAAATCGACGATCAACAGGAGGGCCTTTACCTTTACCTTTACCTTTACCTATCTAAAAAATATATTTTGTTTAATAAACACTTTGCTACTTGTGTTTCCTCCCTAGAATTGTGCCTAAATTTCTTTGGCTAATGTAAACATAGTTTTAAGCATGGCTATTTTCTCCATTGGCTTCTACTATTGTGACATCTGTCTATAACTTTTTTTGTTTGTTGTTTTTGTTGTTGCTTTACTCCTGGCTCTGAGCTCAAGAGTCACTCCTGGTGGGCTCAGTGGACCATATGGGTAGCCTGAGATCAAACCCAAGTTGGCTGCCTATTACCCAAAGTACTATCTCGTCAGCCCCAGTCTCGAACCATTTTAGCATTTATCTTCTACAACAGTTTTTCTTAAGTCTGTCTTGGAACAACCTTCTAGCTATTAACATTCATATATTTGCAATATGGCTAAATTCCCATTAAAGTACTGATTTACCATCTTTTTGTTCAAAGTGATTACCAAAGATGTAGATTGCTTACATTGGTACATACATACATGTCAAATAAGGGAAATTATAGCTTTTTTCTTGAACCAGAAGAAAGTGGTTGAATAAATTAGTAAATTTCTATCTTTGTTTGATTGATTGATCAGTGTTGCTTTCACAGTCCGTAACAAATTAGAGAGCCCTTTCTTCTCCAAACAGTATAGCTATTAGGTGATATTTTTATTGAGCTAGACTGATTGTTTTCTGTTTAACTGTTCATGTCAACTAGAAGATAAGCTGTTCATATCAAAAAAACATTTCTTAAATTATTTCTAAGCCACATCTCATATATAGAAATCAATCTGACACCTACTTACATATTCCTTAAAATGTGTTGAAAACTATACAGGGTGCCAGCAATACCTAAGATTTAACAATTACAAGCTGACTATATTCAGCTATTCAAAAATCTGTGAATTCCTACCAGATTAGTGTCAAATGACTCCACATGTGGAATTATTTTGTAAGCATATGTAATTTCCTATCACAGTGGTTTATTTACATACCAAAGATAAATTCTAACAAAAACACATTAGTTGACACCATAACTATACTAGAAAAACAAACAGCTCACACCACTCAATCTTGTTTTTAAAAACTTTTTAAAGGTTCCTTTTTCTTAATCTTTTCACTTAATGTTGCTACAAAAAGACATATTCCAAGGTCAGGGCGATAGCAGGGGATTAAAGCACATTCCTTGTATGCAGCTGACTTTAATTTCATTCCCGGTACTAACATGAACCCCTGAGCATAGCCAGTGGTTCAGCCTCTGAGCACCCCTAGAATAGCCCTGAGTAATCCCAGGAGCACCAGATCCTAGACTGGAACTGTAGGCCTGATATCCGAGAGGGAACCCGGTAAAGGTCTCCTGAGTGCTACTTGGGAGGGCCCCCAAAATTAAATTTAAAATAATTTTTTAAATAAAACCTATCCCATTTTCTCTTTAGTCACTAACTCAGTACAATTAAACCTTCACAATATGCACACTAGTCCTATGTAAGCAATGCAAATTCAAAGATTAAAGAGAACCATCTTGACCTTTTGTCAACTACCATAAAAATATTCCTGTTCGTCAAATGGATATCATTTTTGTGCATCCTTAAAAAAATATACTTTAAAAAGAAAGGCCTCCTGGTGGAAAATGGGCACTGGTGGAGGGATGGGTATCTGATCATTGTATAATTGAAACCAAAGCACAAAAAATTGTAAATCTACAACTTTAAAAAAAATCTCACCTTTAATCATGACAAAACAGTGGAAAAAGCAGCACTTTCTAATCCACACTTCTCACTTAACTGAATGTTTCTAGAGCCCCCCTCAAGAAAATTGCATAATTTACATCTACGCATCTCTGAGCAAGTACATTTCGAGTTTATGTCTAACGATTTTCTAGTTTATGTTTAATTATTTTCTAAGTGTTTCTGGTTGTTCATTTGCCTGTAGTTCTTGGATTTTCAAAAGAGGCACAACAACAGGTGAATCCATATTCTTGCCAAGCCCAAGTTCAAAGTACACAGTAGTTGCCACCAAACACTAGTCTCAGAATAATAACCAAGGTTATAAACTTAAATTCACATATTCTACTATAGAAAGGAAAACGGGCTATACGTTACCCATTATAAAAAATATTTTCGTAAAGTATCTACTCGAAAGTTCTTATTTTCCTTTACCCACTAACACATACTCTAATTCAAACCTATTCACCTCCATTTCATCTTCCCCTATAAGTTCTGTCAAGCACCCACAATCTTAAATTATATTGTCAATCAAATTTACTATGAAGGCCAAATGTTTCTGACTGCATCTTAACACGGGTTCTATTCTACTATTCTTTTCTTTCACTTCATTCAAATTACTACTTTTGAATGAATAAATACCATAGTTGTAAGGCTGACTGTGGTCTTTATGTCTACAATCTAAGAACCTATATTTAGAAAACAGGTAGCTAGGCCCACAAAACTTTATCTATGATATAAGTCATAAAAAGCAAATTTACAACTGTTGTGATTCCTTAATAAATATTGGTATATTCTTAAGAGCTCAGAATGAGACACATGGCTCTTTTATCACTCTGCCCATCTGCCAATAAACTATTGAATTGAAAAGTACTTGAGCATCTACAAAATTTCTTTTACTGTTTTATTATGTTCATACAAATTCTATAGGCGTATAAATTCATTTTTTTGTTTCTCTTCAGCATCTTATTTTCTGCATGTTCATTTGCCTTGCTACTTCTGTCATCTGACTCTTCTGAATAACCAGTCTAAGTCTTCAACATTTTCATTTGGCTTTGATTTTTGTCTTATTCGAGAGGTGGTTAGAGGGCCTCTCCAGTGGTGTTCAGAGGATTGGGATCTACGCACACTATATGGGATCCCATGGTGTAGCCCTAATGGTTCAGTTATCTCCCAGCAGTACTATAAGATTCTCATAAAATGTATCAAGCACTTTAAAATATTTAGACTGTCTTGGAAAATTTGGTAGTCACTGTCCATCAAAACCCAAAAGTATTGAAACTATTGTAACCATGTTACCTAAACTACAATTAAGATGATTTTAATAATGTAATATACTTGGACCCTTTAACCCAATAATTTCTAAGTTCATCTCAAAGGATATTACAAATAAAAGCAAACATGAGCTTTTCAAAATTACACATAAAATAAAAATACAGTTCCAAGGTCAGTGGGACAGAGGGTATTACTTTATTCACAACAGATTTCATATCTTTAATCGCTAAAATGCTGTGAATAAGGGTAGAATGTTTTGGGGAAATGTTGGCAAGATAAGATTAAGACAATAAATGTTAAATAGATCAGGAATTTATTTTTGCTCACACAAGTCTACACTTCCAAAATATTTGGTGGGGGGGAGGGGCACACCCAATGCTGAGGGCTTACATCTGGCTCTGCACTCAGGAATTACTTCTGGTGGTGCTCAGGGGACTATATGGGTTGCCAGAATATAACGTGGATCGGCCACATATGACCTACCAGCCATTCTCTCTCTCTGGTCCAAAACTTTACAAGTTTTTGAAAGTTTCTATGAAAAGTTCTTCTATCCTAAAATTGCTGGCATACCTCTTTATTTTTTAGCTTTTAGCTTTTCCCATATGCTTTTAAAGTCTTAATATTAAAAACACATTTTTAATTCTAAAATAGCAAACCAACTTCTGACATAAATTTGGTTAAGATCTGTTTGACAAGAGGGTCAGCAAGGCAGGACAAGGGTTAAGGTCTTGTATACAGTACCCCGCCCCATCATTGCCAGGACTGATCCCAAAGATACAAATGCAAACCTCATATAACGCACTGGGGCCAGAGCAATAGTACAACATAGGGCATTTGCCTTGCACACGGTCAGCCTGGGATCAATCCCCAGCCTCTGACAGGGTCCTCAGAGCACCATTAGGAGTGATTCCTGAGTACAGAGCTAGAAAACTGAGAGTAACGCATTGTCAGGTATGACGCAAAGAAAAAAAAAAACAGCCTCATATAATGTATACTTTGATAGTATCATCTAAAAATTCAAACACTAAAACTAATTTTCTTAATAGTATAGGGCCAGAGAGACTGAACAATTAAGGTGCTGCCTTGCACATAGTGGGTTCAATCCCTAGCATCTCTTATGCCCACAGAGCACAAGGAGTGAGTTCTGAGCAGAGTAGGTATGGCCTCCAAACAGCAAACATGGAAAAAAAGTACAGCTCTAACTATAAGGTAAGGTAAAGGTAAGGTAAAGGCCCTCCCGTTGATCATCGATTTGCTCGAGCGGGCCCAGTAACGTCTCCATTGGAGACTTTGTTGTTACTGTGTTTGGCATATTGAATACTCTCGGTAGCTTGCCGGGCTCTCCTATAGCTCTAACTATATCATAAGAAAATGACATAAGAAAATGACATTAACATAAAAAGAATTCGTAAACATTAAAAATGACCCACATACATTACAAATCTAAGGTATAACATAGCTATATGCAATTCTAACTTCCACTATACTCTCCAAGGATATACTTTAAATCTTTCACAAGTGGAATAAAAAAAGAAAAAAGACTGAACTCATTTCAAATAGCTTCTGTTCTGTTTGATGGCTTCTGCTTGATAGTCATGGGAAAAGTATATCTGATCCTTAAAGAACAAGATTGTGAAACCAGGAGTAAGAGATTCTTAAGTGAATTGGGGTTCAGCTGCTGAAAGGATGCCCCATTGTGAGGCATTTCTTAATAAAATGTCACTTTCAATGCCTCAGATGCCAAGACGGCCTTAAAGAGAAATACCAAGCACAGTTCAAGCAAAGAGACTAATAAGAGCAAAGCAGATAATTGACATAAACACAGAGAGAGAGAGAGAGAGAGAGAGAGAGAGAGAGAGGCAGAGACAGAGACAGAGACAGAAAGACAGGAGTTTTAACAATTCTAGAGAACGACCTAGGGGAAAAAAAATAGTCCACAAAGCATATAAAGGACAGAACCATTTTCTATTAACAAAGCTTACTGTTTTAGCAACAAGAGTATATAACGTAAACTAAGAGATTTAAATTCCTCCAAGTCACAAAATGTTCTCTACCAAGAGCAAATCTGATCAACCTGGGATCACATTTTACTGAAAAATAACGGGTTCAATCACCAGCGCTGCATATGGTCCTCCAAGCACCACCAGGAGTTATCTCTGAGCACAGAACCAGGACAAAGCCCTGAACACCACCAGGGTGTGTGTGAGTGAGTATGTATGTGTGTGTAAGGGAGGGAGGGAGAGGGGAATGGAGGAGGGGGGCGGAGAGAGAGAGAGAGAGAGAGAGAGAGAGAGAGAGATGGCATGATGAATGAATGAAGGGAAGCAGCCAGATATCCCACACCTGCAGGCAATAAACTCGAAGGAAAGAAGGGTCACTGCAGTTAGGGTCATCGTCACCTGCCCAGGATGAGGAGAAAAAAAAAAACCTCTAAGAGACTGTCAAAGTACTTATTTAAGGTCATTCTAAACGGTAAAAGTCCTAATTCTATCATTCCTTTGGAGTAACATGTTGCCTGAGCAGCACAGATCCAAGAAGGAAAAAGGGAAAACACAGACGAGCTGCTTCCCTCCAAGAAAAAGAATCCACAAGCAAAGGAATCATGGATGCAAGTGCTCTGGCTTGGAATTTTGCCTGGCTCAGCAACTAACAAGCACTGTCATCTTGGAGAATGTATGCAACCTTTTTGAACCTTGGTTTCCCAATCTGCAAATATCAAGCCAATAATCATCTCATAAAGTGGCTGGTCAGATTAAATCAACAATGCATAGAACAAGTGTAACGGGCCTGACAAAGAGTAAGGGATTGATTAAAAAATATAAAACCTGACTTCATGATCAAAGCCATTCTCATCCAGCAGGACTACCCCAGCTAAAACTAGTTAGGTTCTGAGGCTGCTTTTGACCCGAGAAAAACGATTTTTAATGCCACATGAAACCAGGGGGGGGGAAATGTGCAGTTTCAAATTTACTTGCTCTCTGTGCTTTGTGTATGTGTGCGTGCGTGCATGCGCGTGCATGCGTGTGTGTGTGTGTGTGTGTGTGTGTATGAGAGAGAGAAAGAGAGAGAGAGAGAGAGAGAGAGAATGTCCCGGCTCAGACCTTACCCAGTGTACAACTGACAAATATGTGAGGAAGGATAATTCCTTACCCAAAGTGTTCGGAAGTAAGAGTAGAAACATGTAAAATATTGCAGCTATAAAGGTTAAGAAGTGATTTCCATGGCTTTCAGCATGTAATTTTTTCCAGTCACCCTCAAGAAATAGAGATGATTTCTTTCTTAATATTTTACATAAAATTCAAAAGTCGTCTGAAGGATTAATGAAAATGTACTCACAAAGCTTTAAACTACTTGGAGGAAAAGACTATAAGTGAAAATTGTTATTATCTTTCTTTGCGATTACAGCTGGCCTGCCAAAATCCAAAGCTACATTCGCTTGTTTTCTCCTCAAAGGTTGAGTATTATCTCTTAATCTTGCCATTAGTTTGGCCATTAATAGTCACTGTGGTAACTAAAGTGTTTGATGGAATAGAAGATTATATGCTCGTATCTTGCTTACAATTCTTTTGTTTTCAAATTTATGAGAGATTTGTCTCCTCTATCTTTTCCCAGTTTCAGTTCTCTATTTTCTAGATCATTACCCCACTTATACCTCAATCTATAAGCTCATTGACACTGTTCACCTAATTGTTTTGCAACTCAACAAATATAATCTTTTACACGGACAAAATCAGTTTTGTAAAGGACAACCATAATTACTTTTAAAACAGAGGTTTAGAGATTTCCATATTATTAAAGTCTCATAACTTCCCAGAGTAGGTTTCTAATTTTACAGTAGGCTTCTAATTGAAAATGTAGGCATGAATACACTGAAACCCCATTTTCTATCTACCATGCTTTAAAAAAAATGTACTGTGAAAGCATAAAACTTATGAAAGTTTTTTTAAGGATTTTTTTATATAAAACATTCGCTTCTTTTTTTTAATTTATTTATTTTTTATTATTTTATTGAATCACCGTGAGATAGTTACAAGCTTTCATGTTTGGGTTATAGTCACACAATGGTCAAACACCCATCCCTCCACCAGTGCCCATTCCCCTCCACCAATATCCCCAGTATAACCCCCTTTTCCCACCCTCCCCCCACCTCCATGGCAGACAATATTCCCCATACTCTCTCTCTACTTTTGGGCATTGTGGTTTGCAATACAGACCCTGAGAGGTTATCATGCTTGGTCCTTTATCTACTTTCTGCACACATCTCCCATCCCGACCGATTCCTCCAGCCATCATTTTCTTAATGATCCCTTCTCTATTCCAGCTGCCTTCTCCCCTTTGTTCGTGAGGCAGGTTTCCAGCTATGGAGCAATCTACCTGTCCCGTGTATCTACTGTCCTTAGGTGTCAGCCTCCTGTTATGTTAAAACATTCACTTCTACTATCTGTGCTATTCCTCATCCCACCACCCCCTCCCCAGAAAACCAAACCTGTGAATTATTTATTTTCCAGTGTATCATCCCTCTACTATTTCTATCAGCTTATCCAGAACAATTCTCACATGCCATTTTTATTTTTGTTTTGAACTTACATGTAACTCTCAGAACACTTCAAAAAGCATTTTCTACACCATTCCACTTTTGGTACATAGGCTGTCTACTTGAATTCACAAGGTTTTCTTTGTGTCACTTGGATAAAGATATAAAACCTTAATAAAATTTTTATTTCTGGGACACAAGATTCACAATGCATTTAAATCACAAGATGTAGTCGGCACTCCTTGACAAGTTCTTCAAATATGTATGTGCAATTAAATAGACAAGAAGTGAAACTTGAAGTCACAGAATCAGAAATTGGCATGCGGACGGAACTCGCCCGCCCAAATGGAGCGAGCAGAAGCGTCCAGACTGGTTCTCCGCAGAGTACAGACAAGACACAAAGAAAAAGGAAGACGAGGAGCAGTGGTTTGACTCACCTTCCGCAACCTATCCCCACGTTCAGAAAAATCAAGGGAATTGTTCGTGTGTGAGAAGGGAGTCCTGCAGACCGCAAGCAGGCACTGCCATGCTTGGAACTCTCTGCAAACCCCACGTGAATCATCATCCCTCGTCTATGCTTCCTTCATGTCCAGTCTACATCCCTTTTGACGGCCCACACTCTACCTTGACTATTTATATCTCTCCCCACTGCTGACCACTCTCACCTTCAGAGCACCCTGAAAGCTGTGTCCCAGGGGTCTCTGTCTGGCATGGCAAATAACTAGGACTTGATGAACTAAATTGGAATAAAATGTTTTTCTCAACGCTGTACAAATGATAGAACAAAAAGTCAAACTGATTAAAACGAAATGCTTCTCTCTGGTAGTTATACTTGCTTAAGAACATAATTAGTTGTGTCACGGACAAAGGGCAGACCTGTGCATTCAATGTGGTATTGCGGACTATCCTACTTCTATGAGGAAAAATCTAATATTTCACTTTGGTTCAAAGTCCTCTGTCCAGAAAGTTGAGCAGGTAAGGCACTTGCTGTGCATATGGCAAACTTGGGTGCAATTCCCAGCACTGCATATGGTCCCCTGAGCACTGCCAGAAATGAACCCTGAGCACAGAGCCAGGAGTAAGCCCTGAACACAGAACACCAGTAATGAGCCTTGAGCACTGCTGGGCATGGTCTCTAAAAATTTAAGGATTAATAATAAATCCCTCTTGTCAGGTGTGTGTGTGTGTGGGGGGGGGGGGGGGAGTCTCTCTTGTTGTCACTTCATTTCCCATTAGTGAAACTCAGGCCCAAGGATGTGACTCAGTGGTAGAACGTCAACCTTGCAAACAGAGGGTTTCAGGTTCAAGCCCGGCAACAGCTTCACCTGCTGAGTATGATCCTGATGAAACTGCTGCCTGTGATGCCCATTGGTGGTCAGTACTGCACAGTATATGCATGCACTGAAACTTAAGGATGCAGCCCAAGGGAGAGCACTCTTGAGTATTCAACCCTCATGGCCAAGGTTATGGCCACCACACCACAACAGGGAGGCGTGGGAAGGGAGAAATCAAACAAAAACTGAAACTCAAAAACATAGTCGTGACTTTTCAATGTCCTCACGAAAAATTACCTTCTCAACACTTAGTCTGGTGATGCTTTTCAAATTCCCAGTTTCAGACTGGGAAAATAACAGATGATGCCTTTCGTTGTGGTGACTGAATAAATCTGTTTTATGAGAAGAGAACTGTCAAAAAATTAAACTTATAAGAATCCCCCGAATAACCCTCCAAAAGGGAAAAAAAAAAACTAGCTCAGTGTCTAGCTGTTTCCTAGCAACTAGATCTGCTGATATTTCTTATCAGAAGTACGGAATAAGGATTAAATTTTTTTAAATTGTCTTTTGGGGCACTTTTCAGGTGTCACTGAAAGAAAAGTATAAAATACTAAAAATTTTCTTGGGGCTTTGCTTTTTGGACCACACCCAAGAGTCTTCAGGGCTTACTCCTGGATCCCTGTGCTCAGGGGCCACTCCTGGCAGGGATCAGGGCACCATACCGGGTGCCAGGCACAGAGCAAAGTCCGGGCTGGCCACAAGCAAGACCAGTGCCTCACCACTCTCTTCTCTCCGTTCCCCTAAATATTTCCTAACCAATCTAGGCTGAGACTTTTAAATGGGTGACTCTAATTATGACTCTTAGCGATGGTGGAGATTCTGGAGAGTGGAAGCGTTTATAAAGGCACTCGGGGGAAATCTGGGGAGGGTGGTGGCTGCGGTGGACAAAAGAAGGAAGGAAACGGTGACTCCTGCATAGTGACATAAGCATCACCCTACAGAAAATGTTCTGCCAGAAGGAATAAAGCTGCTATTCTCCGGGGAGCTCAAGTTCAAACCTATGTCTAAGCTGCAGCCCAAGTTTCTCAACAAAAAAAAAAACAGAACTTATGTGACACATTACAAAGGAAAACTGTACAGAGTAGCAGTTTTAACTACAGCAGCCAGCCACAACAAGCCAGGGAAGTATTTTGAGGTCAGAAAAATTTGCAATTGAGATTTCGGAAATAGTCTGCATCTAGCACTTTACACACATTACCAGGTACTTGACTCTTCCCTTTTGCAAACAGCACAGTGAAGTGCAACCCTGCTTATTACTTTAATTTTCTCAACAAATCTAGAGATGCAAACATGCGACTCTCAAGGCAATTCATCAAATTCTGAGCACTACTCCAAGGCGCAGTGCTAGACATCAGAGACCATTTATGTTGAATACAGCACAATCCCAACTCTAGAGAAGTTGAAAAGGGCTTGATCCCTACCCAGGAGAAGTCTCCATGTAAAACACATAGTAGAAATAACCTGCCGGAGGGTGAGTCCGAGAAAGCGATGGAAGGGTAGAGGTATTTTACCAGACCTGAGAAGAGCAATCAAGTTTAGTTCAAAGGGCACTCAACCAAGAGCTATGGGAGACCTCTAGTGAGGAAGCCAGATCTTTTGATAATTAGCTTCACGAGCTGTGGTGAGCGATTTCTGGGGCAAAACTTACATGTGCAAAATGAAGAGGCTGGGAGCTAAATTTTCCTGAGAGGCGTTTAGGGGCTGAGGAGGGGTAGAGGTTGAGGAACGCTGTGCTAAGCACTGACACAGACACCAGGATAAGCAAGCACATGTCCACGGTCACGGTCCTCCCATTGTTCATCGATTTGCTTGAGCGGGCCCAGTAACGCCTCCATAAGCCAAGAGTTTATGCTCTGGTTACCAAGAATGATAACACAGAAAATAATGACCACAAAACTCCAAAATCCTTTTCTGGTCTAAAAAGTGTATGTTTCGTGTTTGCCACTCAATGCCTCTTTTGCAGACCACAACACCCAAAAGGAGAGAGAGAACACAGGGGATTGCCCTGCCACAGAGACAGGGGGGATGGGGGGATGGGGGTAGGAGGGATATTATCCATGGTGGTGGAAAATGGGCACTGGTGGAGGGATGGGTATCTGATCATTGTATAATTGAAACCAAAGCACAAAAAATTGTAAATCTACAACTTTAAAAAAAATAAAATAAAATAAAGGGAAAAAAAAAGTGTATGTTTCGAAGCTAGAGAGACAGTACAGCAGACAGGATGCTTGCTTTGCATGCGGCTAACCCAGGTTTAATGCCTGGCATCCCATATGGTTCCCTGCCCGCCCCCACGAGGCCCCCCAGCATGGTCAGTTTCTGAGTGCAGAGTCAGGAGCAACCCATGAGCATCACTGGGTATGGCCCCAAAATAAAACAAAACAAAACATGTATGTCTCTGTAACATCCTTGCCGCCAATAATTTCCACAAATACAAAATGAAGAACTGTATTAAGCACTGTAGGAATTCAAAGAAAAATAAAAACTCTTTAAATTACACTTTTGAACTAGTCCCTGAAAACAAACACCTAAAATATATATAGCACGGAGGCCAGATATAGTACTACAGGTAAGGTGCTTGTCCTGCATTCGACTGACCCAGTTCAATCCCTGGAACATATGGTATCCTGAGCCCCTCACCCCCCCCTAAGGAGTGACCCCTGAGCACAGAGCCAGGAGTAAGCCCTAAGCACAGTTAAGTGTAGCCCAATCCCCCCCACCCCGAATATGTTACTAAAACAAGAAAGGAAAGTGTATTTAATTCTATTCTGTGAATGGTACCAAAAGCCTCATTTTCTAAAAATAAAGAGAAAAATGCCAAGAGCCAACTGAAATGACTCATTGGCGAGATACAACTCAACATGCCCAACCAATCACCACACTGAGGGTCTAAAAATACTATTTGCTCTCTGAAGCATCTCTCTTTATTCTTTACTCCTTAAAAATTGCATTTCAGAGGCCAGAGAGACAGTGCAGGGGTTGAAATGTTAGCTATGCAAAAGGCGAACCCAGATTCAATCTGACAGGTTACAGGTTTGCTAGGAGTCCAGAGTTAGACTCAGCAGTACAGCACTCATCTGGCAGGCATGAAGTCACCAAGTTCAATCCTAGCAGCACTTTTGTACCATTTGTAGACGGTGCTACAACAAAACGTCTGCAATCCCCAACACACCTCAACCAAGTGTGTGCAATCACCATGACTCAATCCACTGGCCTACGCCAACTCCATTACAAGACCAGTGTGTGCAAAAAGCTGTACAAGTGCTATATAAAAGAGCATCCTCCAATGCTTCACTAGATGTCTATCCTAAGTCACGGAAAAATGTTTGAGAGGAAGGACGTATTCTAGGAGGGGGAAAGGGTGACCACCATCTACCGAGCTCATTCAGAACCCTTTCCTGCAATAAAAGGGAACAGTGCTAGTGGACTTGAAGGGTCTGCCTCTATACTACCACAACAACATGAAGAAACAACACAAACCTCCACTGTGAGGAGAGGACAAAAAAAAAAAAAAGAGTCCCGAATCCTCAACAGGGGTTACCCACAAATACGATCTCTCCCAAAAAGAATTCTGAGATGAAATATTGAGGATGTTCAAGGAACTCAAAGAATCAATGGGAGCAGACTCCAGAAAAATAAAGGAAGAAATGAAAGAAACAGTGGATCGGATAGTGGAGAAAATACAGGAAGAAACGAGAGCAGAAATAAAAAAGCTACAGGGTGGAATATTCGTACACACAACTCCAAATGTATGAAGATCTAAAATCTTTGATAAGGCAGCAAGAAATGTGAAGTGGAGCAAGGAAAGCCTCTTCAACAAATGGTGTTGGCATAACTGGACAACCACATGCAAAAAAATGGGCTTAGACCTCGACCTAACACCATGCACAAAAGTCAGATCAAAATGTATTAAAGATTTCAACGTCAGACCAGCATCCATAAGGTACATTGAAGACAAGGTCGGCAAAGCCCTCCACAATATTGAGGCTAATGGTATCTTCAAAGACGACATTCCACTGACCAACCAAGTGGAAACAGATAAACAAATGGGACTATCTTAAACTAAGAAGCTCTGCACCTCAAA
This sequence comes from Sorex fumeus, assembly GCF_029834395.1. Taxonomy (NCBI): domain Eukaryota; kingdom Metazoa; phylum Chordata; class Mammalia; order Eulipotyphla; family Soricidae; genus Sorex; species Sorex fumeus. Next base: position 546,540 of record NW_026606181.1, on the reverse strand, counting down.
AGATATAGTGACCAGAATACAAAGACAGTCTACAGAATGGGAAAGAATATTCACCCAATACTCATCTGATAAGGGGTTGATATCAAGGATATACAAAGCACTAGTAGAACTCCACAAGAAGAAAACATCCAACACCATCAAAAAATGGGGTGATGAAATGAACAGATACTTTCTCAAAGTATGGCTAAAAGGCACATGAGAAGATACTCCACATCATTAATCATCAGGAAGATGCAGATCAAAACAACAATGAGATAATCTCACACCACAGAGACTGGCCCACATCCAAAAGAACAAAAGCAACCAGTGTTGGCACAGATGTGGCAAGAAAGGGACCCTCCTTCATTGATGGTGGGAATGCCAATGGTTCAGCCCTTTTGGAAAACAGTATGAAAGATTCTCAAAAAATTAGAATTTGATCTCCCATTTGACCCAGCAATACCACTCCTGGGAATATATTCCAGAGAGGAAAAAAGTATAGTCGAAGTGACATCTGCACTTATTTGTTCATTGCAGCACTCTTTACAATAGCCAGAATCTGGAAAAAATCTGAGTGCCCGAGAATAGATGACTGGTTAAAGAAACTTGGTACAACTACACAATGGAGTACAATTTAGCTGTTAGAAAAGATGAAGTCATGAAATTTACATACAAGTGGTACTACATGGAAAGTATCGTGTTAAGAGAAATGACTCAGAAAGAAAGGGATAGACATAGAAAGACTGCATTCATCTGGGGAACATAAAGTAACAAAATGGGAGACTAATACCCAAGAATGGCCGAGATTAGTACCAGGAATTTTGCTCCATGGCTTGGAGGCCAGCCACACATGCTAGGGGAAAATGCAGCTCAGATAGAGAAGAGAGCTCCAAATAAAGGGGGTTGGGAGGATCCTCCTCCCAGGATGGGAGATGCATGCTGAAAGTAGACTCTAGACCAAACATGACTGCCACTCAATGCCTCTTTTGCAAACCACCGCACCCAAAAGGAGAGAATAAAAGGGAATGCCCCACAGAGGCAGGGTGGGATGGGGGGAATGGGGGGTGGGAGGGATTCTGGGATCCGTGCTGGTGGGAAATGGGCACTGGTGGAAGGATGGGTGTTTGATCATTGTATAACTGAAACCCAAGCACAAAAATCTATAAGTCTACAACTGTATCTCATGATGTCTCACTAATAAAAATTTTTTTTTAAAAAAAAAAAAGAAGAAAACCCAAGGAAATCAACTAGTTAAACAAATAAAATTCTTTTGTGACTATAAAGTATGCGACCATTCAAGAAACCTAATTCTGTTTAAACAAGGCTTTTATAAGTATACTGAACACTGCTTTTAGAGAGGATAAAAGATTTAAGATGATTCTAAGCTTTTTAGAAATTCTAATTACTTAATCAAGTACCTACCAAAAATACTTTCCAAAGCAACAAATGTTCAGTGAGCCATAAACTCCAATAGAATCTCAAAATGCAAAAAGGGAAATCCTTCTCCAGAGAGACAAGTCTTACTTCTCTCTCCGCCTCCAAGAAAGAGCTACTTAACTTGCCTGCCCGTAATTTCCTCAGAAATTTCTCAAAAGTCCTTTCTAAATTGGAAATGTATTAACAGTTTTCTGAAAGTTCGGTTTTATCAGCGCCTTCTAATGATGAGCCTTCCAAATAGAAAGTGGATTAGAGAGAAGACCATAATTAGGCGATACTCTGGAAAACTGTCACTTTCTTTCTTAATGCACATTTTTTTCATTCCTTTTCAAAGGAGGGGGTGTGTGGAACCTGGGGGTCTGCAGCTGTGGGCCTGAACTGCAACCTCACTCTCTCCCTTGTGACCTCGCACAGCCTCGTGGCTTCACAAATCCCGAGCCCCGAGACACCCAGACTCCATCCAACTGACATCCAACCTGCCTTCTCCATCTGCATGACTAACGAGCACTTCACTTCCAACAAAACACGGTGAGAAGGAAACACTTTTTGTTTTTTAATCTTTTTGAGGAGGCTGAGGGGTGGAATGTTAACATCCAAGAAAGGGAACACAAGTAATTACTTGCACAGTAGCTCCTTAACTAGTAACACATAGAGGTCAATGCTCCGGAGGTTTAGAAAGTGATCAATACAATTAAGGGTCCCTCCACTGTGTGGAACAGGGAGCCGTACTCATACCAACAAATGCAAGTGGCCACATACACCCTCCCTGAGGCCCTCCCTGAGCGGGCAGACCAACGATGCTTATCATGCAGGTCAGCTAGCTGCTCTGTGCCTAGAGGCTCAGATCCCACCACCCTCCCGATGTGGTGAGGTTCTTGAAGAAACTCCTAGCAATGCATCTCTGTAGGTAGTTTGCACAACGGCTCCACGGGCCAGTTTACAGATGCCTCCAAATCTTAGTTGCAACCCCAGTCCCATGACCCCTGAAGTATAGACAGAGACAGAACCCTAGACAAGGGGACCACTGAGAGACAGTTGCCTTCACTGTCCACAGAGTAGAGGCCAAAGCTTCTTCTCCCAGTCACAGATCCTGATACTCAGGGAGAGTCCAGGCCTTTAACATGATACTCTATGTTGGTCAGTGGTTTGGTCACAGCTGCCAGTAAGATGCACTCCTCCCTTAGAAGCTCACAGATTCAACAATGCTGAGCCAATAGACACTCCCAGATGTTGTGATCCACTGGGCGCAGTGGCCCAGTTGTGGTCCCTAGAAGCTAAGGGTCGACTTCTCTCACCGTCTTTATTGTCAAGGCCGTGGCAACGAGACTTCACACCAACTTGAAGGCCAAGGTGGTGCTTCCATGAAGCACTTCAGTTCTCAACTCATCTGGAACACCTGAGCTGGGCACGGACAGACTCAACCCATGACCGGGGCTCCTTGCTCACCCCCAGTCCAAAAACCCTGTGCTAGTTAACCAGCCTACCGTGCTGAACCACTGGCACCCAGGACTAGTAAGGACTCAGAACAGAACTCTTGATTTAATTTTTCACACTTCCAAGTCTTTCATATCGTGGTGAAATGCATCATTCTCTAATCTAACCAGATATTTAGGTCAAAAGTCTAATAGTCAGGGAGAGACTTTGAAGCCCTAATAAATGAATTCAAAACCTCCCTCTGCTCATCATTTCCTGTGCAAACATACCACAAGTGTCAGATGGTAATAATAGTGAATGCCTGATAGGGTCCCTATGAAGAGGTCATCCATGTAAGCATTTACAACACTAACCAGGAAATACTAAATTTTCATTTCACTAAGTTGATGCTTCATCATTACTAACATTCCTTTTCTTCCCTATCCTATCTGCCAGACTTCATATCTGTAGTATCAATTAATTAGACTTCAAAAACATCATTGAAATCCACTGGTACCTCTCGTCACCGCCACTACAACCATCTTCTTTCAAAACTCAAATGTGATAAAATTCTGAACTATCTGCTCTATGACCTCCAAAGAGCTTTTTTTGTTTTTGTTTTTGTTTTTGTTTTTTTCCAAAGAGCTTTTCAAGTGGCAGCCAAGGTAATCTATTTAAAATATCTAGTAGGGTCAGGGAGACAGATTAAGTGGTAGAGCACATGTGCTTTGTTTGATCCCAGTGGTCCCAAATACCTTCCATTTCCTTGGTGGTCTCCAAGTACCACCAGGCCTGAGCACCAAAATATTGAATCCATACCCAACATCAGGGCAAGTATACTTACAGATGGTTCTGACGGAGAGATCATAGGGCTTTTCCCTAAATCAAGTCCCTGACCCTAGTTCATTCAAAAATATAATGGAACCACTGTTGTCTCACCTTAAACAACTCCATCCCAGCTAACAACACTCTAGCTACAAACTAGCGTTTTTTTTATTCAGCAAGAATGCCAAGATTTCAATCTCGGGGTCTTTGCATTAATGACTACTTATTGGATAACACTGGCTTGTCCTTGCTCCTCCCTCAGGACTCCCACCACAGTGCTCCTAAGGCACACCCAATTCCATCAAGCACTAATAATCCTATATCGATTTTCTCTTTCCTTTACACCCTTTGCATGGTTTAGCAATGTCCTTTTTGTATAGACACAAGAAGACAGTTGATGCTATGATTTGTAACATGCTAGCTCACTGCCTCCGAATAATATTTACCCCTGGGCATCCTCACCTTTCATGATTTCTATATAACTGCGCTGTGAGAGAGAGAAGGGAGACAGAGAAAGAAATGGCACTGATCACCAACCAACTTGTAGCCCAGTTTCCCTGTTCCTCCGTTCCTCTGTTCCTTCATTCCCCTGTTCTCCTATCGCCTTTGGTCAGCCTGGGGAGGCGGTTCTCAGCCAAAGAACGCATGTGTCCACAACCACACCTTTTGAACCCACAGCTGGTTACGTTGCCTAAAATGTACTTTTCTGCCTATTTGTTCAGTTGGCTCTTTTCTATCATATAGGACATTGTTATTGCTTTATTTTCTTGCTAAGTGTCTATGTCCCTCTAGAATATCCATTCTGTATCTTGTAGTGTATCCCAAACAATACATGGATGAATATAGTTACAGAAAAAATAAAAAACCATTAACTGAAAGAACTGGCTAAAGATTCTAAAATTTGTGAGTAGCAGAAGAAACATCTTTCGCTTACTTTTTTCCCCAATTGTCAACTGATTGCATCTCAGCTCCAAACTGACCCTCTTTATCTGCTCTTCTATAACTGACCCTAATGCAATAATACCCTTAAGAGTTTTAAGATCCAAATCCTCTAATAAGACAACTCCCTACAAAGGGACTGTTCTCATCAAAATACCTTAAATTATAATTAGAAAGCCTAAAATCCAATCATGGCTCCAGCAATTACTAACCAACATAAACCTGAACCAATTATCTCGCTTTCTAAAGCACTTTACCTCATCTGTAAAATGCAGGCTATAATTCCTATCTCAGAAGCGTGTGGTGAGGAACAACTAAGATAATTTATAAACAGTGAACTAAGGACAAATTGAAGTTATTATTATTCCATACCTACTGTTTCAACAAAATTTTACCCTTCTCCCAAAGAGATTCTTATATTTCCGGTGAGGACAAAAATATCTAATTCAAATAATTTCACCAGTGTAATTTCCTCTGTGTCAATGGAATTAGGCAGTGTACAGAGTTCCATAGACACATAGGAAAAGATATCTTTAGCATAATCATGAAACTTAGAGGAGACAGTGAAGTGGGTCGTAGCTGGGTTTCAAAGGATTAGTAGGGTGAAAAAAGAGTTCTTACCAAATGAGTACGTAATTTCCACTTTTACTTGTCCCAAAGCATGTTCAAAGCCATATTAGTTATATTACCATAAAAAAATTACATGATCAAAGTTAAGTATTAGCTTTCAGATATTACCTGGGTGGTAAGTTCTTGTATCAACTTAAGACCCTCCTGCAGAATCAGTTATTTCATTCTGTGTCAGTGATTAAAATTTCTTGTTTTACTCTGTGGCACACTTTTTCTTACCCTACAAGAATATTTCCATTACATAGATTGAAATTCCCAAGTACAGACTCAAAGGCCAAATAAAGCCAAAACCTTTTCTACTGGATGAACAGGAAAAAAAGAGATCAGAGCAATCACAAGTTTAGATTTCTCCTTCCCAATAGATCTGAAAAAAATCCCTCTCGTTCTTTCCAGCTCCCTTTCGGCAATAAGTTTCATCCAGTCTCCTGCATAAGACAAAGCACTTTCTGAAGCAATCAACTTTCTCAATCACACTTGGCAAATGTCTGCCTAGAGTGGAGGAGTCATGACCCTCAACTTTGACTTCAAAGACATGTAAGTCACAACACTCCACAAACCACTAGTAAATAAACTCACTGAAAGTTAAGTATGCCATGTAAGCTCATCTACTGGCCCTGTTTCAGAGAGTCATAATTAAATCTCAAAAGAGATCAACTAGCCTCAAAAATTTCTCTGGATCCCAGTACTGTCTGAGATATCCAGGGCAATCTCAGGAGGCGGGCAGCCAAGTTCCTTCCCCAGGCTTCAACAGCCACATTCACACCCCTAACAGTTGCCACCAAGCCGCCAACTAGACTGCCCAGTTAACTACTTTGGATCTTCCAGACATCTCCAAACTCTACAATACGAACCTCCCAGTGGGAGTGCATCAGATTGGATGAGAATGTAACAGAGATGCCAACTAACAAAAACACTAGCACAGAAGGCTAAACTTGCAACAAGCACTTAGTAAACCCTCAGACAGGGACTTAACGCCTCCATGGTGAGATACGATAATTTTCAGAAACTTTCTTTAAGTATTGTCTGATCGTTCCATTAGCCATTTAGTGGTAACAAGCGATATAAAAAATTTATTGTGGGCCTGAGGGGTGGTGGAGAAAACGAAGACAATGGAGGAGGGAAGGGCAACAGAGATGGTGGGATTGGGGCTGAAACATCGAATGCCTGTAATAAATAATCACTAACAACTTTGTAAACCACAACTTTGTAAACCAGTGTTTAAATTGTGTGTGTGTGTATGTGCATGTGCGTTTATGCACGTGTGTGCGTCCATACAACCAACAGAAATGTGTATACCAAAAGATGTCTCGAAATAAAGTAAGAAAGAATTATTAGTATATAGAATTATTAGTATATAGAAGTATTAGTAAGAAAGAAAAGAAAGCCCAAATACCTATGAACAACATAATGGCTATATTCATCGGCATTGAGACCAAAATCATGTATGACCTGTTAGGATGCAACAAAAACAATATAGCATCACTTCTATAATATTGCTGCAGAAGATATATAATTTGAACCTCAACATGCAAAACCATCACACACAAACTGAAATATAATCTACAAAATAATCAGCTATGATCTTCAAATGTAAAAAAAAGTCACAAGAGTCAAGGAGAAAACTTAAGATCCAGATTGAAGGAGACTAAAAAGTAAAAACACAAGAGATTTAGAAGTGGATCTTTTTGAAATCACGTGCATGATTGAAACAACTGTTGAAACTTGCATAAGGTCTGAGGATAACATGTTAATTATGTAGTCATTTAAATCCTCCTTATTTTGACAGTTAAACTGTGGTTATATGGAATAAAGTCCCTGTTTTCTAAGAATTATAAATTGCAGAAGCTGATGAGATCAGTCAGGGATTTATTCTCAAATGGTGTAAAGAAAAAGTTAATGTTTTTCATCTGCAACTTTTCTGCAAGCTTGTGATTATTTCAAAAATCCTAAATAACTATACATTTTTTAAAAAGATGTTAGAGGACAGGGATAATGAGCAGGAAGTGAAAAGGGAAGAAGAAAGGAATTTAAAATTTAAAAGGATTATTTCTTATTCTAAAAAACAAATCTATTTTCAACTTAGGAACTCATTGTTTTATCCTTCATGTCAGCATATTTAGATCACTCATCTTCATTCTCTAAAGAAGAAGAAAAAAATTTAATTTACGGAAATCTGCCACATACCCTTCTTTGTATATTAGATTATTAGAAAGATAAATGAAACCAATCTCCAAGGGAAAAAACACACAACCCTTAAGGAACTCACAAAGACAACTCACAAAACTAATCCACTCATCACTAGTTTGCTAGAAGAGAGAAAAAAATAAGAAAACTAGAAGAAGTAAATATAAATCTAAGGGTTCATAAATATAAATTAAGCGTTCTGGAATATCAGTACACAACACTATAAGCAATCTAAATTTAATTGTGAAAATTAAATTATTTGTTTAGAAGAAGAAAGTACCGAGGATACATCATTGAAAATGTGAACATATAAAAATAAAGCGACTTACTGCCAAGGCCTTGGACAGTTTGGCTCTAAATTCATTGAGGATAATTGCCACAATGTCCTTAAGTGGCACATAAGCAAAGCCATCTTCCAAATACACTTTCCTTCCTCGGAATAAATCCAGAGCATCAGCAAAAGGAATCTGAATTCAAAGGGCAAGGGGGAAAGTAAGTCAACGCCTATCATTACAAAATCCTTCTAAATCTTTATATGTTCTAATCTAAACAAAATTCTTCCTATGAGAAGTGCACTAGTCCCAGCAGATTGTTCAAAAGGAGTGCAAAGATCAATTTATACTGCTTAAAACTAAATTAGCTTAAGGAAGGAGGGATAGTCCAAAAACATGTTCTTCTCAGAAATGTTTCAAAAAGGAGTAAACCAAGTTAGAGAGCTTCCTTAACTCTTCATTCATGAATATACAAATTATAATCTCCTTGATTTCAGACTCCAAAATTAAGCCCTCAAACCACATTGCATTCTTCTCATGTTCTCAAGTTTCAGTTTTATTCTGCATCAAGCAGAATTCTAATGAGCACACAATATGTTCAGTGCTGAAAATTATAAGAAATGTAATTCCAAACTTCTTCATCTCTGTTTCATTCTTTCCCCTAAAGAAATACACTGGAGGGGCTGAGGAGAGGGCTCAAAGGCCTGAGGACTTGTCTTGCATGCTGGAGGCCCAGGCTCAATGCCCACAACCACCTGGAGCGACCCCCACGTGCAGAGCCAGAAGTAGGCCCTGGATACTGCCATGTGAGGCTCCAAAACAAAAAGAAAAAAAAAGAAAGAATGGAGAAGCTAATTTCCATATTGGGAAATGGGAATAATAGGTGACCAATAAATATTCTTTGAAACCTTACTAATACTACTCTACTTCCATATTTTTTTTAATTTATTTGTTTATTTATTTATTTGTTGAATCACCGTGGGAAAGGTTACAAAGCTTTCAGGTTTAGGTCTCAGTCATGCAAATATCAAACACATTTCCCTTTACCAAAACTTATTTTTTACCATGAAGAACCCCAATAGAACCCCACCCCCCACCCCTCCCAGTCCCTGTGGGGCAGATGAATTCTAGTTAACACTCTATCTGCTTTGATTAGATTCATTGTTTCAATAAAAGATTCACCACTATTATTTAGAGTTTACCCCCCCCCCAAATCAGACATGCTGAAAAAGCATTGTGAAGTGATTTGCTTTCTACAGCTGGGTTCAAGAATTATATGTTGGTTTTGGATTTCTGCTATTTTACTTATTGACCCTGGATCTACTTCCATATTTAAAAATCCAATGCACTCAGGGCTGGAGCTATAGCACAGCAGGTAGAGCATTCGCCTTGCACGCGGCTGACCCAAGTTCAATTCCCAGCATCCCATATGGTCTCCTGAGCACTGCCAGGAGTAATTCCTGAGGGCAAAGCCAGAAGCAACCCCTGTGCATCACAAGGTGTGACCAGAAAGGAAAAAATCAAAATCCTATGCACTATCCAAAAATTTTAAGGGAGAGCAGAATATAGTAGCAGTAGCACTGCACAATAGCACTGTCCTCCCGTTGTTCATCTTTTTTCTCGAGCGGGCACCAGTAACATCTCTCAGCAAATTGTGAGACTTGTTGTTACTGCTTTTGGCATATGGGATACGTCACAGGGAGCTTGCCAGGCTTTGCCTTGCAGGGCAGATACTCTCTGGTAGCTTGCCAGGCTCTCCGAGCGGGATAGAGGCTTTTAAGGTGGCCTCTAATCGCCCTTGTAGGTGTTCCCATGGTTCAAACCATATTTGAACCCCATCAAAAATGGTGCGGTAATTCCTTAAATTGAGAAAATAAGAGACACCAATGTAAGGCAAACTGCTCTTAAATTCAGCCATCCAGGTAGGAAAAGGGGCAGAAGTTGGAATTCATGCTCAGTTCGGGAGCCGACTTAGGATTTGGTACTTCAACGAATGCTTCTAAACCGTAGCAGCTGGATTTATAAACACAAGGGAACCAAGGAAGAGACCCTCTAAATGACCTGTACGGGTTCCTTAGCTCTAATTATCTATCTTATTAGAAAATGCTCAAGCAGAAACAAATGGGGAATGTGGAGTATGGGAAAAATAAACATTGGTTCCTGTTCTATTTGGGGGCTGGAGCCATAGCACAGCAGGTAGGGCATTCGCCTTGCATGCAGCCAACATGGCCGACCCGAGTTCGATTCCTCTGCCCCTCTTGGAGAGCCCGGCAAGCTACCGAGAGGGTCTCGCCCGCATGGCAGAGCCTGGCAAGCTACCCGTGACGTATTCAATATGCCAGACACAGTAACAACAAAGTCTCCAATGGAGACATTACTGGGCCCGCTCGAGCAAATCGATGAACAACAGGAGGACAGTGACAGTGACAGAGTCAGTTCGATTTGGAAGCTGACTAAATGATGACCTAGCTAGCAGAACAAGAACAAGGGAAGCCAGAATGTCAGTAGGATTATAAAGCTGGAACACTCAAAATAGTAGATTATTTTAAGAGGAAAGGGGTATTATAACATACAAATTTTATTTGGAGTTTTATAGAAATATATATAAACATAGATATAGATATGCTTATACATATATATGCATATATATACATATATATGTTTCTGGGTTATAGCCAGCAATGTTAAGGGATTACTCCTAGCTCTGTGCTCCAAGATTGCTCAAGGTGGTGCATGGGAGGACCACGTGGTACCAGAGACTGAACCCAAGCCTCCTGCATGCAGAGTGTGTGCTCCGCCCATTGAACCATATCTGCAGCTCTGCAAGTACCAAATTTGAAAATGAATTTTCAGCTCTCCTCTCTTTCCTTCCCTGAACGATTCAGTCTCACAGTCATTCAATGGGTTCCAACAAATCAGCATCAGATGGAGTGGTAGAAACAGAAGTGGCCCAGGGCATGATTATGGACCTTCAGAAGGCCAAAGAAGAATTTATGTGAGGAGAAAGTATCAGAGTCCAAATGAAATAATGACATCAGGTACCAATTGTAACAAAAAGGGTTTCCCTGCAGGAGAGTATCCCTGATCGGGGCCGAGACTGGAGAGGGGGGTACCCCATTAAGAGACAGTCCGGCAGGGCAGTATCAGAGTCCCAGGAGGGATCGAGTGGGATCTTGTAGGAAGGTCCAGCACAGGTGTCAGCACCCCCTTAGCGTAGAGAAGATGAAATCATCACAAGAGAAAGAAAGGCAGGATGACAAGAGGCTTATTAAAATAACTGTCACTGTCCTCCCATTGTTCATCAATTTGCTCGAGCGGGCCCAGTTACGTCTCCTTTGGAGACTTTGTAGTTACTGTGTTTGGCATATAAAAAAAAAGTTAGATACACATCTAAAGTACGATGTCATATATGTGACAAAACTCAGAGACTATTGAAGAGTTTAGAAACACTGGAGAGCTCGGCACTGTAGCGCAGTATCACTGTCCTCCCGTTGTTCATCGAGTTGCTCGAGCGGGCCCAGTAACGTCTCCATTTTGAGACTTGCTGTCACTGTGTTTAGCATATCAAATACGTCACAGGGAGCTTGCCAGGCTCTGCCGTGCGGGCGAGATCCTCTCGGTAGCTTGCCGGGCTCTCCGAGAGGGGCGGAGGAATCGAACTCGGGTCGGCCATGTTGGCTGCATGCAAGGCAAACGCCCTACCACTGTGCTATCGCTCCAGTATGACATGATCAATACTAACTCTTAATCTTACTGAGGCATTAAGTTGTACCACAAAAGCTGTGAAGCTGGTGTACAAGAATAAACCCAAAAATAGAGTCAAAGTAGATGTGTATTATTATGGGGGGGGAGGGGAAGATGGGGGTGGGAGGGGACAGAGGAATAGTACAAGCTACTTGCCTTCCATGTGTTCATTCTGCTTCGGTCCCCAGGACTTCACAGGGTTCCCTGAGCATTACCAGAGTGACTCCTGAGCCCAGAGCAGGTGTGTCCCAACCCCCCACCCAATAAAGTTTAAGAAAATAATTTCGTTGCTTTTGAGACACAGCAGTGGTGCTGGGAGCTACTCCCAGTTCATTGCTTGGGGTTGCTCCAGGTGGTGCTTAGGAGACCAGGCAGTGCTAGGGATCAAGTCTGGGTCTCCTGATGGAGAAGGAGAGTTAATACGGTGGATAGCGCATTTGCCTTGCATGTGGCCGACCTGAGTTCAATCCCTGGCATCCCACATTGTAACAACCTCCCTACCCATCCTCCCCCTCCAAGCCCCAGCACCATCAGGAGTAATTCCCGAGTACAGAGCTAGGAATAACTCCTGAGCATGGACATGTGTGGTTCTCCAGCCTCCCCGCAGCTCCTCCCCGCCACCCCCCACAAAAGGAGAAGCCCCTGAGGATGGCCACACGTTGCCCAGCAGGACTCAAATTAGACCTCCGGCAGCTCAGTGTTCCCCAGTACCTCCTGTGGTATCCCTGATGTCCCTCACACTGCCAGGCCCGAGCAGCGCCCATGGCATGTCCAAGCAATGAAAGACTAATCAGCCAAGTGTTGTTGGGAGCAGCTGTGGGCACTGAGCACTGCTTGGGATGCAAAAAAAAGTCTACATACCTTATAAACTGACTCCAACTCTAACTTTGTGCCACTCAAACAAGGCGAGGATGCAATAATCTCCCGTTCACGGAGGTTCTTCTCTTCGTCACTTATCTACAAGGAAACATATTTCATACTATTTAAGAAACTTAAAGATTTCCCTAAGTTTCAATAAACTACTTTCCTATTCTAGTGATGTTCCACATTTAAGTAAAAACTGTAGTACCCTGATAGCACCAATCATTCCTAAGATGATAAGAAATCATTACTATCACTAATGAAGTCAAAACGTAGGAGAAAATTAAAATTCACCATGCTTTCAATTCTCTACTCTGCTACCTTCTGAAGATATCTACCAAAAAGAACAGTAACAGAGAAAAAAGCAATATGAGGGGAAAGAACAAAAACTCAAATTAATCGAGATTAAAAATGAGAATTATCCCAATTTAAGAATTATAACCAAATGAAAAGACCCCCATGCAGCTAAGAGTGGTCTGTTTCTCAATTTTCTAGCACTATAAGCCAACTCTAACACTTAGTTTTTTGAGAAAAAAAAATCCATGTAAATCTATTGACTTAAGACTTTATAAAGAACTGACTGATAGATGACTAGAAATACCAAAAAAATTAAATATCCAGAAACAAAGATCAAGCATAAATAAACTGATAAAAACATTTATATCAACAGACATCAGTGTTATTCTCAGTAAACCTTTAGGTAAAATAGGATGTAAGTGGGGCTGAAGTGATAGCACAGCGGTAGGACATTTGCCTCTCACACAGCCGGCCTCACCGAGCCAGGTTCGATTCCTCCATCCCTCTTGGAGAGCCCGGCAAGCTACTGAGAGTATCTTGCCCACACGGCAAAGCCTGGCAAGCTCCCCATGACGTATTCGATATGCCAAACACAGTAACAACAAGTCTTACAATGGAGACGTTACTGGGCCCGCTCAACAAATCGATGAACAACAGGAGGACAGTGACAGTGACAGGATAATATAGTACCGGTACAGGATAATATAGTACCGGTAATATAATAATAATAATATAGTACCGGTAATATAATATAATAATACAGGATAATATAGTACCGGTAATATAAAAGTAAAACAGCCAATATTCTTATAAGTTAAATGATAAAAGCAAATGATAATAAGAATGTGGAGGATAGGTAACAGTGCAAATGGCTGAGCATCTATGTTGCGTCCAGGAGACCTGAGTACAATCCCGAATACCACCGAAAACTGCTAGAAGTGATCCCTGTGCTTAGAGCCAGGAATAGCCCAGGAGCACCACCACCTGGTGTGCCCCCCCCCCAAAAAAAAAAGAATGTTTCAGAGCTTTCTACATATTGAAAGAGCAATAGTTCAAAAGGTGTAAAATACAGTCTCAGGACCATACTTGGTAGGACATAAAGACAAAACATATCAAAAAGCCTCAGAAAAAACAGGTACTAACAAGCTTATTTCCAGGATTAATCTTCAACAAACAGTACTAATACACTAACTGGAAAACTTTCCTCTATCACGACGTTACTGATAGTAACTTTTTAAAGCCAAAATATCCAGAAACAGATAAAGTAAAACAAGTGCAGTACAATTTGATGCTTCAGTGAAGCAGGTTTTATTATTCAGATCAACCTAAAAAGAACTTCAAAGAAAAAGACTTTGAAAAGCATATTATTTAAAGCACAAAAGATCAATATGCAAAGTTAGACCCACATGAAGCTGGGTCTCTAACACAAGACTCTTCTGCTCAATGGACACGGGTCATTAGAAAAATTCCAAGTTTAGGTGATCCCTGATTCAAATATCCCTCACACCTAACAGAAGCCAACACAGGAGCTTGACCTGTTGACCTGGTGTGTGTGTGGGGGGGGGGGGGGGAGGGGAAGGGGGAGAGAAGGGGAGAGGGGGATGACACAATGCCAGGACGCTGTACCTGCTAAACATCTGTTCTACCACTTGAGTGATCCCTCCACCCTCAAGGGTCATCTTTTTTATTCAGAGGGTGGGCAGGTGAGGGAACCACACCTAGCAGTGATCAGAGCTTGTTCCTGGCTCTGTGCTCAGGAGCGACCCCTGACAGTGATCAGGGGACTGTGTGTAGTGCCAGGGACTGACTGTGGTTGGCAGGATTCAAGGCAAGCACCTTAACCCAGGTACCTGTACTCTCTCTCCAGCTCCAAGAGCAGGCTTTCTTGGCTTTTGGGGCCAGAAGTCTTTATCAAAAGTACATAGTATGTAGCTCTCAGAAAAGATGAAGTCATGAATTTTACATACAAGTGGTACCACATGGAAAGTATCATGCTAAGCGAAATGAGTCAGAAAGAGAGGGATAGACATAGAAAGATTGCATTCATCTGGGGGACATAAAGTAACAAAATAGGAGATTAATACCAAAGAATAGCCGAGATCAGTACCAGGAGGATTACTCCATAGCTTTGAGGCCAGCCGGGCACTCTAGGGGAAAGGGCAGTTCAGATAGAGAAGGGAGCACCAAATAAAGGGTGTTTGGAGGATGCTCCCAGGATGGGAGATGCATGTTGAAAGTAGACTAAGAACCGAACATGATTGCCACTCAATGCCTCTTTTGCAGACCACAACACCCAAAAGGAGAGAGAGAGCAAAAGTGAATGCCCTGCCACAGAGGCAGGGTGGGATGGGTGGGAGGGGGGTGGGAGGGATACTGGGATCCGTGGTGGTGGAGAATGGGCACTGGTGGAGGGATGGGTACTCGATCATTGTATAATTGAAACCCAAGCACAAAAATTTGTATGTCTACAACTGTACCTCATGGTGTTTCACTAATAAAAAATTTTTTTAAAAAAGTACATAGTATGCCACTGTAGCAAAAAAACAGCTATATGTAAGTATACAGGAACAGTTATCACAATGAAACTTTATTAGGGACTCTGAAATTTATATTTAACATACTCTTCTAGTCTATGCCAAGAATTATTACACTTACTTTAATTTTTTTCAATTACTTAGAACTACAAATGCCAGTCTTATTTTACATGCAAAAATGGGCAGCTGTCATCATTTGACCCACAGGTCAAATATTTTGTTGACCTCTACTCTAAACAATGAACTTCAATTCATACTAAAAATAAAAATCATTTCCATGACTTGTTAAAACACAAATTACCCCTAGGGTTTTGATTCAAAAAAATGAAATGGGTCCTAAGAATTGATATTTCAAACAGCTTTCCCAGTGATGGAAATGTTTCAGGTCCCAAACCAATGTCCCTGGAAAAAGAGACATACAAAGAAGCAGGAGCAAGCATTACTTGTAACACCGCAGAACATTACTTATTTTTAGTAGTCAAAATGTGGAAAAACAAGCACATAGGAAAGCAAGAGGAGCAGTACATGTGATGTATTCACAGGCATAGCAACTCCAATAAAAAAAACAAACAAACCTTTCAACTCACATAATGTACACATAGCCTTTAAAAGATATTAAGTAAAATAAATCCTGATGAAAACCCAACTGTTCCATTTATAGAGAGGTTTGTTTTATTAGGGAGATTGTTAAAGGATGAATACTCAAATGGTCAATGAAAGGAGAAAACCGAGACAACTGATTGACCGCAAATCAGACTAATGGTTCCCTCTAAAAGAATAAAGCTTTGTTTTCAAAAAGGACTAAAGCGCACTTATAAGACTATCAATGCTCTTAAAAAAAAAAAGAATATCAATGCTCTGGTCCACCTGAATGACAGACTGCCGACTGCTATACATCACGTCTGTATTTAGATACAGATTATTCTTATTCTTTCCTATGCTTACACCTGCTTTATTCTCAGATAGTTCATGTTCTAGATGTTGTTGTAATACATGGTATTTTAATTTCAATCTGTAATTGCTTAAAGGTAAAGGTAAAGGCCCTCCCGTTGATCGTCGATTTGCTCGAGTGGGCCCAGTAACGTCTCCATTGGAGACTTTGTTGTTACTGTGTCTGGCATATCCAATACTCTCGGTAGCTTGCCGGGCTCTCCGAGAGGGGCGGAGGAATCGAACTCGGGTCGGCCATGTTGGCTGCGTGCAAGGCAAACGCCCTACCGCTGTGCTATGTCTTGTAAAGCTCATTAATGTTCCTGTTTCACTTC
Source organism: Sorex fumeus (assembly GCF_029834395.1). Taxonomy (NCBI): domain Eukaryota; kingdom Metazoa; phylum Chordata; class Mammalia; order Eulipotyphla; family Soricidae; genus Sorex; species Sorex fumeus. Next base: position 530,160 of record NW_026606181.1, on the reverse strand, counting down.
AAAATTCAAAGAGATGAATCATCGTGAAGAATCTTTTTCTTGGGGGGTGGAGGGAGTAGGTCACCCTTAGCAGTTCTAAGAGGTGTCCTGGGGATACTTCTAGCCCTGTACTTGGGAGTAACTCTCAGTGGTGCTTGGGGGGGACCAGGTGGCACCAGGGATCAAACTGAAGCACACCACATGCAAGATGTACACTCAGTCATGGAGCTATATTCTTGGCCAAAAATCACTACTTTCAGTATGCCTAATGACCTCCACATTTATCCAAATCTATTCAGTCTAAGGCTTATGCTTCTTACCACTAGTAAGGTAAAGGTAAAGGCCCTCCCGTTGTTCGTCGATTTGCTCAAGCGGGCCCAGTAACGTCTCCATTGGAGACTTTGTTGTTACTGTGTTTGGCATATCGAGTACGTCACGGGGAGCTTGCCAGGCTCTGCCGTGCAGGCGAGATACTAGTATTAAACATTTATTTCTATGTGTTTCCACAGAGGATAAAATTCCAATGTAAACTGATTTTCCCATGTATTTTTTTTTAAATCTTCCTTCAAAGGAAAACATACCTAGAAGAACATGATGCTACAGAAACAGAAAAAAAATTACTCAAGCTGAAGACTGAGCCAACTCATCCCACCACCACCCAATCCCTTCCGTTCTATAGGCCATTCTCAAAGGGCACCATCAGAAAATAGTTCAACTGCAAAGACATTACTACCAAGATGATAACAATACCACTAAAACAATCACTAGCTAGAGGGGTTATCTAACCACTGTGTGATGGCTCAAGATGTTTGTTCTGGTAGTTTCATGAATAGCTCTAGGTGTGTCAACCTACAGATCATTCAAAAATCAGTGAAAGTCGAGGGTCAAAGTGACTGTATGGTAAGGAAGGCATTTGCCCACCTGGGTTCAATCCCTGGTACCCCATATGGTCCCCTGAGCCTACCATGAGTGATTCCTGAGCACAGTCTGGGGTAGCACAAAAAAAAAAAACAAACAAAAATCCATGAAAGTTAAGGGCCATACATATCACCCTCTAGAAATCCATTCTAGCTCTACTAACTCATTTAATCCTAATACATCTATGCAGTAGTATAGTAGTTATTACCTTACACTATAAATAAGAGGGATATAAATTAAATTGGATTTTCAACTAATATCTGACACTAAAGCCCACAAGATCATATAGTCTCCAAAACAAAAAAAAAAAAAAGGCATTACTTTGAACGAACATGGAACATCAAAATCACTGCAAGAGAAAACTATCAACTGAAAATTTCTGCTTCAATTCCTGTTTTGTACTGTACAGGATAAAATTTTAGAAACTGATAACATGTAATATAACTACATACCATGAGAAATTTGATCTGTAAACATTTTAAAGGGTGTCACAGCACAAATTATGTGACAACAGCATTCATACCAGAATGCTTAAATTGAAGTTTAGCGATAGCAAATATTTCTCTAAGAGCTAACAGCCAATTGTTCTGCATTGGTATTAGCTTTGCTTACATATCTCTGCTGAAATTCAATTCTCTACTTAATTGACTACCTTTTACTTCATATTCCATAAAGGAAATCCTTTAAAACTCAAAGATACAAAAAAATGGTAAACCAGACACATGCTGTAAAGAATATTTGAAAGTGCAGGTATATTTTAGAGTAATTTTAGAGCCAAACAGTAATTCTCAAACAGTTGATAATAAATAAAATCTAACTGGGTGGCCAGAGAGACAGAACAGAGGTTAAGGCAAGCGAATGCGACCAATCCCAGATGGATTGCTGGAATACATGTTCTTCCCTAATCATCCCAGGGGATATTTCTGATATTGAGCTTGTAAAAGCCCCTGACAGGGGCTGGAGTGATAGCACAGTGGGTAGGGCATTTGCCTTGCACGCGGCTGACCCAGGTTCGATTCCCAGCATCCCATAGGGTCCCCTGAGCACCGCCAGGGGTGATTCCTGAGTGCAGAGCCAGGAGTAACCCCTGTGCATCACCAGGTATGACCGAAAAAGAAAAAAAAAAGCGGCCGTGACAACTGGCAAGTGTGACCCCACACCCCACTCAAAAAGAAAAAAAAAGATCAGGGAGATAAGGTCAAAGAAAAAGAAATGTTGACATTCACAGATGGCTTTAAGCACTTTTCTAATTGAAAAAAATATATAATAAAAATATGCTTCACCTGCCTCATGAGCTGGGGGAGAAGGTAGCTGGAAAAGAGAAGCGATCACTAAGTCAATGACGGTTGGAGGAATCGCTAGGGATGGGCAATGTGTGCTGAAAGTGGATAAAGGACCAAACATGAGGGCCTCTCAGTATCTGTATTGTACGCCATAATGCCCAAAAGTAGAGAGAGAGTAAGAAGGAAATTGTCTGACATAGAGGCAGGGGGAAGGCGTCGGGCGCCACCCCACGCAATCCCAGGAGGGGCAACATCCATGCGGGGAGGCGAGGGGTGTTTGCCTTACATGTGGCTGACCCGGCGGACTGGACTTCAATTCCTCCACCCCTCTCGGAGAGCCCAGCAAGCTACCAAGAGCATCTCACCCGCATGGCAGAGCCTGGCAACCTACCCGTGCTGTATTCCATAGGCCAAATACAGCAACGACAAGTCTCACAATGTCACTGGGCCCGCTGGAGCAAATCGATGAACAATGGGAGGACAGTGACAGTGACAGAGGCAAGGGGAGGGGTGGGACGGTGGTTGGGGTGGGAGGAGAAGGATACTGGGGACATTGTTGGTGGAAATTGCACGCTGGTGGAGGGACGGGTGTTCCAGTGTTGTATGGCAAACTCAAACATGAAAGCTTGATAACTGCATCTCACGCTGATTCAATAAAAGAAAAAAAGTATATGCTTCAAAGTTGTTCAATAAATAAACACTCATTTATTTTCAATTAAATAAAAAATAATAGATATGCATGTTCTCTACATTACTCATAGGGGAAATCATAATTAATTCCATGTGCTGAACAAATCTATTAACCCATAGTAACCTTTTATAATTGCTTTTAACTGCAACAAGGAGATATTTTTGAATAAACAGACCATGTAGCCTAGTAATATCTTGAGTTCTAACTAAACAACTCACTCAGCTAATGTGTTTCATTAATAGTTCTCCAAGAGTAACACAGTATTTCTCCTTCCCCTGAAATGAATTCCAATATTTGTATTAACAATGCTACAAGTGTTAATAAGATTGGAATTGTTCAGGTAAGTGTCAGGTAAGTAGACGCTGCACAAAACCATAATGCCCATAAGAAGAAGTAGAAAGAGATAGTACGAGGGAAATTGTCGGCCATAGAGGCAGGGGGAGGGGCGGGACGGAGGGGGGGGTTGGAGGTGGGAGGGGAGGGATACTGGGGACATTGGTGGTGGAAAATGGACACAGGTGGAGAGATGGATGTTCCATCATTGAATGATTGAAACTCAAACATGAAAGCTCTGCAAGTGTAGCTCACGGTGATTCGATTGAAAAAAAAGTAGAAGCTGCCTACAAATTCACCAGAACACATTATTTCAAATAATCTTCTACCATGAAAACATAAACAAGGGACTGAAGAGAGCACGGCAGGCAGGGAGCTTGCCTTGCATACAGCCAACCTGGGTCTCATCCCCAGCACCACAAATGGTCCCCATATGGTCCCTGCAAGCACCGCCACGAATGATGCCTGAGCACAGAGCCAAGAGTAAGCCCTAAGCATCACCAGGTGTGGCCCAAAAATTAAAACAAAAGAATAGTCAAGACTCAATTAAAAAAAAGAACAAGCTCAAGACTTTAAATCAAAACTAGAAGAGGTTTTTAAAAATGATGTACGACTTTCTTTTCACTGAAATTTACTTCTCCAAAAATAGAAATTATCTAGTCCCACTTAGATTGGAAGTAAACGATAAGATTACAAGAATCGAATGTTTCTAAACAGTTCTTGGTGGCCAAATGCACTCTGAATCACATACATTCTACCTAAAATTCTTGTAATTTTCTGCATACAGATTTGAAGTGAATATTCTGCTTTTCCTCAGCAAAGTAAAAAGTCCATCCATTTATAACAGACATTTTATCTATTCAATTTTAACAAAAATTTAAGTAGAGAATTTTCACTAAAAATATAAAAAGATTAATGCCTGAAACTTTACTAAATGACTGTAAACTATTAATGATTTTATCATCCCAAATGTCAAATCTTGAGTATTCTCTCCTACTTTCTGCCTAAAACTACTGGGAAAATAGAAACATTTTTCATTTTTCAGGCTCTCTTATGGAAGTAACCTGCTGTAATGCCCAGAATCACCCATCCTCTAAAGAATAAGATTTAAATAGCTTCCTATTTCTACCAACAAAGAAGCTCACGTACACAGAGCAAAAACAGATACGTAACAATGCTAAAAGCAGTGATGGGATGGAAAAGAGTTTACCAGAGTGAAAAATAATTTTCCAGAGGACGGGTAGCAGTACTCCATTCAGAGCTTCAGGGTTTCTCCTGGTGATTCTCAACCTGGCTATGTGGGCCTGAAGGCTTAGTGCTCCAGGAATCAGCACTGGGGCCCACCAGAGCTAGACCTAACTATGTCGGGGATCGAACCCAGGATCTTTCTACATGCAAAGTGTGTACTCCAGTCCCTCTGAGTTCTTTCCCCAATCCTGAACACAAATCTCAAACAGCTTAACCTCTTCATGCTTCCATTTCCTGATCAGTTAAAATAAAGAAAATAATACCCATTTCAATACCTATTTCATCCAGAATAAAGAATCAGAATAAAGAACAGAAAATGTCTAGGCATAAAAGTAGCATGCCCTCAACAAGTGGCAAATATTATTGCAACCAATCATGTACATTTTCATTAGCTTCCATTTTTTGTACTTTCTCCCCCTGAAATAAAGTACGATGTTTTCTGCAATTAGACCGGCTTCTATCAATTTGTCTTTTTACTCGTTTTTTACTAAGTCAAGAATGGTCTTTAGGATGATTCAAAGAAATTAGTAATGCAAGCTAGGTTGTGATTGTAACACCTCAAAATCAAGGCATATTATACTTCACAAAATAAACATCTTCCTGAAAAAGAGATATATAAACAAGACAGAACGTCCTGACTGCAAGCCAGGCTGTCTTCACCAGGGCAACTCGAAGGGGGACAGGTTGAGTTTCACTCCCCACTGCACCAGAACCCCAGCAGCCGAAAACCTTCAGAACCCAACCATGCAGTCATGCTCAAGGCCGCTCTCCACGGGCTTGGACGAGCCTCACCTAGAAGGGAACCTGCAGAAAAACCCTAGTATGCAGGGCCCGTGACTGAGATCCCCAAGCTTGCTCAGAACAGGACTGGGCCTCCTCCCCCAGCTCCCTGGTTTTCCAGTAGCTTGGCAGTCACACCCACAAACTGCCCCCGGCACCATACAATCTCATCAACGGCCAAGATCCAGAGACTATGAAAAGAAAGCTCCGGTAAGAGAGCGACAGTGAACATCTTGGAGCACAAGGCCGCAAATGTGGCCACAACCTCTTATCCTATAGCCCACTGATATACCAAAAGTAGCAGACGTTTGTTTGGGTTTAAGCTACATGCTTGTAATCGCTTATGCAAGGGCTTAAATGGCTCCAGGGTGAAATACAACAGTTTTCACACACTTTCCTCTTATGATGGTGGGATTGGTGTTTGAATATTATCTGTAAAGAACTATACTGTGAGCAACATTATAAAAATAAAATTTAAAAAAATAAAAAATAAACAAGCTGCTCAATAGAATCGCATTCCTGAGGGGCTTACATAACCATTCCAAACATGCTTGCCTTCACTCTGATTAATTTTCAGTCGGCAAAGATCCTGAACATCTGAGCTTTGAAATTCTCTTTCCGCCACACTTCAATCCCTATTACCCATAGACATCCAACAAAGTGTCAGTACCTGAATACTGCAAATGGGATGTAGTAAGTACAATGGTACAATCGTTCAGTCAAACAAAGAAAAAAACTGCAGCAAGCTCAAAGAGCTTGGATAAGGTTTTAGTTCTGCGTCTTTATCATCACTTCTTTACATGCTACATTACTAACAGAAGAACACATTTGGATTGTGTGAACTTCCTTTTCATCCTCCCGACCAAACTGGATACTGGAGAACAGTTTCATTCTGCCATCATCCGTACAGGAGATAAGAAAGAGATCTTGAAGGAGAGGAAGGGTTGGTACAGGGTAAGGCACTTGCCTGGCCTATGGCCAACACAGGCATAATCCCCAGCACCGTGAATAATCCACCAAGCACCACTGGCAGCAACCCCTGAAGAAAGAGCTGGGAGAAGTCCCAAGCAATGCCAGCTGTGGTGTTCAAACCCTGATTTCCCCCAACAACAACAACAAAAAAGGCTCCTGGCGAGACCAACATTCCACTCAATAAACAGATCATTCCAACTGCAGTATGTGGAAAAGTAAACTGCACAGACTCCTCACTGAAAGGGACTTCGCATATCTCGACCTGCTACACTCCTGCTTTGACACAAGTGACATGTGCCACTTTCCAAGCATGTAGTTTCTGCTCGACAACACCACCATCTGATAACGATGCAGTTAAAGGCTGCTCTTCCAGCCTGCTCTACATCATACCAATGCCACGGTGCAGGGCTATCGTGGGCTCATGAGAAACTCTGAGCAGGAGCATAGAACACACCTTTTAGTCACTGAGGAGTCACTGGTATAAGCTGTTAGGACTTATATCAGGGTAGCTCAAGCAGATCACACTTTCTCATTTAGCAAGTGTTTTGAGTGTAGACCTCCAATACAGTATATTTACCTATAAATTATGTAGATGCAGTATTTTAAGTATATTACATACAAAAGATATGCTCTCCATAGGTAAAAGGAATGGGATTAAAATCACCTGTTGTAAAGTATGAGATTAATACCCAAGAATAGCTGAGATCAGCACCAGGAGGATTACTCCATAACTTAGAGGCCAGTCGGGTATCCTAGAGGAAAGGGCAGTTCAGATAGAGAAGGGAGCACCAAATAAAGGGTGTTTGGAGGATCCTCCCAGGAGGGGAGATGCATGTCGAAAGTAGACTATGGACTGAACATGTTTGCCACTCAATGCCTCTTTTGCAGACCACAACACCCAAAAGGAGAGAGAGAACACAGGGGATTGCCCTGACACAGAGACAGGGGGGATGGGGGGGTGGGGGTGGGAGGGATATTATCCATGGTGATGGAAAATGGGCACTGGTGGAGGGATGGGTATCTGATCATTGTATAATCGAAACCCAAGCACAAAAAATTGTAAATCTACAACTGTAAAAAAAAAAAGAAACAAAAAAAAATTTAAAAAAAATAAATAAATAAAATAGAGCCAAAAAAAAAAATAACAAATGTACACAAAAATCTGTATTACAGACAGTGACATTGTTTTGCATACACATTACTGATTATTGTTTGGGTGAAGAGTACTATGTGTGAATTCAATCAATAAAATTCCAACAATGCTCTTTATCAAAAAAAAATTAATTAATTAATTAATTAATTTTAAAAAAATCACCTGTTGTAATTAATTCAAAAGGATATATATACACAGATATATATATGAGCAGAGCCCCAGCAGCTGAAGAGCTCTGGGACCCAGCCACACCATGCTGAGACCACTCTCCACACACTTGGACGAGCCTCACGCATGAAGGAACCAGCAGAGGAACCCAGGTGTGCGGGACCCGGGGCTGAGATCTCCAAGCCTGCTCGGATCGGGACTGGGCCTCCTCCACCCAGATCCCCCATCTTCCAGTAGCTAGACAGTTACACCCACCAACTGCCGTGTAACCCCATCAACGTTCAGAATCCAGAGGCTACAAAAACAAGCTCCCAGTTGGTTTTATAAAACCTCTATTCTCTAATTCTCACTTTCTGAGAAGCCAGCAGGCTACTGAGAGTATCCTGCCCACATATATGCCTGACTGGGAACACCTGAAAAGGTGATTAGAGGCTGCCCCAAAAGCCTCCGTCCCTCTAGGAGAGCCTGGCAAGCTACCGAGAGTATCCCACCCGCATGGCAGAGCCTGGCAAGCTACCCGCGGCGTACTCAATATGCCAAAATCAGTAACAATGATGGTCCTCATTCCCCTGATCCTGAAAGAGCCCCCAATATGCCATCAGGCTACACTAGCACGTGACAGGGACGGATGGAGACGTTAAGGGCAGCCACTCGAGCAAATCGATGAACAAAAGGGTGACAGTGATAGTGATGTACACACACACCTATGTACATCACCAGACTTAGTAGACAATAGCCAGACTATAGAAACAACCCAAATGCCAAACTAGGATGAATGTATCAATAACTTATGGTACACACACACACACACACACACACACACACACACACATTGTAATAACATGCAGCTCCAAGAAAGAACAAAACCATGCAAACTGCAGCAACATGGGTAGAATAAGAGAACATCATGCTGAGTGAAGTCAGTAAGAAGGAAAGGGAGAGTGATCTCTGTGGGACTTAAAAGGTACATAGCACGGTAACAGGTCCAAAGGTAATATAATGAGAGAAGTGATCCACACAACTGAGTTGTGGGAGGAGGATGAGAAGGATGTTCTCGGGGTCCTTGGAACACATCCTAGACAGAAGATCTGCTAACCAAGTAGCCCCATTTGAGACCACATGCAGCACTGACAGTCCTGTTGATCCCAGTCTGAATTCCTGACCTTCAGAGTTCTGAAATAATTACTCTAAGATTGTTGGGGGTTTTGTTGGTTTTGTTTGTTTGGGGGCCACACCCAACAGAGCTCAGGAACCACTCCTGGCACTACCTGGGAGACTACCTGGGATGCAGGAATCAGTGCAGGGCCAGCCTCGAGCAAGACAAGCACCTGACTCACAACTCCATACAAACGATCTCTCAGGCCCTGTTTTCAGCTATAAAGAAACAAGACTGAAGTACTGATGTTAGGTTCTGATCTACTGTTCCAAGTTTGAAGGTAGTTGTTTGTTATATAGTAATAATCAGAACATATTTGTCAACCTAAAATTAAAGTTAGTTGGAAAAGTTTTTTTCTATTTCTAGCCCAACTCTTACTGACACTTTCATTATAAAAGAGAGTCTTTAAACAGGAAAAACTGAGAACATTTTTAATTATCAATAATTGGAAAATATCTTGGAAAGAAAAATTAAAAAAAAAGAAATAATTACCTCTGTATGGTTGTGTTAACTAACCAAAATTGACAGAATGGTATACTACAAATTCTTTGTCATTTATAATCATCCAAAACATTAAAAGCTAGAAAATGAACAATAATTTAATATCCTGACTTTCTAATTAGTATGTTGATGTCTCAGTAACTCTGCCAAGCTGATCAATGTAAAAATCAATCATCCCCTGCTTTATTACTGCTTTTTTATTAACAGCATAGGCACAATTGGAATACACTAAAACTTAACACTAAAAAGGATGCATTACTTATACGCACGCATATTTCCTCCCTTCTAGAAGAAAAGAAGCCTTATTTTTACGGGTAATTTATACAAGTTTTTCCTTAAAAGTCTCCTAAATAAATCAAAACAATAATTCCTGATCTGGGCATAATAGGATCAGATATATCTCAGGGGTCAGAGGTTGATGATAAAGGGTTTAGACTTTGCCTTGCATAAGACTGACACCAGTGGTCCACAGCACCAAATGTGGTTCCCCGAGTATAGCCAGGAGTGACCCCTGAGCACAGAGTCAGGAGTAAGCCTTGAGGATCACATAGTGTACCCCAAAAACAAAAAACAAAATTTAAAAAACAAAAACCTAGAACTTTACTGCGTGACTGGACATATCTGACACCCATTTTATACCATCCCACTCAACACAATAAACATTTCCCAGCACTTTCTTCGAAGTAGGTGCAGTAACAACCAAAAGCACAAACAGGAAGAACTACTTTGTAAAACTACTATTGAGGCATATGAAATAAAGGGAGTTGGCTCCACTGAAAAGGAAATATAGGGGCCAGAGGATAGTACAGAGGATGGGGTATTTGCCTTGTACACGGCTCACCCGGGCTCAATCCCCAGCATCCCATATGGTCCCCCAAGCACCGCCAGGAGTGATTCCTGAGTACAGAGCCAGGAGTAACCTGAACATAGCTGCTTGTGGCCCAAAACGCAAAAATAAATAAGTAAATAAATATAAAATAAAAAGGGAAATCTAAAAACAGCAGCCACTCACAGGAGGAAAACACCTAATTTTCAGCATGCAACCAACAGAAAGAGAAAGCTCTGTGAGAGTCTGGATGTTCACTGGGCCTGGAAGAAACCATAGCAGAGACAGCACATTTCTGATTCTACCGAAGCTAAGAAGGGAGAAGATCAAGAAAGCAGCCCAGGACCACGTTAGAATGACAGGGAGCCTGGCTCAGGGACTCGAGGTGGACAGATGAAGGGAAACACACCCATTACAGTGAATGGGAAAAGACAAGAAACTATCTGTCTCATCTATATCAGAGACTGAGGGTCACACAACTGGGGATAACAAACAGAGCTGTGAGTCGCCATCGGCACCGTCAGAGCAGTGGGTTGACTGAGTCTTAAGAACTGCACTACACGGGATAGCAGGAAGCATTTCTAGATTTATGGTATCAAAATTTACTAAGAACAGCTTGGTGCCACCTGAGAGGCTGGGAACCCAGCAGCCAGACTGGGGCACAGAAATGGGAAATCATTATGCCAACATCTCTCCCTTCCTTCCCCACACCCCGCTCCCCCAAAAAACACTAAGCACTCTACTTCTGTGCTGAAAAGCAAGAGTCAAATGCAGTCAGTTTATCTAATGAGACACCCTCAGGTTGATAAGAGCCGTAAAAGTAATAATAAGCACCAAAAAACACCGAATTATAAATGATTCTGCAGATCTGGAAAGCAAGACTGAAAGATTATAAACACATAAACATATGCTATCAAAGACAATGTGTTAAATACAAAGGTACTGATACAATTTTATTGAAGTGTAGATTGAGTTTTAGAACATAAGTTGTGGTGAAGAGGAAGAAGAGTATATTATTCTGCTGCAATACTCAGAGTCAGATATGAAATGATTTATACCAAATTTCTCAATTCATCTTTTATTCAGCCCATCCAGCCCATCTTTTATTCAGGACTGGAGCGATAGCACAGCGGTAGGGCTTTTGCCTTGCACGCAGCCAACATGGCCAACCAGAGTTCGATTCCCCCACCCCTCTCGGAGAACCCGGCAAGCTCCCGAGAGTATCTCGCCTGCATGGCAAAGCCTGACAAGCTCCCCATGATATATTTGATATGCCAAACACAGTAACAACAAAGTCTCCAATGGAGACATTACTGGGCCCGTTCGAGCAAATCGATGAACAACGGGAGGACAGTGATACAGGACAGTGATCTTTTATTCAATTCCGTTGGTCTTAATTTCTCATCCTCACCCTCAGTCAACAATGAAAATACAGACGTTTGCAGAGACCCAGCACTGCTCCTCTACTCATTCTCAGTTCATTCAGATAGACTCTGATCTATCTCTGCAATCATTTGTATTTCCATATTCCCTCTGGCGAACACATTCCAAAATCCTTTCCAATTTCACATCTGCTGGCCAAGTCTCACCCACACAAGCTTAACTTTTCTAAATCTCTCTGAAGTTCCATGTTTCCAGCTAGCCAGAGCATAAATGAGTATATAGGAATTTGCTCTGTCCCTTCACTCTGGCTAGCAACTCCCCCTCAAATTCATTCAGCCCTTCTGGCACCTCACCAGAGTGACAATCATCCAGATGATCCCAAGACTTATAATTTTTCTCTTGATATTGAATTTTCAATGGTAACCAGGCACACAATACACTAACAAATAAGGCAGCACCAGCAAGAAACAAACACAAGGGCAGAAATAAACTACTGAGATGTTACATCTTAGAACAATCAGACAGGTTATAAAGAAAACTACAATATTAAGAAGAGAATAACAAGGGGCTGGAGCGATAGCACAGCAGGTAGGGCATCTGCCTTGCACGCGGCTGACCCGGGTTCGAGTCCCAGCATCCCGTACGGACCCCTGAGCACCACAGGAGTAATTCCTGAGTGCAGAGCCAGGAGTGACCCCTGTGCACCTCCGGGTGTGACCCAAAATGCAAAAAGAAAAAAAAGAAGGAGAGAGTACCAAAAACTTAAATATCTGAAGGGAATAAATCCATAAAAAGTCACACAGCAGATCCTTAAAAGAAAAAAACAGAATTTATGGACATGACAACAACCAAACTAAAAATCCAGTGGTGAAAGACTAGGTAAAATAGAACAGACAAATAACAAACTGGAAAACAGTTCAGAAAAAGTAATCTGCAATTCAGCACAAAACATGAAAAAGATAATAAGAATGAGATGTAAAGAATATAGCCCTTCATTTGATAGACATTCCCGACAGAAATGGAGAACATGTTTAAAGCAATATGGCTGATAATTCTCCAGAAGACAAGATACCGATCTATCGACTTAAGAAACTCTGAAAAACCTAAACAGAATAAAAACAATTTCAGTCCTAGATAGAGAATATTTAAACCAAGTTTAAATTAGGGGGGCTCCATGGCTTAATTGGACAAAGTGTCTGTCTGGTAAATCAGAGATAACCAAACTTGCTTAATCTATGTCCCCCTTTTCAAAAAGAAAAAAAAAGTGATTCAGCCTTTCCTGGAAATCTACCTTCTTTACAAACAAAAGAAGTTTGTAAAGACTGCATCCAGGACTATTAGCACTACCATCACCACTACATTAATCCATCATTCTGAGAAGGTGCAGAATTGCCCACTTTGAGAAATGCCAATTTAAATTAAGAAGAAAATGAAACAAAATATATTAAAAGGAAATAAGCAGAGTGGTCATCTGACCCTCAAAGAAATTACTAAGCCCCAAAAGGAACTCCTAAAAACAGCAAAAGTGAAAGCCAAAATAAAATAGAATCACAGACTTTCAGGATGGTAAAATAGTGTCTGCCAATCTAGAATTCTACACCTAGCAGAAATACCTTTCAGTAAAAAATATATCCTTTAGTTGGGGTGAAGGCATTTTCTACCTCAACAAAAATAAACTTTAAAAAGACAAAATAAAAACAGCCGAATATTTAATGGGAAAAAAATTTAAAATTTTCCTGCATATCTCCTTTACATATACTTTTTTTTAATTACCAGCTAGTTATTTACATTATTGTTTCTCAACCCTGAACCACTAGCCTATGGGGGCCCCCCGAGATATTTCAAGAGGGGACAGAGATCAAAATGATGTAAATGGGGTGGGGGGGCCACAGTATGAGACTAAGGAACCAACTGGGAGGACAGGGGTACACAGAAAGTAAACAAGGTTAAAGGCATCAGAGAGACTTCTTCACATAACTGTAGCCTAAAGGGCTTATGGGATCCCAAGAAAGAATCCCAAGAAAATACTAAAATTCATAGGGACCTCATTGAATCCGATATACTCAGACCCAGGCTGTCCAGTTTGGGAAATATTTCACTGATAAAAGTCAATAATTTAAGGCTGTATCCCTGTGATTATAATTCATGAAAATATATGTTTTCAATAATGTAACATATTACTGGATAAACAATTATTTATACTATTAAACTGTATGGGCTGGAGCGATAGCACAGTGGTAGGGCGTTTGCCTGGCGAGCAGCCGGCCTGGCCGAGCAGGATTTGATTCCTCCGCCCCTCTCGGAGAGCCCGGCAAGCTACCGAGAGTATCTCGCCCGCACGGCAGAGCCTGGCAACCTACCCGTGGCATATTCAATATGCCAAACACAGTAACAAGTCTCACGATGGAGACGTAACTGGGCCCGCTCGAGTAAATTGATGAACCACAGGAGGACCGTGACATTAAACTGTATATTTTTATTTTAATTATACTTTGTAATTATTTTGAAGTAGACATTGACAAGTAGACTATAATAGCAGTAGTAACACTATAATCACATTGTTCATTGATTTGCTCGAGCGGGCCCAGTAACGTCTCCATTGTGAGACTTGTTGCTACTGTGTTTGGCATATTGAATACATCACAGGTAGCTTGCCGGGCTTTGTCCTGTGGGCGAGACACTCTCGGTAGCTTGCCAGGTTCTCCGAGAGGGGCAGAGGAATCGAACTTAGGTCGGCCGGATCAGCCACTTGCAAGGCAAACACACCACCTGAACTTTATTCCTCTCACAAATTTCCCTGTGAACCAAGCTACTCAAGTCTTCAAAATTAGTGACTGTTTCTTTAATTCCAAACTATTTATTTCAAGTACCCAGTTAACTGGCAGAATGCCTATTTCTTCACACAGCTTTCTATTACTGAGCTTCAAATTTCCTCTTTATGACACCTCCCTTATGTTATCCTCTGCAATAACCTTTTGGTGCACAATTAAAGGCCTCCCAAACTCAATCTTTGTGGAGGTTCCAACTGGCAAATGTCCTCCAAAAAAAAAAAAAGAAAGAAAGAAAGTAATTTTCCTTTCCCATTCTTACAATATAGCCCAGTAAAAAAAGATTAAACTTACTTAGTCCTCCAAGCTTATAAGCTACGTAGTATTTTCGATATTTTCTGACTCATGAAAGATTTGATGTTTGAAACTTTCTAAATTAAATAGCTAAGAATAACATATAACAAAAATATAGATATTCCTGGCTGGGGAGAAAGAATAAATCTTGCTTAGAGTCAACATGGACCAATGACGAAGCCATATTTACTCATGCAAATTGAGAATAAAATAAAAGAGTAAAAGGAAATAAAATTAGAAAAAGATATTGGTTGGCTTTCATTTCTTATAGGTCACTGAAAGTAAAAGTCTTTGAAAGTAAAAATTTTTATTAAGTCCAATGTTATTATATTTGTGTCTCTATCATACATTGCAAAATCCAAGCAAACAGTAGAGTACTAATTCTGTGTGTCTGGGGTAAAGGAAAAGGATCGTTTCCTTTTAAGGGGACACTCAAATCTATATGTATTTTAATATACATATATTACTTCAAAAATTAATATATTATATTTGAATTAGAATATAATTAAAAATTTACAGAAATGTTAGAAACTGTGTTGACCTCCTCCAACACTTTTAGTTCTGCCAAAAATTATTCAGAAATGTAAGATTGTAGGTGTCCTAATATTCCACTCATAAGAACTTTCAGCTTCGAGGGCTTTGACCTGACAAACCGTTCTCTGCACATTGGCACGAGTAACTCAGACCCACTGGTAAGCAGACATCAGAGGGAAAGCTGGAGGTTGGCATTTGAGGGCTATTGTTGAGTTAGGAGGAGACGGGATGGGCTGGAGCGATAGCACAGCGGGTAGGGTGTTTGCCTTGCACGGGGCCAACCCGGGTTTGATTCCTCCGCCCCTCTCGGAGAGCCTGGCAAGCTACCAAGAGTATCCCACCTGCACAGCAGAGCCTGGCAAGCTCCCCGTGGCATATTTGATATGCCAAACACAGTAACAACCAGTTACTGAGTAACTTCCTAGAGTTCTCCAGTCTAGTTGAACAGTAACCTCTTCACTTTTTCACAACCCTTAGAGGCTGCAAGCAAACAGATTTGACATGTGATTATTTTACCTCTTCTTCTGTTTCATGGAACGTCTCCTCCTGCTCTCCCAAACTACAAACACATTAATGTAAATTCATAATCTGCAGCACAATGTTGAATATACATAGAGCATTTATTAACTATAATAACAACAATGGCTCCAGGATTTCTATGTAAGATGCATGAGGAATAGAATTCTGGTAGCCAGGGGAGCTATCTTTCCAGTCAGATTTGCATAGCAAGCACACTCTTTATAAACTGGTCGAACACCTGGGGGTACCTTGGTAGGAAGACGGTGGTGGAGTCAAGTCTCTCCAAGTCCCTTCCTATCAATCATTGAGGAAGCGCTTCCCGTCCTCTCAGACAAGAGTCATGCATCAAAGAAGTCACTCCTCCATTTACCCGACTTCAAAGCCCTTCAATAGCTTACTCCCCTTGGTTAAACACCCACCTCAATTTTTTACAGTTCGAACCCTAATTCCAGTCCTAAAACGTCCAGCTGCTTCATCTATACTTCAGATATGGATTCAAGTATAGGATAAAGCCAAGTGTTGCTGAGAAGTGTTGGCGCTCCTCGGTTCTTAAACACTGCAATGTCAGAGGGCGACAAGGAGCGGCAGTATCTGCACCTGCCAGGGTAGCGCTGTGTTCTGGCAATTCCTAGACCTGCTGCTACTTCACCATCAGATGAGTGAGAAGTCAAGCAAGGATGGGGCTCAGTGGAAGAACAGCTGGGTGTGAGGCCCTGATTTCAATCAGTGCTACTAAAAAACAACGCAGCAAGAGATACAGTCCAGAAGGGAGAATGCTTGCCTTGCAGGCTGTCAATCCAGGTTTAATACCCAGAACACCAGATGGTTCCCCAAGTCTCTCCAGGAATGATCCCTGAACACAGAGCCAGGAATAGACTCTGAGCACTGCTGGGTGTGGCCCAAAGAACAAAACAAAGCAAAAAAAAAAAAAAAAGAGCTATAAGAGCTCATTTAAGCCTTAAGAAGCCTAAATGATTAATGTGAACCTTCCTGTAACTGCCATCATTCTTCCAATCGTGTAAATATTTAATTCATGTATTTTGTAGTATACTATCTTTTCCTTCCAACGTCTGACTTCTCTCTCACTTAAATGTGGCCATTTTCATTCTATCTCCTCAAAAGTAGAAAGAAGAAAAAAGAACAATAAAATCACGCATTCTGGAGCCAATATATTGTTGTCTGTAACAATCTTAGCATGGATTTCCCAGGCAAAATATCAGTCACTGGACCAGAGAGATAAAACAGGGGTAAACCAGGTGGTAAGGCATTTGTCTTGCATGCGACCAATGCCAGCTCGATCCCAGCACTGTAAGTGATCAAGTACTACCAGGAATGACCCTGGCACAGAGCCAGAAGTTGCAGAAAACACTCAAAACCACCAAATAAAGTGTCTATCTACATTTTCATTCTACTGACAGTTTGTTTCGCATTACCAAAAAAAAAAAAATAGATTAAAAAGGCAAAACTATTTCTATTTGAAGAAACTAATAAAAGGCTCCTCTAGAAGCTTGTGATTCTCTCTGCTGTGTCCCAATGACTGAGGGCGGCACTCTTAACTGTGGTGCTCACCAGGGGTCACACGTTTTGCTTGCAGTACTCACACACACGTGGATTGTAGTCGAGTGCCCGATACCACACACTCTGTTGTGACACCAGGGACCACAATGGCAATGTTGTGAGCATGACACTCAGCATGTGGTGATGAAATCAGACTGACGGCCTTGTGTCTTCCAAGCAGGTACTTCACACTAAGCTATCCCTGGGCCCCAAGAAAAAAATTCCTGCTGATCTTGTTCAAATTGCTTCTACCTACAATAAGATTGTTACACACTGAAAGTGACAGAGTTTAAGAAATCCAGAAAACTAAGCAGCAAATTCAAAAAGCATGCACACGTGTCTGCATTTCTTTTTACCACATTCCTATTCCTTAGTGAAGTGTTATAACTGCAGGAAACATGTCTACCAAACCAAAAGGGTTTTTATTAAGCCTGCACTGTCCTGATTCTCTTGACCTCTAAAATCACTTTCTAATCTACTTTCAGATTTTCAATAGGAAACAATTTCCACAGATTTTCGTATGAACTCAATCTGCCATAATGCAAACTTTGTATCTCAGAACCAACAGTAAGTATTAAACGCTGTGAATGGAGAAGGCGAACACTTTTGCTTTTGCCAAAGAAAGTGAAAACTTTCTTTGCCTGGCATGCCACTGACTCTAGCTCAATCCCCAGGACTGCCTATGTTTCCCCAAGCACAGAGGCTGCAGTAGGCCCTGAGCGTCACGTGTCATCCAAAATCCAATCCCCCTCACCCCCCGCCCCCCAAAAAGTGTGTCTGCATATGTGCACGTGCACCTCTAGGGCCTGAGATCATAATAACTGCCAGAATCTACCTCCAAGAACTGAGTCAGAAATAACCCCGGAGCACCATCGGGTATGACCTCCCCCTCAAAGAAAGTGAATTTAAATCTCCAACAGTACCAACAAGCTCCCATGAACACATTGGTACTTCCCCATCTCATACTGATTTCACCAACTCACATCTTTGCTATGAAATAAACCCAATAAATTTGGTTTACTTTAAATTTTAGCAAGCTCTCAGGGGAAAGAAAAAAACAAAGTGTAAGAACATCAGGAACATATTTTTATTTTAAAGCATAAAATATCGTCTTTGGAGGTAAGGGAAGCCTCAAAAGAATTTTCAGACATTGGGCAGATCTCAGTGATGTGGAAAACCTCTCTTCTTCAAAGTCGAAAAGTCATGACTGCCTCTGCTAATTCTTCTTAAAGATCTTCATCAATGAAATTTCCAAAAAGGTGAAAAGCACTTGTTGACAATTTTCACATTTCTGGTACTTGTGAATAACCCGAACTCCTTCAGAGTCATCACACACACACACACACACACACACACACACACACACACACACACACACACCCCTCATTATCATGGTGTCAGTTCCACACTAAGAATGATAAAGTTGTTTCCTTTAAATTCAATATAATTTTCCCAAATTATGGTAGGCTGTTCTCAGGTTATGTATGGTCCATTGTTTTATTTGGGTTTGAGCTCAAGTTTAAGAAGCCAGGAGTGCCAACTCAACTGCAGATTCCAACGATCTCTCAATCCCGAACTAACTACCCCAAACTTTAGCAGCTTGTAATAATCACCATTTTATTTTCTTCCCCAGTTCTGGTCAGAGATTCAGAATGGATGCAGCTGCCACCTCATCTGTTCCATGTGGCCTCAAATGAGGTCAGCAGGGCAGGGGTGACTCAGCTAATGCACAGACTGCCTGGAAGCTTCCACGACGACTTTGCTCACCTATCTGGCACCCTGATGGGGAAAGTGACAAGTCTGGCTCGCTGAAATTGCAAAGGGACACAGAGACACGACCTCTCCTGCACGGCAGTTGTTGGTTGTATGCCAGGTTTCAGAAAAAGTTTCTCAAGCAGGTTGCTCTCTTCAGGGTGGTTCGGATGCCTTACAGGGCAACTCCGAGAGAAAGAATGATGGGCAGAGAAAATGGAATTGGCCATTTCTTAAGGGGCCATTGCTGTCACTTTCACCAGATTTCACTGGGCAAAGTAGTTACAAAGCCTACAGCACTTTACTATTATCATCCTCTCACCTAGTAATTTGTTTTCATTTTTTGGAACTAGAAAATAACACAATTTTAAAGTAACAGTCCCTCTTGCCCTCTGAATTCACAGGTCGATAGTTGCATTCGGGGAATTCTGCAAGATACATCCAAGGGGGAAACACCAAGATTACCCTTTCACTTACCCTACACTACAGAAATTAGAACCGGGAAGGAAAGAAGTGGGAGGGAGGGTGGAATTAAGAAGTAGCAGGTGGAAGCGAAATGAGTCAGAAAGAGAGGGACAGACATAGAGAGATTGCATTCATATGGGGAACATAAAGCAACAAAATAGGAGACTAACACCCAGGAATGGCCGAGATATATACCAGGAGGTTTACTCCATGGCTTGGAGGCCAGCTGCACACTCTAGGGGCAAAGGCAGCTCAGATAGAGAAGAAAGCACCAAAGGGTGTTGGGAGGATCCTCCCAGGATGGGAGAATCATGCTGAAAGTAGGCTATAGACCGAACACGATTGCCACTCAATGCCTCTCTTGCAAACCACAGCACCCAAAAGGAGAGAGAGAACAAAAGGGAATGCCCTGCCACAGAGGCAGGGTGGGATGGTGGGGATGGGGGTGGGAGGGATACTGGGAACCGTGGTGGTGGGAAATGGGCACTGGTGGAGGGATGGGTGTTCGATCATTGTATAACTGAAACCCAAGCACAAAAATTTGTAAGTCTATACAACTGTACCTCATGTACCTTTTTTAATAAAAATTTAAAAAAAAAGAAGTAGCAGGTGGTTATGTATCTATCAAAACCAAGAGCCACCAGCACTATAAGCATGGAGATCCAAACTACAACAAAACTGAAAACTGTGCCTGTCAAGGAGGAAGGCTGGGCAGAGGGAACCTGGGGACTCTGGCAGAGGGAAGTTGACACTGATGGTGGAATTGCTGCTGGAACGCTGTATGCCTGAAACTCTGTGAACGACTCTGTAAATCACAGTGCCTTAATTTAAAAAAAAAAAAAAAGTGCTCATGACCAGGGATGGCCCTGTTGTCAGTCTAGCATTTATTCCACACATATCCCTGCATAAAAGGAGTTAAAACCTGCGTTTCCACCTAAGCCAGATGGAATCCAGCTGACCAAGAGCTTCCACAAGCAAGCCCCACCCCACTCCCCCGCCCTGGTATGTGGGTTCCAGGATTAAATCTCCAGGCCACATGGGAGCAGAGGACCCAGACTGTCCCTCCCCGGGTCCCCGCCCACCCAGCAGACTGGCTGTCAAACCCACAATTTGCCTCCAGATGCCATCTTTTTTTTTTCCCCTTTATTTTATTTTATTTTTTTTTTACAGTTGTAGATTTACAATTTTTTGTGCTTTGGTTTCAATTATACAATGATCAGATACCCATCCCTCCACCAGTGCCCATTTTCCACCACCATGGATAATATCCCTCCCACCCCCATCCCCCCATCCCCCCTGTCTCTGTGGCAGGGCAATCCCCTGTGTTCTCTCTCTCCTTTTGGGTGTTGTGGTCTGCAAAAGAGGCATTGAGTGGCAAACATGTTCAGTCCATAGTCTACTTTCGACATGCATCTCCCCTCCTGGGAGGATCCTCCAAACATCCTTTATTTGGTGCTCCCTTCTCCATCTGAGCTGCCCTTTCCTCTAGGATACCCGGCTGGCCTCTAAGTTATGGAGTAATCCTCCTGGTGCTGATCTCAGCTATTCTTGGGTATTAATCTCATACTTTGTTACTTTATATCCCCCAGATGAATGCAATCTTTCTATGTCTATCCCTCTCTTTCTGACTCATTTCGCTTAGCATGATACTTTCCATATTGTACCACTTGTAAGTAAATTTCATGACTTCATCCAGATGCCATCTTAGCGCACCAACAGCCCTGGCCCAGAGACTCCCGATTGAATCCCAAAATGCATTAGTGCCATACAGAGATGTCTCAGGAACCCAACCATTTACAATCTAGAAATTTACATTTATAATCGTGGCCAGGTGAGCTCTCATGATATTCAAAACAAGCAATGGGAAATGAATTATCTAGCATCTGCCCTGGCAGGTAGGCTTTAATAGTGGTAGGAAAATTTGAGCAAAACATAATGCCCAAAATTAGAGAGTATTTGGGAAATTGTCTGCCATAGAGGCAGGGTGAGGACTGGGGTGTGTGTGGGGGGGGGGGGGGGAGGCGTGGGGGGGCAGAGGATACTGGAGACATTGGTGGTGGAAAATGTGCACTGTTGAAGGGATGGGTGTTCCATCATTACATGGCTGAACCTCAAACACGAAAGCTTTGTAACTCTATTTCATGGTGATACAATAAAATTTAAAAAAAAAAAAGTAATATGGAGTTCATGCCCAATTCAATCAGCTTAATCAATGGCTGAATAAATAGCAGTACTCCTACATTATGAAAAAATAAAAAATAAAACCTGCATTTCTAATAGCTGATCTTCAACATCTAAAGCACTAAAATATTTTGTTAACTGAAATGGTAGTGAGGGTAAGGCTACCCAAGGTCCACGAGGAGTGATTCCTTCAGCGTCGCTGGGTATGACCCAAAAACCACAAGGAGTAATAAAATAACCTAAGAAACTCAAAAAGTCAGTCTTCCAAACTCTTAAACTTTAAGTATACTGAAATTCATAATATAATTATGAATTTGGGAAAAAATACCTGTTATCCAGCCCTGCAACATCCCTGAAAGTCCAGAGCTAACCACTGGTATTTGTTATTCCTTAAGTTTATGTCTTAATTAGTCTGACAAGTTGATTTTAAATAATGAAAGCCATCTCTGAAAGGTCCATTTAGATTTGTGCAGATAATCAGCATCTGCCTCTAATCAACTGAGATGATTAGTGAATTAAACCCTTTAATTAGCATTTTGCATAATTTAGGAAAATTATGCTTCTATAGTTTAAGAAGGTGAAACAGTGAATTTATCTGTTAGACATTCCTTTAAATCTTTATTAACTATATAATCTTACCACACATAGAGTAAAAATAAAGAAACACAAATGGAGTTCAGCTCGGTTTGCGAAACCTGGCACTTGGCAACATGCAGACTAATTCTCTCATTCGGGGCATCTCAACCCAATACTCAGAAAAGAAATATACACTTATCAGTTTTTTTCTACTAACACTTCCAGAAGTCAACTTGATCCAAATCATAATCAAATAGCACGCTTTAAGATAAAGGAAGTATGGCTGGAAGAAAGGAGATTCTTTCCACTTATGTCAGTCATTCAGTACTACAGAAGCCAAGTTTCCATTAGGATCTCATGTTTTCAAAAACAAGAAAAGCCCTGATGAAAAGGTAACTAACCTGGCCATTCTGAAACCAGAGTTCAATTAAGTAACAAAGCTGCTACCATAGTAAGCCAAGATGATGACATTCTCTACAAGGAACTACATCAGACTTTTTTGGGGGGGTGGCAAATAAGGGCCCCTTCTGCTGTCCTAGTGGGAAAATGAGGGGTACCACAACTGGCGATGCTCAGGGATCAAGGGGGCTACATTAGGCATTTCTGGAGGGGCCAAAGGCGTACACAGTGCCTTAATTGGAAGTACTGTCTCATACAAGCTAGATGCTCGCTCTGCTTGAACCACATCCAGCCTAACAATGATATTTTTTTAAGTATTTTCTCTTTTAACTGACTCCAAACACCCCAATTCACTAGCAAATGAGAGTAAGCAACTCTGGGATTTAATATAAAATAATCAGGTAATAAACAGAGCTTAATGGATGATGGGGAGATCGTATTATTTCTCACATATATTAAGCACCAGTTCCTGATTAGCATGTGGCCACTGAGAAAGTATCCTTAACAAAACAGAGACAGCAAAATTCAAAAGTAGACTCTTCTCTTGACTACAGATAACAACCTATTGAAAACTCAAATCACACTTTATCCTGTTATCCTGCTATAAATACTATGTAAACCATAACTCTTCCTCTATCTGTCAGAGCGAGCAGTAAATAAAAATAAAAATCATACCAAATCTATACTAAAAAGAGACAGTAAAACGAATTGTAATTCATTTTAAATTACATACAACAAACTAAAAGGATAGGATAAGCAAAATTAAGGGCAGAAACTCTCTTTTCCACATCTAAATTCCAATTTGGATGCAAATCCTAGAACAATCCCTAAACAACCTGTATCTAGAGAGTTCAAACAATAGCTCTGACATACACTAATCAACCAAACAGTACCAATACTGTTTAAGAACTTACTCAAGTGGCAATATTTTTAATATAATTTACAGTGCTTTGCATCCACGGGCACTCAGAAAATATTAGTCAGTTCATTGAGTGGAAATATCAAGCATATATTCTAAAGGCTTCTTTTTTTCCTTAGCCATTTCATAGCGGGACTCGAAAGCCTAATTTGGAGCAACTGCAACTATGAAGTGGTACGACACATATTCAAATGAAAATCCTAACTTCTCTAACTCTCAGAATATAAGCAGGATAATTAAAAACTCTAGGTATTTACATGCCTAACTGTTAGCTCTATTCATTTGCTATTAAGCAAAAACCCTTTAACTGTATACTATAAAAGCAGAGGGTGGAAATAGACATCTACAAAGCAAAAATGTCAATTAATTTCACTATTTTTCCCTTCTACACCACATGGACAGTTTAGAGCGATAGTACAGTGCTTTAGCTCCCCCAAATGACATTTCTAAAGCATAGTAATTCTTTCACAGAGAAATAAAACAGATGCCAAATACAATGAGGTCCCTTAGCAGAAGAAACCAATTAAGTGCTATTTTAAATTAGTATCATCACTCCTCATTAGCCCCACCCTGAGCATAATCAAAAAAAAACTTTTACACACTCAACCAAGTATTCCTCTCTAAGCACCAAACGGGAAAATAATTATATAAGAGAACAAATGTCAAGGTTTAACTCTACAATAACGTCAACAAGAGTATTGACAGTCTAAGAAAGTGAGCACTTTCCATTTAAAATACCTAAAAGTAACCTACAGTTACCACAAAAATTAGTCCAAGATGACCTGATCGTCAATGATGTTTGTAAGAATTTAAAAAACAACTTAAATATTTTTAAAAGTCTAATTTTAAATGCTCAATGTAAGTTTTAAAGTATTCAAGTTCTTGTTTTATATGTATCAAGTACATAATAATAAGATACCTTGCAGTAAATGTTTACAACTACCAAGTACTATGATGCCACTTTCATAGAAAATAATGAGTTTCACAGCATCCTTACAAGGAATATACAATGATGTCTCAATTTTATGGTAAAGAAAAATGGCACACGGATAGGTTAGGTAATTTACCCGGTCATGAGAAATGCACTATGAGTTTATTCCATGTCTTCTCACTCATACTCTCTGCCTTAGAAATGGTCTACTCCACTATTTGAAATACTCCTGTTATATGGTATTTTAGTGGTATGTTTTTGTTTTAGCCATGATCACTTGAATACAGCCTAACACACTGATGGTTTTTCCTTTGTGTCAAATTTTATTTTATTATCATTAAGGTAATATGGTTCACAAAAGCCTAATACTGAAATTTCCACTGCCAAAAATTTCCACTGGCCCCACCAGCTCTCACAAGCAATAGCACCACAGTCAAATGTACTAGTCATCCTATTCCAAAACATATTCCTGTTTCCTGGGGCTGGAGCAATAGCACAGCGGGTAGGACGTTTGCCTTGAATGCGGCCAACCCGGGTTCAATTCCCAGCATCCCATGCGGTCCCCTGAGCACCACCAGGAGTAATTCCTGAGTGCAGAGCCAGGAGTAACTAACATCATTACTACAACTCTACATCAGATTCTTTGGAATATCCTCACTTCACATTCTATTTAGTCACTAAGTTTTCAGCTTCATCATGTCTACCAATCTTTCACTTGGTCATCATTCAGAAAATTTTCTTTACCATTGACAAGAGTCCAACAGAAACCTACTATAAGTCAACAATCTAATTTTTTCATCTTTTTTTAATTAAAAACTAGCATCTTAAAATTTTAAAGTTTAGAGTCATATTTAAAGTTTTTTTTTTTTTACTTTTAAAGTCATATTTAAAGCTGCAAACCTGAAATGGAGAGTTTCGTGTACCTTTCACCCAGTGTCCAGTTTACAGAACCACAATAAAATATATAAGTCAGGACAAATGACACTGGCGCAATGTATGTGTACAGCTCCTTGCCATTTCAACACATATGTAAATTCACAAAACATCCACAAAGAAGAGCAATTATTTTTACCCTGAGGCTCTTAAGCACTAATTAATTAATCACATTAGGTCTTTAATGGGCTCGTTTTCATGTTCGATTAGTAGGCAGGCTACTAAAAGATAGGTGAAGTGGTGTCCAATGCTACCTGGAAATCTCAAATCAGATCTGAGTGATTAATGAATGAACTCTCCACTTCATTATTCACTTAAGCCAGTTATGAACTTATTTTTATCCAATTAGATGTCAATCCACTCCTCAAAAACCTTCAACAATTCCCTTATGCCCCTTGATAGCCTCATCTCCCACTCTTCCCCACAACTTAATGGCATATCTTGTGACAAAAATGTGAAACCAAAACTACTGTGGAAAAATACATGAATATACGTCTTTTAAAAATGATGTTGGGAATCATTAAGACAAAGTAAGAGAAATACAGCATAAGGCACCTAAAGATACCCTCTCTCCTCACACACTCCCACCCCTGAGGAATAGGGCCTAAGTTACTCCTAGGAAAAATTAGATGATGGAACCATGGGTGGGCCAAGCTGGAAAGAAGAGGCAGAACTAGCTGGAGGTGGTGCCCACTGCAAGTCAAGAGAAATGAGGGGACCAAGGTCTCTATCACTAACCAGTACTCCAGCCGCTACTTAGCCTCCATTTAGAAGCAAGAGAAAGAAATCATCACCCGAATCCATGCATCCCAACCCTCAAGCTTACCTTCAGAGAGACTGACAAGCTAAATAAATTCCAGGGTCCCCCAGGTCCGAAGGCAAAGTTCTTTCAATAGTTTATGATACTCGGGATTCCTCTAAGGTATTGTTTACCAACATAATTGTCATAATAAATTAAAATATAAATTTTTAATTAGAATTCACTCTGATTAACATTATCAACCAATCTACTGCTGTAATTTCTTCTGTAATTAACATTCCTTGAATGGCTATATCAAGTCATAATCATAAACAGGTAATTTCTAGGAATCAGTTCCATATAAAAGTGAACCAGGGGTTGGGGCCAGAGCAATACTACAGCAGGTGGGGTGTTTGCCTTGTCCTCGGCCAAACCAGGTTCAATCCCCGGCATCCCATATGGTCCCCCAAGCACTGTCAGGAGTAATTCCTGAGTGCAGAGCCAGGTGTGACCTGAGCATCAATGGGTGTGACCAAAATGCAAAAAAAAAAAAAAAAAAAAAAAAGTGATCCAGGGGCAGGAACACAACAGGTAAGGTGTTTGCCTCACACACAGCCAACCTAGTTCGATCCCATAGGGTCCCTAGAGCAACACCACGACTGATTTCCCAGTGCGGGACCAGGAGTAACCCCTCAGCATCGCCAGGTATGACCCAAAAACAAAAGAAAAAAAGGGACCCAAAGATCAGAAATCTTTGATTATATGAATAGTGTAATCCCAAGAAAAGGCACCTTCACTACATTTTATAAAGACATCTCCAGAAAAAGAGAGGAGTGAAAAGTTCAACTCAATCCCACCAAAGAATCTCTGACCAGTCAGCCTCAATGCTCCCGTTCCTTGTTTGGGGTCAGAGCAATAGTACAGTGGGTAGGGTGCTTGCTTTGCACGCAGCCGATCCAAGTTCGAGTCCTGACATGCCATATGGCCCCACAAGCTGTCAGAAGTGATCCCTAATCATAAAGCCAGGAGTAACCTCCGAGTACTGGCAAATGTAACCCAGAAACTGGTGGGAAAATGGACAGGGGCGGGGGTGGGGGTACGAAAAAAAAGGAAAAAGACTATATTCGTTCCTAGAAACATGATGGGTACCACACCCACTGGTGTAAAATGGTAGTGTGTCTGTGTGCTGGGGGGAGAGGTTGTCTCAAAAGAGGGGGAAAAAAAAAGCCCAGTTAACATACTTTTCCAAAAGATGAACAACTCCCAGAAACATCTGGAATAAAACGAAGTATAATATTCAGAGTCTATGAAAACCATGATGTAAGAAAACAGTTTGTGTTTATGAAATATCTTTTGGTTCTAGATTCAAATTATTAGGAACACAGGATTTTAGGGAAGGGGATTCATTAACATAAACTCAAAAAGGCTCATTTAAAAAGTCAAGCATGTGGAAATGTCCTGGCTGGACAGAACTATCTGGTGCATTGTAGAAGCAACACGACCCCGTTTCTGTCTACAAAACGTCTGCAGCACCTGCCATTTATTGCTATAACCACCAAAAGTACCATGAAGATGCCTGGTACAGCAGATTAGGTTCAGAACCAATGGACCAGAACCGAAGAGTAAAGAAGCTGGTTCCCTAAGGCTCAAAATGAACCATTCATTCTAAGAGAACCTCTCCCTCCAGAAGGACCACTTTCTTGTGAACCAAAGCAAAATCCTACTCATACCTATAAAATTTCTTTCCCAACCTATTAAAGCACACCCAGGTCAAGGAGAAAATCTATCTGTGCATCGCCAGATGTGACCCAAAAGCAGAACCAAAAAAAAGGGGATCCAAAAACTCAGGAATCTTTGAATCATATGAATAGTGTAACCTAAGAAAAGGGACCTTCACTGTGTATTATGATTATATCTCCAGAAAAAGAGAAGTAAAAGGCACAACACAGTCACCGAAAATTTGAGTTCCTAATCATATTTAGATGTTACATGAGCCTACCACGGAACATAAACTGAAACACACAATACAATCTCAAGTAATTTTTAAAAATTATCTCAAAGTATCATATGTTATTAAACTGTGAAATTAAAATGAAGTCATCTATGACCTTAAAATTAGTCATATTTCTCTAATATGTCTTAGGTTTCCACTTAAGAAAGAAAAAAGTTTTCTTTCAAATGTTTTCCAGTCTGTCTAGAGAAAAAAAAAATCAAACGTTTATCTACCCTGTCAATGTCACTGTCCTCCCGTTGATTATCGATTTACTCGAGCGGGCCCAGTAACCCTATCTAATTTTATAACATTGCAAACTCAAAATAGTGTTTTATTAGAAACAATTTTTTCAAAGTACCAGAAAAGACTAACAAGGGGTCTAGAAGAACCATGACTAAGATAATGAACCAACTCAAAGTTGTATGATTGCAATGCTTTTCCAGAGGTGGCATACATATTGTCCTCCCAAAACTACTTATAGTATGCTCACTATATTTGTTCCTATTTCTTCCCAAAAACTGTCAGATAAAATAAATCAGCTTAGCAAAATAACAGTGAATGCTTTAATTTCCTACATAATGTAAACCTCTATTCTCACACCTGTGTTTGTATATCCCTTTTGATGAGTTCTGTCACCTTAAATGCCAGCCTCTATTCGCTTCATTTGAGTTAAAGACTTTCTGGGAAGAAATTGTATATATAATAACACAATGGTTATTTACACAGTTCAATGAATCTAGAGGCCTACTCTATCGGTTCTAGCTTTCTAACTCCAGGCACGTTACTTAACCTAAGTGTCAGTTTCCAGGCAGAGCTCTTATGAAAATTCTACTATATAATCCACAAGAAGTATTGAGCTACATGCCTGGTACTCAATAAACATGTAACAGTTGTTATATATGAATGAGAACCTAACTTCTCTCTTACTTTGTTTCTGCAATTCCATTAGCCTTCCCCATGACTGCTTCTAGTCTCCCCGAGAATTCAGAACCATTCTGAAACACAGGCTCTGAAACATTCTGAAACTATCCTGTCTTTCATTTGGGCGGACCCAGCCTTTCGTAAGATCATTCAAATCATCAAAAAGAACTCCTGATGGCACAAGGGCTCTATGCAAATTTAGACACATTTCTATGGATTTTCTAACACTTAAACAAAGAGAACTTAGTAGTTGGTTCAACTAAAAGGAGTCATTACATGTAGGCATTAAGCGAAAGGATTCTTTTGCTCAAAAGCTTCATGGGACACTGGAATTAGAACAAACTCTGACCAAAAACAAATAGGAGGGAAAAAGAGCCAAATTGTCAGTTATCAATAGTTTAAGTACTGATTAGGAAAGTGAAAGACAAGAATGGCAACTAGCAACCGGAAGAGAGTAAATGGAGAGAAAATCAGAAATGGGATTTTAACCATTCTATCTGTAGACCTTCAGGAGTGGGAGCACCAGGGTATATTCAGGGTAAACTGGGTAACTAATTACTCCAGCTACTTCCTCCAGTCTTTGTGGCTCAGATTCAGTCACAAAGTCTTTGAAAGAACAAAAAAAATAGTTTTGCTGTTGTTACAGAAGTACCTAACTTTGCACATCAAACTATTAACAATAATGTTTAAAAAGCAAATATTTTAAATGATACTTTGTTTCTGCAACTCCATTAGCCTTCCCCATGACTGCTTCTAGTCTCCCCGAGAATTCAGAACCATTCTGAAACACAGGCTCTGAAACATTCTGAAAGTATTCTGAAACACATACTGAAACTTGACGTCAACTAAAAAATATTCCATTTCCAGGACATGACAAAATAGGAAAAGCTTCAAAAGATTACAAAATTATTGGTTGGAGCGATAGCACAACGGGAAAGGCATTTGCCTTGCATGCGGCTGACCTGGGTTCGATTCCTCCGCCCCTCTCGAAGAGCCCAGCAAGATACCGAGAGTATCTCGTCCCTACGGCAAAGCCTGGCAAGCTACCTGTGAGGTGACCACTACGCCAAACACGGTAACAACAAGTCTCACAATTTATTGTGAGATGTTACTGGTGCCCACCCAAGCAAATCAATGAACAACAGGAGGGCAATGCAGTGCTACAGTGCAGTGCAGTATACATTTAAAAGTGCAGTGATACAATGATCGAATACCCATCCCCCACCAGTGCCCATTTCCCACCACCACGGGTCCCAGTGTCCCTCCCATCCCTGTCCCCTCCATCCCACCCTGCCTCTGTGGCAGGGCATTTCCCTTTGTTCTCTCTCTCCTTTTGGGTGCTGTGGTTTGCAAAAATTTGTAAATCTACAACTGTACCTCATGGTGTTTCACTAATAAAAATCTAATATAAATATATATATATATATATATATATAATTTAGGAGGAAAATTGGGGACTTTGGTGATGGGAAACATACCTTGGTGAAGGGATGGGTGTTGGACCACTGTATGACTGAAGTTCAATTATGAACAACTCTGTAACTTTTTATCTCATGGTGACTTAATAAAAAATAAAAAATAAGTGCAGTAATTTTTCTCTTTAAAAAATGTAGAGAAACACTTCAAAATGTGTAACTTTACAATGCCCATGTTTAAAAAGAATATTGAGGAGCTGGAGCAGTAATACAGTGGATAGGGCATGTGCCTTGCACACGGCTAATCTAAGGTATTCCATATAACCCCTGCCCCCACCCCCTCCCATTCCTCCCACCCGGGACACCACCAGGAGTAATTCCTGAGTGCAGAGCCAGAACTAAACTCTGAGCATTGCTGGGTGGCCCCCCCCAAAAAAAAAAGAAATTGAAATATCAAAGGTATTTAACAAAATTAATTTCATTTAGAGTATATAAATAACACCATATTTCTATAAAACATCCTGAGATAATTAGAACATAAATCTGTGTGTGGAAAGCATCACCAAATTAACAATCACATTTTTCAAGGGCAAATTCAGAGGCACGTTCTCATCTACAACAACACAAGGAATTCTATATTTTAAAGGTCATCTAAATTTTTTAACAGAAATAACATTCACAAGTTATTCTGAAAATTTTTGCCTTTTCAATATTATTCTTCATGGATAAAATGGCTTAAAGTTTCACATGTAGTCAGAGCATTTCTAGATTTAAACTACCTTTCATAAGCATAATAAATTGTGTAGCTGGATAAGGAAAATACTAATTCTGCGAGTATCTAAGATATGGTCATAAAAACCATATGCCATGCTGTATCTTAAGAACTATATGCACACATGGATAAGTACAGTGAACCTCTGGGATCTGAGGGAACCGCATGCAGCCAATTTTGGTTCAATCCCCATCTCAAGCACCATTTAGGGTTCCCAAGCACCTCCAGGACTCCAGGAGTGATCCCTATGCCTGGAGCAACAAGTAAATCCTGACCACCAAGTGTGCTCACCCAACCCCAACTCCCAGGTGGGAGGGGGCATGGGAAACAGTCGGTGGACTTCTCCTGACTCTCCAAATACAATACACTAACTGCCCAACAGATATAGATAAATAATCAAGACAGGCTTCCATAATTATTTGCTGTCAAGAAAGACTCTAAGTATATTTTTGAATGTGAATAGAAAGGAAGCCCTGTGTTAATTTCTTCATTTAAATCACTTGGGGAAGAACCTTTTAAGGCATGTGACTCTAATAAACACAAAGAACTAAATCACAAATTTCCCTATGCACAAGGGAAAAATGCAGTTTGCTAACCAGCAAATCTTTCCAATTCAATTAGTAAAGACAAAGTTCATCTTAAGAAAGAAAGAAAGAAAGAAAGAAAGAAAGAGTAATGTGGAGTTCACCAGCTTAAATCGGTAGCTAAATTAACAGCAGTACTGCTACATTAAAAAAAAAAAAGTTCATTTCAGTGGCCAGAGTAGGTACGGTGCTTGCTTTACAAGCAGCCGGCCTGAGTTCAATCCCCAGGACCCCTATGTTTTTCTGAGTCTGCCAGGAGTGATACCTGAGGGCAGAGCCAGGAGTAAACCCTAAGGACAGCCAGATGTAACCCCATCCCAAAAATATAAAGGTTCATGTCAGATAAGCATTATCTATCACTTAATATTTTTTATCTTTTTTGGGTCACACCCAGCGATGATCAGGGGTCACTCCTGGCTCTGCACTCAGGAATTACTCCTGGCGGTGCTTGGGGGACCATATGGGATGCCCAGAATCGAACCTGGGTCGGCCGCATGCAGGGCAAACGCCCTACCTGCTGTGCTATCGCTCAGGCCCCTATCACTTAATATTTAACCCCAAGAAAGGTTAGGCATTCCAGGTCACTGTACTCATCTGAAAGAATTATGTAAGTTTCATGAAACAGAATAGAAACAAAATTTTTAAATCAATTATTTTCTCTAGAAATTAATTTAAATATTTTCTCAACACTCAGAGAGCACCATGCTTAGAACTATTACTGCAACTCAATTCAAACTTGACTATCTTACAATCTTGGAACATAAAATAATTTCCTTTCCGTGTTGGGAGGATCCTCCCAGGATGGGAGATGCATGCTGAAAGTAGACTATAAACTGAACATGATTGCCACTCAATGCCTCTTTTGCAGACCACAGCACCCAAAAGGAGAGAGAACAAAAGGGAATGCCCTGCCACAGAGGCAGGGTGGGATGGGGGAGGGGGGGATGGGAGGGAGAGATACTGGGATCAGTGGTGGTGGAAAATGGGCA
The DNA here is from genome assembly GCF_029834395.1 of Sorex fumeus. Taxonomy (NCBI): domain Eukaryota; kingdom Metazoa; phylum Chordata; class Mammalia; order Eulipotyphla; family Soricidae; genus Sorex; species Sorex fumeus. Next base: position 497,468 of record NW_026606181.1, on the reverse strand, counting down.
CTGGATACTCGATCACTATATAACTGAAACCCAAGCATAAAAATTTGTAAGTCTACAACTGTACCTCATGGCGTTTCACTACTAAAAATTAAAAAAAAAATAAAAAAGAAAATGCTTACAATAAAAAAAAATAATAAATTCCTGTTCATGCCTCAGATAAACTTTGTTTCATCATTCTACTATTATTCCTTTCCCCTCCATTCCATTTAGGTCTGTAATATCCATCTCAGGTGCTGAGAATGTGTATCATACCAGGTCACTTTACTCCTCTCCTGTCATAGTGAATGGCTTGTCAGAAATCCTGTAAAAAGCTTCCTGGCTTATCAAACACATTTGTTCTCTAGTATATTCCATCTCACACGATGTGTCTCAGCTGTATCATCAGACACCCTAGAGGCTGAAAAGTATTCTGTACAAAAAAGGAGAGAGTGAAAGTACACATATTTCTCTATTTTACAGGAACCACAGTAAAGCCACTTTACAACTTAGCGATCGACTTTTAACAATCTTTAAACACATCGCAGATAATAGGCATAGTCATATATTTAGGATGAGTGGCATTCTCATAATTTCAGAATTAAATATGGAGTTGGTCACAGTGATAAATGTACATTCCAAAAGGGCTACAACAACCCAAACAAGAAACAACAAGGAAAGCAATATAAGGAGAGCCAGATAGGGCTGGAGCAATAGAACAGCGGGTAGGGGGTTTTGCCTTGCACAAGGCCAACCCATGTTCGATTCCCAGCATCCCATAGGGTACCCCGAGCACCACCAAGAGTAATTCCTGAGTGCATGGGCCAGGAGGAATCCCTGTGCATCGCCGGATGTGACCCGAAAAGAAAAAATAAAAAATAACGAGAGCCAGATAAGAGACAAAATTATCAGGAAACCATACATAACCCCCCCAAAATCTTCACGAACCTGCAAATATCTAAGAAATAAGTGAACATCAAGAGCCATTTTAAAATTCAACGCATATGAAAGTATACATCAATGTAAAATCAATGTCCCTCTGTTAACTGAAGAAAGGTACTGAAAGTTTTTAATAAATTCACATAACTGACACTTTCAATAACAACTGACAAACCAAACTTTATGCATGTTCACTGAAAAGAAGTTACCAGGCAAGAGAGACAAATAATTTCTAATATAGATTTCAAACTTAAAAGGGATAAGAAATCTTTCCTGTCAGGTCCAGGGCAAGGAAAAAATGAGCAAAAGAAGCAACAGTAAACAACTGAACATTTTACAGGTGCTTATTCACAATACACCTGCCAATGAGATTATCAAGCCCACTTACTTTCCTCAAAAGCCTCATTTCCTGAATGTATCTAGCCACTGACCAACACCGGTTCAACTTAATGTGCAACTGGGTTTTCATTTGTGACATAAAGAACACTCCTTGTAACTTTCAGGACATTCATTCACCTTCACTGTTGCTGCTCTTCTGTTCTCATGAAAAGCACCCTGTCATTACAACTACTTCAAATCAAATCACATATCTTTTGACTGTCCTAAAGGAAGATTTTTTTTTAAACATCAAAGTAAATGATATGCTGCTGTCAGACTCAGTACTGCAACAACACAGCGATCCTTTGTTTATAAAGCTGACAGCTGTCAAAGTCTGACCTTTCTCTAACTGGTCAACTGAAACAGCATTAAAAGGATCTGTTTAGCCCTTATGCATTCACCTTCAATTGACACAAAGTTAAGTCAATCAACTCAACAATGAAAGATTCCCAGAGCGCATTACCTCCTTTTTTCTAATCCTAAGAAACCTCAGGTGTAAAGTCCAAGTTATTTACACAGAAATCCATGAAAAACAATTTTTTTAATTTTTTTGTATTTGTTTTCAAAGAGACCAGACTAAAACTTTCTGAAAGACTGAGATGCTACTATTCATTGGAAAGCCAAGTTTTTAGAAGTAAAATTATCAAAACACTGCTAGAACCAGAAAAAGAATACAATAGTCCCAGGTCTTCAGTCAAAGGTATAGTACCAACATTAACAATACTGTAAACTACAGAACCTCGTTTTTTTTTAAGTTTAAAAAGTAAAAAAAAAATTTAATGTATTTTAATCGTGCCCAGACCAAAAAAAAAAAAAAAATCACTAATACCTGTTTTAGCACATGACCATCCTGTTGTTCGTCGATTGCCTCGAGCAGGCCCCAGTAATGGCCGTCTCCTTCATCCTAGCCCTGAGATTTTTTTAAAAAGTGCCATATTCAAGGCTCTTTCAGGGTTAGGAGAATGAGACCCATCATTGTCACTGGTATTTGGCATATTGCGTACGCCACGGGGAGTTTGCCAGACTCTGCCGTGTGGGCAGGCTACATTTGGTAGCCTGCCAGTTTGTCCAAAGTAGGAATGAGATGATAAGATGTCGCGCGGCTGCATGTGGCCGCACGCTTCCGGGAGCTGAGTGTGATAATCTCTGGATCCTGGCCGTTTTGGGGTTACACGGCAGTTGGTGTGTGTAACTGTCTAGCTACTGGCAGGTCCTGTCCAAAACCGTGCAGGCTTGGAGATCTCAGCCCCGGGTCCCACACACCTGGGTTCCTCTGCCAGTTCTTTTATGCGTGAGGCTCATCCAAGTGTGTGGAGAGTGGTCCCAGCATGGCCTAGGCTGGGGCCCGGAGGTCTTCAGCTGTTGGGCCCTGGTGGAGACAGTCAGGCACAGGGTAGAAGACTCTGCCTTGTTCTCTCCCGGGAGCTGAGTGTGATAATCTCTGGATCCTTGTTTTAGCACAAGGGTTTTCAAATGCAAGCCAAATAGAAGGGAAATTGCACATGCCTGTTAATGAAATGCTAAAAGCTTAAAATTAAAAGGGAAGAACTACATTTCTAGGTCCATGCTAATCAAAAGCGCCAATATTCAAGTGCCTTAATTACCAACATCAGATGCATGGGGGAAAGGTAAAGGTAAAGGCCCTCCCGTTGATCATCAATTTGCTCGAGCGGGCCCAGTAACATCTCCATTGGAGACTTTGTTGTTACTGTGTCTGGCATATCGAATACTCTCGGTAGCTTGCCGGGCTCTCCGAGAGGGGCGGAGGAATCGAACTCGGGTCAGCCACATTGGCTGCGTGCAAGGCAAATGCCCTACCGCTGTGCTATCACTCCAGCATGGGGGAAAAAAAAACAGAAAAGGGTGGGAAAGATCTCTGCCAGGAAAGCAACCATAATCTATCACAGGTTAAGTTTTCTTGTCAGGCCTCTCCAATGCGCTCTCATTCTACCATGAATCCCCACTACCTACAAACACCTGAACAAGTTTTATATTTTATGGTGTAGACTTCAAAATTAACCAGATATACTTAAAGCTTTGATGGTGACTGTCAATACAAAAGTGATTATAAATCCCATTTAATTTTTTCCTAAAACTAAAAAGATGCAAAAGAAAATATTTTCAGGAGCTGGAGAGATAATACAGCAGGTAGGGCACTTGCCTTGCATACAGCCAACCCAGGTTCAATCCTCGTTACCTCATATGGTACTCTGGGCACCGCAAGAACTAATTCCTGATTACCAAGCCATGAATAAGCCCTAACCACCACCAGGTGTGGCAAAAAGAAACAAAACAAAAACCAATTTTAATTGTAGAAAAACATCAATTTACAGAACTCTAAACTCTTCCACAACAGAAGCATATGCAGCCTCTATGTAGGGTCCATCATACTGATATAGATTCTCACATAAACCTCACAATGACCATCTCCATTTTAAAGATTAAAAACTAAAGTTCGCATTAGAAAATGTGCCCCAAATCCCAAAGTTGATTGACAAGTATGAGACAGAATTTTATCCTACTTATAAGTCAATGAGTTAGCCTGTGATTATTTAATGGAGATTGATGGATGACAGATTCATGCAGCAAAAACAAAAACAAAAACAAAAACAAAACCCTCATTTCTCACATAAGAGGAAGCAAGGAGAACCAACATGTTTTTTTGTTTTGTTTTGTTTTGTTTTCAGTGAAGTTTAAAGAAAATTACTTAGAGAAATGTGAGGAAAGAGAAAATCCTTTCCAAGAGAGAACACAGACGTACACAATTAGAAGAAACTTCTGACATATATGTCTTTGTAAAACAGGTTACTTGAAGCCCTTGAAAATGAACTTCTTTATTATGGCCATGAGAGTTAATCTGAAGCAATGTAAAGATCACTATAGACTTTGTGGCACTAATGTCAAATACCTGTGGAATGCAGAATTAATGGCCCCATTACATCTCTACTCTATATACCATGCTTGAAGCACTCCCTAATAAGAAAGACCAATGGTTGTGTCAGATAATAGAAGCAGCTATTTTAGGAAGCCAAAAAACACAAACCAATAAGTGGAGGTATAAATTCCTTGCAAATTGTAGGTGGTGACAGATGAGAGCATTAGCAATAATTTTCTTTAATGCATCTTCATGGGTGGACTTCCACAATACAGTGTCATACAGACTATTTATTGAGGATATCTCATCGGGCTTAGTAATCCAGATGTAGTTCTCATAAAGATGTGGCCAGTTTTTGTAAAGCATTTCATTCAGTTGACTGATGCTTGTACTTCATGGCCTCTGACTTGTTCTTCTCTTAGAAAGTACACTTTTTTTTTTTCATTGAATCACCATGACATACACAGTTACAAAAGTTGTTAATGATTGTGTTTCAATCATAGAATGTTCCAATACCTATCCCTTCACCAGCGTACATTAGGGTACATTTCCCACCAACAATGCTGCCACTCTTACCACCTGCCTGCCCACCACCCCAGCCAGCCTTCATGGCAAACGCATCTTCCCTCTACCTCCCTCCTCCTTTCTGGGCATTATGGTTTGCAATACAGGTACTGAAAGGTTATCATGTACATTTCTTTCAGCACTCAGTTCTTATCCAGAGTGATGATACCCAACGATCATTGTCATAGTGGTCCGGTGTCTGCCCTCCCCCCACCCTCCACTTGTGGCAAGTTTCCATCTGTGGACCAGTCCTCCTGGCTCTTGTTTCTACTGTCTTTGGGTACTGGTCTCATATTATACTTCTTTATGTCCCAAAGATGAGTGCAATCATTCTATGTCTGTAACTCTCCATTTTTTCTAATTTTATTTTTATAATCTTGTTCACAATAGTTCATTTCAGATAATATTCAAACACGAATCCCACCACTGTGCACCTTCCCACCACCAGAAGAGGAAAGTGTGTGACGGTTACTGCATTTCATCCTGGAGCCATTTAAGCCCTTATATAAGGGATCACAAGCATGTATTTTAAACCCAAACAAATATGTGCTACTTTTGGTAACATCAGTGGGCTCAAGAATAAGAAACGCTGCTGTGCACTCCAGGACATTCTGTGTAGCTCTTATGGGAGCTTTATTTCTTGGCCCAAGTTGATGAGATTATATGGCACGTGGGGGGGGGGGGGGGAGTGACTACCAAGCTACTGGAAAACTGGGGAGCTGGGTGGAGGAGGCCCAGTCCCATTCCGAGTGAACTTGGAGATCTCAGTCATGGGTCCTGCATACCTGGGTTTTTCTGCAGGTTCCCTCATAGGTGCTGGTGTGTGGAGAGCGGCCTTGAGCATGACTGCATGGTTGGGTTCTAGAGGTTTTTGGTTGCTGGAGTCCTGCTGGGACCGGGAGGGAAACTCAACTGGCCCTCCTTCGAGCTGCCCCGGTGAAGACAGCCTGGCAGGGTCAGGATGTTCTGTATGTCTCCTTTTGACTCATTTCACTCAGCATAATGCTTTCCAGGTCCATGCATTTATAAGCAAACTTGATTGCTTCATTTTTCCTAGTGGCTGTTAGTGGCTGCATCGTATTCTATTGTGTGGATGAGCCATAGTATCTTTATCATCTGTTCTCAGACATAGTTTGCTTCCAGATTCTGGTTAGTGAGAATAGTGTGCCAGACTCTGTGGTGTGAGATGTCTCATTTTCATTTGCATCTCCTTAATAATTAGTGATAGCACACTATCACTAGAGTGATAGCACAGCGGTAGGGCGTTTGCCTTGCACGCAGCCAACATGGCCGACCCGAGTTCGATTCCTTCGCCCCTCTCGGAGAGCCCGGCAAGCTACCGAGAGTATCTCGCCCGCACGGCTGAGCCTGGCAAGCTCCCCGTGATGTATTCAATATGCCAAATACAGTAACAACAAAATCTCCAATGGAGACGTTACTGGGCCCGCTCGAGCAAATCGATGAACAACGGGAGGGCCTTTACTTTACTTTACTTAATGATTAGTGATAGAGAGCGTTTTTACGTGCCTTTTGGTCAGGTATATTTCTTCTTTCGGGAAGTTTCTGATCATTTCTTCTCCCCATTTTTTGATGGGGTTGGATGTTTTTCCCTTGTAAAATTCTACCAGTGTCTTACATACTTTGATATTAACCCCTTGTCATACAGGGACTGGATAAATAATTTTTCCCATTACACGAGCTCTCTTTGGCATTTGGAGGGGTCTGCCCATCTTCCAATACCAGGCTGTTTAAATTACTACTGCTTTGTAGTACAGCTTGAAGTTGGGGAAAAAGAGCACCTCACCTTGCATGCTTGCATACAGCCCACCCAGGGTGAAACTCCCAGCACCACATATGGTTCCCCAAATGTGTATGTGATCCCTGGATGCAGAGCAAGGAGAAATTCCTCAGCACTGTGAGGTGTAGCCCAAAAACAAAAATAAAATTTTTAACACAGAATTACCCTATGACCTAGTCACTCCAATTCCTAGCATACATGTGAAAGAAAAAAGAGCCACACCAAAACCTAAAATTTAATAATTCACCATACCATTATTTATAACAGCCAAAATGTGAAGGCAATCCAAATACCCAACTGTCAAATGGAGAAAATATTTAGCAATAAAAAGGAACATAGCACTGATACAAGCTACAACACAGATAAATCTTTAAGAATACTCTTAAGTAAAAGACAGCAAGTAAAACTCAAACATTATATGATTTAATTTACATGAAATGTCCAGAGTAGACAAAAAAATTCACAGAGACAGAAAGTAAGTTAATAGCCAGGGAGGTCTGGAGTATTAGTAGAGCAGGCAGGGTGCTTGCCTTGCATATAGCTGACCAGGTTTGATTCCTGGCACTGTATCATGGTCACCCAAGGCCCTCCAGGAGTGACCTTTGATTGTTGGTAGAGCCAAGAGTAAACCTTGAACACTGCCAGGTGCTTCCTACCAAAAACAAACAAAAAAAATGCCCAAGGGATTGATTATAAGTATTAACTTTGTTTTCCTTAATGCATAACTAGGTTTAATTTTTTGGCTGAGAAGATTTTGGCTAAAGATAAAACCTGATGAATTAAATCTTTTTGTGTTTCCTGTTTCCATAAATCACATGTTTAGTAACTAAACGACTGGCTTTGGTGCTAAGAGTCCCTTCTCTTCTAGTCATTTTGTACAATGTGAATAGACCTTTTTTTCTTTTCAGTCCACATACAGCGCTGCTAGGGGAGCACCAGGTGCACTCCAGCCCTGTGAGTTACGTACTAGAGAAGAAAACATAATGAACACCAATAGCAACACTTCAGGCAAAGGAGGAGAATGAGTGGTGCAAACAATTTTAAACGACTTCAAATACATACTTACAGCCTCAAACTGTAAATGGCTATCATTTAAAAAATCTTGAATTTTGTCCTTCGGTAAAATAGTGAATCGAAATCGGAGGAGATCCATCTCTTGTTGAATGAACCAGCGTCTAAGATCTTCACTAAAGTTGAAACAATTATAAAAATTAATTTAAAATCAAGCAATTTTATGCAACATAATTTTATGAAATACTGGACACAAGATTAAAATGCCAATAAATACAAGTTTAAAAGAATGCAAGTTCTCTCTCATAAATATGAATAGCATATAATCACAATCTTCCAGGGATAATATAGGAATGGGGCTAATGACCACAAAATTTCAAAAATTAAATGCAAAATATTTCTAGTATTATCAAATAACATAAGAGTTCATTACATTTAATGTAGCTGCAAAAAAGTTATTTGAATTAGAAACTGAACTATTTCTTCAAAGATAGTTTTTATCGAGGCCAAATAAAGACCAAAACTTTTAAAAGTTACTGTCCCTGAATATGCGCTGATTAGATAAACACTGCAAAGTATACTTTGCTTAGACTTTAAAGTTTATAATTTCTCAAAATTTGAGATGTTTTTTTTAAAACTCAACACTGCAAATATAGTAATTTATTAGGCAGGTACATTCTAGATATTATTGTTGTTATAAATTACACTGCCACATATGAAATATTACTTAAGAGTTTGTCTGAGGTGACTTTCATAGTTTGTCAGGTATTTAGTTACTATTATAAATTCTATAAACTTCATGTTCTATTAAAAAGAAAAAAAGAAAGAAACCTCTAAGACCAAAACTGGTTAATTTTTCAACTATTATTGTGGGATCACTTGTATCACTTGTCATCCCGTTGATCGTAGATTTGCCAAGCAGGCACCAGTAACGTCTCCATTCACCAATGCTGCATGCTACTGTAGCCCAGTAGCATCTGCTTATTCCAGAAACATGAAGAACCTCAAACCGTTTGTTCAGGGTTTTAACAAAGAAGTCTGACCATCTCATAGGTGGGCGGCCACGCGTCCTTTTGACGTCCCATGGAATCCAATCGGTAACAGCTCTAGTCCAGCGGTCATCTCTAAATCGCATTACGTGTCCAGCCCATCTGATTTTTGACGCCTTGGCAAACAAGACAGCGTCCCTGATTCTTGATTGTTGACAGAGGTTTCACTTGAGTGAAGCATGATACTCCAAGCATAGCTCTCTCAATTCATCTTTGGGATACCCATATAGCGTTCTCATCCTGTTTTCGTAGGCCCAGGTCTCTGAGGCATATGTTAGTGCAGAAAAAAAATGGTAGAGTTGAAAAGATGTGCCCGGAGCTGGAGGTTCTTCATCCTCTTAACAACTTCTTTGACACTCTTGAAGGCACTCCATGCCTCTCTCTTCCTCCTGCGTAGTTCTGGCACCAAGTAGTTCCTCATGTTGAGTTCTCGACCCAGGTACACATAGCTGCAGTACTCGGAGATGTTCATTCTGTTGAGAGCAACTGGAACGTCAGGGACTAGTTCATTTTTCATGAACACTGTCTAGGTGAGATTCAGCTGCAGTCCGACCTTTCCACACTCACAGTTGAAATCAGCCAGCATTTGTGCCACTTGGCTAATATTTGGTGTTATTAGAATGATGTCATCAGCGAAGCAAAGATGGTGTAGCTGCCGACCATCTATCTTCATTCCCATTCCTTCCCATTCCAGATGTCGCATGATATTCTTGAGGGTGGCACTGAAGAGTTTCGGTGAAATGGTATGACCCTGCTGAACCCCTCTCTTGATGTTGATTATGACTTCCTTGTAGAATGGTGAGATCCTGGTGGTGAATCCGTAATACAGCTCATGGAGGATCCTGATGTACTGAGTTTGAACGCCCTGTTTGGCAAGGGCTTCAATGACTGCTTCAGTCTCAACAGAATCAAAGGCCTTCTTTAAATCGATGAACGTTAGACAAAGCAGCATCTTGAACTCTTGCAAAACCTCAATGAGTCTGGTCACCATTGTGAATATGGTCGATGGTGCTGAATCCTTTTCGGAACCCGGCTTCCTCACATGGTTGTCCTTTGTCGAGTGTTCTGCCTATTCTATTCAGGATGACTCGAGTGAACAACTTGCAGACGATGGACAACAGGCAGATCAGATCTCACAGCAGTGAGAATATTTTACTTTTTCCAAGATAATGATAATCATTCATTCATTATCTTGGGATAGTAACAAAATATTCTCTCTTGATAAGCCAATAAAGGAAAATAAATTTATAAAAACATTCTTAGTATTTAGTCAATCACTTAATCACTTGACTTCCCATTAATCATTGATTTGCTCAAGCAGGAACCACTAATGTCTCCATCTGTCCCTGTCGCGTGCTAGTGTAGCCCAATGGCGTCTACTTATTCTAGGAACACAAAGAGCCTCAAACTGATTGTTCAGGGTCTTGATAAAGAAGTCTGACCATCTGGTAGGTGGGTGGCTACATGGTCTTTTGACGTCCCGTGGAATCCAGTCGGTAATGGCTTTAGTCCAGCGGTCGTCTCCAAATCTCATTACACGTTCAGCCGATCAGATTTTCGATGCCTTGGCAAACGAGACAGTGTCCCTGATTCTTTATCATCGACAAAGGTTAGAACTCTGGATTCTTTCTCTCATTTGAGTGACGCAAGACACTCCAAGCATAGCTCTTTCGATTCCTCTTTGAAAAACCTGAATAGCGTTCTCATCCTGTTTGCGTAGGGCCCAGGTCTCTGAGGCATATGTTAATGCAGGGAGAACAGTGGAATTGAAAAGATGTGCCCAGAACTGGAGGTTCTTCATCCTCTTAGATATTTCAGCGACGCTACTGAAGGAGTTCCAAGCCGCTCTCTTCCTCCTGTGCAACTCAGGTACCAGGTCATTTGTCATGTTGACTTCTGGACCTAGGTACACATAACTGTTGCATTCGGAGATGGTCATTCCGTTGAGAGTGAATGGAGGGTCAGGAACGAGGCTGTTTCTCATAAACATTGTCTTCGTGAGATTCAGCTGTAGTCCGACCTTTCCACACTCCTGGTCAAAGTCGGCCAGCATTTGTGCTGCTTGGCTAATGTTTGGTGTTATTAGAACTATGTCATCAGCAAAGTGGAGGTAGTGTAGTTGCCGACCATCTATCTTCACTCCCATTCCTTCCCATTCCAGTCGTCACATGATGTTCTCGAGGGTGGCACTGAAGAGTTTTGGTGAAATGGTATCGCCCTGCCAAACCCCTCTCTTGACATCGATGATCACTTCTTTGAAGAATGGTGAGATCCTGGTAGTGAATCCATAATAGAGCTCACGGAGGATCCTGATGTATTGAGTTTGAATGCCCTGATTGGCTAGGGTTTCAATGACCCCTTCGTCTCAACAGAATCAAAGGCCTTCTTGAAATCAATGAACGTTAAGCAGAGCGGCATCTTGAACTCCCGAGAAACCTCAATGAGCTTGGTTATCGTGTGGATACGGTCAACTGTGCTGAATCCTTTGTGGAACCCGGTTTGCTTGTATGGTTGTCCTTCATCTAGTGTTCTGCCAATCATATTCAGGATGACTCGAGTGAACAGCTTGTAGATGACAGACAAAAGGCAGATTGGGCGATAGTTGCCAATGTCATGGATGTCTCCCTTCTTGTACAGTAGTACAGTCCTGCTGGTTTTCCACTGGGTCGGAACCTTGCATTCAGACAGGTAGCGTGTGAAGAGCCGAGCCAGTATATTGATGAGTACAGACAGCAGGTTCTTCATGTGTTCAGGTCTGACCTTGTCTGAGCCAGGTGCTGTTCATTTCTTTACCGATGAAATGGCATGTCGGATTTCGGAAGGGAGAACGTTGGAAACGACATATCCATCCTGCAGAATTTGGTATGTAGGCAGGTAGACGTGGCTATCAAAGAGATCTGAGTAGAAGTCATGGATAATCTTCTCCATTGCCCTTCTGGAAGATGTGACAGATCCATCGGGATGTCGGAGGGCAGTCATCTTGGTCTTGTAGTTGGCAAAGGACAGGTGAGTGTTACGAATACTTTTCCCGGCTTCTGCCGCATCTACCAGCACTTCTGCTCTTCTCTCTTTGAGGTCTTCCTTGATGGCATCTCTGCACTGCTTTGCGAGCTCAGATGTTCGCTTGCGGTTGCCTGAGGCAGGCACCAAACCATGCTGGCGAATAAGCTCAAGAGTTTTCAAAGACAAGCGTTTTTTTTTGTGGCTATCTCTCTCTTGGCATTCCTTGTACAATCGTGGAGGTGCTGAACCAGTCGATCATACTCCATCAATGTTGTCAACAACGGCATCTTCCCATGTTGCAGCAATAGTGCCAAAGAGCTCTCAGTTGGTGGTCGTTCTGGGAGTTCTCTTTTTGAACTTTGCAGCCCTTTCTCCCCGCTCTGTGAAGTAGAAATTTGCACAAAGGAGATGGTGGTCTGATCACATTTGGAATTTTGGGACAACAGCGACATCAGTCAGGCAAAACCATCGATTGAATCTGATGTGGTGAAATTTCGTTGTGGAACCGTCCATCAAGAGACTCCCATGTCCAACGTTTAGATTCAGCCTTTTGGAACTGTGAGTTACCATGGATGGTCTTGGTCAACATGATGAACTCAGACAGTCTCTCACCCTGTTCATTCCATTCTAGGCCATGAGTCCCGATGTGGAGTTATTCACCTGATCTTCTCGGTCCTATTTTGGCATTAAAATCACTGACAATGATCTTGTAGAATGTGTGGTCTTCTTTATAGAACTTCTCCAGCTCCATGTAGAACTTCTCAATTTCTCCTTCATCATAATTGGATGTTGGTGCGTAGACAACGAAGATAGAAACTGCTGGCAGTAAGCCACATCTATTCAAGTGTAGTCGTCTGATTCGGTTTGTTAAGCATTCGAATAAATCTATGCTCATGGCAAAGTTCATGCTGTCAAGGACACCAACGCCTACAACACCTCTGTTATCACATGTTCCAAGGAACACTTCTTCTCCAGTGTCGAAAATGGTGTAATGTGATTGATGCCTTCTTGTCTCGGTCAGATCAATGACGTTGTACTTGGTCTTTTGCGCTTGTACCATCAGATCCTCGATGGATGCATCTGATGCCAACGTACATGCATTGAAAGTACCGACAATCATTTTTGTCATTCTCCATTTTGGCAGCCTAGTTCGGCCTTGAGATTTTATCAGCCTCTCCTTCCTCATCCTTCTCAATGCTGCCACATTGGTGATTCCTTCAGGGTCAGGGGAATAAGACCCATTGTAATTACTGGTTTTGGCATATCAAATACACAACAGATAGCTTGCCAGTCTCTGCTGTGTGGGCAGAATACTCTCGGTAGCTTGCCAGGCTCTCCGAGAGAGATAAAGGCTTTTGGGGCAGCCTCTAATCATCCTTGTAGGTGTTCGTATGGTTCAAACCATATTTGCGCCCTATTAAATATGGTGCAGCAATCCTGGAATATTGGTATTAAGTGTGTTATAATATGTCGCGCGGCTGCTTTGCGGCCACGCAGTCCGGAAAGCATCGTGGAGTGTGGCGGCAGCTGGGTAGTAGAGGTACTGGAGGTAGTGGAGGTCTGCCGGTGAGGTATTTATCTGGTACCGGTAGGGGTAGGGTGGGTCTTCTGTGCATAATCCAATCCCTGGGTCACAGACTCAGTGAACAACTTGCAGATGACAGACAATAAGCAGATCAGATCTCACAACAGTGAGAATATTTTACTTTTCCCAAGATAATGATAATCATTCATTCATTATCTTTGGATAGTAACAAAATATGCTCACTTGATAAGCCCATGAATAAAAATAAATTTATAAAAATATGTTTGGTATAAAATGTTTGGTATTTAGTCAATAACAAGAAAAACACACAATTTTTAAGAACAAAAGCAACTAACTCTTTCTCCCTCTAGGTGGCACTCTTGATTCTAAGAAACCACCTTCTCACTTTTAAGAAGCCAAAGCAAGGTATCTAATGATTAAATGGGCACTAATCCACATAGTTCAACTTCTAAAAACCAGTATCAAACTCAAGCATGTGTCTAATTCATTGTTTCTTATAAATATAACCATTCCTATAGATTAACAAATATAACAAATCCTAACTGAAATCCCTTATAATTCCAAATGAACAATTTCTCAAAAAACTTCAGTGAACAAATTTTGTAAGAAAAATAATTTCTTTTATATTCTTTAGTAAAATGATTTCAAAAATTGGTGCTGGAGCAATAGCACAGCAGGTAGGGCATTTGCCTTGAACATGGCCGACCCAGGTTCAATTCCCAGCATCCCATATGGTCCCTGAGCACCGCAAGAAGTGATTCCTGAGTGCAGAGCCAGGAGTAACCCCTATACATCACCAGGTGTGACCCCCCCCAAAAAAAAAAACCAAAAAGCGGAAAAAAGGATTTCAAAAATTGACTGGAGGGACAGGAAATATAGTACAATGGTGGAGCACTTGCCTTGCACACAGCCACCACATATGGTCCCCTGAACTCGCCAGGAGTGATCCTTAAGTACACAGCCATGAGTAAGCCCTGAGGACAGCCCCCCACACACACACACCAAAAAAAAAAATTAATAATAATTTCACTGTAATAATTTTTCAACATATGAACCATTTTTTGATTTTATTAAGAGTTTTACTATGTTCAGTGGGCTGGAGCGATAGCACAGTGGGTAAGGCGTTTGCCTTGCACAAGGCCGACCTGGCCAACCCAGGTTTGATTCTTCTGCCCCTCTTGGAGAGCCCGGCAAGCTACCGAGAGCATCTCGCCCGCAAGGCAAAGCCTGGCAAGCTCCTCGTGACATATTCAATATGCCAAAAACAGTAACAACAAGTCTCACAATTTGTTGTGAGACATTACTGGTGCCCACTAGAGCAAACCGATGGACAACGGGTGGACAGTGCTACTATGTTCAGTAAAATGCCTATTAACTTTTCACGTGCCAGACTGTTAGACCAAGACCTTACATTTGACGATGAGAATGTAAACGGATACTCACGACTGGCAATAAGCAAGGCGCAAAATAAAGTGAGAAATATGGTCCCTTCTTCTTGGTTCATACTCATCTGCCAGGCTTTCCTTAAAAATAACAGTACATAAATAAAATAAATGCCTGAAAATGGTTAAGAATTATAAAGAAAAATCTGAATCAGTATCAACTAAAAACCAAAGTCAATGTTTCAAAATACTTGTTATCATGGAAATCATTTTGTTTTTGTCTTTTTCTTTTTTTAACTGAATCACCTTGAATTACACAATTACAAAGTTACTCATGACTGAGTTTCAGGTGTACAATGTTCCAATACCAATCCCATCACCAGTGTCCACTTCCCTCCACCAATGTCCCTTTTCCCTCCCATCCCCAAATCCCCCCTGCCTCTAGAGCAGATACTTTTGTCATTTGTCCTCTCCCCAACACACTCCTTAGGTGCTGTAGTTTGACCATACAGTTCCTGAGAGTGTATTACGCATGTCACTTTACATCCTTCCAGCACCTAGCCCTGCTCCAAAGACCCCTTCCCTCTGTCATTGCGTGTGGTCCCTTCCCTAGCCACAAGCTTCCTACTAAAGGAACGGTTCAGTCTCCTGCGCTTCACTTTCATTGCCTTAGGGCATTAATTACTCCCCTACTCTGCTTCTTTACATCCTGAATAATGCGTGAAACCATTCCGTATCTGTCCCTCTCCTGCTGACTCATTTCACTCAGCAAGATATTTTCAGATCCATCCATGCATCAGCAAGGGCAATCATATTTTGAAATGTTTCAAATTCAAAATTTCAAAATGCATTTGCCAGGATATTTCACTAACGGTAATCAGAAGAAACTGAAATCCGAACGGATGTTAAGAGAATCTCTATTGTACCCCTCAATTTTCTTCCTATCAACTTCTCTTTTTGCCTAGCCTCAGGGTTTTTACCAACTTCCACCACGCCTACACATAAATCTTCAGCTTCTTTGATTTCAACCACCTGGAAAAACTTGAATTCAAAATAAATTTATAGTTCCAGTCTCTGGTTTATTTCCCAAAGCGGAGATAGAATCCCTAAGAAGAAAATATACCGATAGCTAAGAGACTAGAGTATTAGAAGTTCAGTCTCTAACCTCGACTGAATCGCTACCAAACAAGAAATCCTTATTCAAGTCAGAAGAGCAATGTATTTTGAGCATGCTGAGGTACCAGCAATTTTTTAATCTATTCATCTACTTAAACCTTTGGGAAAAAATATGACAGGCTGGGGACCAGAGTGATAGTACAGTGGGTACGGCATTTGCCTTGCACGTGGCCAACCCAGGTTCGATCCCAGCATCCCATATTGACCCCCAAGTACTGGCAGAAGTAATTCCTGAGTTCAGAGCCAGGAACATCGCTGGGTGTGACACAAAAAGCAAAATTTAGAAGAAAAAAATATATATAGATAGATATATATATATATGACAGGCACTACTAAATCCCCATTGTTTTTTATAGTGGCATCCCAAGCAAAGCTGAGACACCAGAGGCCAATGCCAGTAATCCTCAGGCCGGCAGTTAGGGTCTTACCATTTGATGCTAGGAGTCAGCAAAGCAACTGAGGCTCAACTAAGCAACCAGGGCCGAGCTGGCAGTACTGGAGCAGGTAGGGGAAAGAAAAGGGTCAAGGTGACCTACACTGTGCCAGGAAACAAATTCAGAACAACTTTGAGCTTTCTTTCCGGCACTTACATCCGTAACTTAAGGAAAAGACAATTGAGGCCCAGCAAAGTTATATAAACATTGCCCAGGATCACACAGTTTATAAAGAATAAATAGAATTGAAATTTGATATATAATCAGCTCCTTCCTCACATGTCAGAAAACCTACTTCAGTCTTCACTTGCTTGGCCCAAGCTCCCGACCACAGAACCTCTCTCAGCTGACACTTCACTGACTGTACAGAAAATAAAGGCACTTGTTTGCATCCATCCTGTGGAAAAGATCTCTCCTTCCTCCTACTTAAAGCTAGTCCCCAACCTACCTAAACCATGCAACTATCTTCTTACTTGTCTCACAAGGCCTTTGAGTTATCAAATACTCACTGCGTATAACTACAAGCTCCCTTGCTCTTCCTTCTCTTCTAGATCTATCAGCAATATATATGTGCTCAACTATCCCATTATGTATGCATACTTATGTGTGCATACTTGTGTGCTCGGGTACATCCTACAATTTCCCTTTTTCTTTAGTCTCTTCTGTTTGAAAGAACACATATTCCAGAGCTGAAAAGAGAGCTCAACAGGCTGGAATGCATGTCTGAACAGGAGGTCCAGTTCAATTTCCAGCACCACATATGGTCTCCTGAGCACTGAACCAGGAGCCACCCTTGAACACCAGAGAGTGTGCCCCCCCCAAAAAAAAACTAAACAAAAAATAAAAGCAACATGAAACTTTCCTACATTTATCTGTGGTCTTTTTTTGTTTTGAAGGGGGAAGTTGGTTTAGGGGTCACATCCAGCAATGTTCTGGGGGGTTACTCCTGGCTCTGCACTCAGGAATGATTCCTGGAGATGCTCAGAGGACCATATGGGGTGCAGGAGATCGAACCCACGTCAGGCATGTGCAAGGCATCCCACTGTACTCTTGTATGCTTATTTATGTCATCAGTCTTCCTCGGCTAATATGACACCAGTTGCCTGCCTCATCTCCTACCTCTCAGGTAACGCCTCAATTTCCTTCCCAAACTTGTCCATTTCCATTTCATCTTAAATATTACTATAATTTTCTCTCAAATATTTTCCTAGTGTGTCACCATCTACTCATGATTCCAACCTTCCCCCTAAATCTATACTCCCATCCCAGATGTCTCCTAAACCCAGACCCGTGTGTGTACCCAACCATCCACTGAACTCTACAGGCACTTCCAACTCATGACTGAAGTTCAACATCTTTCGTCTAAGACTTACTTCTCCTTGATATTCCATCTCAAAAGTACTATCACTATTTAGTTATTGTAACAAGAAATCTAGGTGTTATTCATAACTCTTCTCTTTCCCTTTTCCCTGAAATCAGTCCCTAAAATATTTTGACTTTTTTTTTGGGGGGGGAGGATGGAGGGAGAAGGGGGTTGTGGAGGCTTAGGATGGGGGAAAAAAAGAGTGTACTCAGCAGTAGTCAGGCACTACTCCCAGCTCCATGCTTGGCTCACTCCTAGCAGTACTTAAGGGACCATGTCTTGCCAAGGATTAAACCCAGGCCTCCTGCATCCAAATCATGTACTGGATCCACTGAGTTATCTCTCTGGCCTGATTCTACCTCTTGACATATCTTCAATCAGTTCTTTTCTCTCCACTCAAGTCAGCATTTCAATATTTTAGTTTTTGATAACATCTATCTAGATGCAATTCTAGAACTACTCTGGAAAGTCTTCTAAAACCTCCCTGGTTTGAGTGGGTGATTCTATCTGCTCCTCGAGTCGCTGAAGCACACATCTAACAACAGCATTCATCATTCTGTACACCCAGGGTACATCTGGCAGTGTTTGGAGACATCTAGTGGGGAGAAGCCAAGATTACTACTGATCAGCTACAATGCACAAAAATCCACTGTAACAAGGAGGTATGTTCCAAGTGTTGACACAGAAGGCTGAGAAAACCTGCTGTACTATAGGTATCTAACCATATGGCCATGATTAGAAGTGGGCTATACGTGCCTTCACACAGTCTATGCTACATTACTTTTTGTAAAGGCCCTGAACCTAATTCAAGACTTTTCCCACAACTAATATTCAATACACAAACTAAAGGAATATTTGTTACAAACTGAAGGAACATTTTCCCCCTTTTACTTACTCTGTAGGAAAACTTGAGCCTCCGAATCTCGCTTTCCAATTTACTCTGGTATTGCTCAGTTCCTTTCACATAGCTCACACCAAGATTTTCAACGGTTTTTAGCACTAAAAAGATAAAATTTAAGAGGAAATAAAACCAAATACAAGATAGGATTTTTAAAACCCAAATCCAAGACAAGTAACATCCATTGATAGCAATAATTCCATAACTATTTATTTGCAAAAGATGTCAAGTTGCAACACTTTCTATTTTAAGTAAGGTAAAGGTAAAGGTAAAGGCCCTCCCATTGATCGTCGATTTGCTCGAGCGGGCCCAGTAACATCTCCATTGGAGACTTTGTTGTTACTGTGTTTGGCATATCGAATACTCTCGGTAGCTTGCCGGGCTCTCCGAGAGGGGCGGAGGAATCAAACTCGGGTCAGCCATGTTGGCCGCTTGTAAGGCGAACGCCCTACTGCTGTGCTAAGTATAACATATAAATTATACAGGTTTAGAAGAAGAGAATCTCCATCCATCTTCTAAAGCAGCCATACCCACTGCAAGATATAACACCGGAAATTCTCAATCGGGAGGGAAGGAGGAATGATGGGTGGCAATCGATGCCAACATCACACTGAGCCACTATTGCTAAGAAAAGTTTATCAGTATGAAAAGAAGATCAAATAGGGCTTGTTTTCATCCTTCTTATGGAGTGGTCTACCAGGTGCCTGCTTTACTTACTCTGTATAGACTCATCAGAAAGTCCTTTCTTTACTGATGAAACAGAGGTGACACAACAGCAAGGAAAAGTGGCTCTCCAACCATCTAGCATCTAAATAAACCATTCTGTATCTTTCCTACAACCTGTCCAACAGTTCCTACCACTTTTCATCCATCAATATAAGAAGCATTTATTAATTTATGGGCAAAGTAGCTTTTAAATCCAGGGACACAGCTCAGTGCATCCCTGAGTGTTACTTGCCTTGCATGCGTGAGGTCCTGCGTTTGAGGGCAAAAACAGTAATTTTTTTTAACAGTCACCTGAATATAAGCCCAGTGATCTCCTTACTTTTTTTTTTTCACAAACCTAACCAAATTATCTTTCCCTTCATCCTGCCCTTCTTCTTGCCATCTCTATCTTCACTAGAAGAATTTCCATCCACCAGATCATGCAACTTGAAAGTTCAGCCGCTCCATCTTCTTACTCCTCACATCTAGTCACCAAATTCTGTCAAGAATACCTCCTCAGTGTAGGTAAGATAGGGAAGGGACCAGTATGAGAATAATAGTTGGAAGTGATCAAGCTGGACAAGAACTGAGTATTAAAAGTAGGTAAAGGGATACACACGATAACCTTTCAGTATCTGTACTGCAAACCACAATGTACAGTGAGAGAGACAGAGACAGAAAGAGAGAGAGAGAGAGAGAGAGAGAGAAGTGTCTGTCACAGAGGCAGTCTAGGGGAAGAGGGGTGATGGGAGAGAAACTGGGGACACTGATGGTGCTGGGAAATGTACACTGGGGGAGGGATGGGTGCTGGAAAACTATGACTGAAAACCAATCACGAACAGCTTTGTAAGGGTCTATCTCACAGTGATTCAATAAAAAATTATTTTAATAATAATACCTCCTTAACATTCCTTAAATCTCTCCTGTCACTGTCTCAGGTCAAACCTTTACCATGTTACCTCTTAAGTGTCAAGTCTAACGACACTTTTCAATCATCGTCTTAACTGCTAGGAAACAACTGCTACTGATAAGTTCCTGCAGACCTTTTTTCCCCCTTGTCTTCAGTCCTTCATTTAATGAACAGGTACTCAGTACCCCCTTCTCTGTATTGGCTGTTCACTCTACTCTTCTAAAAATGACTTCGTGTCACTCCTTGCCTTCCGATTTTCCTATAAGTAAACCTGAAACAAACTATGAAAACTGAGCTATTATTTCTGTTTCAGTTCTTAACCTGGCTCATTCATTTCTTCCACCATCATACAGAAAATAAGGTCCTCAACAGACTAAGCACATCACTCTTACACCTCATTTGCTTGATACAAAATGCCTTTGGTCAGACATAGGTCTTAGTTTAGAAAAACCCTTTACTTCTCAGTTCAAATTCTTCTAACCAGCCTTCAAATTAAATCACATGGAAGCTTCTCTTGCAAAGTTTTGATGAAACTGAGACACTCGCACCTCTTTCAAATGCACTATTTTTGAACAGGGCATTATTAAATGCAGTAACCCTTGAGCCCCAGAGAGTGTGGGCCAAAAAGACAAAAATAATAACAAAATAGTGGCACTCAATAAATTATCCTGCAATAAACAAATGAACAGCAAACCCTCCATTGGCAATAAATAAATAAATAAATAAGTCAGCAAATCAAAGTTATTTGTTGAATGAATTGCTTAATGAGAAAATACAGTGTCTGCTTTCCCACAAAGTATACGAGGTGCTCAAGAATATAAAATTTTTTACCCAAATACCACTCACGTTTAAGTCTGTCAATAGCCAAGGTTTCAAACTCTATCAGAGAGATGTTTTCAGAAGGTGGCTGCAAGTAAAACTGCAGGCTATGAGGGTAGCAAGCATTCCTCTGGTCACCCACCAACTTCAATTTCTTCCGCCTTCCACTAGAAAACTCCATCTTGCTACCCTGAAAGGCAGCACATCAAAAAGATTAAAATGGGACTGGAGAGACGGTATAAGGGTTAAGGCCCTCGCCTTGCACGCAGACGACCCAGTTCGATCCCTGGAGCCACATTCGTCCAGTCCTTTCCCCTTCCTTCCCCTTCCCAGCCTTCCAGGAATATTCCTGAGCACAGAGTCTGGAGCAAGCACTGCAGCATGTGGCCCAGAAAACAAGATTTTTTTCTTTAATAATTGGGGGGGGGGGGAGAGGGAATCAAGTTAAAAATGAAAAAAAAAATTTAAAAATCCCCTCCTCAAATAACTTCATCTGCACAGAAAAAAAATTTTTTTTTAATGCTGAAGATGAAGAGCATGAGCAAAACAGTGACTGTCACTGGGGAGTCTTTTCAAATCTTTTCAAGAAACTTTCTACAATAAACCTGTAAAAATTAAAATAAAACCTGAGGGGGAAAGGGGGCGCAGGTCGGGGGTGGAGGGGTCCCTAACGCCACCCAGCGTGGGATTCACGCGCGTTGTGCCGGCCCACAGTACTTCTACATCCAACGGTCTTGCATCTCGGCAGTCACAGGAGGCAAATTTCTAACAGAATTCTCCCATTTCTCCAGAACTCCCCGATCTCCCACAGAACTCCCCAATTTCCACAGAACTCCCCGACTTCCCACAGAACTCCCCGACCTCCCACAGAACTCCCCGATCTCCCACAGAACTCCCCGATCTCCCACAGAACTCCCCGATCTCCCACAGAACTCCCTGATTTCTCACAGAACTCCCCGATCTCCCACAGAACTCCCCGATTTCCCACAGAACTCCCCGATTTCTCACAGAACTCCCCGATCTCCCACAGAACTCCCCGATCTCCCACAGAACTCCCTGATTTCTCACAAAACTCCCCGATCTCCCACAGAACTCCCCGATTTCTCACAGAACTCCCCGATTCCTCACCGAACTCCCCGATTCCTCACCGAACTCCCATAGAACTCTCCGACCTCCCACAGAACTCCCCGATTTCCCACAGAACTCCCCGATTTCTCACAGAACTCCCCGATCTCCCACAGAACTCCCCGATTTCCCACAGAACTCCCCGATTTCTCACAGAACTCCCCGATCTCCCACAGAACTCCCCGATTTCCCACAGAACTCCCCGATTTCTCACAGAACTCCCCGATCTCCCACAGAACTCCCCGATTTCCCACAGAACTCCCCGATTCCTCACAGAACTCCCCGATTCCTCACCGAACTCCCCGACCTCCCATAGAACTCCCCGACCTCCCACAGAACTCCCCGATTTCCCACAGAACTCCCCGATTTCTCACAGAACTCCCCGATCTCCCACAGAACTCCCCGATCTCCCACAGAACTCCCCGATTTCCCACAGAACTCCCCGATCTCCCACAGAACTCCCCGATTTCCCACAGAACTCCCCGATTTCTCACAGAACTCCCCGATCTCCCACAGAACTCCCCGATCTCCCACAGAACTCCCCGATTTCCCACAGAACTCCCCGATTTCCCACAGAACTCCCCGATTTCTCACAGAACTCCCCGATCTCCCACAGAACTCCCCGATTTCTCACAGAACTCCCCGATTTCTCACAGAACTCCCCGATTTCCGACAGAACCCCCCGATTTCCCACAGAACTCCCCGATTTCCCACTTTCTCACAGAACTCCCCGATCTCCCACAGAACTCCCCGATCTCCCACAGAACTCCCCGATTCCTCAAAGAACTCCCCGACCTCCCACAGAACTCCCCGATCTCCCACAGAACTCCCCGATTCCTCACAGAACTCCCCGATCTCTCACAGAACTCCCCGACCTCCCACAGAACTCCCCGATCTCCCACAGAACTCCCCGATTCCTCAAAGAACTCCCCGACCTCCCACAGAACTCCCCGATCTCCCACAGAACTCCCCGATTCCTCACAGAACTCCCCGACCTCTCACAGAACTCCCCGACCTCCCACAGAACTCCCCGATCTCCCACAGAACTCCCCGATCTCCCACAGAACTCCCCGATTCCTCACAGAACTCCCCGACCTCTCACAGAACTCCCCGACCTCCCACAGAACTCCCCGATCTCCCACAGAACTCCCCGATCTCCCACAGAACTCCCCGATTCCTCACAGAACTCCCCGATCTCTCACAGAACTCCCCGATCTCTCACAGAACTCCCCGATTCCTCACAGAACTCCCCGACCTCCCACAGAACTCCCCGATTTCTCACAGAACTCCCCGATCTCTCACAGAACTCCCCGATCTCTCACAGAACTCCCCGATCTCCCACAGAACTCCCCGATTCCTCACAGAACTCCCCGATTCCTCACAGAACTCCCCGACCTCTCACAGAACTCCCCGACCTCCCACAGAACTCCCCGATCTCCCACAGAACTCCCCGATCTCTCACAGAACTCCCCGATCTCTCACAGAACTCCCCGATTCCTCACAGAACTCCCCGACCTCCCACAGAACTCCCCGATCTCCCACAGAACTCCCCGATCTCCCACAGAACTCCCTGATTTCTCACAGAACTCCCCGATCTCCCACAGAACTCCCCGATTTCCCACAGAACTCCCCGATTTCTCACAGAACTCCCCGATCTCCCACAGAACTCCCCGATCTCCCACAGAACTCCCTGATTTCTCACAAAACTCCCCGATCTCCCACAGAACTCCCCGATTTCTCACAGAACTCCCCGATCTCTCACAGAACTCCCCGATCTCTCACAGAACTCCCCGATCTCCCACAGAACTCCCCGATTCCTCACAGAACTCCCCGATTCCTCACAGAACTCCCCGACCTCTCACAGAACTCCCCGACCTCCCACAGAACTCCCCGATCTCCCACAGAACTCCCCGATCTCTCACAGAACTCCCCGATCTCTCACAGAACTCCCCGATTCCTCACAGAACTCCCCGACCTCCCACAGAACTCCCCGATTCCTCACAGAACTCCCCGATCTCCCACAGAACTCCCCGATCTCCCACAGAACTCCCCGATCTCCCACAGAACTCCCCGATTCCTCACAGAACTCCCCGATCTCCCACAGAACTCTCCGACCTCCCACAGAACTCACCGATTTCCCACAGAACTCCCCGATTTCTCACAGAACTCCCCGATTTCCGACAGAACTCCCCGATCTCCCACAGAACTCCCCGATTTCTCACAGAACTCCCCGACCTCCCACAGAACTCCCCCTCCCAAGACCCTCCGCGGGCGGAGGTGCCTCTCCTCCGTCGCGGTCCCGGTCGACCGTCACCCACCAGCCGCACCCAGCGCCCGCCCAGCCCCCAGGCTCCGGCCGGGCTCCTCACGCACGGGACACAGCCGAGAGTCGCCTCCCTGCAAACACACCTGAGGCGAGAGCCGAGCTGACAGACGGGCGCGCGGTTTTTTTCCCGCGCGGCGGGAGATTTCAATTGGATTTCCACTCCGGAAGCGGATGTGACTAAACGCACAGGGGCCCCGCCCTCCCCGGACGTCCCGCCCACGCCGAGGTTGGGATCTGCGCGTGCGCCCTGGGCGTTGCGAGGCGCGCGGGAGGCGCCGCCGCTCCGGGTGCGAGTCCGAGTTTGGCGCGGTACCAGCTGCGCGTAGGTGGGCGGGTCTGGGTCGTCGGAACCCGCTCTCGCCCGCTGAAGTGCGAACCCGGGTCGCCTGGGGACTGTGAGGAAGCTGTCTTCTGGGACGGGACGTCCGCGGGGGACGCAGAAGCAGCGGCGGCGGCTCCTCGGTCGCTTCCTGAGAGAAAAGTGAAAAGATGCTGAAGAGAAAAGATGCGCGGACTCAGGGCTGGAGAGTAGAAAAGTCTACTGGGACATAGAGAA
This sequence comes from Sorex fumeus, assembly GCF_029834395.1. NCBI lineage: Eukaryota > Metazoa > Chordata > Mammalia > Eulipotyphla > Soricidae > Sorex > Sorex fumeus. The sequence continues at coordinate 472,635 of NW_026606181.1, read as the reverse complement.
GAAAAGTCGCCCCCCAAGTGGGCAGGAACTTAGGACAGGACCAAGTCAAACAAGGGAGTTTTGCGTGACCCCTTTTACAGGCTCCCTGGCCGGTTGAATTTCTTAGCGATTGATTCAAGTTTGGGCGGATACAAGGAAGTCACAGGAAGAGGCTCGTCCTGCAGATCCTTTGAGGTGGAAATTGGGAATCTCTGCGTTTCTCGTCAGTTGACAGATGTTGCACAGGACGGAAAGAAGCTACTGGTTTGTCTTCCTAGCCGGTTGCCTCAGGCTTTGTGAGCTCCCCGTGAGCCTGAAATCCAGGAAGGAATTTTGTGGTCCTGGATAATGTAATGAAAGATATTAAGACAGGACCTTTAAAAAAAATAAAAATTTATTAGTGAAACACCATGAAGTACAGTTGTAGACTTACAAGTTTTTGTGCTTGGGTTTCAGTTATACAATGATCAAGTACCCATCCCTCCACCAGTGCCCATTCTCCACCACCATTAATCCTGGTATCCCTCCCACCCCCCACCCCCATTTCCCCCATCCCACCCTGCCTCTGTGACAGGGCATTCCCTTTTGTTCTCTCTCTCCGTTTGGGTGCTGAGGTTTGCAAAGTTGAATGCCAATCATGTTCGGTCTGTAATCTGCTTTCAGCATACATCTCCCATCCTAGGGGGATGAGGTGTGTCAGGCGGATGGGGGAAAGATGAAGTCACTGGGAAGAGGAGACTGCGGCTTCCTCTCTCACTGGCCAAAGGAAACTGAGGCCTCTTCAGACCCAAACTGCAGCAATTAAGCTTAAAAATGGAACTGTCGAGGAGCCAGGTGGGAAAGTTGGAGGGAATGTGAGGCAAAGAGTGGAAGGGTGGGATACGGTGTGGTGGGTTTGGGGCTCGGAATTTTGTGTTCCTGAAGCCCCATTATAAACAGCTATGTGAGTCATGGTGTCTAAAAATATTTTTAAATTCTAATTAAAAAGGGGCGCTTTAAGGGTTGGTTTTCAACCTGGGTTAGGAGTGGAGGATGAGTAGACTTTTATTCAGGTCTTTGGGGCTTTGTTTGTTTGTTTGTTTGTTTGTTTCACACTCTACTCACTATTAGGGCCTCTTTTTTACACACCCTGCTACTAGGTATCCAAAGTTGGTAGTTATGCCCATTTTATACCCATTTACAGGTGAGAAAACAACGCATCAACAGATGACACAGACGTTGCTTTTCCTATGGAATGAATGCTCAGATGCTTAGGGACAGGTTCTGCTTTTAGTTCTTTCCTCCCGACCTATCATCCCCATCGTATCCTGAAAATTATGCGCACCCCGCGACTATATAAAAATCCTCATCCCGGATCCTCCACTATCTGACTTTCTCCACCAAACTGAGAAGAGTTCGGGCCGGGAGGGAAGGTGGGGCCAAGGAAGTGAAGATCTTGGGAGAAAGACAGAGGTTGGGTGTTACGACCCCTGTTAAGACCCCTTAGCAGCACAGTTAGTTGCCTGTTGCTGCTGTGCCAGGTTGCAAGAAATGAAAATAAATTTCATTTATGGCCTCTGGGGGGCGGAGTTCACTTACAAAGAAGCTGAGAAGGGCTCTAGTGCTGTTAGTCCTGGAAGAAGGGGGAGGAAAGCTTTTGAAATGTGCAGGTTTTTAGAAATGCGAAATATTTGCGAACATTAAGCTAGAAAGCACCTACCCAGCATGACCAGACATGTGACTGGCACTGACTTTGCAGCGAGATTCGGTGTCTCTTATTTCCCTCTCACAGTGAAGCTGCCCCCCGCTGCTTTGCAGTTGTGTACCAGTTCTTGTTTTCCCCTAGACCTCCGTTTGCCTTCCCCTAGGTAAACGTGCCATTTGATCTAAATTTTTTTTATTTTAAATACATATTATTTTATTTTATTTTTTATTGAATCACTGTGAGATACAGTTACAAAGCTTTCATGTTTGAGTTTCAGTCATACAAAAACCAAATACCCATTCCTCGACCAATGCACATTTCCAACACTAATGTTCCAAGTAATCCCCCCTCATCCCAATCCTCCCTCTGCCTCTATTGAAGACAATTTCCCCTATATTCTCTCTACTTTGGAGCATTGTGGTTTGCAATACAGATACTGAGAGATATCACAATTGGTCCTTTATCTGCTTTCAGCACACATCTCCCATACCAAATGATTCCTCCAACCATCACTGACCTAGTGTTGATCTAAATTTTAAATATAGGATACTACTCTGAACTATACTGAGTTTTATTTTCTTTCCCTTGACTTTATCCTCAATCTCTAGTCTTAACTTTCTCTACAATAGCCGGTGCCTGTTAAATACTTCTTATTTCGACTGACAGGGTTAGTCTAATGCTATTTTGAAAAGTGCTGAAATGACTAAGGCCCAGTAAGAAGAATATACCATACATTTGATATCTTTGAAGTTCTTTATTTTTAACTCACCTTTCGTTTCCCCTTATTTTTTGTGGTGGTGGTGGTTCAGCAAATAACAGAAGTCCTCACAATTTCTGGCCCCAAGAATTGACGACTTTATTGCTTATGCCTGTTCTCCAGCCTTGAGGAAGTCTAGTGTATTAGTCTTCCCCAATGAAGGCCTTTCACTTCCCTATCTTGTCTCTCTCTTAACTGTGGTTTCTCCACTTCTAGGGCCCTAGTCCCTCCTGCCTGTTGCAATCCTACCTAGTTATCCTTCAGTTAAAAGCTGTCATCATTTATGCCATCTGGGGTGTTCCTTTTAAACCCCCATGCTCTTTATAATTCCTATATAGTGTAATTTCTTCCTTAGAGTCCTACAAAGGATCTTAATCTTTGGAGAACATGAGCCACTGGATAATTTGATAAATACACTTCTTGGAAAATTACCCCCTACATGCCAATTTTTTTTTCTTTTTTTTTTTTTTTGCTTTTTGGGTCACACCCAGCAATGCACAGGAGTTACTCCTGGCTCATGCATTCAGGAATCACTCCTGGTGGTGCTCGGGGGACCACATGGGATGCTGGAAATCGAACCCAGGTCGGCTGCATGCAAGGCAAACACCCTACAGGCTGTGCTATCACTCCAGCCCCACTACATGCCAATTTTGTCACAATTTCAAAGAGTTTATTAACATATGTGCAGCAAGTTAATTATGTTAACACCACTAGATCTTAAATTCTCTTTAGAGAAGACCTTTTGTTTATCTTTCTAATCCTGAAATTGCCTGCATTCCTGTTCCTTAAACTGCGGTCTGTAGACTGCTGCTGCTTCAGCAGAAACTTCCTGGAGGTCTGTAAAAATTTCCACCCAGTCTTTCAATAACTATATGACACAAGTGCTATGCTGTCGCTGGGCAAGCAGAAAACTGCAGGATGCTTGAACTCTTTAAGTCTGTGAGTCCTCAAAGATGATGCTGGCCTACATAAGACCTTCAAGATTCAAAGATGAAGTAATTGGAGGGTTATGGGGGGGGGGAGGAATGTTCAAGCAGTAGACCACATGTAGAGCATGTACATGTACATGGGCCCAGTGTCATCCGCAGCACTGCATGTCCCAGAGAATACTGTGGGGTGTGGCTCTGGCAGCTTCCCTCCTCGGCACCATTAAGATGGCCCTTATTTAAAAAAAAAGAAAAAATGGAGCAATAGTACAGGAATAAATGTTTGTCTTGCACAGGGCAACTGTAGTTCTATCCCCAGCATGACATATGGTCCCCCCAAGCACCGCCAAGAGTGATCCCTGAGCACAAAGCCAGGAGTAGCCCCTGCCTACCTCCAAGTCTGATAAAAAAAAATTAAAATACAGAGATATGCAGATAAATATATAAGAAGTAATGTTATTTTGTGATTGCTTAGAGAAAATTGGGAAGCAATCTCTAACGTTGGGGCTGGAGCGATAGCACAGTGATAGGGCGTTTGCCTTGCATGCAGCCAACATGGCCGACCCGAGTTCGATTCCTCCGCCCCTCCCGGAGAGCCCGGCAAGCTACCGAGAGTATCTCGCCCGCACGGCAGAGCCTGGCAAGCTACCTGTGATGTATTCGATATGCCAAACACAGTAACAACAAAGTCTCCAATGGAGACGTTACCGGGCCCGCTGGAGCAAATCGATGAACAACGGGAGGACCGACCGACCGACAGTGTGTAGTCATCCGGGAATGATAGGGACCCCAGGAAACAGAGGATGTTCCTTGAGTCAGGGACAATGGGTGCTCAAGACTCGCACACACAACATGGCTGGGACAAAGCCACTACTTGGGCCATAAACTCATGGTCATAGGACAAACTTTATTAAGAAAAGCAATGGTTAAGTAAGTCTGAGGGAGAATGCCTATGTGTACTCAGAAGCAGGTGCTGAGGGGAGGTAGTGGTGTTGTGACTAGGAAGAAGCTGCTGGAGCACTGTCCTTGATGCTCTTGGGCATCTAAGGCCTCTGCAAGGTTGAAGTATTGCTGACACCCCAAGATGCCTGTTTCCCATATCTCAAGCCATCAGCCACCGGCAAATCAAAGCCAATTAATCTTAGAAATGTCAGGTTCCCCTGGCAACAGCCGGGTTCCCAGGAAAATCGGGACCCAGGGTACTCCCTACAGGCCCAGTGAACTCTAGTGGTCAAGGGGTCGTGCCAGGGAGAACTCCAACAATAGTGAATATCTTTTTATCATGGTAAAGCTCTATTTTCAGTCTTACTAAGGAACAGAAAAACTATGCTAATATCTTATTTTCTTCATGTCACTATTTGGCCACAATTGCACAGAGTATTTTCTATAACCAGAGGAAACTGCCATATTAACCTATCTTACCAGTAACACACAATGACATACATTTCAGCAGCCATATTTGGTAAATCACTGAGAACTCATTCACGTATTTGTTTCATGGATTGACACAGTGCTCAGCCTCAGCAACCTAGATGTGTGCAAGTTACACAACTTTACCGTTATGGAGAGGAGGATCCCTAAGAAAGCATAACTTTGACTTCCACTAGATCATAAACAACTCAAAAACAGAAGCCACTGTGTTTTTTCATCTTTGCAAGGCTCTTTGGCTGGCACTCCAGGGGTCATCAGCAAGTATTTATCCTACTGAATTGATGTAAAATGTGAATGACGTCTAAAAAAGTGTTGGGTTCAGCTTAATGTTCAACAGATGGTTTGAATCAAATGCGACTCCAAGCTATAAAATTCAAATCTTCATCTGGATACTTTGTCCACATTTTTTCCAGACCAAGCTGGCTCCCAGTTTAGGCTGTAATAAAATACAGAGTTCCTTCACTGACAGAATTTCCATGAATCATCACCACTCAACTCAGGGCCCTTAAACAAGGCATTCATCCTAAGATCACTCCCCAGTTCCAGGGTTTCTGTCCCATAGTTACAATCACACAGTGATTTTAGTTTATATGCTTAGCAACACGGCAGAGTCTGGCAAACTCCCCGTGGCATACCCAATATGCCAAATACCAGTAACAATGATGGGTCTCATTCTCCTAAAGAGCCTTGAATATAATCTCAAGGCTAGGATGAAGGAGACGTTACTGGGGCCTGCTCGAGGCAATCGACAAATAACAGGATGATTTGTGATTTGATTTGTGCTTAGCAACTAAAACAAGCATAGAGTTCCGGGGCTGGAGAGATAGCTCAAAGGTCAGGACGACAAGCTTTATATGTTGGAGGCCTGGGTTCCAGCCCCAGGACCACATGCTCTCCTTAGCACTGCCAGGCGTGACTTCCAAGCTCCACCAGCTATAACCCTCCCTCCCTCCCCACCTCCCCCCGCCCCCACATCCCCACCCAACACACACAGAAAAGAGTTTTCAAGATCAGAGGCCAGGGAACTAGCTGCAAAGTGGAGCATTTGCCTTTTGTCTTTGAGGCCCCGAGTTTCATCCCCAGCACCCCTCAGAGAGAGAGAGAGAGAGAGAGAGAGAGAGAGAGTGCTTATTCTTCCCTTACACAGGGTGTGTCACTCAAGAAACCAAAGGTCTGATTTATTAATTTCTTTACCCATCAAGGACACTAAACTCCAGATCCTGCCAGCAATGCTTGCCATGGAAAGCAGAGGAACAAGAGGTATTTCCAGCAGGAGAGCTGACCCATAAAACTACACATGGTGAGCTAATCTTTTGGCCCTCTGCCCTTCCCATTTCACTGCCTGCCTCTGGAACAGGGAAGAATGCTAAAGGAGCACCTTGTTCTTTCTCCCTGGGCTTCAGATTGCCTTTTATTAAACTAGCATCCAGAAGCAAGAGAACTAACTGCCCCTGTCCAAACCAAAAGCATACACTAATGAGAAGCACAGTGGGGGGAGGTTGACCCTTCCCTAGATCAACATTGGATTATTTCTTTTTGAGCAGTTGCTAAGTGCCAGGCAATGTGTTTTTGCTCAGGATAGAAAAATAATGAAGTAGCCAGAAAGCCCTACCCTCATAAATGTTATATTTTAATGGATGAGATAATAAATAAAAGGCAAACATTGCTCTGTTATATAATAATATCTAAACAGAAAAAAATACTAAGCCGAGAAGTATTAGATAAGTGTTTGGGGACGAGGCATTGAGCTTTCAGCAAGAATGGCTAGGAAAGAATGGATAAGAATGTCACCAATGATCAGAAGAAACAGTGGTTTAACCTTATGTGTATTTTTAGGAGAACTGCATTGTAGGCAGATTGAAGGCTGAGCATTATAGTGTGTAAGAAAACATAATATTGGTGTAGGAAAATAAATATTAACTGGAACTGAGTAAAAACCCCAGAAAAATCCCACAGTTATGAAGAAGCCTGGTCTAGGAGATGCACAGTACAAATCAATGATGAAAAGATGCGTGTTTTATAGTTAGGTAATATGGTCAATGTAACAATGATTATTTTCCAATTATGAACACAAGCTATCTTTCCATTTCTTTATATGTTCTATTTCTTTTTAGCAATCTCTTATAGTTTTTAGTGTTTTGTTTTTTAGTTTTGGGTTTTGGACCACATCAACAATGCTTAGTGGTTACTCCTGGCGGTACTCAGGAAACCAAATGGGATGCCAGGGATTGAACCCATGTCAGCTGCATGCAAGACAAGCACCCTACCTGCTGTACTATCGCTCTGGCCTCAGTGCATAATCTTTCATCTCCTCTGTTAAATTTATTCCCAAATATTTTATTCTTTTTGAGTGATATACCTACAGAACTGTTTTCTTCATTTATTTTTATCACACTTCGTAGTTTATATATAAAATTGCAAGGTGTTTTGTGAATTGGTTTTTTACTGTGTCCATTTAATATTTCTAGTTTTGTTTTGTTTTGTATTTTGATGGGGCTTTCAGGGCTTTTCTAAATTGATAGTCTCGTAAGAACAAAGGCCTAACCCAATGACTTCACTAGAGGATCCTATTAAATTTTCAGTGATCTAATTTTCGTTCTTCTCCAACACTGAAGACAGGGGAAATGCTCACAAACACTTTTTACAAGATCCATATTACCCCAATCTCAACACCAGACAAGGACAGCACAAAAAGAAAAAAGAAAACCACAGCCTAATGTCTGTGGATAAACAGAGATATAAAGATTCTCAACAAAATCTTGGCAAGTAGAACATGATAACATATCGAGACAATTATTCAGAACAAAGTAAGATTTATTCTAGAGTTGCCTGGATGTAATACACCACATCAGTTAAAGGAAAGATAAAAATCATGTGAACATATAGGATGATGAAAAGGTATTTGACAAGATTCAATATTCATTTATGATTAAAAAAATAACTTTCAGTAAGTTGAGAACATATGGAACACATCTCAATAGAAGAAAGGTCATGTATGACAAATCCACAACTAACATCCCACCAGTGGTGAACAAGTTAAAGTTGTTCACTAAAATCAGGAACAAGATAAGGATATACAACTTCACCACTATTGTTCAACAAAGTTTCAGAAGTCCTAACCAGAGCAATTAGGGAATAAAAAGATACCCAAAAAATCCAAATTGGAAAAGAAGTAAAACTATCACCATTTGCAGATGGCACCATAACATAATGCTGCCGGGACAACTTCCTACCTATAGAAAGAGGAAAGTGTATTTCTTAACTTTATACACAAAAAATCAACTCCAGAGGAATTTTAAAAATTAGGAAAAAACAGGATGTTAAAATCCGTATTGGCAAGGACGTGGTGAAAAGGGAACTCTCATCCAGTGCTGGTGGGAATGTTGTCTGGTTCAACCACTGTGGAAGACAGGAGAATTATCGGTGCACTTAGAATTGAGCTGCCATCTGACCCAGCAATTCCACTTTGGGGCAGCTACCCCAGGAGATAAAAGCATTCATTCAGAAGAACATATCCACATCATTATTCATTATAGGGTTTAGTACAATAGCTAAGATTTGGAATCAACCAAGATGTCCAGTGACGAATGAATTATGAAGATGTGCTATGGATACACCTTGAATACTATGAAGCTGCAAGGAGTGATGAAATCGTGCACTTTGCTGCAACCTGGTTAGAATTGGAAAGTGCCATGCTGAGTGAAATGATGGAAGATGGAAGAAGGACAGAGAAAGTACGATCTGTAGTAGATAGACTAACTCGATGAGGAAGTGTAATGTAGTAAAAAGGGGATGCCTAGATGAGCGTTGACTCTACAGTATAGGGAAGAGAAGGAGAGAGGGGGAAAAATCAAGGGAGGAGAGGAAGAAGATGAGAGAGGAAGAACGCACCAGCTCTGATAATATGAGACCTAAACTACAACCACTGAACTTTGAAATGTGCCTAAGAGGGGTACCTGAGAGGGAGCCTGGGAACACTGTTAGAGGAAATTTCCACTGGTGGTGGGATACGGGTAGAAATTTTGTTTTGCTTTAGGCCACACCCTGCAGTGTTCAGGGCTTACTCCTGGCTCTGCACTCAGGAATCATTCCTGGTGGGCTTTGGGGACCATATGAGTTGCTAAGGATAGAACCTGGGTCGGCTGTGTGCAAGGGATGCGCCCTTCCCCCTCTACTATGACTTTAGCCCCAGTCTCGAAATATCATATGACTAAAACCCAACTATCAATAACTTTGTAAATCATGGTTCTTCAATTATTAAAAACAGAAACACAAGATGTTAGGGAAAAGCACAAGCAAACCTAGAGATGTGGAGAGTAGTAATGGATAAACAATAACGTGAAAATATTTTACACATAAAATACTTAAAACAGCAAGCTTTGTGTTTTCCGTATTTTATCACAACTTTTCTTTAAAAGCAACGTCTGAGGGTGGGAGCAATAGCACAGCAGGTAGGACATTTGCCTGGCACATGGTCTGTCTAAGTTCAATCTTCGGCATCCCATATGGTCCCCCATGCACTGCCAGGAGTAATTCCAGAGTGCAGAACCAGGAGTAACCCCTGAGCATCACTGGGTGTGACCCAAAAAGGAAAAAAAAAGGTATCGAAAGCACTATTTTTCTGGCTAGAGAAATAGAACAGCACTTGTGGCTGAGAAAAAAGAGAGAGAAATAAAAGAGTCTAGTTAATCAATTATCCCCAAACACATTCCTGCTCTAATTGATGACATTTCTCAATGGTCCATGTAACCACTTGAATGGAAATTTCTTAAGTGAATTGGTGATTTTACTTAAATTCAACATGATTTTACCAACATCAGTTATTGTTTAGACTTAAAAATATTGAGTATTTGGGTTTTGGGTGTGAATATGGTTATTAGATCACACAATCCTTGAGACCAAGCAGACGATCTCATTCAGTTTTGCACTTCTCCCTCGACCACATTTCTGGCTCAGAAGAGATATTCCATAGCTGTCTCCTGAACTGAACTTAACTCTTCCTTTCTTATCTCTATTCCAGATGGGTTCTCATACATTTTATGATGTAATCGTTCATGGAAGATGTGTCTTCACTCTAGGCTTTGGCTTTTCCCATTGAAATCCTCGATCAAAATATTTTCTCTCAGTTGGCTGGTTTTTGGAAACTGAAGTAGGTGTAAATGTGATCGTGTTCAGACGCCAAGATTTTATTCCAGCTTGACTAACTCACTTATGATCATGTCCAGACTTTAGCATTCTCAGCTATAAAATTATTTTTATGTATTGAAAACTGATAAAAAAAAAATTTAAGTTCTACCTTACTCTAATTAAAAAACTACTTATTCGCTATTCAGTGTAATTCTTCGAACAGAGGGGAATGGGACCTTCCTAACACATGCGAAATCCTGTCGTCTGCATTTTCTCCTACTTGAACAACAAAATAATCTGTCAACCAAAGACCCATAATGCCTAAAAACTTCATCCATATAGAAGAAACCTAATTTTCCCTGCAAGGTTATTTCACCTTGCCCCACAAACAGTGTAGTGTATACTTGAGACTCCGCCTTATGTATTTCTCATCGATACTCTTTCTGGGCTTTTCTATCCCACCAGGCGGATAGAGTGAGGTAGGGCTCCCCAAATCAAATACCTCTTTCCCTTCTTTCTTGCATCAGGTTCCTTTCCCTTCCCAATCAATACGGCATCTGCATCACCCCACACATACACATTCCTAGACCACACAGACAACTCAGAACCAAGGTCCCACTTCCCCCCGGACACATTTATTTGTGAAGGAATCAGCCTGTGCTTTTCCATTGCAGTTATAGAAGCAGCTTCTTTCCTGGCAACTCTCTAATGATCTTAACTCTGGGGACTTTCAGTCTGCTGTGTACAGTTAATTCAATCCTTTGAATTGAGTTTTATATTAAATCCAGACTTTTCCAATTATATCTCTTTCCTAATAATAACGGCATTGGTACTTATGGAGCACATTATAGTTTTCAAAACAATTTCATTTAAATGATCTGACCCAGGATTCTCAAACCAGCTGAATCTCTGGAGTCCCCTTTGTTCAACTCTAATCACCATTTACTTATTTTCAAATTTTCCATTCATTTTTATGATAAACAGTTCAGTAAAAAGTGTTTGCTGCATCATTTGGAAGACAGTTATTTACAAATGCTGCTATATGGCTTTAGTGTCAGCCATTGCATGTGACAACAGTCCCACTGGTGTCATAAGATCATCATAAATAACAAAGTTTGGCTTGTATATGAGAAATCACGGTCTAGCTACCCCTAGATTATTAGCAGATTCTAAATTCAAAGGTCAACCAACGCCCCCTCCGCACATCCCCTTCGTTCTTGATTTGGTACTTCCGCCCTCATGGTTATGAAGACAAAAGCAGCATCTCTCTCTCGCTATTTTCCAAATAATTCAAAATTGCAAGACATTCTCATGAATAAGGCTTCATTTTCTTATGGTATTTAAAATAGGCAATTCTTGCTTCAATATTACGAGAACAAACCAGTATTTTTAAGTACTATTGAGAATATAATAGACATGACTTAAGCATGAATAAAGATCATTCGATCCAAATAAGACAAGTGATAACATAGTTCACTGACCAATTTAACATTCCACGGTTTTTGGAATAGAGATTTGTGTTAGGACAATAGGATTTTCACAAGGGTTACAATCCAAAATGTAAGTGGCTTCAAGGAACCAGGTAGACCCCTCTGATCTGTCTCCAACTGACACTGCAAGAAGAAGTGCTGTTCAGTTCTACTTTTGTGTGAACAAGTTAATAATAATCCTATAAATCCATAGGTAAGTTAATGTACAATGAAAGCTTTATCGTTGATGATATCTTTAGATATCTGCTTGGTGGTGGTGAGCTATTAACTTGACTGCCCTCCAATAAATTGTGGTGGTTAACAGCCAACTCATTTTCTAAAAATAAATGCATAAATAACAACCACACTAATGACAATGATTCAGATGATGTTCCGCTGTGCTCAACGTTTTCTTAAAAAGTAAGAAGGTGACTAAAACTTTCTATTATTAACCTGAGCATAAGCTCTTTGATTTCAACAAAAGATTAGTCAACAAATTTAATACTGGTGATTTAAAATGTCTTCATTTTAAATGAGGGGAATGCCCTGCCACAGAATCAGGGTGGGATGGGGGGGGGGAGATACTGGGATGCGTGGTGGTAGGAAGTGGGCACTGGTGGAGGGATGGTATTTGATCATTGTATAAAAGAAGAAAAAAAAAGAAAAGAAAATGTCTTCATTTTACAATTGTGTTTGTGTTTAATATGTAAAAATGTTTACTGTTTATCTCAGCTAAATAGCTATACAAACCATTAGTACAATAACAATGACACCAAAACGACAGGCATCAACTCTGGATAGCCTTGATTTTTTTTTTCCCTCTTAGGGACTTGTTTACATTACTTCAGTGTGAGAATAATTAGTCTAATCATAAAATACATTAACAGTTACCTTTCTGATTTATGACTTTCAGTAGAAATACTACCCATAATAACATAAAAAAACGGTTTTGACCAATTCAAATTTTCATTCATTTATTTTTAATTTAAATATTTTTTAAATTTTTTATTTTGCTTTTTGGGTCACACCCAGCGATGCCCAGGGGTTACTCCTGGCTCTGCACTCAGGAACCACTCCTGGCAGTGCTCAGGGGACGTATGGGATGCCGGAGATTGCACTCAGGTTGGCTGTGTGCAAGGCAAACGCTCTACCTGCTGTACTGTCACTCCGGCCCCCTACCTTTTATTTAAAGCCCAATTGGGCTTTTCAACAAAATTCAATTGGGGGAGGGCGGGGGCTTTTTTGGGTCATACCCGGCCATGCACAGGGGTTACTCCTGGCTCTGCACTCAGGAATTACTCCTGATGGTGCTCGGGGGACCATATGGGATGCTCGGAATCGAACCCGGGTCGGCCACATGCAAGGCAAATGCCCTACCCGCTGTACTATAGCTCCAGCCCCAAAATCCAATTTTTGTAGCTGCTGAAACATTGATCTCCAGGGTGACTTTTTACTCTGCTCACAGGGTCTCTGGCCCTGCAACATTCCAGCCTCCTAAGCCAGTCCTACGTGGACTCCTCATTTCTTCAGCATTATGTTCCCCTTCGCACAGAAGACCAATCATCATGGTGATATTTTTTTGGAAAGGGGACTCCAAACAGGGGGACCAGGAGACCCTCCCTATGGTACCCGACAAAACTGGTCTGACAGTTGAATGCTTGTACCCATGGATGTGTTGCTGCTTGGACCCTGTGGTCTTGGGGTTGCCAAGTTCGAAGGACTTTGTGTGGCTGGGAATCTAATCAGGCTCCCAATCATGGAAGGACGATACCCTATTCCTATACAATTCTCTGTGTACAGTTCTATCGATGAGCATTTCTATTTGAGTGCAGCTCTTTTTACTATAAAATATGTGGTGAAAATATGCTTTTCAGCGTTATTAAGATTCTTCTACACACCCTTTAGTTTAGTTATCATAGTGACTGGAGCAATAGCACAGTGGGTAGGACATTTGCCTTGCACGAGGCTGACCCTGGTTCGATTCCTCTGCCCATCTCGGAGAGCCCGGCAAGCTACCAAGAGTATCCCGCCTGCACAACAGAGCCTGACAAGCTCCCCGTGGAGTATTCAATATGCCAAAAAACAGTAACAAGTCTCACAGTGGAGACGTTACTGGTGCCCGCTCGAACAAATCGATGAACAACGGGAGGACAGTGCTACAGTGCTATCATTCATTAGTTAGACTTATCCATTAATGTTAGTATTCCATTTCAAGTTCCTTCCACCCACCCGTTAATATGATCTATTTAAGGAAGATGTCAAACAATGAAATTTTTGTAATAGGCACTGAAGTCTCTCAGTTCGAATTCCAGCATCCTGTATGGTCCCCTGAGCACCGCCAGGAGTGATTTCTGAGTGCATGAATCAGGAGTAACTCCTGTGCATCGCCGGGTGTGACCCAAAAAGCAAATAAATAAATAAATAAATAAATAAATAAAATCTGATTAATAGTTTTTTGAGCTCTTCACCCATCCACACATATTAGCCAAAAGTTAAATTCCAAGACTAAGCTTGGAATTTTAGACAAATGCCCTACCCGCTGTGCTATTGCTCCAGCCCCTATTAATCAAAATTGCATTGAAATTCAACTGGTTTATCTTATATGACTTCCAAGCATTTAAGAAAAATAAATATACCTATGGGTTTTACTGTAGCTGGATAACATTGGTTTGTCCTTGCTCCTTCCACAGGGAGCTTTAAGTTTGTTGAGTTACTCCCACTACAGTGCTCCTGAGGCACACCCAATTCCACAGGCACTAATAATCCTATATTGTTTTTTCTCTTCCTTTATGTCCTTTGCATAGTTTAGCAATATCCTTTTTGTTATAGACACAGGAAGGTAGTTGATGCTACGCTTTTGTAACATGGGAGTTCATTGACTCCTAATAATATTTACTCCTGGGCATCCATCGTATTTACCTGACTTAAACCTCAGTTGCCCTTACGTCCTAACACCTCCAAAAGGAGGGTCCCAGCGAGGGACTTGGATGGACCTATGGCAAGCTGTAAGCTACATTGGCATCGAAAAGAGGCAACCCCTAGCATAGAGCTGGGATTAACCACTGAGAACCACTGGGCATGACCTCCACACAAAGAAAAATTACACCCAAAAGATATTACTCGTGGGGCCGAAACGATCGTTCAGTAGGCGAAACATTTGATAATGGCATGTGCAATCCCTGGTGTGTACCACAACTGAATATGCAAGTGCCCCATCCAGGCATATGCGTGACCCCTGGTCACTGCAACAACAATAACAAAAGGAAAGGGGTGGAAATTAAAAATAATAATAATAAAATTTTTAATGTTTAAAACTAAAATTTATGGGACTCAAAGCAGTTAGGGAACTTGCCTTGCAAACAGTCCCCTGAGCCCCAGCAGGGGTAACCCCTGAACAAAAAAACAAACACAAGTAATTAATTGAAGCTGTCAATCTTCTTCTTTGGGGGGGGGTCACACTTGGAGATACACAGGGGTTACTCCTTGCTCATGCACTCAGGGTAGCCTCAGCCTCAGGTAACAACTGAGGGAGCAGGGAGAAGAGAGAGGCAAAATAGAGGACAACTGAGTGTTAGGAGTGTTTTCAAAGGGATCACAGATGGGAAAGAGAACAGATGGGTTAGAGCACTTGCCCTACATGCAGTCAACCCTGAACCTCTGAGTACCAGGCCAGGACCACCAGCCCCTGAGCATTGCTGGGTGTGGCCACAGAAAATGAAAATAAAGGGGAAGCAGTCACATCAGACAGTGAAATGGAACAAGCAGACGAGCTAGACTGAGGCTCGGGGAAAGTCTGTTTCTGTCATTAGTTGTGACTTCTGCCAGTGCTTGTGTTTCCCTTGGATGATCTGTGAGACCCAGATGATTTAATCCAGAATTCTCGAACTGATCATAATTCACTTAGTATTGGCTCTGAGCAATGCCAGTAAATGTTGGGAAAGACTTGGTTTAAACTGGTCCAGATTATGCAGAAACTCAGTTATATTACTTTTTTAAAATGGAAGAAGAAACACCTGCAGGTCATGTGTCACTGTATAAAGTGAGTGAGAATTCATCTGTATGGAATGCTGTCAGCTACTCCTATTCGAGACTGAGTAAGCTAGAGGGTCCCTAAGATCTTGTCTGCCAAGAGCTCTTCATGGGCCTGTATCCCACATCTGTCCAGAGTTGCCCTCTCCAGGCTGATGAACTGTGACCTCGAGAGACTTCTGGCAAGTTCACCGTGTTTCCAGCTGGGAATGTGCACTGGCTCAGAGTGATGCATCAGTTTTTCTGTGTGTTTAGTGATCAAAGTTCAAGGGAAATATGATAGAGGTCACTGTCACTGTCACTGTCCTCCCATTCATCGATTTGCTCGAGCGGGCCCAGTAACATTGTGAGACTTGTTACTGTGTCTGGCATATTGAATACGTCATGGGGAGCTTGCCAGGCTTTGCCGTCCGAGAGGGGTGGAGGAATCGAACTTGGGTCGGCCATGTTGGCTGCGTGCAAGGTAAACGCCCTACCTCTGTGCTATTGCTCCAGCCCATGATAGAGATAAATATATTAATATTTTGGGTTTGAGGGACACACCCACCAGTGCCCAGGGCTTCTCTTGACTCCCCTATCAGGGTTGATACCTGGTGATGCTTGGAGAAACATTTTTGATGGTAAAGATTGAACTGGGGTTGACCCCAGGCAAGGCAAGTGCCTTATACCCTTTGTACTATCTCCCTGGTTCTTGGGGCAAGTAGATTTTGAAAGAAAATGAAAGTAAACTGTGAACACTTGAGAAAGATGGTGAAGGATATCAGGAACTCTGTCTTTGGATGACTTCCTAATTATCAAGCCAAAATTACTTCATATTTTATAATGTATTAGTTTAAAAATGTAAAATAGGGACATAGACAGAAAACTTCAAAAGCAATATATAAAGCCAGATATGTGCTTCAGTGTTAGAGCACAAACCTAGTATGTTCCAGGTTCTGGGTTCAACCCCTGTCCCACATGCCACCCCCTCCCCAACCTAGAACCACCTACTATAGAACAGGGGTCACTGAGCACTGGTATATGTGGCCCCTGTTTTTTGAAAGCAAAATTCAGGACCAGAGCGATTGAACAGCAAGTGGGGCATTTGTTCGTCATACAGCCGACCCAGATTCGATCACCAGCACCGAATAGGATTCCCCCATCTTGACAGAAGTGAGCCCTGACACACACAGCCAGGAGTAAACTTTGAGTACCGCCAGTTGTGGCCCAAAAACAATAACAAAAGGGAAAATGTAACTGATAAATAAGATGTTATAAACATATACAGGGGCTGGAGCAATAGTACAGTAGGTAGGCCATCTGCCTTGCACGCAGCTGACCCGGGTTCGATTCCCAGCATCCCATATGGTCCCCCAAGCTCCGCCAGGAGTAATTCCTGAGTGCAGAGCTAGGAGCAACCCTTGTGCATCACCAGGTGTGACCCAAAAAGGCAATATGTATGTATGTATGCATGCATGTATGTGTATATATATATATATATATATATATATAGTTATATAGAAAATGAACGTTAAACAGAGCGGCATCATGAACTCCCGAGAAACCTCAATGAGCTTGGTTATCGTGTGGATATGGTCGATGGTGCTGAATCCTTTGCGGAACCCGGCTTGCTCGCATGGTTGTCCTTCATCTAGTGTTCTGCCAATCCTAATTAGGATGACTCGAGTGAACAACTTGTAGATGACAGACAATAGGCAGATCGGGCGATAGTTGCCAATGTCATGGATGTCTCCCTTCTTGAACAGTAGTACGGTCCTGCTGGTTTTCCACTGGGACGGAACCTCACATTCAGACAGGTAGCGAGTGAAGAGCCGAGCCAGTGTATTGATGAGTACTGACGGCAGGTTCTTCAGGTGTTCAGGTCTGACCTTATCTGGGCCGGGTGCTGTTTGTTTCTTTACTGACGAAATGGCGTGTCGGATTTTGGAAGGGAGAACTTTGGGAACGACATATCCATCCTGTGGAATTTGGTATGTCGGCAAGTGGACATGGCTATCAAAGAGATTTGAGTAGAAGTCATGGATAATCTTCTCCATTGCCGTTCTGGAGGATGTGATGGATCCATCAGGACGTCGGAGGGCAGTCATCTTGGTCTTGTAGTTGGCGAAGGACAGGCGGGCGTTACGAATACTTTTCCTGGCTTCTGCCGCATCTACCAGTACTTCTGCTCTTCTCTCTTTGAGGTCTTCCTTGATCGCATCTCTGCACTGCTTTGCGAGCTCGGACATTAGCTTGCGGTTGCCTGAGGCATGCGCCAAACCACGCTGGCGAATTAGCTCAAGAGTTTTCGAAGATAGGCGATTTTTTGTGGCTATCTCTCTCTTGGCGTTCCTCGCACATTCATGGAGGTGCCGAACCAGTCGATCGTATTCCTCGTCAATGTTGTCAACAATGGCATCTTCCCATGTTGCCGCAATAGTACCAAAGAGTTCCCAGTTGGTGGTCATTCTGGGAGTTCTCTTTTTGAACTTTGCAGCCCTTTCTCCCCGCTCTGTGAAGTAGAATTTTGCTCGAAGGAGACGGTGGTCCGATCCCATTCGAAATTTTGGGACAACAGCGACATCAGTCAGGCAAAACCGTCGATTGAATATGATGTGGTCTATTTCGTTGTGGAATCGTCCACCGGGAGACTCCCATGTCCATCGTTTAGATTCTGCCTTCTGGAACTGTGAGTTACCATGAATAGTCTTGGTCGACATGATAATATTTAAAGAAGGTCTTTGATTCTGTTGAGACGGAAGCGGTCATTGAAGCCCTAGCCAATCAGGGCATTCAAGCCCAATACATCAGGATCCTCCATGAGCTGTATTGCGGATTCACTACCAGGATCTCACCATTCTACAAAGAAGTGATCGTTGATGTCAAGAGAGGGGTGCGGCAGGGTGATACCATTTCACCGAAACTCTTCAGTGCCACCCTCGAGAGCATCATGCGACGACTGGAATGGGAAGGAATGGGAGTGAAGATAGATGGTCGGCAACTACACCACCTCCGCTTTGCTGATGACATTGTTTTAATAACACTAAACATCAGCCAAGCGGCACAAATGCTGGCTGACTTTGACCGTGAGTGTGGAAAGGTCGGACTACAGCTGAATCTTACGAAGACAATGTTTATGAGAAACAGCCTCGTTCCTGGTGCCCCATTCGCTCTCAATGGAACGACCATCTCCAAATGCAACAGCTATGTGTACCTAGGTCGAGAAGTCAACATGACAAATGACCTGGCACCCGAGCTGTGCAGGAGGAAGAGAGCGGCTTGGAATGCCTTCAAGAACGTCGAAGAAATAGCTAAGAGGACGAAGAACCTCCGGCTCCGGGCACATCTCTTTGATTCCACTGTTCTTCCTGCATTAACATATGCCTCAGAGACCTGGGCCCTACGCAAACAGGATGAGAATGCTACTCGGGTCTCCCAAAGAGGAATTGAAAGAGCTATGCTCGGAATATCACGTTTCACTCAAATGAGAGAAAGAATACGGAGTTCTGACCTCCGTCGACGATCAAGAATCAGGGACGCTGTCTCATTTGCCAAGGCATCGAAAATCAGATAGGCTGGTCACGTAATGAGATTTAAAGACGACCGCTGGACTAGAGCTGTTACCGACTGGATTCCACGGGATGTCAAAAGACCGTGTGGCCACCCACCTATCAGATGGTCAGACTTCTTCGTCAAGATCATGAACGATTGGTTTGAGGCCCTTCGTGTTCCCGGAGCGAACAGATGCCATTGGGCTACACTAGCACGCGACAGGGACAAATGGAGACGTTACTGGCGCCCGCTCGAGGAAATCGACGACTAACGGGAAGTTAAGCGATTAAGTGATATAGAAAATATGTCATTATATTAGAATGATGATCTGGATGCAGAAATTAAAGTCAACTTTATATATTTTGTTATACCTTTCAAAACCTCTATATTTTCAGTGAAAGTGTTTAAATATTTAAGAGAAAAAAAAATAAGATCAGATAAACAAACCCCGTTTTCCATCCCCACTGGTCTCTGGAGAGCCCTCCCTGGCTCTGTGGGTGGGCTGAGGAAGCTGCCCCATTTCTCGGCCTCTCCTGTGACCTGGGCTCTGCCGCCCTCTGAAACTTTATCTCTTTATTTGTTCTGTTCTGTCTCCTGTGGGGCCACGCTTGGTGCTGTTAGGGGGCTACTCCGGCTCTATGTTCAAGAGTCGCTCTCAGCAGAGCTGGGGGACCCTGTGGTGCTGGAGATCAAATCCCAGGCAAAGAAAGCCCTCGGCCAGAAGAACTATCACTGCTGCCCTTAAGCTTCGTCTCATCTCAGGTCCTTTTCCCTCCTAGTTACCCTGACCCATGTACAGGCCCCTCGTGTATCTGATATCCATAGACTGTCATGAGTGGCATGACAAAACCTTCCCAAGTCTTTCCCAGGTTAAAGACTATATCTGAGGATACTTGGACGAGCCTCATGCATGAAGGAACCAGCCGAGGAACCCAGGTGTGCGGGACCCGGGGTGTAGATCTCCAAGCCTGCTCGGATTGGGACTGGGGCCTCCTCCACCCAGATCCCCCATCTTCCAGTATGTAGGCGTTACACCCATCAACTGCCCCTGGCACCGTGTAATCCCATCAACGGCCAAGACCCAGAGACTATAAAACCCAGCTCCTGGAAGAGAACAGGGCAGAGTCTCCTGCCTCCATGCCTGGGTGTCCTCACCGGGGCCCCTTGGAGGAGGGTGGGTTGAGTTTTTCTCCCCACCCTGAGCAGAGCCCCAGCAGCTGAAGACCTCTGGTTCCAGCCACAGCCATGCTTAAGACCACTCTCCACATGTTCGGACGAGCCTCATGCATGAAGGAACTGGCCGCATGAGGAACCCAGGTGTGCGGGACCCGCGTGACATCTTATTTTCTAGATATTACTCTGGAAAACCTGGCGGGCTACCAAAAGTATCCTGCCCGCACAGCAGAGTCTGGCAAACTCCCCATGGCGTATTCAATATGCCAAACACCAGTAACAATGATGGGTCTCATTCTCCTGACCCTGAAAGAGCCTCGAATGTGGCACTTTTTAAAATCTCAGGGCTAGGATGAAGGAGACATTACGGGGGCCTGCTCGAGGCAATCAATGACCAACAGGATGACAGTGATACAGAGATACAGTGATCTGAAGATTCAACTCAGACTTCCCCTAACACTCTGTTCAACCATAGACCTCTCTTTGACTGTGGCGAACATTTTATTTTATTTGGGTCCATCTCACCCAGTTGTCAGAGTTCCCTGAAAAGAAAAATTGGGATTACTTTCCCTTTGGAAGTCTAGCATAGCACTGGTCATACAACATTTTTTAGAATTAAAAAAAAAATTCCAAACATTTCAAGAACTGAGTGTTAAAAGTAGGTAAAGAGATATTCCTGATAGCCTTTTGGTATCTGTATTGCAAACCACAATGCCCAAGTGGAGAGAGAGGGTGGTGGAGGGGGGAGGGGGGAGAGGGAGGGAGCGAGGGAGAGAGAGAGAGGGGGAGAGAAAGAAGAAAAGCACCTGCCATAGAGGCAGACTGGGCGTGGGGGTGGGGAATGATGGGAAGGAAACTGGGGACACTGATGCTGGGAAATGTACGCTGGTGAAGAGATGGGTATTGGAACACTGTACAACTGGAAACCTAATCATGAATAGCTTTGGAAGGGTCTCTCTCACAGTAATTCAATAAAAAAAAATCCAAACATTCATTTCAGCAACAATATTCATTACCTACACTCTATCCCCTCCCGACCCTCAACTTGGCCTGTCCGCAAGCACAAACTTGCTCCTCATAGTTCTCCCCAGAGGGAGGATGGTTGGGCTGGCAGTTCAGTGGACGTGCACACCTGACGTAAGTAAGGCCCTGAGTTCTCTCCCAGCACCAAAAGGGCTCTGACTTTGTGCTGCCTAGGGTAGCCTGATGACCTGATCATCATGGATTCCTGGAAATGCTCCCAAGAGCACTGCAGTGACTAACCATCCAAAGACACTTCTGTTCAAAATACTGCGGAAAGCAGGAGCAGGAGAGATAGTGCAGTGGGTAGGGCGTTTGCCGTGCACGTAGCTAACCCGGGTTTAAGCCCCGGCATCCCATACGGTTCTCTGAGCACTGCCAGGAGTCATTCCGGAGTGCAGAGCCAAGAGTAACCCCTGAGCATCGCTGGGTATGGCCCCAAAACTAAAGCAGAAAATTAAAAATTTTTGAAACCTACTGGGAGAAGCTTCTCCAGCTGTTGCTGGAATCATTCCCCTACACTTAAAAGCAAACGACCTCATCTGGGAACTGAACTGGGTGAAGCAAGGGTTGCCTTTTCCTCGGAGACCCAGGGAATCGAGTTTCTAGAAGCCAGATGATGAGGGTGGAGGAGTGGATTGAACAACAAAGCAGGCAGTAATATTTTCCACCTCTAATGTGTGGTTTCCCCCATATAAAACCTTTATAAGCTTAACTTCATCTGAAAACCAATCATAGAGGCATGATTTGAAAGCGTTTTGCAAGCCAAACCACTAACCATGCCTTCATCGACTTGGGTTTCGAGTTTCACAGACCATAATTTCACCCCTTTGGGTAGCATAGCTAAGATTCTAAACAGTCACAACCTCACATCTTTCAGTGATGATCTAGGCAGTGCTGTGTGCCGGTCAGGGCCTGGAGGGCCCCTGGCAAGCCACAGACGTGGAAAATAATCAGTGAATGAAGACACGCATTCCTTGTTCCTTCGTTGCCTCTCCTGAACCAACAAAATCATCACTGCTGGGTAGGGCAATAACTACATCCACAGAAGATGCCTGTGTCGTAGACCTTGAACACCTTTCCTACTCCTTCTTGACCCTGTACTGGATAAAGCCACTCCCCCATCCACAGTTGCTCTTTAAACACTGGAAAATATGAAGGAGAGAAAAATGAAGAACAGCCACATGATGTCCATACTTACATAATGTCTTTCAGAAAACCACAGCTATTTGTGTCTTCAGGACTTGGGGTCCGGGGGTGGGGGGTGATTATAATTTACCACAATTTGCAGAAGGAGGAGTGGGCCACACCTGGCAGTGCTCAGGAACTTCTCCTAGCTTTGTGCTTGGAGGTCACTCCTGGTGGTGCTCAGGGGTTCAGGCGGTCCCAGGGGTTGAACTCAGGCCTCCTGCATGCAACACAAGAGCTCCAGCCCATTGAGCTCTCTCTACAGCCCTATTTATGTGTTTTTGTCAACAAAGACATTTAAGGGGAGAGGCCTTGTCCGAGATTTTCAAATTTGATTACAAAGAATTTATTGATAGAATATCTTTTAATTCAGTTACAATTCCTTGTTATTCAACACAATACGAATATATTGAGGCAGTAACTAAATTTCTAGGAGTGAGAGGGTGGTTCTAGGAGAGACAATTAAGGACAAGGGGACAGGCTTTTGCTCACAGATCTTTCCCCAGGCACGCAGCAGTTCAGACCCGTAAAGAACCTGTAATCTAGGCTAAGGAACTGATTGCCATAATGCTCTGCTGAGAGAAGGATCAAGTCTCTTTCCAAGCAGGAGCAGACTCCCCACAGTCCCCACCACTACCCTCTTCCGGTGGACCCTGAGTGTTTCTCCTTGAAAAGCAATTCCACACTGAGAAGCAAATTCCAAACACATTTATGGCTCCCTCCTGCAGAGCACGCATTCATTCCATAACCTCAGCAACCAGCCACGTTTGCCGTTCTTGAATGTTTATACATATTTGTAGCGGGGATAAATCTCTCTCCTTCCCTGGGTACCTTCTGGAAAGTTCACACACAAATAGGTAGAACTCAGAATTTGCCAAACCCCACAGCTCCAAGAGGGTCGGCTTTTCTGGCTATTTTGTCTACTGACTGCAGAGCTCATGTAGAGTTAACAAATATATTATGAATAAATGACTACTGATTCTTCTCCTCAGGGTGCATTCTATTTTATCTGAATTTCTTTACGTCACACTTTTTAATTTATTTATTATTATTATTATTATTATTATTATTTTGCTTTTTGGGTCACACCTGGCGATTCACAGGGGTTCCTCCTGGCTCTGCACTCAGGAGTTACTCCTGGCGGTGCTCAGGGGACCAGATGGGATGCTGGGAATCGAACCCGGGTTGGCCGCGTGCAAGGCAAACGCCCTACCCACTGTGCTATTGCTCCAGCCCCACACTTTTTTTATTTTAAAAAAGTTCACAATAAGGGATTACATTCAATATTTTGACACCAGTCCCACCACCATTATACCTTCCTACCATCATTATTTTGGATTTTCCTGCCACCACTCAAGCCTGTTGAAAAGGCAGATGCTAGATGATTTATTTTGTATTGCTTGTTATGAATACCATCAGGTGTCACGCACTTCTGGAATTCAAAAATTTGAGATAATTAGGGTCTTGAGAAATCTCTGCAGCGAGCTACTCGGTTCTGAGATTCTTTTGTGTGTCTCTTTATCAGGGCCATTAAGGAGCTTAAAATAGCAGCCAGAGGCAGTTCATGGGCATGACTCCAGAGTCCCGTCGGGATGGGGGAATGAGAAGAACTGGCCCATCCCCATCCCTTGAGGAGGCCTGGAATTTGCCGTCACCGAACGCACAGTACCTACACTTCTCATTGGGTTTTACCAGTCACACTTGACCTCTGTTTCACCGTCTTGGTGCACCCTCCTATTTTTTTTTTAATTTTAGGCACCATGTTTTATAATACTGTGAATGAGCTGGTGAAAGGAAGTGGACATTGGTGGTGGGATTGGTGCTAGAATATTCTATGTCTAAAACTCAACCATCAATAACTTTGTACCTCATGATCCCTTAATAAAATAAAACTTAAGCAGCAATACTGTAAATGATGGGTTTCCTATCAACAACATTCTACAATGTTCTCCCTTCATCCCACACCCCCACCCAGTCTTCTGCCAGAGTAAGCTCAGTTCTGCAGACCAGTTCTCAGGCTCCATTACCTTTGGCCATTTGCTACTTCCCTTCTCTATATCCCCCAAGTGAGAGAGGTCATTCTCTGTCGCTATCCCTCCCTCTGATTAATCTCACTCAGCATGACACTCTACAGATCAAGCCACATAGCAGCAAATCGCATGATTTCATTTTTTCTTTTTTTTCCCAGGTAGTATTCTGATATGTATATGTACATTCCAATGTGTATATGTGTATTTGCTACCAGGAACACAACAGTGATGAAGATACTGATTACTTTAAAGGGGAGAAAGTCCAGAGAGAAAGTCCAAATGGCTTTTTCTTGAGGACTCTACATTAATAGAGCCAGAATTCCCAGACACCTCAGACCCAAAGCTTTAAGAAAGAGCACAGCGCTAGGTTGGCAGCAATAACCCAAGGGAAGGCATTCAGATTGCTCTAGTTCTAGACCCGCTAACATTTTGTGTAAAACCTGTCATTTGCAATGACGCCAAAGACCCTCTTATGGATGTTTCTCTAGCCGGCTAGCAGTCCAAGTATAGGATTAGGGAAAGTAAATATTTGGATTGAGTCAGGACAGGGTTTCAATTACAATTTATTTTTTAAATGCATATTAGTCTGAAACCGTTCTGTGGTAACATCATCCACTTTCTAGTTTTTAAAATTATAGTTTAGGCAATACGGTTGTAACAGTGTTGAGGTTTCTGGTGTTGATGTGTAAATTTAGGGCAATCAAAATCAAAGACGACTCTTCTTATGTCACCTGTGGCCTGATCTTCATTCTCCTCAGTCGCACTCTTTCCAAACAGGAGCAGAATCCCCACAATCCCTGCCAGTACCCGCTTCCAAGGGACCCTGAGTGTTTCTCTTGGAAAGCAATTCCACACCAAGAAGCGAATTCTAAACACACACACACACACACACACACACACACACACACACACACACAGCTCTCCCCAGGGGATTATGAGCTCCTGCATCATTCTGTTCATAAGTTTTGTATTTTGCCTGTCTTTCTTGCCTGAGTAATTGGTATTTCCAATATGCTCAGCTTTCCCCCCTTTTCCCTCTGAATCATGACTTTTGACAGAATTTTTAATTCACATCTTTTCCATTTTGCAGATGGCTTTGAAAAACATGTATAAATGTGGGGAAAAGGACTGGAAAGATAGCTCAATGGTCTGAAGTTCATGCAGAGGCCTGGCTTCAATTCCTGCAAGCACCCAAGAGTGACCCCTGAGCACGCAGTTAGGAACAGCCCCTGAGTACTGCCAGGCATCTTCCAAAAACTGAAACTAAAACAAAAGGGAAAAATTTATCCAAAAAGTCTTAACAGGTAGCCAAAAGAAATAATAATATAAATGAAAGTCCTCATAAATATCCCAAAACCTACCTAGTATATTAGAATTATCTTAAAGTTCATTAGAAAAAAAAATTAGTGAAAGCTCATTGGAAAAAATTTAATGAACTCCACTTTTCTACCAACCCTACCAACAATGGTATTCTTGGCTCTGAAGTAACCTTTTCCCCCATCTTTTAGGCACGGACATCTTGATGTCATATGATTTAAAAAAAAAAGGCCAGTGAAAATATGAACAGAGAAAACTCTTGTCTGGTTTTCTCTGTGAGAATGTAAGTTACTGCGTCCACTATGGAAAACAGTATAAAGACTCCTTTACAAATGGAAAACCTGGGGCTGGAGCAGGTAGGGTGCTTGCCTTGCATGCGGCAGACCTGGGTTCGATTCCCAGCATCCCATATGGTCCCCCGGGCACCGACAGGAGTAATTCCTGAGTAAAAAGCCAGGAGTAACCCCTGAGCATCGCCTGATGTGACCCAAAAAGAAAAGAAAAAAAAAAAGAAAACCTGGGGCTGGAGCAATAGTGTAACAGGTAGGGCACTTGCCTTGCGCACAGCTGAACTGGATTGATCCTGGGCATCCCATATGGTTCCCCAAATCCCACCAGAAGTAATTTCTGAGTGCAGAGCCAGGGGTAACCCCTGAACACCACCGAATGTGAGCAAAAACCAGGACTACCATTAGCACTGCACTGTCTTCCCATTGTTCACTGATTTGCTTGAGCGGGCCCAGTAACGTCTCCATCGTGAAACTTGTTGTTACTGTCTTTGGATTCTTGAATACGTCACGGGGAGCCTGCCAGGCTTTGCCGTGCAGGCAAGATACTCTCAGTAGCTTGCTGGGCTCTCTGAGAGGGGCGGAGGAATTGAACCCGGTTCAGCCGGGCCAGCTGTGCGCAAAGCAAACGCCCTTCCGCTGTGCTGTGGGCTGGAGCGATAGCACAGCGGTAGGGCATTTGCCTTGCAGGACTATCATATGACCCAATAATTCCACTTCTGAGTATTTATCAAAAAAAGAGAAAAACACTAACTTAAAAAAGGCATCGCACACCCATGTTCATTGCACCATTATTTCCAATAGCCAAGGCAGGAAAGTCACCCAAGAGCTTGCCAGTGAGTGAGAGGATGATAAAACTATGCTAGATAATAGATGGATAGATAGACAGACAGATAGATAGATAGAATGGAATATTTATTCAAACATAGAAAGGAAAAAATATTGTATCACTTTCCACATGGACAGGACAGGAAGTTCATTAAACTAAGTGGAATAAATCAGACAAAAATACCATATGCTACCACTTATATGTGGAATCGCCACCACCACAAAACCCAACTTCATAAATACATAGAAAATAGAATGGCAGTTTCCAGGGACCCAGGTGTGTGTGTGTGTGTGTGTGTGTGTGTGTGTGTGTGTGTGTGTGTGTGGAACAGGGAGGGTAGATGAAATGAGTAAAGGTGACAGAAGGTACAAACTTCCAGTTATAAAATACATAAGCCATAGAAATGCAGTGTACATTCCATTCTATGTCTAGAGCTAATTCTGATAGCTAGCGCTAATAATAGAATGTGAGTTTGAAAAGACAGCACTGTAAGGTTAGGGGCATCTGGTTTAACATGCTTTATCCCAGTTCCATCCCCTGTACCACATGGATCCCCCAGCAAATTTGAGTGTAACCCTAAAGTCCCTGAGCCCTGATTGGTGCAGGAACAACCTTAGTTGTCCCCAGCACCACAGAGCTTGAGCACTCCCACTCAGCTGCCTGGTAAATGGTGAGTCACGGGGTGTGGTCCGCAGGGTCCCTGAGCTCTGTGTTTCGGAGGTCCAACAGTAATGACAACACTACATTTTTTTGTATTTTAATTGTCTTTTTGAAAAATCCGTATTGGAGGAGGGGAGAGAATGTGGCAATTACAGAGCTTGCCTAGGTGACAACAACACTGGCTTTGCCAGTTCACAAGCTTCCATGAACACTGTCATGTGTCACTCCTGACCACAGAGCAAGGAATAGCCCCTGACCCCAGACAGGTGTGGTCTCAAGAATAAAGAAAGAAACCTGAAACGTTCTCATCTTTTGGGGTTGGAGAGGTAGTACAGCAGGCAAGGCACTTGCTTTGCACAAGACCGATCAAGATTGGCTGCCTGGTACCACATACGATCCCCTAAGCACAACCAGGAGTGACCCCTGAGCACAGAAACAAAAGTACGCCCTAGGCACTGTCAAGAGTACCCTTCCTCCAAAAAATGGTCCTCACCCCAAGAAAAAAGATGTGTAACTGTGTATGATGATGACTATTAACTTGTCTTACCAGGATGGCAATTTTGCAATTGAAAGAGTACCAGACTTACAATGATTTGACTTAGTTTTTTTTTTTTACTTTCCCAAGATGTGAAATGTCTTCAGCAGAAACTGTGATATTATTCTTTAATGTGACATTAGGCAGTGGTATTGAGCTACAGCTCACAAGTACTGACAATGTTCCCAGCTCACAACAGGTTATGACAGGATACAACCGCTCAGTAAATAAGAAGGACATAACCAGATATAATTGCTTGGTAATCAAGGGATAAAAACTATAGGATACAACAGGACAGACCACAATAGGTTATATCACAATGAGATATAACCACCCAGCAAACAAGATCAGTATATACCAAAATCAAATCATTATATGGCAGCCTAACACTACTAGGTTGTTTTATGTCAATAACATATGGATTTTTAAAATCACAATGGTCCTTGGAATATTCGAAATTTTCGTGTCTTGAGGCACAAATCATAAAACAGCTCTTTCCTTTGGTTCTAACCAATCAATATTCTTAGATCCTACGCAAATATGATGGAATTCTATATAGTAATTTGAGCACCATCTAGTGGGCACGCTGCTAAAATCCACTTGAAATCATTTTTGTGGTTTTTGTTTTTGCTTTTTTTTTAAATTTAGTCACCATAAAATTACAAAGCTATTCATGATTGAGTTTCAGGCATACAATATTTCAATACCAATCCTTCACCGTTGTCCACTCCCCTCCATGTGCCCTCCTCTTTGCCTGCAAACCCACTCTTCGTCTGCTTCTATAAAAGGAGCTTTTTTTAATTCTTTTTTAAATATGACTTTTAGAACCTTTTTCCACAGCTCCGCCTCCTCGTCCTGGTTGAACACACTTTCCTCCTCCATAGTTACTGCTGTTTCTTTTCTTTTTTTAAATGTAGGAGTATTGCTATTTATTTAGCCATTGATTAGGCTGATTGAATTGGCATGAACTCTGTCTTACTTTTTTTTTCCCTTTTTATAAATTTATTTATTGAATCACGGTGAGAGCAGTTACAAAACTTTCGGGTCTGAGTCTTGGTCATACAATGATGAAACACCTGTAACCCTTCACCAGTGCCCATTTTCCACTACCAAAAACCCCAGTATACCCCCCATCCCACTCCCTTCCCCTACCTGTGGGGCAGATGATTTCCACATTACTCTCTCTCTCTCTACTTTGATCACACTCAATATTTCGACACCAGACACACCATTATTATTTCGGATTTTACCCCAACACTCAGGTCTTCCGAAAAGGCAACCGTAGACAATTTATTTTCTATTGCTGGTTATGAATAACATGATGTCATGCGGCTGCAGTAGTGGCAGCGCAATTTTGGAATTCCGAAATTTTAACAATTACATCTGGAGGGATTTCTGCCAAAACCTGCTGGGTTCTGAGATTTGTTCCTGAGTCTCTTGGATCATGGCTGTTAAGCAGCTTGATCAGGAGCCAAAGAGGCCGTTTGTGGGCGGTGACTCGGGGTCTCATTGGGCAGAGAGGAAAGGGCGAGCTCCACCCCCATTCCATGAGACCCCATGTGTCTCATCACTGCGGGCCCAAACCTGACTGTCTAGCGGCCTCTGGAGGACGGCAGCCACTGGACCACCAGAGGGAACAGCCAAGGCACAAAACCTATTCCCACCTGGGGTGGCCCCGCACCGGTAACCTACTGCAGGGACCGAACGCATTTCTTCCAAAAGTCACAGGGTTCCGAGATTTATTCCTGAGTCTCTGGGATCATGACCCTTAAGTAGCTTGATCAGGAGCCAAAGAGGCCGTTCGTGGGCGGCGACCCGGGGTCTTGTTGGGGCGGGGAGGAAAGAGCTGGCTCCACATCCATCCTGTGAAGCCCCACATGTCTCGCCACTGTGGGCCCAAATCTGACTGTCCAATGGCCTCCAGAGGATCATGGCCACCGAGCCACCAAGGGTGAGCAGGTAGAGGGACAGCACCCTTTCCCCCCTGGGGTGGCCTGGCACCGGTAACTTACTGCAGGGACCAGGCTCATTTCTGCCAAAAGCCGCTGAGTTCTGAGACCTGCCTCTGAGTCTCTGGGATCATAGCCATTAAGCAGCTCGATCAGGAGCCAGAGAAGCCATGCCTCCAATTATATAGCTGAGCCGGAGGTGGTTTGTGGGTGTGTTTCCCACATACCTACCATTTGGCCCTTTACTTTCTTGGTAAACCTTGCCCCAAGTTTTGGGGGTCTGGCCAAAGGCAGAGCAGTAATTTGTGAGTATCTGGAAGTCTGAAGGCACCATCAGTCTGCTGATGCACTCGCCTCATAGGTACAGATTGACCTGCTGGCGGCACCATACCCCCTATTGCTGTTTCTTAAGATGCTGTAGGAATGTGGCCAGACAGATGCCTCCCCTCCAAGCATAAGCCACTAACATGACAACATCCACAATTCATAAAACTTCCCGTCCACTGCCCTCACTTTCCTAACAATTGTATGACTCCTCTAAATCTACCACACTTAAAAGTTTCAAAAACAAGCCATTATTCTTTTAAAACCCAAACAACTCTGAATATAATTAAATGACCATCTTTCTGCTCCAGTTCATATCGTTTAATGGAATTTATAATAGAAATGGTGGAGGGAAGGAAGACATGAGAAAGGGAAGTGATGGGGGAACAGAGGTCAAGGCTTTGATTATACGGGTGATGTGGGAGAGTGGTATAGCTCTGTGTCTATCCGAAGCACAGTTGCTACACCCAGCCCTTCATGATTTCTCTGTAACTAACGCTGTGAGGTTTGAATAAAGGGCCTCTGATTACCAACCAGGCCCCTGTTCCTTTGTTCATCCATCACCATAGGCCAGCCCGCGGGCTTTCAGGGGGAGAGTTGGGAGTGGCGGGTGGTCAAGGAGACCCTTTCGTCACTGCAGGCGAACCAGTGACACCCAGGATCGGGTTCACTACTCAGCACCACATCTGCTCCCAGAACCCCAATAGGAGTGATCCCTGAGCACAGACCCAAAAGTAAGCCCTGACCACTGCCAGGTGTGGCCCAAAAATCAAGAGAAAAATTTAAAAATATCAACAAACTGTCATTAAAACAAAGAATTGGCTGTTTGCACTCCAGGAAACTGCACGACAGTCACTATAGCATG
Source organism: Sorex fumeus (assembly GCF_029834395.1). Taxonomy (NCBI): domain Eukaryota; kingdom Metazoa; phylum Chordata; class Mammalia; order Eulipotyphla; family Soricidae; genus Sorex; species Sorex fumeus. The sequence continues at coordinate 441,525 of NW_026606181.1, read as the reverse complement.
AGTTTCTTCTCTCCTTTCTTTTTTAATAAATGTCTTTGAAGCTTTGAAGTGTATTATTCTTCCCCCTCATTTTTTTGTTTTTCTTTGGGGGGGGTGGGCAGGGAAGATGGTCACATGCAGTGGTGCTCAGGGATTTTTTCCTGGCTCTGTGCTCAGGAATCACTCTTGGCAGTGCTCAGAGGACCATATGTAGTGCCAGGGATCAAACCCCAGTTGACAGAATGCAAAGCCAGAAACTCGCAAGGTATACTATCTCCCTGGCCCCATATCCTTTCTCCTCTTAATAAAATTTGTTACTTTAGCGTAACAACAAACAAAACAAACTGTCCTCCCGTTGTTCATCGATTTGCTCGAGCGGGCCCAGTAACGTCTCCATTGTGAGACTTCTTGTTACTGTGCTTGACATATTGAATACTCTCGGTAGCTTGCCGGGCTCTCCGAACAAAAAATGAAAATAAAGAGCCATCCTATTAAGTGAGAGAAAACAGTCCACTCCACACATCAAACGAAGATTTGGTATCCAAGATATACAAAAATTAGGAAACAAATCATCCCACCCACACACCCCCAAAAAATGAAGAAGTAAAACAAAGAGATACTTCACCCAAGAAGGCATCCAACTCACCATTAGGCACCTGGAAACGTGCTCATTATCACTAGACATCAGGCAAAAGCCCATCAAGACAACGATGAGCTTTCCTGTCCCACCTGTGCGAATAGCTGATCTCAAAAAGGCCAGAAGCAATGAGTGGTTGGCGGAAGCAGACCCTCATTTCCTGTTGGCAGAAATGAAATCTTTCCCTTTTGGAAATAGTGTGAAGATGTCCCAGAATATTAAAAAGAGATCTACAGGGGCTGGAGCAATAGCACAGCGGGTAGGGCGTTTGCCTTGCAAGCAGCCGACCTAGGTTCAATTCCCAGCATCCCATATGGTCCCCCGAGCACCGCCAGGAGTAATTCCTGAGTGCATGAACCAGGAGTAACTCCTATGCATCGCTAGGTGTGACCCAAAAAGCAAAAAAAAAAAAAAAGAGAGAGAGAGAGAGAGATCTACAGGATGACCTAACAATTGCACTCCTAGGTATATATTCAAAGAACACACAAACTCACACACAAACACACACACACACACACAAATACCACGACAAAAAGATATATACGCATTCATGCCTTTTTTATTTTCCTCCCTCCATCCTTGGGCCTGGAGAGAGAGCGTGGGGTGTTAAAGCAGTTGCTTACACGTGGTCAACCTTGGTTCCATTCCCGCACTGCAGATGACCCTGCAAGCACGGTCAGAGTGACCCAAGAGCACTAGCACTGCCAGATGTAGCCCCAATACCTCCCCCCACCCCGCCACGACCCCTTTCTTTCCTCCCCATTTTCCATGGCTGCCTTTGGTGTTGCTACTGCAATAACGAGGGCTTGTGTACACACCTGCTTGAGACACACGTTATTACCTGTGGCACCAAGCTGGGGTTAGTATGGCGGCCTGCATTCTTGGCCACGGTGCCTACCGAGATTTGCACACTCCTCTAGAGTCTGTGTTCATGCAGGAGCTCACCAGATCTCGCGCTTTCCTGGCCACAGTGCTCACACATCTTTTCAGTGGCAATGCTCACCAGGGGAGCCCGTGTCCCCTTTAGGTGGTGCTTATACACGTCTGGCTTACAGAAACAGCTAGCAGCGTCAGGGGTCATTGGCAGCAGAACTGTCGAGATCATGCTCTGTGCACCTGAGACACCAAAGGTTTATACTCATCTGCTTGCATGACAGATGCTCTCTGTCTGTCACAGGGTCTCACCTTCATGCACTGCAACGCTATTTCCTAGCGGCAAAAACCTAGAAACAATGCCTGTGCCCAATGACAGAAGAGTGGATGAAGATGTGGATGACGATGTATCTCTATCTGATTCTATTGACATATATAGCTATACACGCACGTGCGAGCACGCACGCGCACGCACACACACTCACACACTCACACACAATGAACTTCTACTCAACTCTGTATCACTGTCATCCCTTTGTTCGTCGAGTTACTCGAGCAGGCGCCAGTAACGTCTCCATTCATCCCAGCCCTGAGATTTTAGCATCCTCTCCTTACTCCTCTTTCCCAACGATTGGAGGCTCTTTCAGGGTCAGGGGAATGAGACCCTTTATAGTTACTGGTTTTGTCATATCGAATACACGTGGGTAGCTTGCCAGACTCTGCCCGTATGGGTGGGATACTCTCAGTAGCTTGCTGGGCACTCTATGAGGCATATATATATATATATATATCATATATATTAATTTATTTCTTATATACTTCTCATATATATATTTCTCTCTCTATGATCTGTTGCCTACTGTCAGAACTCCATGAAACTTGGTGTGGTACTAAGAAAATTACAGCTGGAAGAATCAGCTGGGATGGGAGATGTGTGTCGAAAGTAGATAATGGACCAAACATGATGACTCTCAGTGTCTGTATTGCAAACCATAATGCCCAAAACTAGAGAGAGAGAGTATGTCTGCCATGGAGGTGGGGGAGGGTGGGGGTATACTAGGAAGATTAGTGATGGGGAATGTGCACTGGTGGAGGGATGGGTGTTTGATCATTGTGACCCAAACATGAAAGCTTGTAACTTTCTCATGGTGATTAAATAAAATTTAAAAAAAAAACATGGCGTGGTAATTATGGACAATGGGTAGGAAGTGTCCAATGATGTGCCGTGGGGTCCAGAAAGTGGCCTGGAATGTGGTGGCGGTTGGGTAGTGGGGGTCGGCTGCCAGGGCTGGGTCCCTTGGGGCAGGGAGGGCTCTCGCCCGCCCCTCTCTGGGGCGCCTCTAGTGGAAACAGCCTGGCGTGGAGTCCCTACTCAACTCTAAGAAAGATGAAATATTGCCTGGGCATCTAACTGGATAGAACGGAGGGAGTCGCGTTAAGCAAAGTAAGAAGGGAAAAGGCAGATACCGGATGACCTCATTCATGGGTGAGCTGTAGCAAGCAACGAAGAAACGAAGCACTCAAACAAAAACAAACGCTTGGTCTCTGGCTGCAGAACTGAGGTTTTACCAGATCTAGAAAGGGGGGGGGGGATTGGGGGAGGGGCACCAACGAACTGTGGTGGAGGAATATTGGTTCTTTGATGGTGGGTGTGGTATGGCAACACATATTTTGAGGAAGTGTGAAATTGTATCTCTTCTTGCATATACTATACACTTCTTGTATATAGTACTTTGTTGTCACTGTTCTCCCGTTGTTCATCGATTTGCTCGAGCGGGCCCAGTAACGTCTCCATTGGAGACTTTGTTGTTACTGTGTCTGGCATATCGAATACTCTCGGTAGCTTGCCGGGCTCTCCGAGAGGGGCGGAGGAATTGAACTCGGGTCGGCCATGTTGGCTGCGTGCAAGGCAAACGCCCTGCCACTGTGCTATCACTCCAGCCCATATAGTACTTTAAGCTTATAAAATACCTCCATAAGGGCCAGAGCAATAGTACAGCAGGTTGGGCACTTGCCTTGCACACAGTCATCCAGGTTTGAACCCTGGCACCCCAAATGGTCCCCCAAGCCTGCTAGGAGGGAGCCCTGAGAACCACCAGGTGTGGCCAAAAAAAAAATCAGTAAAATGAAATCACTAAAAAATAAAGTGGGGGGAGAGTGGGTCACACCTGGCTATGCTCAGGGTCTACTCATGCCTCTGTGATTAGAAGTGACCCTTGCCAGTGCTCAAGGGACCATACATGGTTCTGAGAATGTGAACTAGAGTCCCAAGTGCCTTACCTCCTGGATTATTGCTTAGGGCTCCCCAGTGAGACTTTCCCTCCGTCCCTCTCGGAGAGCCTGGCAAGCTACCGAGAGTATCCTGCCCACACGACTAAGCCTGGCAAGCAACCCGTGGCGTATTCGACAAGCCAAAAACAGTAACAACAAGTCTCATGATGGAGACATTACCAGTGCCCGCTTGAGCAAATCAATGAACAATGGGAGGACAGTGCTTAAATAAAACAAATTTCCTTTCTTCAGGTTAGGTTTCAGCATTTCTCTTGACTCTTCTTTCCAGCCTTGTTTCCAAAACTTTTTAATGCCCTAACATTAAAAAAAAAAGTGAAAAACAGGGACAGATAGAGAAATGACTGTACTCACTTGTGATATATAAGAAAAATAGTATGAGACTAACATCCAAGGTCAGTAAAAACAGGGGACAGGAGGACTGGTTGGAAGCTTACCACAAGTTCATGGGGGGGGCAAAGGGCTGTTAGAATAGAGAAGGGACTAGTATGACAAAAATAGTTAGAAACAAGGGGCTGGAGTGATAGCACAGTGGGTAGGGCATTTGCCTTGCACATGGCCGAGCCAGTTCGATTCCCAGCATCCCATATGGTCCCCCGAGCACCGCCAGGGGGTAATTCCTGAGTGCATGAGACAGGAGTAACCCCTTTGCATCGACGGGTGTTACCCAAAAAGCAAAAGATAAATAAATGAATAAATAAATAAACAAATAAATAAAAATAATAATAATTTAGGGCTGGAACGATAGCACAGCGGTAGGGTGTTTGCCTTATAAGCGGCCAACATGGCCAACCCGAGTTCGATTCCTCCGCCCCTCTCGGAGAGCCCAGCAAGCTACCGAGAGTATCTCGCCCGCATGGCTGAGCCTGGCAAGCTCCCCGTGATGTATTCGATATGCCAAACACAGTAACAAGTCTCACGATGGAGATATTACTGGGCCCGCTCGAGCAAATCGATGAACAACGGGAGGGCCTTTTAATAATAATTAGAACAATCACTCTGGACAATAACTGAGTGTTGAAAGTAGGTAAAAGGTATGAAGAAAGAGGAGGTGGAGGAGGAGGAGGAGGAGGAGGAGGAGGAGGAGGAGGAGGAGGAGGAGGAGGAGGAGGAGGGGGAGGGGGAGGGGGAGGAGGAGGAGGAGGAAGAGGGGGAGAGGAGAGAGGCAGGTGGGTCGGCGTGGGGGTGCTGGAGAGAAACTGGTGGATGGATGGGTGCTGGAACATTATATAACTGAAACCCAATTATGAACAACCTTGTTACTATGTATCTCACTGTGACTCAATGAAAAACGAAATACGATTTTAAGTGAAAAGGGGCTGGAGAGCTAGCACCGCGGGCATGTGCTTGCCTTGCATGAGGCTACCCAGGTTCGGGTTCTGTAATCCCACGCGGTCCCCCGGACCCTTCCAGGAATGATCTCTGAGTACAGGACAAGGAGGCAGCTCTGAGTAATATTTTTGTAACACTTGGCCAAACTGATGAGGCTACACAGAACCTGTCTGCTCTGCTGTCGCGCAGAGGGACCCCGTGGGACAGAGCCCCCTGCTCGCTACAGAATCTTGTTTATCAAGGTCACATTTCATGGCATTCCTCTCTTCCACACCCCTGATAGTGCTTCCAGGGATCGGCACCTCCCATATAAACACTTTGCACACATATTTTTTCTTTTTTTTTTCTTTTTGGGTCACACCCGGCTATGCACAGGGGTTCCTCCTGGCGCTGCACTCAGGAATTACCCCTGGTGGTGCTCAGGGGACCATATGGGATGCTGGGAATCGAACCTGGGTTGGCCGCATGCAAGGCAAACACCCTACCCGCTGTGCTATTGCTCCAGCGCCTGCACACATATTTAAAAAAAATTATTCTAGTGAATAATTAAAGCCCTACAAGTTGACAAAAACAATAAAATATTACCAAGCCAAGTGATCCTGTGTGCATAAAACTCTGTTCTAAACCGATCAAGTACATCCAATGTCTCGAGGGGCCTGGAAGATAATTCAGGGCCTTTAAAGCACTTGTCCAGCAAACATGAGTCTGAGAGTTCAAATCCCAGGTCCACCTGCACAAGTTGAGGTGATCCTGACAGCTTTGCTCTTGGGGGAATTCCAGCAAGGATGAATATAAAAGATGACCCCCGTGGCTTAGGAAATGCCCAAGGAAAGCCCTGGAATTAATACCCAGAGCACACGTGTACCATGGTGATCCTGAACCCCTGTGGTCTGGGATCCTCAGTGAAGGGGGAAAGATTTTCAAGTCATTATTGAAGGTTAACAGTGAAATTCTATACTTCACTTTGCATGCAGAGGTACTGTGTGGAAACGGTACTTTGAGACTTCCTATCAAGACATGCCTTTCATTGCTAAAGAACTAGTCCTAAAGGTATAGTGAATTCTAACATCACTTGTTTAACAGTGAAAAAAGAGGTTAAAATTTATTGAGCAATTCTTGTAGCAAGTGTTTTTTGCACCATTTCACTGTTGAAGCTCCCAATTGGCAGCAATCAAAAATTAAATAAAAAGTTTTGAACGAGCACATGGAGACAGTCTCAGACATTTTTACCATACAAAGTGTTATTTTAGTAAAGTCCATAAATATAACCAAAGTGAAATGGATGAGAGGAACATATAATTCAGCAGTGGCAAGGCAAATTATCTCTTTCCTGGATGATTTAGGAAGATTGTCATTGGGATAAATCAGCCATATGATTGAATCAAGTCTGCACGATAGATTACACGTTTAACTAACTTTGGACCGTATCTTCAAAAAATAGTCACGTTGATAAGCGTCATAAGCAATGTAGCCAGTAAAAATCGTCAAGATGAGGGTAGAACTAAAAATTCCAATTTTTAGATTTGACATTATTGTCACTTCGTGAAATGAGTTCTTCATTCTAACGCCTTCTGGGTTTGTTTCTGAGAGGTAAGGATGAAATTTGCACCCAAAATTTAAATGCAGAAAAAACTTGGCCTGAGCATATGAAAGCTTTTTAAACACTTGTCTGCCCACAGGAAAGACCTCCGGTCACCCATAAAAGCTGTTCCTTGGTTTACTTATATCAGCTCATGTCCTAGCTACTTGATAAGAAAAGCGAAACGGAAGACTTGATGCATTTTACTCAAAATCAAACTGCCAGTTTCCCTTTGCTTTTGTTTGCCAAGTTACCTCTGTTTCCATGTGTCTCGTTTCTTCCAATTTTCACAACAGACCTGAGCCTGGAAATGAGTTTGTTCCGAGTACTCTCTCTTGTTACCCACTGGTTTCCTTGTTCTAACACTTGAGTTATCTGACTTCATTCTATGGTCTATAAGAGGGGGCAAGAAGCCTAGAGCCTATTAATAATGAGTTGGCCATATTCTGACAGACGCTAAAGAAGAGTTGGATAACATACCAGCAAGAGAAAGACAACTGGAAAAAACTATGCTCATATTTAGAAAATGAGTCACTCTCTAAAAACCAAGTGAATTCAACGCAAAAATACTGCTCCCAATGAACTCATTGAAAATGCTTAAGAGGAGCTGTATAATAAACATATCTGCATTACGGTGAAGCGATAACTTATGAAAAACTGTATGTCACTGAAATGACACCGGTTTCTATACCATTTGTAAGTACATGAAGAAATACTTAAAAACTAACGTGCATACATAAATCAAATCACTAAATGCTTTCATAACTCTTCCTTAGAATTATCCATGTCAGCATGCTTAGATGTACTCTAATAAGTGGTTGAAAAGCTTCCTTAGCCAGATACGCAAAAAAAATTAAGAAAAATTATAAATGGCACATATAAGCATAAAAAACTGGCAACAGATATATCAAAGAGACCATGTATAAAGAACTAGCTTGAGAAATATTCACCTAAATCAAGATTTGTTCTCCTCTTCAATCTGATGATTAGTTATCTTTTTTTCCTTTCTTTTTTGGGGGAGGGTACAGAATATCTGGACCATATCAGTGGTGCAAGAGGCTCTTTTCTGAGGAATGATCCCAGGTGGTACTCAAAAAACCATATGCAAGGATAAGAAAACAACTTTGTATTCTTGCTGGTGCATACAAAGCAAATGCCTTATTACCTGTACTATCTCTCCAGTGAGTCATGGTATTCTTTTGATCAACATCCAGAATAAAAGATTAAGGATGCTGGAAAATGACCTGAGCGTTTGCCCAGATGGTTAATAAGGGAGTCAGTTCAGGTCTTCACCAGAGATGAATCTGTTTCCCAGGTCACCCAGGTCAATGGTAGGGGAGCCAAGGGTATTAATCTTCTACTTGTTATGATTCCCAGTGACATTTCGGAGCATTTATTACACTGCATATAAAATGCATTCACAAACACTAATGAGATTCTGACAACATTGAGTACAAAATGCGATATGCCTTAGGACTGTCTCCCATTTTGCAAAAGAGGCTTTCACTAGATGACTCAATTTCATTCCCTAATTGCATATCCTTAAAAGAGCGAATGCTTTGAGATGGGGAATGCAGTTCAAAGGTGTGCAGCACATGCCTGTCATGTAAGGGACCCCAAATTTGATCCCAGCGTCCCACCCCACCCAAGTCCAGCGCCATCAGGTATAGTTCTTGTGACTGGCGGCAAACCCACCACCATGCACATCTCACTGAAAAGCCAGGCCACGAACTGAACCTTTTGGCCCACAGGTATTGCTGGACTCCAGGCCGCTCACCCCAATGTTACTGGCTGGATCCCCTATTTCTAAAGAAAAGAGCAAATTCTTTAGCAAGCTTAGATTCCCACTTGGATATCAAAAGGACTGCATCTGTTTACTGATTTATTCAGTGTGAAGGAGAAGGGGTTGGCTCTGCCTTTAAGCCTGTGAAATAATGAGCGAATGCTTTAGGTGATGGTGAAAACTTCAGAACAAACTTAAAAAATTCAGAACAAACTTAAAAAATTCAGTGTAAAAAAGTCTTAAAATCAGAGTCAATGCCTATCACTCTCCTACTGACAGCCAGTTTCTAGGCTACAGAGAATGAAATTCATGGTTTGAGCATCATTATAAATATACATGCGAGAGGGTTCTGGGCACCACACCACACAGCACTTCAGAAACACAAAAATACTTCCATAGCAACTGTAACTAAGGGCATCGTTCAAGATGCTGAGAAGGCAAAAGAAGAAAAGAGACCATAAACCGAGACAAACAAGACTATGTTCTTGGTAGAACAAGGTCCCAGAAAACACATTTAACCCCCTCGAGTTGACTGTCACTAGCTATTTCAGCTACTCTACAGATCTGTATATTTTTAAAATTTTTTATTTTATTGAATTACCATGAGATAGAGCACTGGAAATCTGTTTATGGTTGGGTTTCAGTCATGCGATGCCCCAACACCCATCCCTTCATCAGCGTATAATTTCCCAGCACCAATGTCCCCAGCTCCCCTCCCACCCCCCTTAAACCACTCCCCACCCCCTCCTGCCTCTATGGCAGGCACCTCTCTTCTCTCTCTCTGTCTCTCTTATTCCCTCTCATTTTAGGCACAATGGTTTGCAATATGGAAGATCGATATTCTTTAAAGAATAGAAATCAACTGGAGCTGGAGAGAGAGTACAGCATGCAGGGTACTTGACTAGCATGCGACAGACACAGATTTGATTCCCAGCACCCCATATGATTCCCAGAGTCCTTCGTGAGTGACCCCTGAGTGAAGAGTCAGGAATTAACCCTGACCACCACCAGATGTGGCCCTGAAGCAAAAAAAAAAGAAAGAAAAGAAATGATCCAAAGAGCTAAAACACACACAAATTCAGAAATGCATACACCACGGAGGTGGTAACATGCTCTATTCTAATGGGTACATCCTTAATCAGTAAAGGAGTCTTGCTGTTAATTAGTAATCACACCTATATGTCCAGGCAGGTTTTGTGATGAGCACAAAAAATTAATTATAAATAGACATCCTTGAAGTATTCAATGTCGTAGAGAAAGATGAAAGATAAATTACTACAAAATAAGCTACAATAGATAACAAAAATAAGCTACAATAAATCACAAAATATATAATAAAAATAAGCCACAATTTTTTTAAAAAAGCCATATTGGAAGATATAATAGAAGAGAATTGAGATTGTTACTATTTAGCTTTTAGATCAGTGTTTGGGAATGAATTCTGTGCCAAAGATATGTTGAAATCCCAATACCTAAGACTCCAGAATGTGATTTTATTTGGAAATAGGGTCTTGGCAAACAGGATCATAGTAAAATGCAGTAAGCAGAGTAGTGTCCTTCTAAGAATGGAGAACATGATGTGAAGATGGAGACAACAGAGAAGAGACAGCAGTATGAATGCAGGCAGGAACTGGAGTGATCCAGCTAGAACTCAGGAGCACCAAGGGTTGCCTAGAAGCCAGGGAAAGAAGAGCTGATGGAAAGGATGGATCTACTCATAACTTGTTCTCAGACTTCTAGTCTCCAGAACTGTGGGAGAATAAATGTCTGTTGTTTGAAGTCATCTAGTCTTTGGTTTATGACCACAGCCTTAGGAAATGAATACACAAGGAGAGATTACATCATACTAAAGGAACTGCAGTCAAGTTTCTGAAGAAATAACATCTCAACTGAGCCTTGAAGAATTTCGAAAATATCAATGGAAGGAAATACGATTTCCTTTCTTTCGGTGGCCACGTTGACTGTTTCTTGAGAGACCACCACTGGACAAGTGCTATCAGAGAATGCATTTATATATAATGTAGGTGCACTCTGGCACATACACTGTGGGCATCCGGGCTTCATTCCCTTGGTTGACCCTGTTTTATCCCTCTGGGGTTGATATGTATAGACGTAACTCCTTGGTGAATGGAAGAGGAAGGAAAGTTTGGGGAGAGTTGGAGAGGGTCGAGGTAGAAAGTTGGAGCAGATGGAAAAGCATCTGTTCCTTTTCAAGCCCTGACCAGAATCTCCCTCTAGCAGATCATGATGAAAGCAAGTCTCAGGACCTGTGAGTTGTTTTGTTTACATATGCAGTGAAGTGAAGAACTAATCAGAGCCTCTGAAAGGTTCTGCACGTCTAGGGTTGAGATAGCTCAGAGCCAGGGGAGGCTATGCTCTCTTCTTCTCCAAACTGGATTGTGGGGAGACTTCCCAAGAACCAAGCTCTCTGGGAACATTAAGCGCCAACACCCTTGGCATGTGCTGTGTAATCATGATGGACAGTGATGCTGGAAAAAACTTCAGTCTGTTGGCAAATACTCCACAAGTGGACTTACAAGTAGATGTAAGACAGATGTGTGTGTTGCGGGGGAGGAGGAGAATGCTGGGGAGGAGGGTGACTGAGGGGAGCAAGTAAAATAATGGAGCAAGAACCCAGGGCTGGAGCGATGGCACAGCAGGTAGGGCATTTGCCTTGCACGCAGTCGACCCGGATTCGATTCCCGACATCCCATATGGTCCCTCAAGCACCGCCAGGAGTAATTCCTGAGTGCAGAGTCAGGAGTAACCCCTGTGCATCACCGGGTGTGACTCAAAAAGCAAAAAAAAAAAAAAAAAAGAACCCATGTTAACGGGGGGCGGGGAGGGAGGAAGCCAGCTGATCAAGGAAAGTTCCTGGGGAACATCTGGAAATAACGGAAAATACTCATAAGGGAGTTCATCTCTCGCAGTCATGAAAAATAGAAATTTGAGCCATAAAAATGGGAATGTGGAAGTAAAGCGAGAACTTGTTTTTGTGAGGATGGGCTGATACGGTCAGAAAACCACGCACATCAGGCACAAGAACCGAGCCCTTTGCCTCTTGACTCCAGCTGGGGCCCATCAGTATCCCGACCCTACATGGAAGGAAACTGAGGATCACTTAAAGTTCTCCAGCCAGTCACCTAGTCAATGAGTTATGAAATTCAGAGGGTGGCGGGAGGAAGCTGTCTCCCACAAAGGGCACTGCTCTTTCTACTCTAACACTGCACTGCCGGTCTAGGAAGAAGAGGAGGCATGCATCTGGCAAGGAGTTTAGAATAGAGTACAGTAGGTTAGGGTATCAGCTAGGGTCTACTAGAGGACTCAAATTGTTCAAATGAGGGGCTGAAGCGATAGCACAGTGGGTATCACATTTGCCTTGCACATGACCACCCGGGTTTGATTCCTAGCATCCCAGATGGTCCCCCAAGCACCCCCAAGCACCGCCAGGAGCGATTCCTGAGTGCGTGAGCCCATAATAACCCCTGTGTAATGCTGGGTGTGATCCAAAAAGAAATAAAAATTGTTCACATGAAGGTATCTGAAGAAAGACACTACTGCCACAGTCACAAATAGGATGGGGGCAGCAATGGGGTTACTGAAATGCCTCTGAAGTGCAGATGCATCTTACTAAGACCTGCAGCCATAAAAAAGTGGTCACCGACAGGATCTGGAATTAAGGTGGGTGGGAATAGCATCCCTGCGGGACATGTGGCCCGAAAGCAGGGAAAGGGTTAGGGAGAGTAACTGTTGTCTGCCCAGCTGATGCTCATCTGAAAAGAACCTATCCAGGGTGCATGGATAAGGCAGATGGCAGGGCCAAAAAGACCCATTGTGTGGTCATTAAGCATATTTTAAGAAAAGTCTGTTGGTGGAAATGTCATCTGGTTTAGCCTCGATGCAAAGAAATATGGATATCTCTCAGAAAAATAGAAATAGAACAGCTGTAATACCTAGCAATGCCACTTCTTGGCTTCTATCCCCCAAACACAAAAACATTCATTCAAGGGGGCTGGAGTGATAGCATAGCAGATAGGGCGTTTGCCTTGCATGCGGCCAACCCGGGGTTCGATTCCCAGCATCCCATATGGTCCCCCAAGCACCGCCAGGAGTGACTCCTGAGTGCAGAGCCAGGAGTGACCCCTGAGCATAGCCGGCTGTGACCCAAAAAAAGCAAATAAATAAATAAATAAACAAAAACATTCATTCAAAAGGGTATATGCGTATTTATGTGCATGGAAACACTTTGTATGATAGCCAAGATATAGAAATAACCCAAAGTCCCCACTATGGATGACTAGATCAAGAATTTGTGGCATATTTATGAGCCGGGGTAGAAGGCAGGTGGGATAGAGAAGGGATCACTAAATTAATAATGGTTGGAGGGATCGCTCAGGATGGGAGATATGTGTGCTGAAAGTAGATAAAGGACCAAACATGAGGGCCTCTCAGTATCTGTATTGAAATCCATGACACCCATAAGTAGAGAGAGAAAGAGGGAAATTGTCTGCCATAGAAGCAGGGGGAGGGGTGGAGTAGAGTGGGGTGGGATACTGGGGACATTGGTGGTGGAAAACGTACCCTGGTGGAGGGATGGGTGTTTGATCATTGTATGACTGAAACTCAAACATGACTGCTTTATAACTGTAGCTCACAGTGATTCCATTTTTAAAAATTAATAAATAAATAAATAAGAATTTGCGGCATATATATACACAATATATATATACATTATATATATATATATATATTTGGACTAGAACCACTATTGACTGGATTCCACAGGACGTCAAAGGACGTGGCCGCCCACCTATGAGATGGTCAGACTTCTTCATCAAGACCCTAAACGATCAGTTTGAGGCTCTTCATGTTCCTAGAACGAGCAAATGCCACTGGGCTACGCTAGCACGCAACAGAGATGAATGGAGACATTACTGGCGCCTGCTGGAGCAAATCGATGAGTAACGGGATATCAAGTGATCAAGTGATACATACACAATGGAATACTAGGCAGCTCTAAGAAAGAACAAAAACCATGCCGTTTTCTATGACATGAAGAGAACTAGAGGATTATCATGCTGAGTGAAGTCAGTCAGAAGGAAAGGGATGGATACAGAAGGATGTCTCACATCATGATCACGGTCATCCTGTTTGTCGATTTCCTCAAGTAGGCACCAGTAACATCTCCTTCTTCCTAACCCTGAGATTTTAAAAGAGCCATCTCAATGCTCTTTCAGGATTAGGAGAATGAGACCCATCATTGTTACTGGTATTTGGCATATTGAGTATGACACGAGAAGTTTGCCAGACTCTGCCGTGCGGGCAGAATGCTTTTGGTAGCCTGCCGGGTTCTCCAAAGGAAAAATGAGATAATAAGATGTCCCTTCCTGGGGCTGTGTTTTATAGTCTCTGGGTCTTGGCCGTTGATGGAAACCACCTGGCGCCGGCGGCAGCTGGTCGGTGTGACACCTACCTACTGGAGGATGGGGGATCTGGGTGGAGGATGCTCAGCCCCGATCCGAGCAGGCTTGGAGATCTCAGCCCCGGGACCCGCATGCCTGGGTTCCTCTGCCGGTTCCTTCATGCATGAGGCTTGTCCAGACGTGTGGACAGTGGTCTCAGCACGGCTGTGGCTGGTTCTGGAGGTCTTCGGCTGCTGGGGCTCTACTCAGGGGAGGGGGAGGGAAACTCAACCCGCCTCCCTCCAAGGGGCCCCGGGGAGGACAGCCAGGTGCAGGGGCAGGAGACTCTCACAGGATGTCTCACATGTAGGATTAAAGATACACAACAAGGTAGCAACAAAGGGTCAGAGGTAAAGCAAGAGGAGAACTGATCCACACAATTTTATTGGCAGAGTGGCTGGAAAGGAGAGGCTACTGGGGATCTTGGGAGAAGGAGGTGGAGACACCAGTGATGAGTGTAGTATTGGAATTACGTGCACAGGAAATCATTGTTAATGGCATTGCGTAAGTCACAGAATCTCCGTCAATTTTTTAAAAAAGCTTAAAGGCCCCTAGTCAAGGAAGAGTAGCGAGACTCTGTCATCGAGAGAGAGGCAGCTGCGCTCACGTGTCCATCTTAACCTGCCTCGCTCTCAGATCTCTTCTCTGCCCTACTCAGCCATGCTGTGTTTCACAGACAATTTTTTTCCCGTGGATGTCTTGCACGCTGGTTTCTAGGTCAGTTCGGGCCATGGAAAGCGCTACAAAAACCCTGAGGGCAGAGAGGTGGGGTGCTTCTCCCACTGCTGTTTTAATTCAGACACTGTCTGTGGCAGTGACTATCCCGTCAGTGGACTCTTGCGACAAGGTTTCTTCGATTGCAGCTTCCAAATGCTACCCCTGGCTTCCTTTGTCCCTTGAGCCGAAGGCCATTCCATAGAGTAGCTTCCTGCTAGTAGTCATCAAGAATGCCACTGAGCTTACCACTGGGGCAGGGATTCATTCATTCATTCATTCATCATCCTGTTATTCGTCGATTGCTTCGAGCAGGCCCCAGTAAGGTCTCTTTCATCCTAGCCCTGAGATTATATTCAAGACTCTTTAGGAGAATGAGACCCATCATTCATTGTTACTGGTATTTGGCATATTTGGTACGCCACGGGGAGTTTGCCAGACTCTGCCTGTGGGCAGGCTACATTCGATAGCCTGCAAGTTTGTCCAAAGTAGGAATGAGATGATAAGATGTCATAAAAAGATGTTCTGATAAGATGTTGCGGTTCCGGGAGCTGGATTTGATAGTCTCTGAGTCTTGGCCATTGATGGGATTACACGGCGCCAGGGGGTCAGGTGGTGGGTGTGACCCCCGCCTACTGGAATTTGGAGGATCTGGGTGGAGGATGCTCGACTTCAATCTGAGGAGGCTGGGAGATCTCGGCCCCGGAACCGGCGTGGCTTTGTCCCTCTGCCAGTACCTTCATGTGTGCGGAGAGTGGTCTCAGCATGGTGGTGGCTGGTCCTGGAGGTCTTCGACTGCCGGAGCCCTGGTCGGGGCGGGGAGGAAAGCTCAACCCGCTCCCCTCCAAGGGACCCAGGCGAGGAACAGCCAGGCGCAGGGGCAGGAGACTGCACTGGTCTCGTCCGGGAGCTGGATTTGATAGTCTCTGAGTCTTGGCCGTTGATGGGATTACACAGTGCCAGGGGGTCACACCCACCATCTGGGGCAGGGATGGGGAGAATAAATTAGGGAAGGGCACGCTAGAGCCATGGTGGTGGTTGGGGGTGGGGTGGGGGGGAGCCTACTCTAGAGGAAGGCCTGGGGTGGGGATTGGTAAGAGAGAAACCAGAGACTTTGGTGGAGAGAAGTGGACACTGGTGAAGGATTTGCTGTTGGCATATTATATGCTTGAAGCTTATTAGTCGATAATTTAATTTTTTTCTTTTTTGGGGGGGGTCACACCCGGCGATGCTCAGGGCTTACTCCTAGCTCTGAACTCAGGATTTACTCCTGGCAGTGCTCAGGGGACCAGATGGGATGCTGGGAATCAAACCCGGGTCGGCTGTTTGCAAGGCAAACACCCTACCCACTGTGTTATCTCTCCAGCCTCCTTAGTTGATAACTTTCTAACTCTGTAATTCATGGTGATAAAAAATTAATTCACTTAATCACTTAACTTCCCGTTAGTCGTCGATTTGCTCGAGCGGGCGCCAGTAACGTCTCCATTTGTCCCTGTCGCATGCTAGTGTAGCCCAATGGCATCTGTTCGCTCCGGGAACATGAAGGGCCTCAAACCGATCGTTCATGATCTTGACGAAGAAGTCTGACCATCTGGTAGGTGGGCGGCCACGCCGTCTTTTGACATCCCGTGGAATCCAATCAGTAACAGCTCTAGTCCAACGGTCGTCTTTAAATCTCATTACGTGACCAGCCCATCTGATTTTCGACACCTTGGCAAATGAGACAGCGTCCCTGATTCTAGATCGTCGACGGACGTCGGAACTCCGGATTCTTTCTCTCATTTGAGTGAAACGTGATATTCCAAGCATAGCTCTTTCTATTCTTCTTTGGGAGACCTGAATGGCGTTCTCATCTTGTTTGCGTAGGGCCCAGGTCTCTGAGGCATATGTTAATGCAGGAAGAACAGTGGAATCAAAGAGATGTGCCCGGAGCCGGAGGTTCTTCGTCCTCTTAGCTATTTCTTTGACCTTCTTGAAGGCGTTCCAAGCCGCTCTCTTCCTCCTGCGCAGCTCGGGTGCCAGGTCATTTGTCATGTTGACCTCTCGACCTAGGTACACATAGCTGTTGCATTCGGAGATGGTCGTTCCATTGAGAGCGAATGGGGCGTCAGGAACGAGGCTGTTTCTCATAAACACTGTCTTCGTAAGATTCAGCTGTAGTCCTACCTTTCCACACTCACGGTCAAAGTCGGCCAGCATTTGTGCCGCTTGGCTGATGTTTGGTGTTATTAAAACAATGTCATCAGCAAAGCGGAGGTGGTGTAGTTGCCGACCATCTATCTTCACTCCCATTCCTTCCCATTCCAGTCGTCACATGATGTTCTCGAGGGTGGCACTGAAGAGTTTCGGTGAAATGGTATCACCCTGCCGCACCCCTCTCTTGACATTAACGATCACTTCTTTGTAGAATGGTGAGATCCTGGTAGTGAATCCGCAATACAGCTCACAGAGGATCCTGATGTATTGGACTTGAATGCCCTGATTGGCTAGGGCTTCAATGACCGCTTCCGTCTCAACAGAATCAAAGGCCTTCTTTAAATCAATGAACGTTAAACAGAGCGGCATCTTGAACTCCCGAGAAACCTCAATGAGTTTGGTTATCGTGTGGATATGGTCGATGGTGCTGAATCCTTTGCGGAACCCTGCTTGCTCGCATGGTTGTCCTTCATCTAATGTTCTGCCAATCCTATTCAGGATGACTCGAGTGAACAACTTGTAGATGACAGACAATAGGCAGATCGGGTGATAGTTGCCAATGTCATGGATTAAAAAATTAATTATAAAAATCAATTTATTTATTTATTTATTTTTTTACAAAGTAATGCTGTGGAGCATGGTGACAGATAATGGTGCACATAAAGACCTGACCTTGCAAAGCAGTTCAGAAGCAAAGCCTCACAAGAGGGAGTATCTGGGCAAAGTTGGCAAGAACAGGGTGTCAGCACCGGTGTTCCGCTTTGAGCCTCACTCGACCTCCTCGTCACGTGAGCTCTAGACACAGAAACTGTCACGTTTGCTTAGCAAGTCATCCGAACGGCAGCACCTAGCCTTGATTTGGATTGGACGGGGGCAAAGCAGAGTTGGAGAGGTGATAGGCCAATACTGCTAAGCTTTCTGTGACTGACCCATCCTCTTAAACCTAAGAACCCCCTACAAAATTTGCGTGTATTTGACAATTAAGTGAACAGCCATCACCCGGAGGATAATGGGTATTATCCTCACCCCATGTCTGCACAACCCGGTGGGGGAGAAACTGTTCCAACTAGGAAACAGTTAGGAAAACTCACATCAGAGCACCTCAAACTCTCCAGGGAAGCTTAAGGGAAAACAATATGAACATGATTCACATATACTGCAAGTAAATACCAAATACACTGTTGTCAAATCGATCACTGGCACTGAGTCACATCCTTCTTCCCATTGCATCCTCCAATTCTTCAGGCACAACTGCCCTGTGTTTCACCAACAGTGGTACTGGCAGGAACATTAGGTCTCTGGTTTTCATAATTGACCTGTCCTTTTGGGGTTGCTGCCATGTCAATGTTCATCCTTCAATACAGTGAATTATCTACTTTCTCTGTTCCGGTTTACTAGAGAAACACTTTTGGCTAAAAATTACTTCTCCTGGGGTGGTCATCTGCTTTGTTTTATTTCACCCATAGTTTGAAAACCAACAATCCCGCACCTGTAGATTCATATCAGTTTAATATTGGAGCAAGGGGCTGGAGCAATAGCACAGTGGGTAGGGCGTTTGCCTTGCACGCAACCAACCCGGGTTTGATTCCCAGCATCCCATATGGTCCCCTGAGCACCGCCAGGGGTGATTCCTGAGTGCAGAGCCGGGAGTAACTTCTGTGCATCGCTGGGTGTGACAAAAAAAAGCAATAAATAAATAAATAAATAAATAAAACTAAAGCAAAGGGTCCGCTGATGTTGTAAAGCAGAGAACACTCACCTGACATGTGTGAGGTCCTGAGTTCAATCCCTAGCACATGTGTACACACACATGCCCATGAACACATTTACACTGATGCAAAGAAAACATCAAAATCAAAGATCAAAAATAAATTTATCACAAAATGCTAAAATTTCACATATAAAAAAATTATAAGAAACCTGGAAAGAAAAATTGGAGTTTATTAAAATGAAATGATGATATAGAAAATGTGGTCCTATGTATTTGGAATTTTATTCAATTTACAAAGCTTCTGGACTGGTGTGATAGCACAGCAGTAGGGCGTTTGCCTTGCATGCAGCTGGCCCGGCCGAGCCAGGTTCAATTCCTCCGCCCCTCTCGGAGAGCCCGGCAAGCTACTGAGAGTAACTCGCCCGCATGGCAAAGCCTGGCAAGCTCCCCGTGATGTATTCAATATGCCAAACACAGTAACAACAAGTCTCAAAATGGAGACGTTACTGGGCCCGCTCAAGCAAATTGATGAACAACGGGAGGACAGTGCTACAGTGCTACAAAGCTTCCACTCACACAATTCTTCGAGTCCACTACCTTTGCAAACTGAGTTACGTCTCAAACAAATTCCAAAACCTGATAACAATGGCTTGAATACATATCAGGAGGCTTCAGAATGGGAGTTAGCTTCTCTCAATACATCCTTTTCTTCTAAATTGGTATGCGAGTTAGCTTAATTAATGCAGTCTGTTAACTGCAACGCTGTGATAAATTGTATTATTAGTCTAGACACTCTCTTTTATTTATTTAGGCAGGGGGAGTTTGGGCTCAAGGCATAATCCTGGCTCTGAGCTCTAGAGTTACTCTGGCAGGGTTGGGACCATATGTGGTGTTGGGAACCAAACCTGGGTGGGCTGTGTGAAAGGGATGCTGTACTATCTCTCCAACCCCAAGTCTTCATTCTTTCTTAAGTCTGGTTCTCCTACCAGTTTTCTTTGCCTTTGGAATTCCTCAAATGTTCAAGGTTATATTAGCAGTGGTAATTATTCCGGGGCGCTTTAGGAAACAGCATATTTAACAGAGTGAGGAAAAGCAAGATTGAGCAGAGAGAAAAATAGGACTGAGTTTGCTCCAACTAAGACCTCATCTAATGCCATAGGAAGCTCTGGTGCTGAACAACCTTCAGAGATATTCTGAACTGAGTTAAGGGTTTATGTCTTCGTCAATCATCACATCTGGTTTGACATGAGATAATCCTTTGCAAGGCAGTGCCCTTTATCTGAGGACAGTTTCTGAGAGGCAATGAAGAGTGAGGTCTCTGAGGTGACGGTGGAAGTGTGGGATCATGGCGACCTATCATTAGCAAGCAATGTTCTAGCACTGCAGTAATGAAGTGCTTTGGTTCTAACAGGGATTACAGAAGGTCTCCCGCAGTATCCACCGCATCCCAAAGAGGTGGGGGCCTGGAGTGACAGTACAGCAGGTAGAGAGTTTGCCTTCCACGCGGCCAACCCAGGTTCCAATCCCTGTCATTCCACATGGTTCCCCAAGCACCGCCAGGAGTAATTCCTGAGTGCTAAGCCAGGAATAATCCCTGAGCATCACTGGGTGTGACCCCAAAAGAAAAAAAAACCCAAACAAACAAAAAACCCCAAAGAGGTGTGGATGTACGCTCCAGAGATGGAATGTATCTCTGCTTCTTGGCAATGGACTCCTCCTTGTGACTTCCTTGGCCATTGGGATGAGTCAGAAAAGAGGGTGCTGGTCTCAAGCTTAGATCTAAAAGATATCGCATATTTTCTAGTTTTCCTTTTATAAATGTCCAGTCTAACCAGCCGGTCTCAGGTGAAAGACGAGAAGCACACATTGCAAAGCTACCTCAGCTAACCACCCAACCAATTCCAAAATGATCAGTAAATGCTTTGGAAATAAATGTTTTTTTTTTTTTGGAATGGTGTTGTTTGTCAATCTGGTGGGTTTTGACTCAACAGGGTCAGGTCTATGTAAACATCTGGTACATCTGCTTCATGATGACTAACTTCATGTGTTACCCCGACTGGTTCCAAGATACCCAGACTAAGGATGTAAAGATACTTACTACAGAAGAGAGGACACTTTCCTTGCATGTGACCAATTCAGGTTCAATTCTCAGCATTCCACTTGGTTCCTGAGGCCTTCTAGGAGTGAGCCCTAAGACTAGTCAGGTGTGGTCCAAAAGTCAAGTAAATAAATAAATAAATAAATAATATATCCAGATTATGCATTATTTTGGGCTGTTCCTATGAAGATATTTATTTATTTTATTTAAACACCAGGGTAGGGTGTTTGCATATGGCCGACCGGGATTTGATTCCCAGAATCCCATATGGTCCCCCGAACACCACCCTGAGCATTGCTGGATGTGACCCAAAAAGCAAAAATAAAATAAAATAAACACCAAGGTTTACAAAGTTATTCATAATACAGTTTTTTTTTCAGGCATTCAATGTTTCCAGCACCAATGTTACCACCAGTGTGACCCTCCTTCTACCAATGTCCCCAAGTTCCCTCCCACCCACACCCCAAGCTTGCCCCTTAATAGGCACAAACAAATCTACTTCACACTGTCTGTTACAATAAAACAGCCCTCCTGTTGATCATCGATTTGCTCGAGCGGGCCCAGTAACGTCTCGATTGGAGACTTTGTTGTTACTGTGTCTGGTATATCGAATACTCTCGGTAGCTTGCCGGACTCTCCGAGAGGGGCGGAGGAATCGAACTCGGGTCGGCCATGTTGGCTGCGTGCAAGGCAAACGCCCTACCGCTGTGCTATCAGAAAATAATCAATGAAAGTCAATTTGTAATCGTTGTTAAATTTCACAATTGGTATTACTCAAGTCTTTGAGGATTTACTGACCTGGTTGGTGCTGGTTGAACCTTCTGCCTTATTACAGATATTTTGACTTCATGATTATGTGTGCCAGTTGCTCACAGTCATAAATCATAATCTCTCTCTTTCTTTCTCTCTCTCTCTCTTGCAACTGCTTTGAAAAAATGTTCACTAATGCAGTGATCTAGTTGTGACCTTAAATACTTTATTCTTTTTGTTCTAAGTCTCAAGTTCATCTTTGATATAAAAAATCGTAATGGTGAGCCAGAGAGGAAAGCACAGTGAGGAAGGTTCTAGCCTTCTGTACGGCAGAAGCAGTTCCATTCCCTAAGCTGTACAAGGATTGATCCTTGTGGTTGAGTCAGGGGAAAGTCCTAAGTACCTTTGATATGGCCCGAAAAATAAAACAAAACCAAAAACCTAACAACAGTAATAATGTTCACTCTATAATGTTGCTAGAGAGTCTGCGATGGTGGATAGAAACTCTTAATCACTATGGTCAATATTTATATATTTTTGTGCTTAAATTTTTAAAAAAATCATGAACCAAGAAGTTACTGGAAGGTGAGAGGGAGGGGCCAGTTCCCACTTCTCTCCAATTTCTTAGGCTACCCATATCCTGCCCTGTGTCCTCAAATGTTTAGTTTCCTCATCCTGGGAGCGGTTGACAAGAGTTGAGTTAAGCAATGTCTATGGGAATTGGAGTTATCTGCCTTGAGTCATTCAATTCCTGAATGACTAAGTCAAAGACAGTTTCAGAGGGAAGAGATAGGAAAAAAGTCTGGCGATAGTACAGCAGTTAGGATCTATCTTGGTTCCCAGGACCACGTGGTCTCCCCAGCATTGAGCATCTTAAGGTGCAGCCCTGAAGAACCCCAGCATGCCTGGGGTGGCCCGTATCTCCGCCTCCCCCTGCACCACAGAACCCAAGAAGCTTCACATCCTTGAGCCCTTCCATTGGTCTCCAATCACCAGTGGTGTCCCTGGACCTCCAAAGTTCCACCTGCAATCCTAACCCCCACCAAAAAAATAAAAGAGAGGAAGAAGTGTCACTGTCACTGTCACTGTCCTCCCATTGTTCATCGATTTGTTTGAGCAGGCCCAGTAACGTCTCCATTGGAGACTTTGTTGTTACTGTGTTTGGCATATCGAATATGTCACGGGTAGCTTGCCAGGCTCTGCCGTGCGGGTGAGATCCTCTCGGTAGCTTGCCGGGCTCTCCGAGAGGGGCGGAGGAATTGAACTCGGGTCGACCCTGTTGGCTTCGTGCAAGGCAAATGCCCTACCGCTGTGCTATCACTCCAGCCCAAAGAAGGGTACAGGTGCTCTCTAGTCCTAGACTAGTTTCTCCTGTGGTTTCTAGACTCTAAGGCTTCCTTCACATTAAAAACAGGGTGTTCTGAGGCAGCAAAAGCAGCCCAGAGGCTCTCACTATGCAGCCACGTCAAACACTGCTGAAGGTGGAGACTTTTTTTTTCTTCTTACCGACATTCTTTTGCCAAGTTTTGGCAGGGAGCTCCCCTCCCCCCCCCCACCCGCTTCCTTTCAAAGCTGACAAGGAAAAATAAAGTGCAGAAATAATGTTAACCAAATAAAGACACATTCTGCTTTTTTTAAAACCTCACTTGCGTCAGAAAATTTATTCCCAAATAATAAGAGGAGACTGTCCATATCCCAAGTCATACAAGAGAATGTCTTTATTACATACTTTATATTTTACGACCAAAGGGACCCAGCCCTCATTCCACAGGGACCTGAGAGTTTGCCATGCTTCATGTCTCTACTTTTAAAATATGAGCTGTGGCACACGATTCCTAGTGTTCATTTTAAACATGAATGACAAAAGGATCTAATGGATTGTGGTAGAAAAACACTGGGCTTCAGTGATGAGTATGGAGAGGCAGTACTGTACCCTTACAAACAATAAACTTTTGCACTCTTGTAAACCAATATCACCTCAATAAAAAATCCACAAACATACATGAAACACAGTCACTCCTTCACTTGACAAATTCTTAAGTGAGCTGCTCTTTGTTTTGAATGGTGCTACAAAAACAGAAAGAAAAAGGAAAGAGGAAAGAAAATAGTACATTCCTGAAACATTACAAAAGCACAAGAAATGCGAAGCAAGTGAATCCATTGCAAACCTAAATCTTGGGGGTCAGAGAGATGTTAAGGCACTTTCCTTGGAAGCAGCTGACTGGGTTAAATCCCCAGCACCACATATGGTCCCCTGAGTACCGTCAGGAATGATCCCTGAGCCAGGAATAAGTCCTGAGTACCACTGTGTGTGGCCCCTAAAAAAATAACAACCAAAACAAGCAAACAAACCCAAAAAGCCCTGAAACTTTCACAAGAAATTTTAACAAAAGAGAATAAAAGAATTACCTCCAGGACACTTGGAAATCGACATGAAAATTTGTAAAAAGAATTGGGGGAGATGATTCACAGGGTCGGAGTTCATGCTTTGTGAGTGGGAACTCAGATTTGATCTCCGTTACCACAATATGCCTATGAGCACTGCCAGGTAGCACTGTACTTCTGTTGTTCATCGATTTTCTGTAGTGGACCCAGTAACGTCTCCATTGTGACACTTGTTATTACTGTGTTTGGCATATAGTATACGTAACGGGTAGCTTGCCAGGCTTTGCCACGCAGGCGAGATACTCTCGGTAGCTTGCCGGGCTCTCCGAGAGGGGCGGAGGAATCAAGCCCTCGTCAGCCGGGTCAGCCCTGTGCAAGGCAAATGCCCTACCTGCTGTGCTATCGCTCCAGCCCAAGAACACTGCAGGGTATGAAGGAAAATGAACAACAAAATAGCTAAATTTAGTGAGCATTTGCTATGTACCAGTTGCTGTTTTACCATTTGACACTTATCATTTACTCACATGATAGCCCCTATGAAGTGGATGATATTACTAGTCTCATTTTATAGATGTGGACTGAGAAACTGAAACTCTAAGTTAAGCAGCTTACTAGAACTAATTCAGTTTCGCTCCAAAGCCTATGATTTCAACCACAAGTTGCCATAAAAAAAGTCTGCTGACAGTTCAAAATTTGATATAATTATTTCATACTATTCCACACTAGTGCCATGTCTTTGCTTTAAGAAAACCTTTCCAGGTCCAGAAAGACAGTACAGGCATTAAGGCGCTTGCCTTACAAGTACCAACCTGGGTTCAATCCCCAGCACCACATATGGTCACCGGAGCCCTGAGCACAGAACCAGGCATAAGCCCTGAGCACCACTGGGATGTGACCCAAAAACAATAATAATTATTTAAAGATTTCCATCTACATATTCATTGTCACATTTTCCCTTTAAGTAAATATTCAAGTGAAAGTGATGCTCTAAGAAGATGTACAGGGGCTGGAGCAATAGCACAGGGGTAGGGCGTTTGTCATGCACTTGGCCAACCTGGGTTCAATTCCCAGCATCCCATATGGTCCCCTGAGCACTGCCAGGGATAATTCCTGAGCACAGAGCCAGGAGTAACCCCTGTGCATAGCCGAGTGTGACCCAAAAACCAGAAAAAGGAAGATGTACCTAGTATTTGATGTGATGTGCCCAACTTGAGAATCTCTGACCCAGAATGACTAATAAGAAAAATAAAATAGTCAAAATTAACTTATCCAATTAACCAAGATTATTTTTCTTTCCCTTTGTCAAAGGAAATTTATTCTAAAGCATTGTGGATAAAAAAAAGGAATTGAATAAAATAGGTTTAATTAGGTCATTTAGCAGGAGAAAGGAGAAAAAAAAAACACATCAAACAGATGAAGTTCACCATGGCTAAACTAAAAGTAGTGCAAGACTTAATAGAAACATCATACCAGAAAGATATTAAAATATGAACTGAGACACAGGACATTTCTCTCTCTCTTTCTTTTTTTTCTCTCTCTCTCTCTGTATGTGTATGTATAAGGAAGAGGGGAAAATATAGAAGTTCACTTCTGCTAGAAAAGATAATGCACTTTATTTATTTAATGGGGAATACACCTGGTGGTATTCAGGGGCTACTCCTAGCTCAGTATTCAGGATCACTCCTGCCAGTGTTCAGGGGACCAATGCTAAGGCTTTCATTGGGTCAACTGAATGAAGGAAAGCACCTGAAATATTAAACACTGTTATTTTTTTTTACTGAAATAGTATAAGTTGAAAAAGGGACATTCTCATCAAAAATGAAAACAGTAAATTGATGAATAAAGTAAGGCAGTATTGATTCTCTCCCTATTTCCTTATACTATATGGTGTAATATCTACACATACGCACACACACAGTGATAGCGACATTTTAAAATTTCACTGAGCACCCTTAAGATATTTCTCACTGGGCAGGAGCAATCGCACAGAGGGTAGGGCTCTTGCCTTGCACACGACAGATCCAGGTTCAATTCCCGGCACACCAAACAGTCCCCTGAAAACCTCCCAGAGTAATACCCGAGTGCAGAGCCAGGAGTAGCCCCTGAGCATCATCAGGTGTAGCCAAAACACTAGAAAGAAAATGATATTTCAGACTATACTGCATAATGGATAAAGAATCACAGAGACATTAATTTTCTTAAAGAGTGCTCAGTATCTTAAAGAGGGCCAAGCAGATGGTACAAGAAATAAAACACTTGTCTTGCACCTGGCTGACCCAGTTCAATCCCCCAACACCACATATGTTGCCCCATGCCCAGTGAGAGTCATCCCTGAACCCAGAGCCAGGAGTAAGTCCTGAAGCACCGTGAGGTGTGGCTCACAAAACAGATAAAGGTGTTAGGAGCCAGAGAGATAATACTGCAAGTAAGGAACTTGCTTTGCCTGTGACCAACCGGGGGTTGATTCTTAGCACCCCACATGGTCCCAGAAG
This sequence comes from Sorex fumeus, assembly GCF_029834395.1. Classification (NCBI taxonomy): domain Eukaryota; kingdom Metazoa; phylum Chordata; class Mammalia; order Eulipotyphla; family Soricidae; genus Sorex; species Sorex fumeus. The sequence continues at coordinate 415,245 of NW_026606181.1, read as the reverse complement.
CCCCACCTGGAATGACTCCTAAGTGCAGTCAGGAATAAATCCTGCGCACCACTGGGTGTGTCCCAAAGCTAAAAAAAATTTTTAAAGTGTTAGTACTACTAGCAAAAAATATATAAATCAGCAGGTAGGGCATTTGTCTTGCATGCGGCCAACCCGGGTTCAATTCCTCCATCCCTCTTGGAGAGCTCAGCAAGCTACCAAGAGTATCCTGCCCACACGGCAGAGCCTGGCAAGCTCCCCGTGGCGTATTCGATATGCCAAAACCAGTAACAACAAGTCTCACAATGGAGATGTTACTGGTGCCTGCTCTAGCAAACCGATGAACAATGGGAGCACAGTGCTACAGTGCTACTTTAAAAAAAAAATAGCGTGTTTGAAGTAGTACATATACAGCCCAAACCCATGTGCTGCTTGTGCCCACGTGACCAAGCACCTGTGGCAACCGAACACATGTGTCACCCGCATCTCCCCTCTTGAGATGTGTACTTTCATGTTTTCATGTCTAATGCTGGGATGTAAGTAGGGGCTCTCTCCGCCTTTGGAGAAGCCTGCATTTTCTCTTGAGAACATTCTCTCTCTCTTTCTCTCTCTCTCTCTCTCTCTTTCTCTCTCTCTCTTTCACTCGCTCACACTTTCTCTCCCTCCTTCCCCTTCCTAAAAGCCTCCAAATAAACCTGTCTTACTTCAAAAAAATAAACATGTTTGAGGTAACAATAGCATTAATGGGGGAGTCCATGCCCAATTCACTCAGCCTAATCAGTGGCTGAATAAACAGCAGTACTCCTACATTAAAAAAAAAAGAATAGCGTTAATGTTTTTGGTATATACAGTTACTGAATCCCCATGACCACATAAGTGGTTGCAGAGACCCTACACCACTATTCTATGTCTTATTCTAATCCACCTCCATCACTGGAAATCTCAATTCTGTAGTCAAAATTCAAGGGTTTGTTGTTATTGGATATTGTTCATTCTCTTGCGCTTTTTCTGAATATCCCACGTATGAGAGAAATTGTCTCACATTGGTCCTCTTCACTCTGGCTTAGTTTGTTTTACAAAACCCACTCTAATTCCATCTGTGGTAGCAAAAGTTAAGAGTCTACCTTTTCTAAAGTAACAAAATATGAGATTAATACCCAAGAATAGCTGAGATCAGCACCAGGAGGATTACTCCATAGCTTAGTGGCCAGTCGGGCATTCTAGAGGAAAGGGCAGCTCAGATAGAGAAGGGAGCACCAAATAAAGGGTGTTTGGAGGATCCTCCCAGGATGGGAGATGCATGTCGAAAGTGGACTATGGACTGAACATGTTTGCCACTCAATGCCTCTTTTGCAGACCACAACACCCAAAAGGAGAGAGAGAACACAGGGGATTGCCCTGCCACAGAGGCAGGGGGGGATGGGGGGATGGGGTGGGGGGTATATTATCCATGGTGGTGGAAAATGGGCACTGGTGGAGGGATGGGTATCTGATCATTGTATAATCAAACCCAAGCACAAAAAATTGTAAATCTACAACTGTACCGCATGGTGTTTCACTAATAAAAAAAAGAGTCTACCTTTTCTTATGGATAAGTAATATTACATTATGTGGGGCTGGAGCGATAGCACAGCGGGGAGGGCATTTGCCTTGCACACGGCTGACCTAGGTTCGATTCCCAGCATCCATCCCATAGAGTCCCCCGAGCACCACCAGGAGTAACTCCTGTGCATCGCTGGGTGTGACCCAAAAAGAAAAAAAATATATATATATATATGTATATATATATTACATTATGTACATTATATACTGCAATGTTTTTTATTCATGTAACATTGTAGCCTTTGTGTTGTAGCTGAACCTGGTTTGATCCCTGGCACCACATATGTTACCCTGAATCCGTGAGCACAGAGCCAGGAATAGCCCCTGAGCACCACTGGTTGTGAACCTTGCCCCATGCTCCGCCCCTACCCCAAGGTACACACAACTCAAATAACGCAGCAAATATAATTTTAAAACACAACCAAGAAAGTGGATCAAGGTGATCCAACTTTCCTTGTTCTCAAAGAGTCGGTGGAGTCGCAATCAGGAGATGGAAGGGGTAGCACTTTTATTTTCCTTTACAGAGAAGAAAAGTAGTATTTGGGGCCAGAGTGATAGAACAGACGGTAGGGCATTTGTCTTGTACGCAGCCAACCCAAGTTCGATCCCTGGCATCCCATTTGGTTCCCTGAACACCACCAGAAGTAATTCCTGAGTGGAGAGCCAAGAATATCCCCTAAGTAGGATCAGGTGTGGCCCCAAGCCCTAAATAAATAAATAAAATGTTTGAGTGACGTAAAATTCGTAACATACGTAGTAGAGAAACTGAAAATAAATGCTGTGAAACTCTCTCAATGAGTAATAAAAACGAGGAGTTAAACTGAAAATCAGTGTAACGGAGGAGGCAAATCTCGTCTAGAAACTAGCACGCTAGAAGATTCTGTGGATGTTGAAACTCCCAGAATGCTCAGGAGTTGGAAGAGCAAGAAAAACCGTAAACCTGGTGTGATACGATCATCTTAAAGTATGTTTTTGATAGTGATGTAGAGAATTATAGTTGACAATAGCCACAATTTGGATACTGCAGGGTTTTGCAGAGGAAGACGATCCTTTTGCCAAGAGGGAAAACTAATGATATTTAACAAGTTTTCAGAGTGAGCCCTAGGTCAGCAGTCTCAGTATCACCTAGAAAGCTGTGTAAAGTGCCGTTTGCGGGATAAAGAGATAGTTCAGGGGTAAAGGCACTTAACTTGCACAAGGCTGAACCTGACTTGATTCCTGGAACTGCATCTGGTCCCCCAAGTACTGCCAGAAGTGATCTCTGAGCACAAAGCCAGAAATAAGCCCTGAACACTTCTGGCATGTCCCTCCCCACATCGATCAAAAAAAAAATAATTCATTAGGTTCCTTCTAGATTTACTATATCAGAAACTGAAGGTCAGGCCCTAGGTCTATGTTTTATCAATTCTTTTGTTGTTGCTGTTGTTTAGTGAAACAAAATAGTTGGTTTTTTTTTTTAATGTAGGAATACTACTTCTTGGGACTGGAGCTATAGCACAGCAGGTAGGGTATTTGCCTTGCACGCGACCAACCCAGCCGACCTGGGGTGGATTCCTCCGCCCCTCTCGGAGAACCCGGCAAGCTACCAAGAGTATCTCGCCCGCAGGGCAAAGCCTGGAAAGCTACATATTCGATATGCCAAACACAGTAACAAGTGTCACAATGGAGACGTTACTGGGCCCACTCGAGAAAATCGATGAACAACAGGAGGACAGGGACATTGACAGTGACTGCTATTTATTCAGCCATTGATCAAGCTGATTGAATTGGGCATGAACTCCACATTACTTTTTTACGTTTTATTTTTTATTTGAATCACCGTGTGATGCAGTTACAAAGCTTTCATGTTTGAGATTCAGCCGTACAATGATGGAACACCCATCCCTCCACCAGTGCAGTTTCCACCACCAGTGTCCCCAGTACATCCCACCCCATCCCAGTCCTCACCCTGCCTCCTTGGCACACAATTTCCCCAATACTCTCTCTACTTTTAGGCATTATTTTTGTTCGAATTCTCCCACCACCATTCAAGCCTGCCTGCCAGGGGCAGATGCTAGATCATTTATTGCCCATTACTCACCTTGAGTATGTTGGGTGTCATGGCCACACCCTTCTGGAATCCTAGATTGTAAACAGTTGGGTTCCAGAGACAAAATAGTTTTAATGAAAAAAATTTTTACTTAAGTGTGAAGGGAGAGAAAGAGTGAGAGCTATGTATTCAAAAGAAAACATGGGCTTCTCCATAGGGGAAAAGGCCATTTTCCAAGTCTTACAAATGTAGCTGCTGCTTGCTAGAGCTTGGCTAATGTTGGTTTAGAAGTTGCCATGGAGAATGCTGAATGGCAGGTCAATATCTACTCAGTTACCATAACAACCATTCCTTCCAGTACTCGAGATATTTAGGTTTCAATTAAAAGGAAGAACAAGAGGGGTCGTTATGGAAAAGGGCGAGGGGAGAGAAATGAGTCTGTTTATGACAGACACGGGTCTAGAGGCATCCCTGAACGCCAACTTCCTTCTCTCCTGTCTTTAAGCCATTTGTAGATTCAGCCTATTTGACAGAGATGAGGAATGGGAATTTAGATGGGGCAGACTGAATTAATAGTTACAATCCTAATATTGTATAATAATCCTAGTTATACCCTTAAACACCATATTAATTAGTAACTGTTAATTTAGATTTAAATATAAAAAAAAAGAGAGAGGGGCTGGAGTGATAGCACAGTGGGTAGTGTGTTTGCCTTGCACGCGGCCGACCCAGTTCAATTCCCAGCATCCCATATGATCCCCCTGAGCACCGCCAGGGGTAATTCCTGAGTGCAGAGCCAGGAGTAACCCCTGAGCATCGCCATGTGTGACCCAAAAAGTCAAAAAAAAAAAAGAGAAAGACCATCTCCCAGTGCTGAGGGTGGAACATAGATTGCATAGTATTATAAAATACATGAACAAACAATTTTCCAGCTTATCCTCAGACTGAGCAGTAGCATAGCAACAAAATCGCAGTACTGAAGAAGCATTTAAATTCATACATTTATTCTAATTTTCTGTTTCAGTCTTTAGGATTGGCATTCATGGTCTCCTCCATAGCTGTGATACAAGCCCCTCACAAACCACCTGGTCATCCTCCAAATGACCACAAGGTGATCCAGCCCTCACTACACACTGGTTACTTATTTCACAACTTCTATTTTGCTTCACTGACATGTAGGTTTTCACAGGACATTGAAGCAGAGACACACAAGGAGACAACAACCCAGACAACTTCGAGTATCATGTGCACAGTCTGACAAACATTGGACCATCTTCCTTGGCTAAACTTGAACTGTGTTCTTTGCTCTTTGCATTCAAATCACAGAAAAGCAAATGCAAGGAGTCTTTTCTCTTTTGATGTCCGGATAGCACAGCAGGTAGGGCTTTTGCCTTGCACACGGCCCACCAGGGTTCAATTCCTGATTCTTCCGCCCCTCTCAGAGAGTCCGGCAAGCTACCAAGAGTATCCTGCCCACACATCAAAGCCTGGTAAGCTCCCCGTGACGAATTCGATATGCCAAAAACAGTAACAACAAGTCTCACAATGGAGATGTTACTGGTGCCCCCTCGAGCAAATCAATGAACAATGGGAGGACAGTGCTACAGTGCTACCATTCTATTCTATACTAGTTACTTGGTAATTAGTGAGCCAAATATATTCCTTTATTGAATAAAATGGCGACGGCTGGGTAGTGGAAGTAGTGTCCACTATTGAATAAAATGGGCTGGAGCGATAGCACAGCAGTAGGGCGTTTGCCTTGCACGCAACCGACATGACCGACCTGAGTTCGACTCCTCTGCCCCTCTCGGAGAGCCCGGCAAGCTACCGAGAGGATCTCGTCCTCATGGCAGAGCCTGGCAAGCTCCCCGTGATGTATTCGATATGCCAAACACAGTAACAACAAAGTCTCCAATGGAGACGTTACTGGGCCCACTCGAGCAAATCGATGAACAACGGGAGGACAGTGAACAGTTAACATTGAATAAAATAGATCTCCTTTCTGATCAATACAATCTAGAGTGGACAAAGCAGAGGATGAGATGAGACATCTATGATGAGAAGACTAAGAACTGAGAAAGCGTACAGGAATCGGTGGGATGCCAATTAACTCCACTTTAATGAGTGTTGGTATGGTGCTGTGGCTAAGATAAGAGCTTGAGACCTTTGAGGAAGAATTGAATGATTCCAGAATTAGACAATAAACCTGCCATTGGGTCTTGGAAATAACAATAGGCTTAGATGCTGCTGGGTATGCTAGCGTCTTCCCCACAAACCCCCCAAAAAGTGCAGAGCAGAGTTCCTAGTATACGGTGAATCTCAATAAATAACACTTAAATCACTTAATCACTTAACTTCCCGTTAGTCGTCGATTTGCTCGAGCGGGCGCCAGTAACGTCTCCATTTGTCCCTGTCGCGTGCTAGTGTAGCCCAATGGCATCTCTTCGCTCCGGGAACATGGAGGGCCTCAAACTGATCGTTCATTGGAGTATTTATGTATTTTTTTGAATAAATTACACCTTCCCTTGGAGACCAATTAAAAATCAATACATGGCAAAAACCGAGAGATAATTTTGTTGTGGGTTTTATTGCTTGTTTTTTCTCCCAGGGGGAGTAGTGATTTGGGGCCCTCTCCCATAGTTCTCAGGGGCTATTACTGGATCTGGGCTCAGAAATGACTCAGTGGTGTATAAATAGCCAGGAGTGGTGCTGAGGTTGGTTGCAAACAACATCACACCCCCCTGCACTATCTCTCCAATTCTTCTCTCAGGAGATGATTTTGAGTATTGCCTTCTTTAAACACAAAAATATTCCCGAGAAGGGAGATACAATTAAGTCTTTGAGTGATATTGAGGAAGGAATATAGTCAGTATTATGCTGTGATAAAGCTAAAGAGGAAATACGACATGGTCTTCAATAGTCATGGGAAAAAATTGTTATTGTTGTTGTCATTTGGCCACCCCCAGCATTCATCAGGGCTTACTCCTGGCTCTGCACTCAGGAATCACTCCTAGCAGGGTCGGGGGACCATATGAGATGCCAGGGATTGAACCTGGGTCCGGCAAGCACCCTACCTGCTGTATTTTCTCTCCCGCTACAAGTCATGTAATTTTCTTTAACTAACAATTTTAGAATGGTTTTAGATTAGCAGTCAAAAGCAGAGGTAGGACTAGAAATTTCCTTTATGTCCCTTTCTTCTCTCACATATGCAAGGTAAGTCTCAGGCTTAATCAGTACCACTCAGTAGAATATTTTTAACAGCGTGGAACCTACATCTTTGTATCTCGTGGGCAGGCATCTCAAATGGTACTCAGGAAGCCCCTGAGAGCTCACACCTGGCAAGATCGATCACACTTGATCACTTGACTTCCCGTTAATTGTCGATTTGCTCGAGCGGGCACCAGTAACGTCTCCATCTGTCCCTGTCGTGTGCTGGTGTAGCCCAATGGCGTCTGTTCGCTCGAGGAACACGAAGAGCCTCAAACCGATCGTTCATGATCTTGATAAAGAAGTCTGACCATCTGGAAGGTGGGCGGCCACTCCGTCTTTTGACATCCCGTGGAATCCAGTCAGTAACAGCTCTAGTCCAGCGGTCATCTCTAAATCTCATTACGCGACCAGCCCATCTGATTTTTGACACCTTGACAAACGAGATGGCGTCCCTGATTCTTGATAGTTGACGGAGGTCGGAACTCTGGATTCTTTCTTTCATTTGAGTGGAACGTGATATTCCAAGCAAAGCTCTTTCAATTCCTCTTTGAGAAACCCAAATAGCATTCTCATCCTGTTTGCGTAGGGCCCAGGTCTCTGAGGTGTATGTTAACGCAGGAAGAACAGTGGAATCAAAGAGATTAATCTGGCAAGATTAATTTTTTATTTTTGGTCTTCATAGGCTGGAGCGATAGCACAGCGGGTAGGGCGTTCGCCTTACAAGCGGCCAACATGGCCGACCCGAGTTCGATTCCTCCGCCCCTCTCGGAGAGCCCGGCAAGCTACCGAGAGTATTCGATATGCCAGACACAGTAACAACAAAGTCTCCAATGGAGACGTTACTGGGCCCGCTCGAGCAAATCGACGATCAACGGGAGGGCCTTTACCTTTACCTTTACCTTATAGTTTTGCCTTGTCCAAAATGGACTCTAAATATCCCCCTTTTCATATTGGCTTCTTTCACTTAGTATTATACATTCTTCCTCCTTTGTCTTTTCTTTTCCCACACTGGCAGTGTTAAGGACTTACTCCTTGCTCTGTGCTCAGGGCTTATTCCTGGTTCTGTGCTCAGGGAACTCTTCTGGCAGTGCTCAGGGAACCATATGAGACGCTGAGGACCAGACGTGGTTGGTCACATGCAAGGCAAGTGCCCTACCTGCTGTACAATCTTTCTCGCCCCCTTCTTTGTCTCTTTGAGGTTAGTGTATTTTTAGCACTGAAAAATATTCCATTATCTGGATATACGACAGTTTATTTGTTCATTCCTCTACTCAAGGATGTCTTGGTTACTTCTATAGTCAGTAGTTATGAATAAAGCTTCTATAAATATCAGTGTGCAGGTGTGTGTGTGTATGAACATATAAAATAGGGGTAAATTGCCAAAGAGTACAAATTGCCGTATATTATAAAGGTCTATTTATTGTTTTGGGTATTTTTGGTGGAGTACAAATTGCTGTATTCCAAAAGGTCTTTCTTTTTTTTATTGAATTACAGTGAGACACAGAGCTTACAGTTACAAAATTGTTCATGATTGGGTTTCAATCATATAAGGTTCCAACAACTGTCTCTTCACTAGTGTTAATTTCCCAAGACCAATGTCCCCAATTTTCCTCATGCCCCTTCCCCCACCTCTGTGGCAGTCACTTTTCTCCTCTTCTCCTCCCCCCCCCTCTCTCCCCCCACCCCTTTAAGCATAATAGCTTACAATATAGATACTGAAAAGCTATCATGTATATCCCTTTGTTTTTCTTTAAATTTTTTTAAAAATTTTTTATTAGTGAAACGCCATGAGGTACAGTTATAGACTTACAAATTTTTGTGCTTGGGTTTCAGTTATACAATGATCCAGTACCCATCCCTCCACCAGCCCCCATTCTCCACCACCACGGGTCCCAGCATCCCTCCCACCCCCCCATCCCCCCCATCCCACCCTGCCTCTGTGGCAGGGCATTCCCCCTTGTTCTCTCTCTCTTCTTTTGGGTCCTGTGTTTTGCAAGAGAGGCAATGAGTGGCAATCATGTTTGGTCTATAGTCTACTTTCAGCGTGCTTCTCCCACCCTGGGAGGATCCTCACAACACCCTTTATTTGGTGCTCCCTTCCCTCTCTGAGCTGCCCTTTCCCCTAGCGTGTGCGGCTGGCCTTCCATTCATGGAGCAAAATTCCTGGTACTAATCTCAGCCACTCCTGGGTGTTAGTCTCCCATTTTGTTGCTTCATGTTCCCCAGATGAATGCAATCTTTCTGCGTCTATCCCTTTCTTTCTGAGTCATTTCGCTTAACATGATGCTTTCCATGTAGTACTACTTGTATGTAAATTTCAATATCATGTATATCCCTTTAAAAAGGCCTGTTTATTATATTGACTTCTGTAAGACATAGCTAGCCTGTAAACTGTCTACCAAAGTGGCCGTACCCTCTTGACTACCCACCAGAAATGTGTCCCAGGAGACTTCCATCAAAATAAGTCTGTTGCCTGGAAGACTTTGAAAGGCTGCAAGAACTAACCTTAGGGTCTCGGTATTAGCCATAGTCCTACATTGTCGTGTAGGCATATTGGACAGGATATCCAGGTTTATCTTTAACCCAGCTAACACAATCACTGCCATAAGTTCTGGGTAAGCAGAAGGATAAGTAAAGGTGCAGGACCATAAAGGGAAAAGCGACGGGCGATAGCCTAAAAAGGGGAAAGGAAGTCAAAGTGGGTGATCCAAGTTAGCAAGTGAGGGCAGCAAGGGAGGGATAAGCCAATCAAGAAAAAAACACGACTGTAGGGTCCTGGGAGGGAACCAGTCCAAGGCAGGAAGGTCCAAACCCAAGTGAAGGGATAAAAGAGGACTCCTACATTTAGACAGGGTCACCCTCTGTGCAGGGGACCCTGGTCGACCAGTATGTGTGCTTGGTGCGAATAACAAACTTCTTTGCTCACATTTTGACTCTGTCTCAGTCCCCAGATCGCGGACCCGGACCCTAGCAGTTTAGGAGTGATTAAAGGCATCTATGAGTTCCTGCAGGGCACATCAGACCTTATCTTACGTCTCACCAGTTCCACACAAAGGTCATCATATTGGACCTGAGTTCCACTTGATCTATACACATTGAGGGAATCAACCCCTGTCACCCCAGTTCTTGGGGGAACTCAGGCCCGAGCAAGAAATTGCTCTTTGCAGGAAAAGAAAAAATCAGTTCTAGCATCTCCTCAGGTTCCTTCTCTGAGCCATAGCCTACCCTCTCAGGAAAAATTTTCAGAAAGACGTGTGGTCAGGTGAAGTAAGTTTATTTGGGAAATATGAGACAAGAGAGAGTTTCGCGATCAGGGAATAATGTGAACTTCTCCAGTTACACATTCTAAATACAGTTGTGGGAAAATCCCCAAGATGGGGGATGAACTCAGTGAAGTAGAAGAGGTTTCATTTCTCAGGCAGAGAAGCAGGAGACCACCCCACCTGACTGCCAATGGCAAATGGGGGTCTTTTCCTCTGTTATGTTAGTTTATATTCAGTTTCCAAACTACCCCAAAGTCTGTTGCTGTTAAGAGTTGTTAGGGGCTGGAGTGATAGCACAGCGGAGAAGGCGTTTGCCTTGCACACAGCCAACCTGGGTTCAATTCCCAGCATCCCATATGGTCCAACGAGCACCGCCAGGAGTAATTCCTGAGTACATGAGCTAGGAGTAACCTCCGTGCATCACCGGGTGTGACCCACAAAGCAAAAAAAAAAAAAAGGAAAAAAGAAAAGAAAGAAAGAAAAGTTGTTGTTAAGGGAAACTTGGTTGATGGTTTTCCTTGATATTCCTAGCAAGGGATTTGTTTCCGCTTTAGAAACAAAGTTTATTGGAAAGTTTATTGGAAGAGAAAAAGCAAAGAAGCTCCCCAGGTTGGTGTTAAGTGGCCACAAGCCTGAGCTCAGCCTCCACCGATGACAGAAAGACAGGACGGATCTTTCAAGGTCTCAGTCACACACCAAAACACACTCAGACAAGGGACTCAGCGCTGAGGGTTTGTGAGCTGGGACCGCTCCCTCGGCTGGGAACCCCAATCGATCAATTGATCGATCACCGCCTTCCAAAAGAGTTTTTAAGTGCACCTGCCTAGGTGCCTGGGTGCATGCTGGTATGTCTGGGTGCCCCCTGCCAGGTGAATTCTCACGGCCTTGGGCAAGCAAGCGGAAGTACAGAGTGAAACAGAGACCTTAACATCTCTCGGTACATTTTATTAGATGTTTGGGCATTTAGGTCATGTCTTTGGGGTCTGGCAGGTTTTTCTTACTAGGTTGTAAACTCGTGACTCTGAGGCACAAAATGGAGTCTGACTGTCTGTTTCACTGGCAAGGGGCAACTGAGGCTACCGCTTTCAGGGGTGCTCAGGAGACCACAAGTGATGCTGGGGATCAATCCAAGATCAGCCACCAGCGTGCAAGGCAAGTCCCTTATCTGAGGTACTTCCCTTCCAGCTCCTAGATTGAATTCGAATTGTTGAGTTTTGGGTTCTTTGTATACCTTGGGTAGCAGTTTTCATCCTCTATTATGTCTATTGTAAATATTGTCTCACAGTCTGTCGTTTGTTTTCTAGTTTTCTTGATATGGTCTCTCATGCACAGTTTCTAACTTTAATGAAGTCCAGTCTATCAATTCATGGATCGTGACTTTAATATTCTATTTGCAAAGGAGATATCAAACCTAAGGCCTTCTAAGTATTCTCCTATGTTATCTTCCAGGACAATGAGAGTTTTGCATTTCACATTTAGATCTGTGATTCATTTTGAGATATATTTTGAGAAAGAGATTATTTTGATAGCTTTGGGAGTTGTTTTCAACAGAGACTTGATAAAGATGCCACCTCTAAGTAGACCCTCAAATTCTTAGAAATTTTTTTCTTTTTCACTTTCTTTGTTTTGGGGGGGGGACGAAATTGTTTTTAGTGAAAGAAATTTAGGTAAATATAAGGGGAAAGTAATGCATGTTCATGAGAGGACACCATTTTCTCCACATCTGGTGGAGGTAGGCTAATTTCAGCTCTACACTTAGGGGCTGCTCTTGACAATACACAGAGGATCCAAACCAGGTCATATACTCAGCCCACATGGGTCATCTCTCCAGACTCAGATTTCTGAATGAGAAGAACATTTTTTAAATCAGAATTTTAATGGGGGTATGGTGCCACTAGCAGGTCAGTCTGTACCTGTGAGGTGAGTGCATCAGCAGCCTGATGGAGCCTTCAGACTTCCAGATACCCCAAAATTGCTGCTGTGCCTTTGACCAGACCCCAAAAACTTGGGGCAAAGTATACCAAGAAAGTAAACAGCCAAAAGTTAGGTATGTGGAAAACACACCCACAAACCACCTCTGACTCAGCTATATAATTGGAGGTCTGGCCTCTCTGGTTCCTGATTGAACTGCTTAATGGCCATGATCCCAGAGACTCAGAAACAAATCTCGAAACCCCAGCAGCTTTTGGCAGAAATGTGTCTGGTCCCTGCAGTAGGTTACTGGTGCTGGGCCAACCCAGGTGGGAATAGGTTTCATTCCTTGGCCTGTTCCCCCTGGTGGCCCAGTGGCCACCATCCTCCAGAGACCACTGGACAGTCAGGTTTGGGCCCGCAGTGACGAGACATTTTGGGCCTCACGGGATGGGGGTGGAGCCAGTCCTGTCCTCCCCACCCCAACGAGACCCCAAGTCATTGCCCACGAACGGCCTCTCTGGCTCCTGATCAAACTGATTAACGGCCATGATCCCAGAGACTCAGAAACAAATCTCGAAATCCAGTGGCTTTGGGCAGAAATGTGTCCAGACCTTGCAGTAGGTTACTGTCACCGGGCCACCCCAGGAGGGAAAGGGTGCTGTCCCTCCACCTGCTCCCCCTTGGTGGTTCAGTGACCGCCATCCTCCAGAGGCCATTGGACAGTCAGGTTTGGGCCCACAGTGATGAGACATTTTGGGCCTCATGGGATGGGGGGTGGAGCCGGTCCTGTCCTCTCCACCCCAATGAGACCCCAAGTCATCGCCCACGAATGGCCTTTCTGGCTCCTGATCAAGCATGATCCCAGAGACTCAGGAGCAAATCTCAGAACCCAGCAGGTTTTGGCAGAAATCCCTCCAGATTTAAGTGTTAAAATTTTGGAATTTCAAAATCGCGTGGCCACTACTGCAGCCATGTCACATCATAAGTTATTCATAACCAGCAATAGAAAACAAATTGTCTACCGTTGCTTTTTCAGCAGATCTGAGTGTTGGGGTAAAATCTCAAATAATAATGGTGGATCTGGAGTCAAAATATTGAATGTGATCAAAGTAGAGAGAGAGTAATGTGGAAATCATCTGCCCCACAGGTAGGGGGAGGGTGTGGGATGGGGGTATACTGGGGTTTTTGGGGGTGGAGAATGGGCACTGGTGAAGGTGCGGGTGTTTCATTGTATGACCGAGACTTAGATCCAAAAGCTTTGTAACTGCTCTCACGGTGATTCAATAAATAAAATTATTAAAAATGAAAAAAAATAAATCAGAATTTTAATAGACTTGCAACCAAATCAATGGGAAAGAAGTTTGAAGTGGAGAGATCATCTATGTGACACAAAAATTTAGAATTTTAGTGCCCTGAGGTTTTGAAAGGGAAGAAACTTAAAGTCAAACATGATTATGAGATTGGGCCGGAGAGATAGTACAGAGGGTAGAGTGCTTGTCTAGCATGCTGCTGACTCGAGTTGGATCCCTGGTACCCTATAAGGTCTGATAGGAGTGATTCCTGAGAGCAGAGTCAAATGTGGCCCCCTCAAAACAAACAAACAAAAAAACATGGCTATGAGAATGGTTATAAAAGTCACTGTCACTGTCCTCCCATTGTTCATCGATTTGCTCGAGCGGACCCAGTAACATCTCCATTGTGAGACTTGTTACTGTGTTTGGCATATCGAATGCATCACGGGGAGCTTGCCAGGCTTTGCCGTGCGGGCGAGATGCTCTCGGTAGCTTGCCAAGTTCTCTGAGAGGGGCGGAGGAATCAAACTTGGGTTGGCCATATTGGCCGCTTGCAAGGCAAACACCCTACCTGCTGTGCTATTGCTCCAGCCCGGTTATAAAAGAGATACAAAAAAAATGGAATTCTTACTCCTTTATTTGTGGGGCAGGGTTTTATTTACTGATACTTGAGAGACTGGCCCTTCAGGACTACTCATTTCTTAGAGATAGTTAAGATCTGTTTGTCAGGATCCTTGCATATGCAAATCAACTAACCCAGAGCCCTTGCTTAACCCCCAAACACCTGTGTATCTCTCACAGGCACCAACCACGGGACACCTGCCCTAAGCCTGGGTCCAGGTACTAAATCTCTAGAGACAACACTTATACCTTAGTGATCTTATTGAGATTAATCAATACTAAATTTGTTTAGACTGTCTCACTCCGTCCTTCTTTGCATCCTCTGCTTTCCACACTTTCCCCTTGGTACAACTTCTGGTCTTCTGAGCCCTGCCAGAAGTGACCCCTGTGGGCAGAGTCAGGTATAAGCCCCGAACACAGCCAAGCGTGGGCTCCCCAAACTACTACAACTATTACGATTACTACTACTAATAGTAATAATAATAGGGGGCTGGTGCGGTAGTTCAGCAGATAGTTTGCCTTGAACAAAGCCAACCCACGTTCAATCCCCAGTATACTATATGGTCCTCTGAGCACCAGTAGAAGTAATTACTGAGGGCAGGACCCAGGAGTAACCCCTAAGTTTCACTGGATGTGGCCCCAAAACAACAACAAAATAATAATAAATATAATGTAATAATAATAATAGTAGTAGTCAGAAAAAACCCTCCGAGGTAATGTCCTGCACACCAAAGAATACCAACAAACAAACATTAGCTTCCATTCCTTCACCTCCCAGTACTTATGCCCTAAATCATCATTAAGGTAGAATTTGGCTTGAAATGAAAAAAAAAATTTTTTTGCTTTTTTTGGGTCACACCCAGTGATGCTCAGGGGTTACTCCTGGCTCTGTGTTCAGGAATTACTCCTGGCAGTGCTTGGGGGACCATATGAGATGCAAAGGATCGAACCCAGGTCGGCCACGTGTAAAGCAAATGCCCTACCCGCAGAGCTATCGCTCCAGCCCCCAGAAATGAAAAACTTTAAAAAAAATTTTTTTCCCCAATTTTTTTCCCAGTCTCCTGCCACCGCACCTGGCTGTCCTCGCTGGGGCCTCTTGGAGGGGAGTGGGTTGAGATTTCCTCCCCGCCCCGACCAGGGCTCCAGCAGCCGAAGACCTCCAGAACCAGCCACCACCATGCTGAGACCACTCTCAACACGCATGAAGGTACTGGCAGAGAAACAAAGGCATGCAGGTCCCGGGACTGAGATCTCCAAGCCTACTCGGATCGGGGCTGAGCATCCTCCACCCAGATCCTCCAAATTCCAGTAGGTGGGGGTCACACCCACCAACTGGCCCCCTGGCGCCGTGTAATCCAACGGCCAAGACTCAGAGACTATAAAACCCAGATCCCGGAAGAGAACAGCGCAGAGTCTCCTGCCCCCGCACCTGGCTGTCCTCACTGGGGCCCCTTGGAGGGGGGCGGGTTGAGTTTCCCTCCCCGCCCCGACCAGGGCTCCGGCAGCCGAAGACCTCCAGGACCAGCCACCACCATGCTGAGACCACTCTCCACACGCATGAAGGTACCAGCAGAGGAACGAAGGCATGCGGGTCCCGGGGCTGAGATCTCCAAGCCTGCTCAGATCAGGACTGAGCGTCCTCCACCCAGATCCTCCAAATTCCAGTAGGCAGGGGTCACACCCACCAACTGCCCCCCAGCGCCGTGTAATCCCATCAACGGCCAAGACCCAGAGACTATAAAACCCAGCTCCTGGAAGCTGGGACATCTTATTATCTCATTCCTACTTTGGACAACCTGGCAGGCTACCGAATGTAACCTGCCTACACGGCAGAGTCTGGCAAACTCCCCGTGGCATACCCAATCTGCCAAATACCAGTAACAATGATGGGTCTCATTCTCCTAACCCTGAAAGAGCCTTGAATGTGGAACTTTTTAAAATCTCAGGGCTAGGATGAAGGTGCCTGCTCGAGGCAATCGATGAACAGGATGATCGTGATCGTGATCCCAATGTCCATTCTTCCGTACTACTTCCTTCCCTGTCTTTCTGAAAGAGGGGGTTTCGGGTTCTACTCTCCCAAATACTTAGAAAGCCAAGAAGTAGTCTAGCAGCAAGTAATAACTTCAGGAGTGTCAAGTCAAAAGAAGCATGTTCCACCTCTGCAGTGACGAATGAAAGCCGCCCTCGGGGCTAAGTCCCCAAAGCAAGTGGTCCAGCTCTGATATCTGTCCAGCCTGTCCTGGTTTTGAACCTTTCTTTGGCTTGCACATTAACCTGGCTATTCTTTTTTTTTATCTCTTTTGTTTTTGTGGGTCACACTCAAAGGTGCTTGGAGTTTACTTCCAGCGTGGGGCTCTGGAGATCACTCCTGGTGGTTCTGGGGGAACTTGTGGTGCCAGGAATCAGATTCGGGGCTCCCACATGCAAAGCCGCTGTTCCAGCCCTTAGAACCCCTAATCTGGGGATTCTTTGTCTCACATTATATTATCTGCATCCTTGGGGCTGGAGTGATAGCACAGCAGGCAGGACGTTTGCTTTGCACAGACAGGTAGGGCATTTGCCTTGCATGTGGCTGACCTGGGTTCGATTCCCAGCATCCCATAGGGTCCCCTGAGCACCGCCAGGGGTAATTCCTGAGTGCGGAGCCAGGGGTAACCCCTGTGCATCACCAGGTGTGACCCAAAAATAAAAAAAAAGAGATCACCTGTAGGATATTTCAGGAAATCTCACCTTCCTCTAGCCAGGCAAAGGTGTGCTAGTCTGACTTCCAAAAGCAAAGCACCAAGCGTCTACACAGGTTACCTAACCAGAGAAGTGTGTCTTCCTTCCGTAGCTGGCCTGTTTTTTACAATATAGAAAAACTGCTCAGCAAAAAGTGGGAGAGGAAAACAGACTCTTTGCAGAAGCAAAGAGAGAAAAAGCCAGTTTACGTTTTGCTAAAATTTTTCCTGACTTCTAAAACGATCCCTGAAATGGGAATGTCACAGCCCCGCTGTCAGTGTTTTGTAGAACAATTTCTGTTTTAAAATCTGTGGCCTAGAATCATCGTCTAACCTTCAAATTCACATGTTCCTTAATTGCCCCGATCATTGTTCAAAGTAAACGGAGCCAATTTCCCCAGTATATCAATATGGATTCACAAAGGGAGAAGGGGGTGGCTGTCCTCCTACCACAGAACATGGTGCTGACAAATTGACACAAATGCTATTCGATGAATTCTCTATTTGAGAAGTAATAATTTCAGAATATTGAACAGAAATCACTCGCCAGAAGCCATCTATTGAAATTCTGTTTTTCATTTCAATTCACTATTAAGTGAAAGATAAAGGAGCACGAGGCTGAACCAAATATCACAGGCTAAGGACAATTAGGTAAGATAATAGGTATGATTGAGCTCTCTCCATGGAGAGCGAAATGAGTTCAAAACTGGCTTTGTAATCCAAAGAGCTTGGCTCAGCCTCAAACTGCTACCGCCGTCTGTTTCCGGGCTTCATTGCTCGGGGCCTGGGTACTATGATCTTCTGACCAATTGCAGTTATTGTTCAGTGCCAGGTAAAACAGCCCTTGCGTGTATCTGGTGAGGTCACCTGACGTATAAGCTCTATGAATTGATTAGGTTACCTAACATATAGTGTTGATATTGTGCAAGATTTTATGCACATTTCCTTTTTTCCTCTCCTGGTTTCATCATGATCACTAGCACCTGTACTAGATCCCTTTTCTGTTGTTGCTGTCAAGTTCATACAAGTTCATAATTCCTGTGGGCCCATGAAAGCAAGTGTGAGAATGTGAGTTCAATCCCCTCTCTACCCCCACAGACAGGCAGGTTGGCCGGGTGCAAGCTTCAGCACACAACAACCAAGTATGTCAGCCCCAGGAAGGAATCACTTAATCACTTAACTTCCCGTTAGTCGGCGATTTGCTCGAGCGGGCGCCAGTGACGTCTCCATTTGTCCCTGTCGCGTGCTAGTGTAGCCCAATGGCATCTGTTCGCTATGGGAAAATGAAGGGCCTCAAACCAATCGTTCATGATCTTGACGAAGAAGTCTGACCATCTGGTAGGTGGGCGGCCACGCGGTCTCTTGACATCCCGTGGAATCCAATCAGTAACAGCTCTAGTCCAACGGTCGTCTTTAAATCTCATTACGTGACCAGCCCATCTGATTTTCGACACCTTGGCAAATGAGACAGCGTCCCTGATTCTCGATCGTCGACGGATGTCAGAACTCCGGATTCTTTCTCTCATTTGAGTGAAACGTGATATTCCAAGCATAGCTCTTTCTATTCCTCTTTGGGAGACCCGAATAGAGCTCTCATCCTGTTTGCGTAGGGCCCAGGTCTCTGAGGCATATGTTAATGCAGGAAGAACAGTGGAATCAAAGAGATGTGCCCAGAGCCGGACCATAAGGAAGGAATTATAAGAAAAAAATCAATTGCAAGTTTCTGCAGATACAGGGAGACGGCACAGAGGTAAAGCACTTGCCGTATATACAGTCAAACCCAGCTCAATATATGGCACCATATATGGTCCCTAAGCACCCAGAGAGAGAGAGAGAGAGAGAGAGAGAGAGAGAGAGAGAATTCCTGAGCACAGACTGAATTACATTCTACGTTGACCGGTGTTATTCTAGTTTATTTCTTGATTTTTCTTTTTTTTTTTGTGGGGGAGGGAATTGGATAGGGAGGTTGGGACCACACTGGGTGGTGTTGGGTGGTGCTCAAGTGACCATGTGGTACAGGGAACTAAAACATTCATAGCATGCAAAGCAAGCACCTTAAATTTCTACTATCTCTCTGGTCTTCTTGATTTTTCTTTAATCTCATTATTCACTGTGAATTTAAGAAATAATCTCATGTTCACTTACTAGCCAAGACTACAAACACATCCAGAATGACAGAGTTTGTTTCTTAAAACACAGACTTTCCCTGTTAGGGAAACCTTTGAATCATCCAGAAATTAGTTGCCAAGATTCTTTAAATAACTACCTGAAAATTTTTAGTATCCACAATGATGTTCTGAAGCATATCATTCTGCAAAACACTATCCCAGACAAATCAACCATGGAAGAGAACAATCCACTTCATCTGCTGTAACTATAAACGTGAATCTCTGCTATTTCAGCGGTTTTTCCTTGACATTTATCTGGTGCTCAAAATACACCAAAATACTTTTTCTCTGCAGAAGCCTCAATTCTAACTCTGCGATTTGTTTTATAATATTTTCTTATCTCCCTTCAAAGCTTACTCACTGATGGATCATTATGAAGCACTTTTCAAATTCCCAACAATACATGTGCTATGAAACAGAGCCTTGAAATTTGACAAGCCCTTAAAAACGCATTACAACCTATCCAGGTCAGAGAAATGGTGAATCATCACAGACAACTCAATCAATGTCACTCAATCAATGCAGGAGGGTTATCCTGGAAGAGTTGAAGCTAGTTTTCCAGTGCAGTCAGAGAAAACGCAGAAGCCTAAGTCATCAGGAAGTCTTGAGTAGGAAGATCACCTGGGTCAGGAAGGCGCGCAGAAGGTCTGCAAAGGCAGATGCTGAAACTAACAGGTGAATTAGCAGGAAGGTGGCTTTGCTCCACCTGCCGACCTTGCTTGCCATGGCGAGTTGACCCTCTTTCCTCTCTCCACCCCACCTCTCCCCCCCACACACACACAGCTGGCCACAGGAAGGAATTATAAAACAGGCTGAGGAGGGCCTGGACAGCACAGCGGGTAGGGCGTTTGCCTTGCACGCGGCCGATCTGAGTTCGATTCCCAGCATCCCATATGGTCCCCGGTGCACCACCAGGAGTAAGTCCTGAGTGCAGAGCCAGGAGTAACCCCTGTGCATCGCCAGGTGTGACCCAAAAAGAATAAAAAACTACTTATATGTAAGAAAAGATGAAATAATGCCATTTTCCTCCACCTGAATGGAACTAGAGGGTATCATGCCACTAAAGTCATCAGGAGAGAAACAGATACAGAATGCTCTCTCTGATGTATGGGATATAACGAAACACATTAAAGGGACAAATTGGCAAAGGAAACAGAATTTGAGAATTGGTTCACAAAATTGAGTTTACCTCAGGAAGGGAGATAAGAGAGACCCTTGGGACAGGATAAGAGAGAAATGGACATTCTGATTGTAGGTGGGGTGTTTGAACCAAGTTTAAATGAAACTCTTGCTACAAAAATGGTATTCTAAGAATTAGAATACAAAAATGTATTCTAAGAAAAAATGGTAGAAAATGTTTACCGAGTTAAAATGTGTATATATCACTGTATCACTGTTATCCTGTTGCTCATCGATTTACTAGTGTGGGCGCCAGTATCATCTCCATTCGTCCCAGTCCTGAGATTTTAGCAGCCTCTCCTTGCTCTCATCTTTCCCAACATATTGGAGGCTCTTTCAGGGTCAGGGGATTGAGACCCGTTATTGTTACTGGTTTTGGCATATCGAAGATGCCATGGCTAGCTTGCCAGGCTCTGCTGTAAAATGTATGTGTGTGTGTGTGTGTGTGTGTGTGTGTGTGTGTGTGTGTATCACATCATATTCAGTCAATGGTTTTGCCTGACCAATGTCGCTGTTGTTCCAAAATTCCAAATGGGATCGAACCACCGTCTCCTTCGTGCAAAATTCTACTTCACGAAACAGGGAGAAAGGGCTACAAAGTTTAAGAAGAGGACTCCCGGAACGACCACCAACTGGGAGCTCTTTGGCTCTGTTGCAGCAACATGGGAAGATGCCATCGTTGACAACATTGATGAGGAATACGATCGACTGGTTCAGTACCTCCATGATTGTGCGAGGAACACCAAGAGAGAGATAGCCACAAAAAAACGCCTGTCTTTGAAAACTCTTGAGCTTATTCGCCAACGTGGCTTGGCGCAAGCCTCAACAAATGAACGTCCAAGTTCGCAAAGCAGTGCAGAGAAGCAATCAAGGAAGACCTCAAAGAGAGAAGAGCAGAAGTGCTGGTAGATGCAGCAGAAGCTGAGAAAAGCATTCGTAACGCCCGCCTGTCCTTTGCCAACAAGACCAAGATGACTGGTCTCCGACATCCTGATGGATCTATCACATCTTCCAGAAGGGCAATGGAGAAGATTATTCATGACTTCTACTCGGATCTCTTCGATAGCCATGTCCATCTGCCCACATACCAAATTCCGCAGGATGGATATGTTGTTTCCAGTGTTCTCCCTTCCGAAATCCAACATGCCATTTCATCGGTAAAGAAGTGAACAGCACCTGTCCCAGACAAGGTCAGACCCAAACACCTGAAGAACCTGCTATCAGTACTCACTGACTCGGCTTTTCACACGCTACCTGTCTGAATGCAAGGTTCTGTCCCAGTGGAAAACCAGCAGGACTGTACAAGAAGGGAGACATCCACGACACTGGCAACCATCGCCCTATCTGCCTGTTGTCTGTCATCTACAAGCTGTTTACTCGATTGATTCTGAATAGGACTGGCAGAACACTAGATGAAGGACAACCATGCGAGCAAGCAGGGTTCCGCAAAGGATTCAGCACCATCGACCATATCCACATGATAACCAAGCTCATTGAGGTTTCTCGGGAGTTCAAGATGCCACTCTGTTCATTGATTTCAAGAAGGCCTTTGATTCTGTTGAGACAGAAGAGGTCATCGAAGCCCTAGCCAAACAGCACGTTCACACTCAATACACCAGGATCCTCCGTGAGCTGTATTACGAATTCACTACCAGGATCTCACCATTCTATAAGGAAATGATCACCCATACCCTCTCCTCCTTTTAGGCACTTTCCGGCTTCCTAAATGTTTGTGCCAGTGGTCCAACGCCTTATTTTGGGCGAGAGGTTATGAATACGTCCCTGCCAGGGAATGGTGACCTCTCACCAGGAACCTCACTGTCACCAGCGGCCACCCCTTCCACATGGCGACTCTTCCTGCTCTCCTGTTTCTTGGCTCAGGTGTGCTGGAGAGAAGGTGAGGTGATTTCTTATCTTTGTGCAGATGCCTAGTAAGATCTACTTTAATTAAGGGAGTGCATATACCATGCTTTATTGGGGAAACTTTCTTCAGCATGTGGGGCTTCTTAGTTAAACCTTTTATCTTTGGTGAAAGGCCGAATGCCATTTCTGGAAAAATGGAAAAAGTCATATTCAGCGGCCTTGCCATAATTATTTTACAGAAATTTATCAGTAATGAGTTCTCCTTCTCTGCTAGCAGGCAACAATTATTTTCGATAAGGGAGTCCAGAGTCGATGTGGGCAGCTTTCTGCTGTTTCTACTAGAAGAATCTGTGAGTGCGCGCGCATGCTTGTGTGTGTGTGTGTGTGTGTGTGTGTGTGTGTGTGCGCGTGGGTGCATGCGTGTGGCCATTTTCAGTGGCACCCAGTGCTAGGAATCACCAGCACATGACCCAGTGGTGCTAAGGATGAAAGCTCGGGTGGTGCTGTGCGGCTGTGGATGAAACCCAGGGCCTCAGACACACTAACAAGTTCCCTACCACTTCAATTGTGCTCCCAGCCTGACTGTTTTCTTTTCTTTTAAAATTTTTCCATGACAGTGACTTTTCCAATTAAAATGTGCAACTGTCCATTCATTTAATAACTATTTGCTCAGAAGCCACTAAGTGCCAGGCACTCTGCCAAACACCAGGATACAATTCAAGTGCTAAAAAGACAAACAAAGAAAATGAAAACCCAAGGTCCTTCTCAGTAGGAAAGTCTTCAGAGCCCAGGCATAGAGATGTGCCATGAAAGAGTCTAGCAAGCAGAAGCTGGACCCAGAGTCAGGGGTCACCAACCAGTTGGACAGATTCACAACTAAATCTCAGAACAGATGCAAGTCAAGCAGCTACTCTGGGGTGCCAACCCCCAGCAGCCACACCCACACCCCACAGCTGACACGGTACCATTGGCCCAACTCCACTGCTTCTCAACTAAGTAGAGACACCAAACCAATAAGAATTCCAAGTACACCAGTTGTTAGTTTGGTTGGTTTTTTTTTGGCTTTTTGGGTCACACCAAGCATTGCACAGGTGTTACTCCTGGCTCATGCACTCAGGAATTACTCCTGGCGGTGCTCGGGGGACCATATAGGATGCTGGGAATTGAACCTGGGTCGGCCACGTACAAGGCAAAAGCCCTACCAAACCAATGAGAATTCCAAGTACACCAGTTGTTTGTTTTTGGGTGTTTCTTTTTTTTGTGCTTTTTAGGTCACACCCAGCATTGTACTGGTGTTACTTCTGGCTCATGCACTCAGGAATTACTCCTGGCAGTGCTCAGGGGACCATATGGGATGCTGGGACTCGAACCCGGGTTGGCCGCATGCAAGGCAAACGCCCCACCTGCTGTGCTATCGCTCCAGCCCCATACACCAGTTTTTAGGGTGAGAACTCTGGGGTCTTCTCAGAGCAGCCTCCCTCCAGCTGCACCCCCACACCCACACCTCACAGGTGCCACTATGTAAACTCACCCACTGACCCAGCTCTACAGATCCTAGAGTTTCTGGAGTGTGTGGTCACATACGCAGCCACATCACCACCTCCAAATTCCACAACACCAACATTCCAATAGGAGCATATTAAACTAGATGGGAAAGCAGCATTGAAGTCAACTAAGTTCAATAAAGGAAAACAATAACAACAGATTGTTCAACTACCACCAACAGCTCAATAAACCTTAGTAAACCCTAGTAAACATTATGCCAAGAACTTAATGACCCAATGGGGAGATTTAACAATTTCACAAATTTTCTTTTCACTGTAAAATATTTTTGAAAATTCTACTAGCCATGTAGTTGTAACAAGCAGTATAAATTATTTTGTGCCTATTAGGGGGACAGGCTGGCGGCAGTGGGGGGCGTTGGAAATTGGAACATAGATGAGGGACAGTCACTGGTGGTGGGATTGGTGTTAGAATATTGAATGCCTGTAACAACTCTGTTGTGAATAACTTGGTAAGAGGAGGTGTTTAAGTAAAGTAGAAAAAGAAGAAAAAAGAAAGTCAGATGCTAGTGGGTGAGAATAGCAAAGGAATCACACAAATACATGTAAAATTCAACCTAGAAGAATATAATTGAGAGGCTGAGAAGGGCCAAGGAAGGCCTTGCCATGCAACTAATGGATTTGTGCTTGCCCGTTAAATTAGCTAGACCCAGAACACATAGGAAGGAACAGATTGTGAGTCTGAATGAATGTGCAGAGGTTTTCCTGCACACTGTTTTCTTTAATTTAATTTACTCTTATTTTTATAAAGCAGTTCACAATATTTGATTACATTTGGTATTCAAGCACCAATCCCATCACCATTACATACCTTCCCACCACCATAGTTTGGATGTTTCCATCCCAAACACCAACCTGCCCCCAAAGAGAACTGAAATAATTTCTTTGTATTGTTTGTTATGAACAAACTGCTGAAAATGCTTCAAAAAAGTTACCTTAAAGGAGAGTGTGTGAAGATTGTTGTCTTTCACCTAGGGGCCATTAAGCCATTAGATTACTATTATGTTGTTAAGAATTGAGTCTTATATATATATATACACACACACACTATGCTTGGAATATCACGATTCACTCAAATGAGAGATAGAATCCGGAGTTCTGATCTTCGTCAACGCTCAAGAATCAGGGACGCTGTCTCATTTGCCAAGACATCAAAAATCAGATGGGCTGGACATGTAATGAGGTTTACAGACAACCGCTGGACTAGAGCCATTACTGATTGGATTCCACGGGACATCAAAAGATCACGTGGACGCCCACCTACAAGATGGTCAGACTTCTTCGTCAAGACCCTGAATGATCGGTTTGAGGCTCTGCATGTTCCTAGAACGAACAGATACCATTGGGCTACGCTAGCACGCAACCGGGATGAATGGAGACGTTACTGGCACCCTCTCGAGTAAATCGATGAATAACGGGGATTAAGTGATTATGTCACTTAAGTGATTAAGTGATATATATACACACACACACATATATATGTAAAAATATATTTCCCTGTAAGATTGGTTGCCTTCTACTTTTTTGGGGGGGTGGGACCATATGGGATGCTGAGAATCGAACCTGGGTCAGCCGTGTGCAAGGCAAACGCCCTACCCACTGTGCTATCGCTCTAGCCCCGCCTTCTATTTTAAACCCCACCAAATGTATGGTGTGCTATCTTGGAATATGAGTGGTGCGAGGTATGAGATGTCGCGGCCAACACGGTCTAGGTATAGGGTCACTCCAGGGTGAAGCTCAACCTGAGCATGTGGAGAGCCGCTGTGAGCATGACAGCAGTTGAGTTCTGGATGTTTCTGGCTGTCAGAGCTGAGTCCCTTGGGGCGGGAAGAGGCCTCACCTGGCCGCCTCCAGGTTGCCCCAAGTGAAACAGCCTGACGCAGGGTCTGGCAGCATGATGTGGCAAGTGGTTTTATGCTCTCTTCCAAGAAGGAAAGACAAGGAGTCTCTGGATCATGGCCGTCGATGAGATTATTTGGTGCCAGCCAGAGGTCACTGCCAAGTTGCCAGAAACAGGGGGGCATGGGAGAAGGTCACCTATTCCCAGTTCCATTGAACCTGGAGTTTTCAGCCACAGGTCCTGCATACCTGGGTTTTCATTCGCGAGGCTTGGCCTGAGAGTGTGGAGAGCAGCCAGGAGCCAGGCGGCAGTTGTGCACACTCAGTTTTTTTTTCTTCTTTTTTTATTAGTGAAAAACCATGAGGCACAGTTATAGGCCCACAAATTCTGCGCTTGGGTTTCAGTTATACAATGATCAAGTGCCCATCCCTCCACCAGTGCCCGTCATCCATCCCCACGGGTCCCAGCACCCCCCCTCATCCCCCCCCGTCCCATCCTGCCTCTGTGGCAGGGTATTCCCCCTTGTTCTCTCTCTCTTCTTTTGGGTACTGTGTTTTGCAAGAGAGGCATTGAGTGGCAATCATGTTTGGTCTATAGACTACTTTCAGCGTGATTCTCCCACCCTGGGAGGGTCCTCCCAACAACCTTTATTTGGTGCTCCCTTCTCTATCTGAGCTTCCTTCTCACCTAGCACATGTGGCTGGCCTTCAAGTCATGGAGCAAAATTCCTGGTACTAATCTCAGCCATTCCTGGGTGTTAGTCTCCCGTTTTCTTGCTTTATGTTCCCCAGATGAATGCAATCTTTCTGTGTCTATCCCGCTCTTTCTGACTCATTTCGCTTAACATGATACTTTCCATGTAGTACCACTTGTATGTAAATTTCATAACTTCATCTTTTCTAACAGCTACATAGTACTCCATTGTGTAAATGTACCAAAGTTTCTTTAACCAGTCATCTGTTCTTGGGCACTCAGGTTTTTTCCAGATTCTGGCTATTGTAAAGAGTACTGCAATGAGTTTTAAGCAGAATTTTAATCTCTTTATCTACACTAATCGCAGCCGACCTGGTCGGCCCAGGTTCGATTCCTCCGCCCCTCTCAGAGATCCCGGCAAGCTACCGAGAGTATCTTGCCCGCACGGCAAAGCCTGGCAAGCTCCCCGTGATGTATTTGATGTGCCAAACACAGTAACAACAGGTCTCACAAGGGAGACATTACTGGGCCCGCTCGAGCAAATCGATGGACAACGGGAAGACAGTGACAGTGACAGTGATCTACACTAATATTTTCATTTAAACTACCAAACACATTTAGTTTTATTTGCAGGGAACAGGTACCTTCCTTTCCACACCCTGAACCCCCCCCCCTTTTTTTAAATTAATGAATCACCATGAGGTGCAGTTACAGACTTACAAACTTTTGTGCTTACGGGTCAATCATACAACAACTGAGCACCCATTCCTCTACCAGTCCCCATTCTCCACCACCAATATTCCCAGTATCTCTCCCACCACGCCCAACTCTATCCCCCTCCCCCACCTCTGTGGCAGGCACGTTCCCTTTTACTCTCTCTCTCTCCTTGTGGGTGTTGTGATTTGCGATAGAAGTACTGAGTGGCCATCATGCTCGGTCTATAGTCTACTTTCAGCACACATTTCCCACCCTGAGCGAGCCCTCCAAGCACCCTTTACTTGGTGTTCCCTTCTCTATCTGAGCTGTCTTTTCCCCCAGCATGTGAGGCCGACTTCCAAGCCGTGGAGCGGACCTCCTGGTCCTTATCTCTACTACCCTTGGGTGTTCGTCTCCCACTGTTACTCCATATTCCACAGATGAACCTGCGCCCCTTTGGCCTGCGTGCACACCACAGCTCTCCATCCACTCACCATCTCTTCCCACATGCCCTCGTCCTGCCGTCTTGCCTTCCCTTTAGCATGACAAGACATCTTTCTCCTGAGGCAAGTCAGTCTGGCATTAAGGGAAAACATCAGTGCTTGGTCACTACCATTCAGATTTTCCAACATTTGCATTTAAGAAGAAATGGTGAACTGCCAGTTAGAGATGAGATTGGGCTGAACATCAGGATTCTTCCAAGAAATTCACATTTTGTGGAGTCAGCTAAGCTCGGTAGACGATGTCCAAAAACGACACCAGAGTGGTGAACAAGGTTTTGCAACCAATAATGGGATGTTGCTTGAGGACATCTGTGATACTTACGAAAGACACCCGAAACAGAATTTCTAGGGTTTGGAGGTAGAGCTCAATGTTAGAACACCTGTCTTTTTTTATATATATATATACTCAATTTATTGTAAATGAGTAATATGATATAGTGGAACAAACCAAATCCCACCACAAACGTCTTTTGTTTTTTTCTTTTTCTTTTTTAGGCTGGGTGGGGGCATATCTGACTGTGCACAGGGCTTACTTCTGGCTCTGTGCTCAGAAATCACTCCCTGGTAGAACTTAGTAGAACCATAAGAGATGTTTGTTATTGAAATGCGGTTAGCTACATGCAAGGTAAGTGTCCCTCAGGTTGTCCCATCTCTCCACACTCCATATATTGGACCGATCTTGAGTTAATTCCCTATGCCAGCATTTTCATTTCCTCACATGCTTAGAACACCCGTCTTAACACAGACATTTGAGGACCTGCACCTAAGCCCCAGCACCAAAAAAAAAAAAATTCATTTCTAAAACACAAAACTCGGTGCTGGAGCGATGGCACAGCGGGTAGGGTGTTTGCCTTGCAACAAGGTTGACCCGGGTTCGATTCCCAGCATCCCATGTGGGCCCCCGAGCACCACCAGGAGTGATTCCTGAGTGCATGGGCCAGGAGTTACCCCTGTGCATCGCTGGGTGTGACCCAAATAAATAAATAAATAAATAAATCAAACACAAAACTCAAAGCAAACATTACTGTAAGATCGTGATTACTTCAGATACAAATCAAGTTCAGATGACATCACTGCTTAATTACAATGTAAGGAGCCTGGGCTCTACATGAAAGCCAGGGAACAACTTGGACTTAAAAAAAAAACAGGCATGTGATATGTTACTAATATTCCTCTGAGAGTTAAGAAAATACACACCCGAAGATGTCATACAGTAAGAACTTTAAAATTGTTTATACCATATTAGGAAGAAAGCTTGTGCGAAGATTAAGTAGCACATTCTTCCTTTGGATTTGGTAACGATTGTATGGGTTTGGGAACAAATGAAACAATTTAAGCCAATTGTCATTGGTTTGATCTCTATGTTGTACCTATTAAACTATTTGTTTTTCAGTATCGAATAATTGTTCTCTAAATAACACAAGTATAATTCCCCAAAGAATTATTTTTGATAGACAAAAAGTAAAAATACCTTATTTCTTCTATTTGTTAACATAATACAGCATTATATTTTAATGGCAGGAAAATTTTCATTTTTTATTAGAGCCTGCCTGTTAGTATATCTTAGCATGAGGAAAGACTTTAGGTACTTTTATTTAGAGATGCTACAAAAAATTTTTATTGAGCATTTACTGTAAGCCAGGAAGTGTTCTAGACAATAATGTGTATGTTTCATTTAAATAGCATAAGCATTTTACCAAACCAGCTGAATAATTAGCTTATTACTTTATTAATAATGACAGTCTTTAACTGTCACATTACAAAGAAATTTGGATACAATTTTATTTTGATCTACTTAAAATATTCATATAGTATTAAAAATTGGGCGTAGAAAGACAGTTTTTTATTTCAGTGTTTTTTTTTTGTGTGGTGGTGAGATTGAACCCAAGACCTTTTGGCTCTTGAGAAATGATGGATGCAGTGTCGGGTTAAAAAGGATCTACACATGCAAGACAAGACCCTTACCCCTGTACCATCTGTCTGGTTCAATTGCCATTCATTAGAATATTTATTGTATGGTAGGAATTACACCAAGTACAGTTCAAACAATAACTTGATATTTATGACTTTATGAAGGTTACAGCTATCCCCTTCCTTTTTTATTTTTTTTCTTTTTGGGTCACACCCGGCGATGCACAGGGGTTACTCCTGGCTCTGCACTCAGGAGTTACTCCTGGTGGTGCTCAGGGGACCATATGGGATGCTGGGAATCGAACCTGGGTTGGCCGCGTGCAAGGCAAACGCCCTACCCGCTGTGCTATTGCTCCAGCCCCTTCCCCTTCTTTTTTTAAAAAGTGGGAATTGAAAACCCATTTGTCATATTTGGTATGAGGCCACACGCTGGTGTGGTACCAGGGACTGACTGAACCCAGGGCTGACTGGTACATGCTCTCAGAAGTCCCATGCAGCCTAGTAAACACCCAGTAAGAAAGTGGAAGAAAAGTGAAGTTCCCTGTACCAACTCCCTTTCTGCTCCACTTTATAAGGGTAGGACTGATGAGCTGCTGTTCTTTCGTGTGTTTTGATCTTGGAGGTGCCAGGCACTCAACCCAGGGTCTCTCACCGAGCCACATCCCCAGCCCCAAGCTGTTGTTCTTCTGGAGGGGCCTCCTGTTGACAGGCCTGAAGCTCTGTGACTTCTATGCCTATGAGGGGTGGGGGTATAGGTGGGTGGGGGCAGAGGGTTGGATTCTGTAACTGATGCCATCTGCTTATTTCCCAAATAGGGGGGCTGGAGTGATAGCTCAGCAGGTAGGGCGTTTGCCTTGCACGTGGCCAACCCGGGTTCGATTCCCAGCATCCTATATGGTTCCCCACCAGGAGTAATTCCAGAGTGCAGAACCAGGAGTAACCCCTGTGCATCACAGGGTGTGACCCCAAAAAGAAAAAAAAACCAAATAGGATTGCCTTCTCACTTACTGAACTGCTAGCCACACGGTACTTCTTCCCATCCTCAAGAGTGCCTTTCACATGCAAGCAGTGAACTCAGAGCCTGCCTCACCCACCGCTTGATCAGATTCTTGTGTTCTGGGCCAGTCTTGCGCTGCTGCAATCAGATGCAGACCAAGTATCAGGCACCTCGGGATAGATCTCTGCTCGCAGAGCCTGCTG